>NC_138970.1:164237777-164858333 GCF_055761805.1 Camellia sinensis | reverse complement strand
TATTTCAAACCACCACAGCTGGACCAACCCGACACATCCGGGAAGGATAAAGAAGTCGAGAAGCAGAAAGAAAAATAGTTGGAAGAAGAGGCTGTGTTAAAACAGTTGAAGAAGATTCGAGGTGATATATCTATCTAGGGTCTGCTTATGGTTTCACAAGTGCACAGACAGGTTGTACTGTTAGTGATGGATAAAGCTAAATTGTCCATCGACACTACCCCGGAACAACTGGTAGGATTAGTCTTCCCGGGAGGCGCTGCGCCAACTCTAACCTTCTTGGACAAGGAACTACAGCCGGAAGGCTCTACACATAATAAGCCTCTATACATATCAATGGAGTGCCAAGAAAAGTAGGTACCAGTGGTATTGGTCGACATCGGGTCAGCAATCAACGTATGTCCTTGTCGTACTGCTTATGCTATTGGCTTGAGACCATCAGATTTCATACCTACAGCCTTGGCGATCCTGGCGTATGACAATACCAGCAGAGAGGTAAGGGGAATAGTACAGATCAAAGTACAGGTCGGCCTAGCTCAACAGGATATCGAGTTCCATGTCCTGGATGTTCTGGCCACTTTCAACTTACTACTTGGGCGACCCTGGCTGCACCAAGTGAAAGATGTCTCTTCCACCCTCCACTAAATGCTGAAGTACCCCCACGGGAAATGGGTGGCCATAGTCTTCAGGAATTCATCTATTCATCCTCTGCCAGAGGTCACTACACCTGTGCTAGAGATTGTGGCGAAGATGATGTTTTCTTTTCAAGGTTTACCTTGGTTGAGGCTCGGTAGTGCAGAATATCTTGGCTGTTGATGAGGGCTTGTATGTCAGTGCCCAATCAATCTATTTCATGAACAAGCTCCAACATATGCCAGGAATGGAACTGGAAAGAAGTGACCGAAAAGGCATCACTGCATTAGCCGATGTGCTACATAATCTACATGCCTTTGGCCTTGGCTATATGCCCACCAAAGAATACTAGATTAGAAAAGGGAAAGAGATGGTAGGAAGAGCTAGAGCTAAGCAAACCGGTAAGTGCTATGAACTTGTGCATAGACCAATCCGGGGAACCCAGAATGGTTATTTTGTTTGGGAGGGAGAAGACTTCCCATTTTGTAGTTTCCTCGAACCCTGGTTCAATTCTGAGAGGCAACGAGTTCCTAGCTTTGAAATTTTCTTTGACTTGCAGCTGCAAGATAGTGATACGGAGGAAATAGTTGAACCGACTGTTGAAGCTGCGAGGAGCATAGAAAATGATTTCGACCGTAACGAGCTTGAAGTAGGAGCAGCACTGGTATATCTCCTTTCGGATCCTCCGATCAACTCAAAGAGCTTGGGGGATAACCACCGCTTCCATGATCGGGGACTAACTGGGTGCAAACCTTTCTAGCAGCATCTTGGATGCATCTGATGTACCATCCCTTATTTGGCAGCTAAATGAGGGCTACCTATCTAGTAGTTCTGAGTCGGGTAATGAACCAGAATCTGATTCCACAGTGTCTGTAGAGTCAGAATCAAATTCCGGTTCTTCTGAGTCTAGGTTCAGTATTCTTGGGGTTGATTACCCGAATGCCAAGGTTTTTTCCAGGTCGTCATTTTCTTTTTCCTTTGAGTTGGTTGTAACCGAAGAATTGGATGAGTTTGACTTTGTGAATGAGAATGTCACTGTAGATTCTGAGTATTAATCTGTGCCGCTTATTTATTGCATTGATCAGTACTTTCAAAATTTTAATAAAAACGATAAGGAAAGAATTCCTCTGGTTTTGAAAATTTTGATTAATCGAGAGAATGAGAGATTTGCAAAACCCCTTGCTGATGAAATCATTGCTTTTAATGTGGGTACTAAGAAGGATCTGTGTCTAGTCCAGATTGGGTCCACGTTGTCTTCGGAGGAGCGCGAGCGCTTCATCGCTTTATTAAAAGATTTCAAAGATGTTTTCACGTGGTCCTACGAAGACATGCCTGGAATCGATCTTGAGATTGTACAACATCAGATCCCTCTTGACCCTGAGGCCCAACCCATCAAACAAAAGTTGCGAAGAATATGCCCGGATTGGGCTCTGAAGATTAAAGAGGAGGTCACCAAGCAGATAGACACAGGGTTTTTGCTAGTATCTGAGTATCCAACTTGGTTGGCCAACATTGTCCTAGTACCGAAGAAAGATGGCAGAATTCGGATGTGTGTGGATTTCAGAGATCTAAACAGAGCCAATCTGAAGGATGACTTTCCATTGTTGCATATCGACGAATTAATGGACTTCTGCGGGTCATGCATTACTCTCCTTCATTGATGGATTTTTTGGGTATAACCAGATTCTAATGGCACACGAGAACAAAGAAAAAATCTCCTTCACCACACCGTGGGGAACCTACTGCTATCGAGTGATGCCGTTTAGGCTGAAGAATGCTGGGGCTACCTATCAAAGGACTGGAACCACAATTCTGCATGATATGATCCATAAAGAGGTCAAGGTGTACGTAGACGACATGATTGTCAAATCCAAAGAAAGAGAGGGCCACTACACCGCCTTGAAGAAATTCTTTTAACGGATCAGAGAATACAAACTGATGTTGAATCCCCAAAAATGTACTTTCGGCGTAACAGCAAGGAAAATGCTGGGTTTCTTGATCACACAGAGGGGCATCGAGGTAGATCCTTCCAAAATCAAGGCCATCCTAGAAATACCACCACCAAGGACTAAAAAGGAGGTGTGAGGCTTTCTAGGTAAAGTGCAATTCATAAGACGGTTTATCTCTACATTATCTTTGACTTGTGAACCACTATTTGATCTCCTGAAGAAAGGAAAGAAGTTTCGATGGGATGATCGATGTCAATTCGCTTTTGAGCAGATCAAACAGTACCTTCAGAATCCACATGTGTTGTCGCCGCCAGAGTTGGGGAAGCCTTTGATTTTGTATCTGTCAGTAACGGACACAACGATGTGATGCATGCTTGCTTAGGAATCCGATGATAGGGTGGAGAAAGCCATCTATTACCTGAGCAAGAAAATGCTGGATTATGAGACCTGTTACACCCTACTGGAAAAAGCTTGCCTAGCCTTGGTATGGGTTACCAGGAAGTTGAGGCACTACTTGTTAGCTCACTCCGTAATTCTGGTTTTGGGATTAGATCCCCATCAAATATCTCTTTGAGAAACCAACGCTTACGGGTAGGCTAGTCTGTTGGTTGCTTCTTCTCTCTGAATTTGATTTGAGGTATGTCACTCGCAAGTCGGTCAAGAGGAGAGCAGTAGCGAAGTTCCTGGAAGATCACCCAGTGGAAGGGGATGAAGCGGTAGAATACCGGTTCCTAGATGAAGCTATTCTGCAAGTTAGGGAAGAGATTTGGACAATGTACTTTGACGGAGTGTCTAATCAATACAGTTATGAGATAAGGTGTTGCTAATAACACTTGACAATTCCCATATACCCTTAGCCTTCAAACTCCGGTTCAAGGTATCCAATAACGATGCAAAATACGAGGCATGTATCGCTGGTTTGGAAGCCGCCCTGGAACCAGGGGCAAAGAGGTTGGATGTCATTGGAGACTCGAACCTAGTTGTGTCTCAAGCAAATGGAGACTGGAAGGTCAAAGAAGAAAAGATGAAGATCTATCACCAAACCCTGGACGTTCTGATTCCTAGGTTTGAGAAGCTGACGTTCACGCATCTACTAAGAGAGAACAACAGATTCGCTGACGCCTTATCAACTCTATCATCTATGATAGACATCCCGCTTGGAGTCCAGATGCGTTCGATCATCATTAAGCAAAGGCATACGCTGGCCTACAAGACTATTGCCGCAATAGATGAAGCACAAGAATCAAAACCCTTGGTTCTATGATATCTGGAACTTCTTGGAAAATGAGGTTTATCTGCCAAGGGAAAATGCCAAAGATAAGAGGGCAATATGGTAGATAGCCATTCAATTTATCATTTGCAGAGGTAAACTGTATAAGAGAGGTTATCTGGGAATGCATAAGTTATGTGTCGACGCAGAGGAATCAAAACGCCTGATGGACACCATCCATGGAGGAGAGTGTGGAGTGCACATGAACGGAGTAATCTTAGCCCGGAAGATTTTCAGGCAAGGTTACTACTAGTCTACTATGAAGGAGGATTGTATTGGTTTTGTTCGGCGATGCCACAAATGCCAAATTCATGCCAATAGCATAAACATCCCGCTATCGAAGATGTACACCATGACTTCACCATGGCCTTTCTCAGTCTGGGGAATCGACGTCATCAACGCAGTCACACCGAAAGGGTCGAATGTGCATGAATACATTCTGGTGGCAATTAACTAATTTACAAAGTGGGTGGAAGCTTAGTCTTATGCAATGTTAAAAGTAGCACATGTGGCTAAGTTTATCCGAAGTAACATCATTTGTCGATATGGAGTCCCAAATGAGATCATTTCAGATAATGGCTCTCACTTCAAGAAAGAAGTGATAAACTTGTTGGAGAAATACAATGTGGCTTTTCATAAGTCATCTACATACCGGTCGCAAACTAACAGAGCTATTGAGGCCAACAAGAACATCAGGCATATTCTACAGAAGATGGTTGAGACTTACAGGGATTGGCTAGACAAATTGTCATTTGCACTATAGGGCTATAGAACTTCAATCCGGATATCTACTAGGGTAACTCCTTGTTCTCTTGTCTATGGGATAGAAGTTGTTCTGCCAGTTAAAATAGAAGTCCCGTCGCTGCGGGTTATGGCTGAGTGTCAAATAGCAGAGGCGGATTGGCAATAGAGCAGGTTTGAAGAACTGATGTTGTTTGATGAGAGAAGGCTGAAAGCATTATACCATGTTCAGGGTTATCAACGTAGGATTGCTAGGGCTTTTAATAAGAAGGTTAAGTCCTGGAATCTCAAAAAAGGGGATTTGGTGCTAAAAAATAATCGAGCTCCCATCTATGATCCTAGAGGCAAGTTTAGACCCAATTGGACTGGTCCTTAAATCATCAAAACTATCTGGTCGGGTGGAGCTGTTATTCTTATGGACTTGGATGGCCTAGAATTTTCCCAACTGATCAACATGGACAAGTTGAAGAAATAATATCTCTGAGAAGCTCGCTAGGCCGAAAACTCGGAAGGGCGACCTAAGCAAAGGTCAGAGCACAAAAAAAATTAGAAATAAAGAAAAACTAAGCTCGCAAGGTTGAAAACCCTAACGGGCTGCCTTGGCAAAAGTTAGAGCGCAAAAGGAGAGTGTTAATACTCGAGTGAACCCAAATCAAACTACGTAAGGCTTGATTCCCATTTTCGGGATATGTAGGCAACTTCATCCTGAAGTTCGACCGCAAACACCTCCAACTCAACCGTCCTATTCATGTGTTTGATCAGGTCATCTTTGTCTATTCTTTATCTGAATGTTCGGTTGTGATCTTCTCTGAAAACTGGTTACAGTGCTGAGCAATGTTATTCGAACAAGGGGCAATTTGTGATCTTTGCATTCAGGGTTGTACATCTCGAGGGTTGATTCCGTGTGTGTCAAGTGGTGATCCTTATCGAAAATGGTTTTGAAAAGTTTTGATAAAAGTTGATTTTTGTTCAAATTTTACCTTTTATAACTTAGACCATTTTTGGACCAAAAGGAAAATTTTTAGTGCTCACAACTTTAATTTCATTGATTTCAATACAAAGGTCTCTAACTCTAGATACAAATCAAAGTTGCTTTTATTACATTCATAAAACTTGAAAAGTAAGATCAAAGCAATAAACTAGGGGCATAGATAAGTCAGGTGTTCCTGCGTCCCCCGCTTGTGCTTGTGCTTGTGGAAGTTTCCAATGCCAAAGTGGGCCCAATTTGTGCCTTATCTTCAAGCCAAGTTAGGCATTCGCCAGAAAAGGCATAGTTAAAACTAGAGGTAGCAGCTAGAAGCTCTCTCATCCTCCAAGCAGTGAGGTACCTAGCCAAATGTGAACCTTGGGCGGGGAATGAAACCGGGTACTCTACCCCCTCCTCTGGGCAAGTCTAATTATGTCCAAACTGATGCCTGAACCAGAATGGAAAATAAAATACACAGTGTGTCAGGCCAATCAGCTCAATGCCAGGTTGCCCAGTCATGCTGTAGCTCATTTCGGTCAGATTAAGCCAGGGGCAATACTAAACAATGTCAGCAGCAGACCTATTGTACATCCAGTGGCACCATCATCTTTCATTCGGGAAATCTACTAGCTGTTGGTGGAAAAAATGTGCCCGAGTTGAGTATGCAAGGCAAGAGTCTACTACCTTCATCTTATCCATTAGCCACACCTAGAGAGGTATTAAAAAAAAAAAAAAACAGATTAAAGAATAGAGAGATGTATGTTGAGAGAAAAGTAAGAAAATGGCTTTGAGAGAAAAATGGAGCGTGAATGCCGAGTGATGTGAGAAACATATATTAGAAAGGGTGGGAAACATTACCTGAAGAAGTAGTGGACTCCCTGCGAATTTATTTGTCTCTCGTCGATGGAAGGCGTCTAAGCCCATCAAAGTCTCGGCCAACACTAAAGCAATACAACTCTTGCCCTCTTTCAAACCTTGGGCCACTTCAATTAGTCGAATACTAGACCCGTCGAAACTAAGGGCAAGAAGGAAATGAGCCAACATTCACAAACAAATGGCGTGTTGCCGAAAACCCTGCCAAAGAATATTACCTCGGTCGCCAACCTCAGAAAATCGATGAATTAGGCTGGGAATATCCAGCTCTCCGTTATGAACCAAAGATCGAACCTCATGTGGAGTAAGCCCGCACATCCGTCCCAAAGCTTGGATGTGGTCGAAACGGGGCTGACGTATGATTTCCTCATCGCGCCAGGATTTCATTAGCACTTGAAATTCTTTGATTGTCGGGCATATTTCTTGTCCCCCGAAGTTAAAGATGTATGTAATCGGGTTCTAACATCTAGCTGCGATGTGAAGGAACAGAAAACAAAGCAGAGAACGACTCAACGGGAATAGTGCATTTTACGCCGAAACCCCAGAAATTTACCTTTTCCCAACCATCCAAAGTCGCAATCCAATTCGAAAGTTTTTCGGCAAAAAATGGCTCCATTTGTGAAGAATTTGCAGCTGAAATGAAGAACCTACGAGGCTCAACCTTTTGTAGAAGATAAGGCAGTGAGTGGAAGCCAGCTATCAACAATCTGGAGGTCCTGTACATTGATGACCGGCAGGTGGCCGACAAGCTGCATTGATGATCGGCAAGCCACCCCTCATGGCCGGCATGTGGCCCACAACCTTTGTTTATGGCCAGTAGTCTCTCACTTTGACCTGTTGTCCCTCTTTGTGTTGAACAATGCTGAAAGCAAGTGTTTTGTTATGCTTTTAGTCTATTTTAAGGTCTTGTTCTCAGTCCTTTCAGCTTTATCAAGTTTGTTATTTTGTATTTCATTTGTTGTTGCGTTGTTTTGCTTATCGAGTTGTATGTTGTTCTGTTTATCGAGTTGTCATCGTTTTGTTTATCAAGTTGTTGTTGTGTTGATTATCAAGTTGTATATTGCTTTTTATTTCAGCTGTTGGTCAGTTCATTACCCAATTAAGAATGTTGTGCCAATACATCATTTCCATGCCAAGTGGTGCTTATGATGCAAAATACAACACTTTTTCATAAAAACTAGTTTTCATTCCGATCATGGTCGTTTTTACAAAAGTGCAGCACAAGTTTTTAAAGCAAATAAAGCCTATCTGAAGCTGTGCAATGTGCTAGAATTATAAACAAAAAGAAACTAAGCAAAAATAAAAAAAATCAGCGCTGGTCGCCTCAGGTTCAAGAAGCCCTCTTCGTCCTCTTCCTCAGAGAAGAGGATTGTGGGGCATTGTCTCCGTCGGTGCCACTGTCTGAACCTGGACCGAAACCCGAGCCAGTATCATCATCGCTCTCCGCCGTAGAGCTTGCCTTGGTATCGCCTCCACTCTCAGAACCTGAGCTAGCGTCATCACCTCCACTCTTAGATGACTCTGAATGCTGACTCACTGCCTCTTCAGAGTCGCTCGTCTCAGCATTATCATCACTCAGAATGGGCTTTGAAGGGCCGCTCTTAGCTCGGGTGCCCCTAGCTTTACCTCAGCCGCGTGCCAGAATCTGTCTCTCTCTTCTCCCTACTACTGGAAGAGGTACTACTGGTGTGGGCGCTGCAGCTGCCGCTGGTGCCATTGGTATGGGTGAAATGTGAAAAAGACAGTTGTTGCATATCAGTTATAGCATATGTATCAAATGCAAGCATAGGATGCAGAATGAGTATATGCAAAAGTCAGATACAATATGTGAATACAGTATGCAAGTGCAATGTGTCAGATGCGGTCTATTGACGCAATGTATCAGTGCAGTTTAGGAATTTTTCAGTTAAAATGTCAGTATTAGTGTGTTAATGGAAATTTGATGCCTAGAATGTAAAACTGAAGAAATTACCTGAATACCGTAGAGGCTGAACGGCGCCTCTCTCCTTTATGCCGTCCCCATCAGTGAGGTTATCAGCTCGAGGGTGCCTCTTGTGTACTCAATCGGTGCCTGAAAATGTATTTGAATGATTAGTATCTGCAAATGAACATATCTGAAATAAAACATGGAGTGCAAGTGCTAAAGTGTGGTTCATACCAGAGTCGGGCCTCGGATCTCGACAAGCTCATGACCAGCCGCTACAGGCTCGATCGGGACCTAGTAAGCATCTCCGATGTGTCTCTAGCAAGTTAGCGTTGTGGGAAGCTTTGGCCAATCAGCCCTCTGCCCCGCTCGAGAAGCCCCTCTACCATAGGCCCTGCTTGCCCGGGACACTCTGCGCCTTACTCTCGCGGCAGGAGCTCTCGCCTCCTCAGCTTCACAAATACCAGTCAGGGGCGGCATCAAGTGTGTCTAGATGAAAGCTGCATAGTCGGCCTCCGCTTGGAAGAAGTCGACGTTAAGGTCCACTATGAACTGGATGACCTCCTCAACAAATAGGCTCTCTGTGGACCGCATGGACTCTGGTAGAGCCATCGGGACGATCAGGTCGAGCAGGCCCATAATTTAGCGCACAAAGCGCTCACCCAAGAACCAAGCCTGGCAGACTGGGCCCTCAAGCAGAATGCAGTAGCGGGAGATGGCTTAGGCGCCGGCAAACTAGTCTCGGACCCCCTTGCATCAAGGCCCATGGCTGCTACGTGATCTGTAAACAGGAGTTGTACAAATTATTAGTTGCTATCAGTTGCTAAACGAACAATTTCAAAGCAAAAATGACTGTGTTTTAGAGTACCTCATAGGCCGCTACCATGTCGAAGTACTGCCTGAAGAATGTGAAAGGCTCACGGGTCCTATGGCAAAGTTGACCGTCATATATCTGCGAAAAGGGAACTATCAATGGAAGCTCCTTTACAGGCTTTGGGGCGAGAGTCGGAAAGTATGCGTATAGCCGTAGCTATAGGGAAAGTGTAGTGGTAAGTGATCAGAACAGTGTTCGAATAGATACAGAAAGTGCAAAACAGAAAGCACAGTATATGAACAGTGTTTGAGTAGATACAGAAATGCGAAGCAGAAAGCATGTGTTAAAATAGATGTAAAGCAGAAGCTGTAAAGAAACTATAAGGTACTAAAAAGAGAGAACTGAGATGTGTACCTCCCAGGCTCGCTAGTAGCCTCCAATCAAGTCTCCCCACAGACGGGAGGTAGAGCTCATATATCCGTACAGTGTGGTGAAGCCAGCTCCACCCCAGTCGTAGAAACGAACTCGAGGAAGGGTCACCAAGACACTCAGCAAATGTAGGCCTACGATGTTCCACCTGTTCGAAAACAAGGTGGTACCGAAGATGAACATCAGGAAGCCCCTGGCGTACTGCTCGATCTCCTCTATCGTCTCAGACTTGGTCCCTCTGAATCGCTCAGCAAACCAAGTGTATTTGACCATCCCCATCCGGTATATGGTTGGGTATGTCCCCAGCAGCTTGAACCAAGCCGCCTCTCACTTCTCTATATCCGTATCAAGAGGGATCGGATCGCCTCCTACGTCTAAGCCGGTGATCATGGCAAAGTCCTAAGGAGTCATTGTCATCTTCCCTGCGGTAGCAAAGTGGAATGAGTTGGTGGTATCCCACCACCTCTCTACCAGTGCTCCTAAGAGGGGACGGCTCGCGATGACCCAAGTCAAGCTAGAGTAGAAGAGGCCGAAGCCCGCCTCGTCAATGATGTCACGGACTCCAACTGGGAGCTCATCATACCAGTCTCGAGCAGTCGTAACACCGTAACCCCTGAAGGCACGAGACTCGCCCTGTGGCAGAAAACAAATGCAATCAGATATAAGACAGTGCATCAAATGCAATCAGATATAAGGCAGTGCATCAAATGCAATCAGATATAAGGCAGTGCATGAAATGCAGTCAGATATAAGGCAGTGTAGGAATTACAAACAATGAAAGGCAGAAATACATGAAAATAGAGGTCCTACCTCAACGGCAATGGCTGGCAAGTGAGAATCCGGCTCTCTCAGCAAAAGGTTATCCGATGCACCGCAGGCGAACTCAGTGAAGCGTCTGATGCCTCTGAAAGTGGGCAATATGTATGTCTATGGGTGATATCTCACCGAATCGAAAGGTTGTACCCTTAGTGGTAGTGGCTCTGGCTTGGCCTCAAGCTCGAACTCCGCCTCCAAGTCGGCCTCAAGGTCAACTATCGGTTCCTCTACCTCCGGCACAGGTAGAACTATTAAGGAAACCTCCGGAGGAGCTCCATCGTGAGGAATCTCGTCCGCCATCTGAAAATGGGTGTGAAGTGGGTGAAAAGTGAAGAAAAATGGTAAACTTGGAAAAAGTCAAACCCTAGGAGAGAGAAAATGGAGGAAAAAGTCAAAGCCAGGAAAAGTGCACAAAACTCAAGAGAAACTCGAGGGGAATGAGCCTAGAATGGTAGAAGTGAGGAAGGAAGCACCGAAATCAAGTTTCAATCGGTTCAAAGTGAAGGAAATAAAGAGATTTTAGAGAATCAACTTCGCGTGGGGTGTTGAAAAACGTGAAGAAAGAGCAAATCTAGAGAGAATGAATGTCTAGAGAGAGAGTGAGGAGGATTTCGGACTTGAGGGTGTGAGGAAATGAGCCCTAGTGGCTCATTTTTAAAGACCCAAACCGAAAAGTCAAGTTTGCCCTCGATCTGCCATCGATGGCCAACAAGGCTCATCGATGGCTGGCAAGGCACATTAGTAGCCGACACCTGGCCGGTGGCCTTCCCTTGTGGCCAGCAGCTTCCTTTGGGTTCTTGATGATGTTTTGAATATTTGGTTTTCAAGAATTGAAGGTGTAGTTCATTGTTGAGTTTAGAATGTCTCTACGAAAGCTCAAAACTGTGTTTTCGGTGCGCGATGATCGTCACTTGTCAACGTGAACGAGGTGTATTCTTTAAATACATTGTAATTTTCCCGAGAGGTGAATCGAAAGTTTCTATTGAATTTGTTTTCGTCAAATCATGCTTTGGTATCTTGCATAGAACATGTATTTCTTATTCATTGTTGCGTGGAACATGCATTTCACTTTGTGGCATAGAATATGCATTTCACATATGTTGTTGTAAGATGTGCATCTCACGGGAATTGCTTGCGCGTCTTGCATTTGCTCTTGAATCATGCATGGAATCTACATCCGCTTTCACGTATAGAATATGCTTCTGCTTCGAATTATGCATAGAATATGCTTATGCTTGTTTAGAACATGCCATTAACATTCTATCTCGATTGTTTATATTGCATAGAACATGCATTCCTACTGTATCGCACTTGTTAAGTCTCTTTCTTACACATGCACGATATTGTATGTACGGTTCATTCAGAGGAGTTCCAAGTTAAATCATTCGTGCCCTTTGAATCGCATCATTTTACCTCTTCCTCTTCTCGCGTGAGACGCGTTAGGATTGTTTCGGTTAAAAACATTCGGGTGTGTCCCGGTGTTCACACCACCTCTTTCTCCTCTTGCGTGAGACACGTTAGGATTGCTTCGGTTAAAAACATTCGGGTGCATCCCCGTGTTCACACCACCGCTTCGGTTAAAAACATTCAGGCACGTCCCGGTGTTCACACCACCCCTTCGGTTAAAAACATTCGGGCGCATCCCGGTGTTCACACCACCCCTTCGGTTAAAAACATTCGGGTGCATCCCGGTGCTCACACCACCCCTCTCGATTAAAAACATTTGGGTGCATCCCGGTGTTCACAGCACCCCCTCTCAGTTAAAAACATTCGGGTGCATCCCGGTGTTCACCTCACCCCCCTTCAGTTAAAAACATTTGGGTGTGTCCCGGTTTTCACATTACTAAACACCCTTCTCGGTTAAAAACATTCGGGTGTGTCCCAGTGTTTACACCACCCCTCTTGACTAAAAACATTCAGGTGCATCCCGTTGTTCACACCACTTTTCAGTTAAAAACATTCGGGTACGTCCCGATATTCACACCACATCTTTTCCTCTCGCGTGAGACGCATTAGGATTGTTTGCATCGGTTAAAAACATTCGGGTGTGTCCCAGTGTTCACACCATCATTTTTCTTCTTCCGCGTGCAACGCGTTAGAACCTCGGTTGAGACCTCAGGTGTGCCCGAACGTCGCCCTTCGCCTTTCCTACGGGTCGCGTAGGTAAGCTTTAATTTTCTTACATCCTTTCTGCATGAAATGTAGTTTGGGTTTGTGTTTTTCGCGCATGGCACATGGTTTTCTTTTCGTGATTGGAATTGTTGTGCCTTGTTTCAGTTTGTTTAACTGTGGCATTTTTTTGCATAACATTTGCATTTAAATGTTTTATTGCATAGCCTCATTGTATGATCATAAGTTATGTTCTTACATCTTGCATATCATTTACATTTTGCCCCAGAATTACGTTGGTTTGATTCTTTGCAAAGGGATACGTAGGCAGCCTGTGGGCGTAACCATTTTTCTTTCAGTTTTAATTATTTGTCTAAGTCTTACGGCCTTGTCAAAATGGGTCATCTCTGGGTTTTGACATTCACTCACGTCATTTCATGACTCCGAGTTCTGTCAAAGAGGGACAACTATAGGCACCCCATTTTTGACGTCCTTTCAAGACTTAGATGTTCTTGCAGGTACATCCGATGACAAGTCTGTTTGCTCGCAGAGCGCTCGAAGGCTTCAGCGGAACGCCACAACTTTAAGCCTTTCAAACCCTGCATCCATGTTGTCTCATTTTTCGACCATGCCTTGGTCTTTCCATCCTGCAATCACTAGTGGTCTGCCGACCATCCTTGGAGGCTGTCGGTCATCACTTAATGTCTGCCAGCCATTGATGTGCCTTGCCGGCCATCACTGATGGTCGGCCAGCCACCAGTGTTTTCTATAGATATTTTATGCCAACTGTACCAACTATTTGCACAAATGCTTGCAACTGTCCACACGTGGAGGGCTGGATCTCCTTATATAGATTTCATGTTTTCTATATATAGGGATCCCTTCTCTCATATTTTGAGGTTAGAAAATTTTAGACTCAAAATTTTCCTCTCTCTACAATTCTCTCTATCTCTCTCTCTCTCTCTCTCTCTCTACAAGTTTCCTACACTTTTGCCTATACACCTTTAACCAAATCCCCTAATCTCTGAGCTGAGGTGTTCTTAGACTTGGTTTGAGCTCTAGAAGATGGTATTTGCTTGGTTTGTTGCCTAAAATTACTCTTTCCTTCAAGAGGTATAACACTTGTCTTGTATACTTTGTTTTGCATACTCATTTTGCTATATTTTTTCACTGTTTTTGGGCTGCTTTTGAACTGTAAAAAAACCTGTTTTGGTGGACTAGAAGTGATGGTTTGAGACCATTTTAAGTTAGGGGGTGCTTCACCCTTCTTTTCTTTTATTTGAAAGGCTTTTGCACTTTTGTTTTCCACTTTCAAACCAACTTTTTTTGGGCTTTTAACCACTGAATTTCAGAGTATTTTTAGTGGCAAAAAACATGTGTTGAAGTCCAAAATTGGAGGGGTTAGCCTCTCCTCCTTGTGTCTTGTTTACTAGCTTAGTTAGTTCTATATGTTAGCATGATTTTCTAACTTTTTGTACCTATATTCCAGCATGTTTTTGTCTTTGTTTTAGCCCTGTTTTGGGCTGTTTGAGTTGATTACATGTTTTGGTGTTGTTTAGGGACATGTTTCAATTAGCATACTTTATGCTTGCATACATTCATCTTGTCTTGCATGCACTGAGACTCGACACATCATTCAAACTGCATTGTCATTTCAATAATTCTTTGAATACGTGTTTAACCGCATGTTATGAAATTGCTTCATATGTCATATTAGTAGTCGAGCCTATTAAATTGCATTCTTTGCATGCGTTGTATTAGACATCTTGTATAGATAGGAATCATGCATATTTTTCTAACTCATATATTCTTAGCTTGGAGTATTAGGTGAGTTTTTAGTGCTTTAGCATACTTGCATGAGTGTGAGTGATTGTCATGACTAGCATGCTTGCCATGAGGCTAAATGCTTATTCAATAAAACTATTTGAATGTCTGTGGATGAAAGCTTGTTGCTTGAATTGGAATGATTTAATGAATGTAAGTTTTAAGCCCACTTTGTTAAATGACAAATCAGTTTTAAGCTCACTATGTTTGGTGGCAAATTCGTAAACTTTAAGCCCACTTGAGGTGGCAAATTCAAACCCTTTTTGCAAAAACAAACATGAACTTGAATCGTTCCTATTTGAGCAAACTATTTTATACTTGCTTGTGTGCATTACATAGTGGTGCTAGCCTAATAACCGGAACAAGAGCACATAATGTTTATAAAAAATCATATCATGATTAGTAGAGGCCAATCTTGGATCGAACGAGCAGGGGTGCTCAATCCATGACCTTTCCCTCTAGTACCCAAGTTCTTGAGTCGAGGCAACTTTGATGATGACAGACATGTGGCCTTTGGCACGAGTCATGGGTTTCTTAAATTTTTTAAAAATAAAATATTTAGGTAGCAACTTTGTATCTGGTAAAGCAGTCCAATTTTGGCTTTTTTTATCCTAAAATCAATTTTTCAAACTATTTGCTGGATTTGGACTCTTTGGTGTTTATCAATTTTACATTGCACTTGTGAGATTAGATTCAGAATTGTGGGAGTCCGAACTGTAGGGTTTTCTTTCAAACTTCCGAAAGAGGGCGCGAAAAAGTCGAGCTACACCCAAAATTTCATTGTTTCTTACTGCGTTGTTACTTGCAAATAGAAGAAAATTTTGAACAAAATCAAATAATGGATGAGAATAATAATCAAAATTATTTTTTGAAATAACTCATCAAAGAAAATGTAAGTATTAACATAAATATTAAATTACAATTATTGATTTCAATGTTTTTTTAAAATTTTTTTTATTTTTACGTAAAAACAAATATTTAACCTATTTTACGTCAATAATGTTTGGACTTTCAAATATGAATAAATTCTCTTTGTTTGAATCTGAAAATCCGAACAAACTAATGTTATTTGGCACTGGATTGCCGAACGGCTTGATTATGTTCGACTTTATAAGTTTGAACAAGCTGAATATTTCAAATTAATTTTATATTTGGGTGTATCATAAAATTAACACATTATATTATTCAAAGATATTTTATAAAAATAGTATAAGGTGTATTGAGAATAAATTATATATTTAAATAGTTTAATAAAAAATGTTAAGAAATTGGGCATAGTTCAACAAAAAATGTTAAGAAATTGGGCGTACTAATTAGGTTGCAAGCCCATGAACTAAATGCTAAGATAAAGTCAATTTTCATATGTTGAGTAAATTAAAAATAGTGGCCACGTAAATTAAAAATTTGGTATCAAAAAGTGTCATTAACAAAAATGTGTACCATTGACTTGTAGGAAATTTTATTTTCACACACTTACTTATCTCTGTGTAAATATTTAATGATTTTTTTTTTAATTATAGTTTTGCCCTAAAATAAAATTATTAAAATGTCCTTATTTTCTCCACCAAAACCCTAATTTCTTAATCCTAAACCTAGTTACCGCCTGTCGTTATTGCCGCCGCCGCCATCAACTCCACTACAACTTCTTGGCCGCAAAACCGCCATCTCTCTCTCTCTCTCTCTCTCTCTCTCTCTCTCTCTCTCTCTCTCTCTCTCTCTCTCTCTCTCTCTCTCTCTCTCTCTCTCTCTCTCTCTCTCTCTCTCTCTCTCTCTGTGGTTTGTGTAGTTATGGTGCAAAACATACTTGTGACTAGTTGTGCTGGGTATATTGGAACCCACACGGTGCTTCAGTTGCTTTTGGATGGAAATGCATGGACAAAGACCTTTTACTATGCCCTCTTTCCACTTAATTGAAGTGGTGGTAATTTTTGTTGTTCCTTCATCGAGAAAGGTAAAAACCTTCGCGAGCTTTGTTTATTCAAAGTAAGGATTGAGGCTAAAATTCTAATGACTATATAACAAAAAAAATTAATAACTTATATAAATCCATAATTAAACCATAGCTCTAACCAACATGTCATTTATAGTGCCTCAATGTAACAAAAAAAAAAAAATTTAAATGAATGAAAATTCTTTTCAAGACCACGGCAGGTAGGGACGGAACCAAGATTTCATTATCGGAGAGGCCAAAAGAAAAATAATTTTTTTCACCATATACACAAAACACATATGTATGTATAATATGATATATATATATATATAAATATGAATTATATATACATAAAAAAAATTTAAATACCATAGAAACAATTTCTAATAAGATGAATAAGTTTTTTTGGTGTAAAATAGAAAGAGAATTCAAAATGGAAGAAAAATAACATATATTTTTTTTTATATTGGGAGCCATTTTATGTATAAAATGATATATATATTTTTAAAATTTTATGGTAAATAATAATTTTCACAGAAACAGAGGGCCTATGACCCCTCATAGTCTTCTCTTGGTTTCGTCCCTGAAAGCAGGAGAGAAGAAACAACACTAACAAATGTAATAATGTAACCCGAGTTGTATGGCCCAAATCTTACACTTTCCATAAGGTTCGTATATATATGTATCCTATGTGGGTGTTTAGGAAGATAGTTGAGTTTTTTTGTGGTTGGATGTGATGTTTGTGAGAGAAAAAGTGAAATGATTATAGGGTTTGATGTGATATTTTGTTTGGATTTGTTTTTTTTTTGGTTTTATAACCAATTTGTCTTTTAGTGAAAAAAAATCAAAAAATCAAATTCCCAAACAATGCCTATGTGTTTGTGTGTATGTCTGTGTGAGGGTTTGATGTTAGAAGTTTGGATTTTTTTTAGTTTAGAGAATGACTAGCAAAGGGGTAGAGGGAATGGCGGAGGCAGAGGCAGCGACAACGGTAAAAGGGGTTGAAAAGGGCTAACTCAGAGCTGCCGCCATCATCGATGCATGGTCATGGACGGCAATAGGCGACAAGTGACAATGGGTGTTGGTTTAGGGTTTCAATGTTAAAGAGAGATATTTTTGACAAAAAGGGTTGTACATTGAGCAAAATTACAAAATTCAAAATTAGTTAGTGTGTGTATTAAGAGAGGATGTGGAGTGAGATATTTTACTGTGTGGAAATAGAATTACCCTTGAGTTGTGTGAGATATCTATTTGAATTACGCTAATAGTCCTTATAGTTTGAGACTTGTGTCACTTTAATCTTTGACTTTTCAATTGTGATACATTTAACCTTAAATTTTGAATACTGTTTCAAATAACGACAATCAAAGATGATTCCTTTGCAAACGGTCCATTTCAAGGTTGTGTTAGTTAATTTGTATGTTGTTTGAAATGTAATTATTTTTTTTTTAATGAATAATGTTGAAACTTTATTAGTTATAAAATTCTGTTTGGTTTGATTTTCAAAATCTATTTTTAGAAAAAAAAATTTCTAAGAAATTAAAAATTAAATTGGTGAAAAAAAATTAAAAATACATTATTTTTATATAATTTTATCTTTTGGGATGATAGAAATAATTTTTTTAAATATATATATTTTTTTATTTTTTTAAAAGTCAAACATTGCGATAATTTTGATACTATTATTAAACCAATCCATTAAATTAAAAAATTCAAAATTGAAAATATTTCATATATTAAACATATCGATTACATATTAAAAACATAATAAGGATGCATTAAATGATAACCATAAAAAATAAAAAATAAAAATCAACAAAAACAACCACCCATTATATAATCATCATCCAAACACATACTAAAAATTAATTTGGTAAATAAATAAATAAATAAAAATGTAAAAGATTAATAATTTTTATATATTTTATCGTTGGTGGGGTAGAAATAATTTTTAGAAATTCAAAAATAATTTTTTGACATTTATTTGTCAAATAAATTTATATTTTATTAAATTCACGATTTTGCTCCTTAAATGGAGCAACAGTGTCTCAATTGTCCTTATTTAGAACAATATTTAAAATTTAAAGTCAAATATATCACAATTAAAAGGTAAGTGAAGACATCTCATTTTTTACCGCCCTTAAGATTTGGGCGCTACTGATGGTTTACTTGGTGTTGAAAGTTGTGCAGTGCAAAGGTTTGGTTTCTTTGGCAAGGAGAGTCAAATCCAAACCTTATACCCCATTTTTGGACCAAAACTATTTTGACCAAAGATTTTAGACCTTAAAACCCTCTCTTTCAAAATATTTTTGAAACAAAGTTCCTACAATGTTCTGACGCTCGCATTTCATTAAATGTTGCGCTTTTCGGTAAACCGAGTGAGGACAAAGTGGAAATGAATGAAAGAAAGATGAAATCATTGAAAAATATTTCAAAACACCTTGTTTAGGGGTTCAGAGTTGAAGAAAAGAGGAAATGAGAGAAGAAAACTAGTTTGGGAGAAGTTCGGCATGAATCCGAGAAGGATCAAAACTGAGCGTCTTCACCAAAACAAGAATAAATTTTTGCATAGTTTGAATTTTGATGCAAGGCTGCCACCATTGGAAAGCTTACTTCCGGGGCTTCAATTTGGACACAAGAATGACCTGAAAATGAGTCTAGATGAATGAGTTATGCCCATTTAAAGTTAGACTTGGAAAGTAGAATTTTCTTGCCAACCAGAAAAATGGGCTGCTGACCAGAAAAGTATCCAGTCGACCCAAAAAGGTGGTCGGACGACCAGAAAAGTGGTCTGCAGGTCCCAAACTCAGATTTTTTGAAGATATTTTCTCTCCACCTGTCTTCCACAACCTCTAGCTGTTCCATAGACAGATATTTCGAACCAACTCTTGCTTTTTGCTATATATGAGCCATATCTCCCATTTTGCAAAAAAAAGAACATTGAAGCAATTTTGGGAGCCTCTCTCTCTAAAAAATTTCTCTCTCACTAGAAATTCCAGAGCTAAATTTCAGCTTGTCTCTCTAGTTGGCTCTCCCTCTTGACCTTATGTGCATGCAAGAGATATGCTTGGAGATATACCTCTCCTTTGCCTAGGCATCCTTGATCAAACTTGTTTACCATTGGGATGAGATTCCTTGGAGCCTCCTTTGAGTCCTAGAAGTTGGTTTTACCTCAGAATTTTGGCTATTTTGCAGTTGTGCTTCAAGGGTAAGCATCTCCCTCTTTTAAACTCATTTTTGTACACTATCTTGGCCAACTTTGCATGCTTGTTTTGCCACCCTTTCAAACTGTTCTTGGCTTGTTTTTGAACTGAAAAAAACTCTATTTTTCAGTCCTCAAAGTGGTGGTTTAAGCCTTGTTTGGTTAGGGGGTGTTCCCTCCCTTTTGCTCCTTGGCTTGTAAAGCCTTTTGAGCCATCTTTCACCACCTTTCAAACCATCTTTGTTTGGCCTTTTAACCATTGAAATCCAGAGGAATTTCAATGGTGGAAAGGTAGTTTTGAGGCCCAAAATGGGAGGGGGTGGTTCCCCTCCTCTTGTCATGTTAGCATGTGTTATTGGCCTATCAAATGAACATGTATTTCTCCCTTCTTGAGGCTTAGTTTGAGCATATTTTTGTGACTTTTTGGGCCTGCTCTAACTCTATTTTAGGCTGGTTTGGTTGTTTCTTGCATGTTCCTTACACTTGTAGTGTAAACCTTGCTCACTAGCTTTATATGCTTTCTATTTTAGCCTATAATTCTAGCATGTTTTGGCTCTACTCCAGCACAATTTTGGCCATTATTTAACATGCTTAAACTCTATTTTATGTTGTTTTGGTCATGCATGCCTTGCTTTGTATAGTCATAGTACATTCTAGCTCACTAGCTTTGTGTTTTGAGTCCACTAGCATGCATTACTTGGGCTATTCACATGATTTGGCATCATTTGATATGTGATTTCAGTGTATGTAGTGTGGCCATGCCCTCACATCTTTCACTCTTTCAATGCTTTGGAAGGTTGGTGCTTTATGCCTTAAATAATGAGCCAATGTGTATGTCTTCTTGCCTAAGCTTTTGAGCTATCATTTCGGTGTGTTTATGGTGTTATTTTGCCATGATACAACTCTGATTTTTGTTGGTAAAGTCATCTCATGCTTGGTTTTGGTAGGTGTAGGGTAATCATGCTCATTAGCCTAGCTTACTTGATGTTTTGGCTTACCATGCTAGCTTGTTTTGGCTACACTCCGTGCATGTTTTAGCCTTGATTTGACATGCTCTAGAACTGTTTTGGGTTGTCTTGGCCATATGGTTTATGTATTACATAGCTGTAGTGCAATGGGCTTGACTAGCCATGTGTTTTCATGCCTCTAACATGCCATACTTGTGATAGTTGCATGTCATGACATCATTTATCATGATATTTCAGAGCATATAGTATTGCCATGTTCTCACTTCTTTCACTCTTTGAGCGCTTTTAAGGGTTATGCATTTGTGCCTCATTTATGGGCCAATGCGTATGCATGCATGCCTAGACTTTTGAGCTCCCATCTCAGCATGTTTTGGCCTTTGTTTTGACTTACTTGAGCTCTGTCTACGGTTGATTCATTCATTTGTGCCATGTATTGCATGCCTCTAGTGTAGTCCTTTTTGGTAGCCTTGTGCCTTAAGCCTGCTAACATGCTATCTTTGAGCTATTTGGATGATTTGGCATCATTCCACACCTGATTTCGGAGCATATAGTGTTGTCACACTTCCATGTTTATCACTTCTTAATCATGTTTGAGAGTTGTGCTCTTATGCTTAGTTGATGGGCCAATGCATGAGCATACATTATCTTGCTTTTCATGCCATCATTTCAGAGTATTTTGGCCATTGTTATGGAGCCTCATAGGTCTGTCCATATTCGGTTTAAGTCCATTGAGCATCGTATTGAATGCCTTGTGTGTAACATGTTTTACTAGCTTTGATGCATTAGCTTTTAAACATGTCATACATGCATTATCCATATGATAGAATCTTGTGCATGCATTGTTTGCATGATAGAATCTTGCGCGTGCCATAATAGCATTGGTAGAATTGCATTTTGTTTGCATGTTGTTGTATTGCATTGTGTTTGCATGCCATTAGCATTGATAGGTTGATCATGCTTATGTTGTGTTGTATTGTGTTTGGATAAGGTATTAATCCAAACACGAGAAACGAGGGGCGTTTCATACTTGAAGTGATGAAACGTGCCTCATTTCTTGGTCGCCGACCCTCTTGATCAGGCATGATAGAGGTTAAGGCATTTATATGTTATTTGTACATTCATTTACATTGAATTGTGCAATCTTGGCTTCTCGGCCATCGTGCATTGCGATGCTCAGTTGGTGGCCCGAGAGTCGAGTACCGCACTCCCTTGAGCTTAAGAAATGATAGGGAGGGTGGTTGTGCACACATACCTTGCAAATACACTGTTGTGCCCCTTCTTGTTCTCTGTTGTAGCAAACTGGAGTTGGGCAGCATTTTCTGGTTGGCAGACCAGTAAAAGTGGCTGGCTGACCACTTTTTCTGGTCTGCAGCATGTGTAAGTGGTCTACAGGTGGTCTACACCACCATTAAGTGGTCGGCAACCTTCCTGGAGGTCTCCAAGTTAAAGTAGAAGCTATCTGGAGCTTTGTGCAGTGTTCTAAGATCAAATGCAAACAGAGGCAAGTTGGGGCATAGCGATGGATTTCCGAGCGAGGCGATCGAACATGCATACACTTCTCGCCCTAAGGCTCCTCTTTTACTGCTTTACTTAGCTTCTTTACTTGGCTAGCTAATGCTTTGGTTTTTTACTTAATTAGTTAATGCACTTAACTAATCAATTCGTATTGTAATAACTAAGTAGTTAACTAGGATTAGTTAATTAGTTTTGATTTGTAATAATTAGTTTAATTAGTTTTGATTTGTAATAATTAGTTTAATTAGCTTAGATTAGCTAGTTAGCTTATTATTCGGACCCTCTGTCGAGAGGGCGAATTTTGTAATAAGTGTGCGTGTGTGTAAATGTCTTCCAACCCCACGTCTTTCTCCCTTTTATTTATCAGCTTTTGATCGTTAGTTTTAGGGCATGTTTCAATTAGCATACTTATGTTTGCATGCGTGCATCATTCATTTTGTCTTGCATGCACCGAGCTCGGCGCATCATTCAAACTGCATTGTATTTCAATACACTTTACTTGAATACGTGTTTAACAGCATGTTATCAAGTGTTGCATTCATATGCCATTCTATATAGCCGAGCCTATTTTTGCTGCATTTTTGCGTGTGTTGCATTAAGCATTGTTAACATAGTTAGGATCATGCATTGATTACTAACTAGCTTCTGTTTTGGCTTGGAGTATACTGTGAGTGTTTATGCTTTAGTATCCTTGCATGTGTGTAAGTGACTGCCATGATAGCATGCTTACTACGAGGCTATGTGCTTAAATGATTAACTGCATGAATGCTTGTGGATGAAGGCTTCATTGCCTGAATTGGAACAACTCTATGATTGTGAGTCTTAAGCCCACTTGAAGTGGCAAAATCATGTTTTTTTAAGCCCACTTGAGAGTGGCAAATCCGCAACTTAGCCTACTTGCGAATAGCATTTTCAAACAACTTTCAAAAACAAACACGAGTTGTTTTGTTCCAATCCGCGTGATTGAGTCTATACTTGTATGTTGTGCGCATCACATAGTAAGATTAGCTAATAAATTGGAATAAGAACACATGTGTCTTCAAAAACAGCATATCATGTTAGTAAAGGCCAATCTTTGATCGGGCGAGCGGAAGTGCTCATTTCAGGACCTTCCCCTCTCGTACCCAAGTTCCCGAGCTGAGGCAACTTTGGTGATGACGGACACGTGGCCTTAGGCACGAGTCAGGGTTTCCTAAATTTCTCCAAAATAAAATATTTAGATGGCGACTCTAAAATCTGGCAAAGTAGTCTATGTTTGGCGCTTTTTTATTCAAAATTGATTTTCCAAAACCAATTTCCAGATTCGGACTCTTTGGTGATTTGTCAGTCTTACATTACACTTTGTGAGATTAGATTCAGAACCATGACAGGAATCCGAACTGTAGTAGCTAAAACTACAATTCGCGCCCTCGCGCGCGGAGCGGAGTTCAGGCGGTCTACAGTAAGGGACCAAAATAACAATGTGTCCCAAATTATAGGGACTGCTAGTGTAATTCACCCATAATAATAACAATCTATACTATTGTATATGTGAAAGGTAAAGCTAGTATTGACATCTCATAGTATAAATTTTTTAAAATACTCATGAAACTCAAAATTAAGACCTTGAATCTGATAATATGTGTGCGCCTTCCTTCTAGTAAGAATAAAAGACAAGTAAATGTCTTTAAATAATAATATTCTAATTGAATTAGGTTCTGTTTAATTGTGACTTAAAAAGTGATCTAAAATTAAAGTTCAATTCGGTTTGAGCCCATGACATACGTTGCGAAAGGAAATTAGGTTCATTATTCTCGACGTTCATTAAACTAGGTTCATAATTGAATTATGTTCATTATTCTCTAGATTTTGAAAAATATTAATTTTTTCATCTCATAAAAATATTTAAAAATAAAAAAAATCACTGAAAAAAAAAATCAAAGTTTCCAAACGGACAATATTGTGCTTAAAAATTGAAGGAACCAGAAGAACTGAAGCCAATCAACTATTTAATCTGCTTATTATTTTTTTATGTATGCATTAGAATCTAGTTAGTCATAGCAAACAGTACTAAGATTACAACCATTACATGGGATACATGGTAGCGTTTGAAGGAACACAACAAACCAGTACTAAAAGCCCACACCAAAGAAAGCGAGTTACACCACAAAAAACACTTATATGCAAAACACTGAAGTGTTCTGGATTTTAGTTTAAACCCATTTTAGTTTGGTTTGGTTTGTTTGGTTTTGATGGGGAGATTTTAAGGGCACTTGGTCTTGTTAGCATGAGTGGTCATGTCTGTGTAACAATTTCCACACAATTGTCTGTTGCCAGTAGTACAGGAGGGGTGATTACTCAGTATTATCGTTATATAGACGCGTGATATTTTATAAAATTTTAATTGATAGAAAGGGATAGGAATTTACGATTTATGTTAAGGGATCAAAAAACAACATAGGGGCTAAGTAATTGTGATTGACTTAGAATATAATTATGTAGTATTCCGAGATTATTAAATAATTTTTCAAAAAGGAGGGACACACTTACACCACTCGCAGCACGTGCCACATGCCCTGATGCACACGTTTGGCCTTGAATGCAACCTACACCTTTCCTTGCACAGCCCTTCACAGTCTGCCAAAACAAAAGCCACCATTTGCAAGGGAACCCCCCATTATGTGAAAATTTCGCTCCCAAAAAAAAAATAAAATTAGAAAAATTTGCTCACAAAAAACCCATATGTTAATTAGATGTATATATTAAGTTTGTATTATTTGTTAATTAGATGTATAATATATGGAAAATTTTAGTATACACGCCACTTGAAAATGGTGCACCATATGCACCCCTTGAAAGGAGTACACAATTATGTTATTTTCTTCTTAAGTGATGTCAATTTTTTTTTTTAATTATGACTTACAAGATTTTTGATTATGTGTCATGTGGTGTTTGGTTATGAATTTTATTTTATTTTATTTTAATTATGACTAAGAAAGTATAGAGTTGCATCATTTTATTCTTTAGTTATAAGGTGCATATGATACACAGCTTTAAAGTATATGTACCATAATTTTTCTCATAATATAAAATCTTTACAATTAAAAAGCAGCTACCTTTAAAAAAGACAAATTATATGGATGATATGATCATGTCAGAACCTTCCCTAACAAAAATATATAGGGTTGGTTTAGCATGAAGATTTGGTTTATGTTGTGATTATTTTAATCACAAAAAGATAGAATAAGTTTTTTTAACTTAATGAGACAAAATGTCACAGTCAAATTATAATCATTTCACTTATTTTCTCACAAAAATCAAAAAAGTTAAAAAGCTCATCTCAAACGAGACTTTTTAACCCCAGATTAAAATAACCAAAAAGTTAAAAAGTCAACCCATATCCTAAACGAAAGCATAACTTATTTTCACTAAAATAATTTGTAACATTTAATTACACAAATAATTTGTAATATTTATATTTTATTGTTTATAACATAACAAATGGTTTGTAATTTGTATTGTAGTGGGAGTGTACAATAGTTTTACACAATAGTTTCATCTATTGATAACTTTCACACAATAGTTTCTTTTATATGCACAGAAAGCAATCACAACACTGAATACAATCTCACATGAATATAAAATTCATCTAATATGAAAATGAAAATGTTGTGTCTGGCTCTATATTTAATTTTTATATTCTTAACTTTTCTTAGCACAAAGTGGCATAAACACTACACAGTAGCTAAAAATAGAGCATCTTTGTTGTCTATGAAATATACATATAGAGTGAATATATTAATTTGATAAAATTTAAAGGGCAAATTTCTTGAATAGTCCTATAATTTTGACCGAGTTTCGCTTTGGTCCTTATCGTTTTAAAGGGCAAATCATTTGAGATGGATCTCAAAACACCCCTCCATTTGGAGGGTCTGAAATGAAATGATTAAGAATAACTATTCACTTAGAATGGCGAATAATAATTTCATATAAATGTATTTTTTATTATTTTTTTAATCCGTCAAATATAAGAATAAATATTTTGATGAAATAATGATTCTCTATTTTCATTCTGTTCCTATGAACCAAACATTAATCGAATAAAATTAAATAGAATCATCATTCTATAAAAAAATTGCATTTCCATGTTTGGTTTGACTAAAAAGATAATAAAAAATGAAATCACCATTCTTCATCCTAAAAAAATAATCCTCCTATAAGAGAGACAAAGAAATAATCATTTTATTCAATTCCATCTTATTTTAGTGAACTAAATAGAGCAAAATCCCACCAGCTTCCTAATCAAGTCGAAGCTCAAACACACAGAGAGAGAGAGAGAGAGAGAGAGAGAGAGTACCCAGGAATGGCAAAAGCCTTCTGTTAGCTCCTTTCATCACCTGAAATTGAACCAAGTACACGAACATATATATATATAATAGAGATGTTTCAAAACACTATAAAAAAAACAAATATAGCTTAAGAAACAGTAGCAAACTAATTAAAATATGAAGAAGGTTGCAGTGGTTATGGAATGAAACCTGGGTTTGGAGGTGGTCTTCAATCTCAGCATCAGATGATACGTGCACTCACACAACACAGCACTCACCATTTTTAACTTAACAAACATGTACGGTTGAGATCTACAAAACTACAAAGCTCTATTTTTATATTTTATCAAGGGGTTGGGTTTGAGAAGCAAATAGAGAAAAGACTGGTTCTGGGTAGTGGATAGTCTCTTATACCTGGGTAATGCAGAAGAGTAAAACCGCCATTAGATAGAGCCAGCGTGACTCCATTCAACCACCACCACTTTCACAGACAGAGAGAGAGAACTACGTTGGGAGCTTCGGAAGCCCTCGTTTGAAAACAGGCTAATTTAATAATTTTTTAATTATTTAGCTAAAATATAAATTAAAAAAAATTAGTATATTTAAAATGACTTTTTACGAAAAGATGTGTAAAAAGTAGAGAGGAAAGAGAATCTTTGACTTTTTTTGTATGAATTGTTAATTTTTTGGCTAATTTAATAACTTTTTGAATTTTTAACTAAAAAGAAGGATTCCCAAACGAGGCCTAAGTTGACATCTTATTGGGTTTTGTTAACAAGTATTAAGGCCAGGTGTTAAAGAATACATTAAATCATATTAAGGGTTGGTTTGGAAAGTCTAAAAAAAAATTAATTCATGTTAGCAAAAATAAAATTAATTCATGTGGTTTTTAACAATCCAAACAAAATTAATTTTGGTCCAAAAATTAATTCATGTTAATTTAGTGTGGTTCCTTCAAGTTCAATGGGTTAATTTTTAAACAGCTCTGCTACAGAGCCCGAAAGGGTTTCGAGCCAAATTTGGCTCGAATTTGAGAAGGAGGAAGAAGAAGAAGAAGAAGAAGAAGAAGAGAATGAGGAAGAAGAGAAGGAGGAGCAGAACTGGAGGGGGCCCTAAAAATAGGGCTGGAGGCGGAAGCGGAGGGAGGCGGAGGTGGAGGCGGGTGGAGGCAGAGGCAGAGGCACAGGCAGAGGTGGAGGCGGAGGCAAAGGCGACGATCAGCCGACGACCGACGAGCTACGACGATTGGCCGACGACCGACGACGAGCTCCCACCTCTCCCCTCTGTTTCTCTCTCTCGCCTCTGCTTCTCAGGTTCAAAACAAAGAAGAAGAAGAAGAAAAGAAAGAAGAGGAAGGGAAAAAAAAAAAATCAAAACCCAAAACGACGTCGTTTTGGGTTTTGACCCACATTCGGGCCACTAATTTCGGGCCCTAAAACATTATTCATTTTTAAATCCCAAATAAAAATTTAAATTTAAATCTAACTTTGTGAAAGGGTTTATCTGCTTCTGTGTTGTCATCATGTCATCAATTTGACAAGATAGAAATAGGAATTCGAGATTTCACAAAAAATAAAAAAATAAAAATTATCAAGACCTCAGTTAACAGGAATTCGAGATTTCACAAAGATTATTAGAATTTGTGAAAGGGTCATCAGAACCTCAGTTTAACAAAAAAAAATTCAAAAAAAAAAAAAATAGCAGAATTTACAGAACCTCAGTTACAAAAAATTCACAAGTCCAAAAAAAATTATCAGAACTTCAGTTTCCCAAAAAAATAAAAACATGAAGGAGAATCAATTATAAAAATTATCAGAATTTGTAGTTTAAAATAATAAAAAAAATACATGGAGGTTTTTGGCGTAATTTCCATGGCAGAACAGTGGGTTTCTCATATGCCAAACAACAAATAAACATACAAAAAAATTGGAGGAAAATTTTTAAGCACCCACAATAATGGCTTTTATAGATGAACCCACCAGATCAGGTTGAAGGATACGGATTTACGCGCAAAAAAAATAAATAAAAACAAAACAGAAAAGCAACCAGTATTTGACGATCGGTGGTGTTTCAGACGGTGAGTTCTTCTTCGACGCCACAGATGTGCACTTTGGTGGCGTTCGGCTTTGGCAAGCTTCGCGAGTCTTCTTCGACGCCGATGATGTGTACTCCAGTGGTGATCGGCTTTGGCAAGCTTCGCGAGATATCTTCACTGTTCAACGTCAGCGAATCGCCTCCTTCGCTTCAGCGTGTCCATGTGCCCTAGAAAATTTCAGTGTTGTGTGTGGAGTGAGGCGATGCTGGTGTGAATCAGAGTGGGAGAGGGGATAGTTTGATAAATTTACCTTAGCTTGGGTTGTGTGTAAGCACCTGAATCAATTTTCTCTGGTAGTGGCTAGTTTAGCCTTTTTTGAACGGTAGTGACTAATTTATCCCAAACCCGTCTTCCGAGACGGTGCCTAATTGATTTCATTATAATAGAAACTTTAAAAAATTATAAATTTTATATCATTAGAGAATTACTTGTCATTTTCTATAATTGCATCTATTTTTATATAATTTTCATAATGAAATTTTATTAAATATTTTTTTATCATGACATTAAATGCACTTGATTTTTATAAATGACATAAATTACTTTTTCTTTAATTTTTAAATTTGTTTGGGGTGTCTTATATATGTACACTTTTTATCTTTTTATTTTTTTGGGTCATATCACCTCTCTACTTTTCTGCATATCTTTTTGTAAAAAGTTAAAAAGTGTACTTATTTAGATCATTCAAAAAGTATACTTTTTTGTAAAAATGAAAAATCAATATTAAAAATGAAGTGTAATAAAAATGAATCTAAAAATTATAAAAAAATATTTTAAAAAAATCAATATTAATCAGCAAAGGAATTTTATTTTTAAGCCTTTGTTTGTGATGTGGGTTGACTTTTTAACTATTAGCCTAGGGCTAAAAAGTTTCGTTTATGATAGACTTTTTGACTTTTTTAACTTTTGTGAGAGAAAAAATAAAATGATTATGATTTAAATGTGACATTTTGTTTTATCTGGCTAAAATAGCCAATTTTGTCCTATATGACTATTTTAGCCCATATGGGTATGCCAAACATAGCCTAAATAACATTTTTTAGATTTTTTTTTTAATTTTTAAATATCCTTTATTTTCTATTATAATTATATTATATGGTGTACGAAAAACGAATCTAGAAACTATAACAAATATAAAAAATAAAGGGTATTTAAAAAAAAATTTAAAAAATCAAGAAATGTCATTCAAAAATAAAAGGGCATTCACCTTTATAATAAAAAATGTTCAAAAAAATATTCCATTATTAAAAGTATACAAAAATATTAAAATAGAGAGAATTAAGAAAAGAATAGTTTGGTCTTTAACAATATAACATTTATAACATAAACAATTTTTTATGATAATGGGGTTAATTAAGATGATTTAATGCATCCCTAATAAGTGGCTTAATGGAACTAAGTGGTGATACATGCATCAATTAGTGTACTAATTAGTGTACCAACACTAGTTATGACATTACTATTGACTTTACTTATTATACAAATTACAAATATCAAAAATATCTTAAATTATTTTACATTATCAATTGGTATGCACTAATTGGTACATATAGCATTAATCTAACGGAACTTATTAACAAAATCCTAATTTATTTATAATCAATGAAAATAATATAGAAATCTACTTTCTAAATTCACTTTTTTATGTCTAGTGACGTATAAAAAAAAAAAGGACAATTTCATATAAGTGGTGTTAGTGAAAATTAATTAGATATTAATAAAAATAATTATAATTATATTTATTAATATTTATAATATTTCTTACCCTTCTGTAATTATTTTTCCTGACATCCACTCACAAATTATTTTCCCTAAAAAAAAAATAATTGACAAATTATTAGAAAATATATGAGAGATAGAGTTATTTTATATGAGATTTTTTTTTTTCAAATCCTTGATATTAAGATCTTATAAGATAAATGACGTGCAATATTTTTATAGTAGTTGGAGTCCTTCAACATTTTCATAAAGAAATTTCACCTTGACACAGAGAAATTTTAATTTTCACAAAGAAACTTTAAAAAACTTTATGATTTCACAGAAAAATTTATAAATTTCTCTAATACGATCACAGAAAAATTTTATCGAGGGATCTTTTCTAATAAAAAAAAAATTAGATCTCTCATACTATCCAAAATTGAAGAAAGATGTTTCACTAATTTTTTTTATTTTATATATTTTAATTTCTAATATATTGCCACATTATTAAATTTAAAAAATATGTATAATTTTTAGGGGTTTTTTTTTAAGGTCCCTGATATTAAGGTTGTATAGCATAAAAAACATTCAATATTTTCATAATGTCTAAGGTCCCTCAACAATATTTTCATAATGCCTAAAGTCCCTCAACTTTGATCTAGAGAAATTTCAGTCTAGAGAAAATTGGTCTAGAGAAATTTCAGTCCAGAGAAAATTGGTCTAGAGAAATTTCAGTCTAGAGAAATTTCAATCTAGAGAAATTTGGTCCAGAGAAACTTCAATCCAGAGAAAATTGGTCCAAAGAAATTTCAGACCAAATTTCTCTGGAAAGTTTAATTATTCTTAGAATTTCTCTGGCCCAATTCTTCCTAGAATTTCTCAGCATTTCTCTAATGCATTGGCTGAGTCCAGAGAAATTTTGAATTTCTCTGGTCCAATTCTTCTCAGATTTTTCTGGCCCAATCCTTCCTAGAATTTCTCTAATGCATTGACTGACTGGAGAAATGGTTGATGGAGAAAATTCAATCCAGAGAATTTCTCTCCAAAAAAATTTCTGAAAATTTCTTTGGATTTCGAAATTTCTCTCTAGAGAAATTCTCTGGATTCTCTGTCTGTGTTTTAACCAAATTTCTCTGGATTTCAAAATTTCTCTCCAGAGAAATTCTTATACCAAGGCTTCTAGATCTCAACAGTTACATCCAAGGCTTTAACTTACATCTGGAGAAATGGTCTTTAACTTACATGATTGATAACTTACATTCTCTGTAGTATCATGACTGGATTTCTCTCCATATGGTCTTTAACTTACATCCAAGGCTTCTAGATCTCAACAATTGAACCAAAAGGTACAGAGAAGAAAAAAAGTATCTAAAATCAAGGCTCTACCATAAATAAATATATATATATATATATATAATAGAAATTTCGAATAAGCAACAACAAAGAGAGAGAGAAAGAGAGAGAGAGAGACCTGGTGAGAGATAGCGTAACAGTGGAAAGAGAAGTGAGATCGGGAGCAGAAGGAGGAGATTGACACCGGCGGTGGCGATCTATCTTCTTGAGTAGATTTTAGAGCTTCATCGATGCAAACTTTCATCTGCAGAGTTCCAAACTAGGTTGGAGGAAGATAAAGAGGCAACTCTGTTTATAAACCACTCAGAAACCTCTCGCCAACGAAGCCGACTCCGTTCCCCAGGGCCACGAAAATGTCACTACTTTGATTGAGTTCTTCCAAGCAGACGGTAGGTGTAATATAAGGGTACAGGGTGAGGGACCTTAGACTACAACAGAACAGATTGTGGATCTAATCCATTACTAAAAGTTGGATAGGGACCTTAGACTGATTTTCCCTAATTTTTAAGCTATTGCAGCACTGTAAGTTAGTAGTGGGTATCAAAGCAAATATTTTTCCATGCCATTTTAAAAATGGACTGATTTATTGCAGTTTTTTTTTTTCTAATTAAAACTTAATATAAAAAGTTAAAAACATTCCCCTCGTAATAATTAATTTTGTTAGGTTATCTAAATTAGCATCATAAATGAAAATTGTATAAAAAATCCTACCCTGCCTCACCCTTGCAGTAGCATTCCACACCCTTCTCCGACTCCTGCAGCACCCTTCCAGAGGAAAGACGGGGTTCACAACTGATGTAGCATGTATCATTATACAATTTTTGGATCAAAGGATAGGCAAAGCAAAGGTAAATCACGGGTCGATTTTAGAATTGCATGAAATTTGGTAGGTTGATGAAAAACGTAATATTAAGCATGATCCATGGACACCAGTGGATTTTGGATTCCATCATTTGGGTGATCAATTTGGCGAATTTGTCGTTTTTGAAAAGATTTAAATCTTTCATTACTTCTAGCACAAGTCTCGGAATCTGATTCTGTAAAATCTACCATGATCGTGGAAACATATATTAGTGTTTCTTTATTTTATTGCAATATTTTTATTTTTGATAATTTTCGTTATATTTTCTTATTTTTGTATTGATCATAGCGAAATTGTCCATTCTAGTTGTTTCCTATTGTCTTTACTCATAAATATTGAATGGAAGCCTTAGGGTTCTTTAGGTTTTTAGTATTAATATATTTCGAGTCTTATACTATTTTAGTCTAACTTTGAGTATTCTTTGTGAATCAATCATTATTGAGCTTTTATTTTCGATATTTTTTTGTAGAAAATAGTCTTGTTTCTAGTACTGAATTTTTAATTAATAAATTTTAAAATTATTATTATTTCGCATTTCGCACCACATCAACAATGGTGGTAGTGGCTACTGGTGATGATGGTGGCTAGTGGTGTTACTGTTAATGTTTTGTTTTAATGTTTTATTGAGAAAAAAAAATAATAATAAATCTTTTTTAATCTAGTATTTCATTATAGAATGACTGATGCAAATGTTGATAAAAAAATATTAGAAATTTTAAAAATTCTATCAAAATTTTTACTAAATATCTTACATAGATGTAGGACTTACATGAGACCTACATGGTGTCGGTCCTACACTCATATAAATATTTAGTAAAAATTTTAATAAATTTTTTGAGATTTCTAACATTACGCAGGTTGATATCCAAACATGAATATCATGGCTGCTGTGATGCTAAGGAAAGGCATACAGACAGAGACTCCTCTCCTCCATTACTGAGTTGAGATCATCTCCTTGGATTTTTCCTTGCCCCCTTATTTGCAATGGTGGAGATGTATCTTAAGTTGATCAGAAAGAGTACACTACTACCAACTTACCAAGTACCAACAACCACCCCATCACATTCCTGGCTTGTTTAGAATTATCTAGATAAGTATATTTTTAACATTTTATAAAATAAAAAAAAAATGTAAAAACAATAAGAAGATGATATGATCCAAAAAAGATTTTAAAAAAAAATGTGCTTATATAGCACACCCCAAACAAGTTATAATTACTCCATATTCACCATCCATTAATGTCCATCCCAACTGTTATCCCCATTGATTAAAGACCATTTGGTTTGTGTTTTGAAGAAAAAAAATTTAAAAAAAAAATTGGAGAGAGAGTTTAGAAAAAAAATTTGGTTTGTTTAGTTGTATATTTTGAAAATAATTTTGGAGTTTGGGAGTTTAGAATGATTTGATATTTTGTTATAGTTGAGTAGAAGTGATGAGAGAAAAAGTGATTGAGAATGAGAGATGAGAGAAAAAGCGATTGATTGATGTGTAGGAGACAGAAAGTGATTTTGGAATTTTTTTTTAAAAAAATTTGAACCAAACAATATTTTGAAATTTTTTCTCGAAAATTGTATCTTAAGATACAAACCAAACAAGCCCTATAACTCTTTGCATTTATATGGAGAATTTGGTCAAAATTTTCTCATACTAAAATTTTAATACATTAATAATAAGTATAAATTTTTTTTAAAAAATTCAATATATATCACTATTATCAAAATATTTTTAGTGAGTAATTTAATATTTTAAATTTTAAAATGATATATAATTTTTGATCTATATGTCGGTTTTTAATAAAATTAACATTTTTAAAATTCTCTCATTAAGACCTATCAAATAAGATGCAGGTTGACGAAATTAACATAAACATTACATTTTACTCTATTTCACAATAAAATGTTACTAACTACCAGAGTAAATTTTTACCATCTTCTTAAACTGAGCATTAAAACAGAGTATAAACTAAAGCTCTACGAGTTCTTTCCTTACGAGTTTACAAGCAAATCAACAACAACTCAACATACGAGAAGGAAACTCTACATATAACAATCAATAATCAACAAACTCAACAAATTAATCAAAAAAACACTCGTAACAAATTTCTACCAAATATCTCATACGGACATGAGACTCACACAATGCGGGTCTCACATCCATGTAAGACATTTGGTAAAAAAATTTATAGAATTTTTTAACATTTTTGTAAATTAATATATACATTATATTGCAAATATACAGTTACGAATAATCTAGCTAGTATATATTTTCTTTGGGCGTGGCTTCTGTCCAGTCCTTAATCAGACTGGACCGTGTTGTTGGGCCCGTGGGGGTCCACCACGAGTCCCGTTTTGATAATCTGAACCGTTCAATGTGTAGAACTCGTCGAGTACTATATGCTTGTAAAAAATCACGTTAATCGAATATCGATAGTTATGTGATCAAATCAATTTTGTATATAAAAAATGGACGGCAAATAAATTAATGGTTGACAAAAATCTGTTTTGATCACATAGCTATTGATATCCGATCAACGTGATTTTTTACAGGCATATAGTACTCGACGAGTTCTACACATTGAATGGTTTAGATTATCAAAACGGGACCCATGATAAACCTCCATAGGTCCAACAACACAATCCAATCTGATTAAAGACGGGACTAAAGCCATTCCCATTTTGTTTATAGGTAACACTATCCTAAATTTATACAACGACAACGGCAGGATTGATTATTTTTAGATATAGATCTTTCTTTCTTTTTTTTTGGATAAAAATTCTCCCATAATAAAATTTTAATGTATTAAAGAAAAACGCAAAAAAAAAAAAAACTTAAAAAATCCATCACATATCATTATTATCAAAATATTAAACTTTAAAATAATATTACTTTTGATGTAGATGTCAATTTTTAATAAAATTAATATTTTTTTATAATTTTCTCATTAAAATCTATCAAATGTAATTCATGTTGACTATGAAATTCTTAAAATAAAAAAATATATATTATTATCGTCAAAATTGATGTAAATAGTAACAGTAACATGCGACTTTGTTTGATAATAATATATTACTCTAATTCATAATAGCATGTTACTCTGAAAATATTATTCAAAAAAAAATTTTAATATTTTACTTTATCCTTAATTATATTTTTTCTCCTTAAAAAATTTATGAAACAAAATAAATTGAACCGTCATTTTTACCAAATAAAGATCCAATAAAAAAATTTTAACTAAATTTCTCTTCCTCCCCCCCCCCCCCCCCTCCCCAAATCACATCTGTTAATAAATTAATGATTTTTCCTTAACACAGCTGGTTATTTTAGTGGATTTTGTTTGTTGTTATAATTTTAATAAGTTTTCGTGTTTGGTCCTTTGTTATTGTTATTGTTCTGTATGATGTCAACTTTTTTTTATATAATTGCTTTATAACTTTTCTCAATATATAGAACCAAACTGAATAATTTGAACAACCATCAGCTGATAATTGCTTTACATCATCAGCACGCTAAATGTAATAAAGATCAAAAACTAATTTTAACCTGCATCAATATCACTAAAAACAAAAAACAAAAAACAAAAAAAAAAAGCTATCATTGAGCTAACTACGATCTTTCACCGCCAAAATTTCTCGTGTTCTCTCAGTTGATGGATGCCAAATAATAAATTAACAAGGTAACACTAGCCCGAAGAAGAATGAAAAAAAAGAATAGCCTGGTTCCAACATATTGAATTCATTTCATTGAAACTGTTCAGAAAAAAACGCTGACTTCTTTTTCAGTCATCTCGTATACATGGTCTCTTGCATCTGTTAGAGCACTCTGCATGATATGTTCAACTTTATTTTAGATATAGCAGTACACTAAAATCATCACACCACCAAAGAAAAGAAGAAAAATGAAAAAACTCGACGAGCCATAATCCATATTCCAGCCACTTGGCCACGAGTATCTGTCGCCTCTAGCTCTACGCAATGGGGCATTTGGGTTTCTTTTCTTCTTTTCTTTTTTTCTTAAAAATAAAATAAAATTTCCCCAGGGGTGATAAGTGTCTCGGGCCAGGCTGGGAGGAGTTAAAAAATGACAAAAAGGGAAATGAACAAGGAAAAGCACGTCAAAAAAAAACAAAACAAAACAATACAAAACAAAACAGAAAAACCTGTCCCAATTTGGTAAGGAAGTTGCTGGCAAGATTTAGACTTGTGATTCTCACATCCTCATTAGCTTTCAGTGCTTGGGCAATGGCAAAGGCCCCTTCGTCCTGTATGCAGAACCGAAGTGAAAGGGTTTAACAAGCTAATTAATTTGAACAAAAAATTGAAAGGGTAAACAATTCCATACTCGTATTTCATTAAACCCTAAATTGAGGGTAGTCAAAGCTTCATTGACCACTTTCAAGCTTTGAGCCAGACGGATGGCACCCTGCAAAAACACACGAATCAGAGCAGTCAATATGTTGCGGATGTCGTTGAATGTTATACATCATTATCTACAGAAACAAACAACATCTCGAAGTCCATTGGCTCGCAAGTCCAGAGTTGATATGGTAGAGTTGTATTTCAGAGTGTCAGCTATGAACTCTGCACCCGTTGCTCCTATCTGCAAAATATTCCCATATCATATTCAGAAACTAATACAACACGATGCAGGCAGTCATAATCTAGAAATTACCTGACACCAACCAAGACTGAGGGTCTTTATATTTCCATGAAACTTAAGAACTTCAGATAAAGCTTTTGCTCCATTTGGTCCAATTGGATTGTAACCAATTTCCAACTGTCACAGAGAGAGAGAGAGAGCTGTTTACCGCTGTTTGCAAAAGTGAAATACAAGAAAAGGTAGAAAAAGCAGAATGCTATTGGAACACTCACACTGGTAATGACAGAATTATCTTTGAGAACTTGAGCTATGTCACTGGCCCCCTTTGCATGGATGTTGTTCCCCCCCTACAAAGTCCTCCCCATTCAGTGTTTTAGAAGTTGGGTCGTTGAATTTTATTTCTGAAAATCAAAAGTTTGCTTTCAATAAAGATGAAACCCTCAATTCTCACCAGATCTATGTTTGTTACTGTTCGGTTCTGCTTCAAAGCCTCAGCGATTTTCTCTGCTCCCTGAAGGATTTTAGGACAAAAAATCAATAAGCAAGTCACGCAAGTATTTGACTGAAGGCATGGGTCTAAAACTGAACTAATCCGACTAGCTAGACCATGACATTTACAAATATTTGATGAAGAACATGGGTCTGCAACAATTTGAGCAGTTTGGTTGAATCACTTCTATAGACACACAAATTTCATCCTGAGGAAATCTAAACTGACCACTTAAAAAAGGAGTGACCTCCATCTTACAATCCAATATAAAATACTTCAAAATTTTCAGTGCACAGTTTGCATGCTCAGAAGTTACGAAAGAAAAAATAATCAATAATTTAAAATGGCCTTTAATAGTATGATTTCAGTTTCTTTTCAGGAATACCACAATCTACTTGATCTCATTTGAAACTTAAGAAGCTAGGCAAGGAAAGGAAAATGCCCAAAATTGCGCCTAGAAAGGAAGCTACGGTAAGCATTGTCGAGAATTTTCCTAAGCATTCCTTGATCTTTCTAAGTACCCAACAAAGCCTTGATTAACCAATTGAAAACATAAAGAAAGACGAGGAAAATGTTGCCAAAGTATTTGGGCCAACTACATGAATCCTCTTTTGCCTTCCTACTCTATTGTATACCATACTTTCTTTTAAACAATAGGCTATCATGTATTTCCTCAATGCCTCAACCTGTCAATTTTGGCATTTCCCTTGTCTTATCAACAACCACAACTGGCAATGCAACCTAGAGACGTAAGCTAATTGGATTGGTATGTTAAGATTTGGGGGCTTCAGTACTTGTGGTTCCCCTGCTTTCTTTGGTATATAAATCTCATAAAACCAAGGTTGGTTCCTGTTCTTTTTTTCTTTTTACTCTTATTAAGAGAAAAGGAATCATAAAATCAGCAACACGTAAAAGTCGAATATACCTGTGGTACAATCTACTTAAGAGAACCAGATAAAAGTCCCAATTAAAGAGGACGATTTATTGTTTATCTTGATACATGACTGAATGGAACAAGACCCTCAAGTGAATTTGCAAACCAAAAAGAAGATCAAAGATAAAGGATTACTTTACAAAATTCATAATTATACTACAAAAGTGGTCAACAATGAGGATTGCAATACCTCATCTCCAATATCATTCATGTACATGTTCAACCATACTAAGCTCTTGGTTCTCTTGATATATTCAGCAACATGATAGGCACCTTTTGAGCTAATTGAATTGTTTCCAATGTCTAGGTGTTGAAGTCTCCCTAAAGAGCAGTTATGAATGTCAGATTAACTGCAATTTTTAGAAGCACAAATAATGACATTTGAAATGTCTTTACCAGAATGAAGTTCATACAAAGGCAAACCTTTATGTGAAGACAAACCAGACATAAGAGCGCGAACACCTTCATCTCCAATTGAATTTCCATGCAAAATGAGTTCCTGAACAAATAATTCAACAATAAATCTGACCTCCAATAGAATTTTCATGCAAAAAGCATTCCAGAATGTATAATTTATCAATAAATCCCACTAGTCATGAGAAGGGAACGACAAATTTATTTACTGTAAGCTCATAACTAGACAAGTTGTTTCTGTGGCACAAGCAGATCAGCAAGGGAAAATGTTGAAAAATGATAGCTTTAGTTAGTAAGACTGAGAAATACTGATGACAATTTCATGTTCTGTGACTGAAGAGAGTGCTTCCATCATCAATAAAATTTCAACATGATTTCTCAATTTTATGTTTCCAGAAATTACCATTAGTTTATCACTACGAACAGAAAGAGAAGAAAAATGCATACTGAATGCAAACTGTGGATAATGGAGGGTGGGTAAGCTGATTGTGAAGCCTTCTGGAAGAAATAGTAGGCACTGAGATGGCGAGAGATCACAGTGGTGGAAGGGGTGGGACTTGAAGCGGGAGAGAAGAGCACTGCAACTGCAAGCATAGAGGTAGGACCTCTTATTTATAGATAAATTAGACCATGGAGGCCAACTCACCTGAGTACACAATTAAACATGCTCGAGTGTGGACAAAAGGATCGGTGGCTCATCCTCTGTGGCCTAACATCTTGAAGGCAACAACTGCTATTGGAAATGGTGCTGAAAACTAGGGCTGATCAACGGATGCACCGACCCGCCCGACCCGGCCCGGCACGAGCCCCTTTGGATGGATGCGTGACACGTGGAGGGCGAGTGCGGGGCCATTTTTTAAGCTTTTCCCGGGTTCGGTTCGGGTTGCAGTTGACCCGCCTCTTTACCCAATAAACTCGACCCCCCCGTTTTTGTCCTTTTATATATATATATATATATATTTTTTATTTCCCCCCCTTCTTCTGATCTCACCACACTAACCTAACCTAACCTAACCTAATTCATTCATCTTCTTCGATACTCTCTCTCTCTCTCTCTCTCTCTCCCCCCCCCCCCTAGAACCCTACCCATACCGATGGCAACAACGATCAAGCAACGATCTACACTGAAAAAGCCATCGGCGATCGACGATTTGCCCCTTCTTTTTTGGGTTTGTACGCCCTCATCAGCCCTTTTTTGAGAATCTCATATTAAAACCCTAACCCATTGGCATTCTTCGACCTGAAAGAGGATCAGCGATCGTGGTGTGGTGGTGAGGTATTGTCTTCTCTTCTTCTTTCCTCTTCTTCTCTTAATTCTCCTCATTCTCTAATCTATTCGTTCTGTAATTTTCTTTTTTTTTCGGACTTCGACAACCTCTGAAGTTCTTATTTTCTACAATCTGTTCGTAATCTATTATGTAATTTTTTTTTTGTTCTGCAATCTGTTCGTTCTTATTTTTCCTTTTTTTTTTTTTTTTTTGGTTCTAGTTTGTTGCAGTTCTGAAGTGAAACCAGTGGAAGAGAGAGGTTCTACACAGTGTAAGTTTCCTCTTTTCTTTCACTCTCCATACAACAATTTTTTGTATTATGCAACATTGAATCTGTTTGCAATCTGAAGAAGCTCACAGAGAGGGAAAAATGGTGTAACTGAATCTGTTTTTGGTTTTTTTTTTGGTTTTTTTTTTTTTTTAACAATGTCAAGTGGATAAACTAGAAAAAATGGTGTAACTTTCCATTGTAGGCAATCTGTGTTGAATATTGAATTTGTTAACTGTGTTTGAATATTGAATTTGTAGATAAATTTGTGAATAAAAAATGGAAAAACTGAATGAAGCATGAGCTTATAATTATAGTTATTTTTATTTCTGGTTTTAATTATAATTATAGTTTTTGCTTAGCTTGATATTCATTATAGTTTTTGCTTAGAGGTTCTACACACAGTGTGAAGAAGCTTATAATTAAGTGGTGTTGAGATTGATTAGCTTGATATTCATTGTTGTATTTATTTTTTAACAGCTTAAATTGTTTAGAGAATTGGTGATTAAACATGGTCTCATAGCCCTAGTTCAAGGGGTCTTGGGTTTAATTTATGTCATTTAGTGCCCAAGATAATTTTAGGACTAAGGTTTGGCATGAAAATGAGGTTTTATTTTACTAGTATTTGAAAAATTAGAGCCTTTGGAGATATTCTTAGTGAGTCTTAAGTAACTAATTAAGTGACCTAATATTTATTCATATTTAACCTGTTTTTGAAAGAAAATCTGGTCAGTGGTCACATGTGAGGGAATATGTCGAGAATATAAATATTAAAATTACTCCTTCCTCTAACAACAAAACTGAATGAATTGCACATTATATGCCTAGTTTATCTTATTTCTCAATAGTTAAGCTTGGAGAGAATTGATAATCAAACAAACTTTATAACCAAGGGGTTTAATAGATTTTGATATGAAATTACAAGCCGAAAGTGACAGCAAATTTAAAGGGGTTATAACGTTTTCAATTGCAAGACACTCAGTTTGAAATTACTACACCTGATTCTGCTACCAATCTTGTCAATGCATGATCAATGTAACAAACTCAGTTACTAGATATAGAAGTCTGAATGAACTTTCAGTGTATAAAGTAGGCTTACTGAGTTAACATTGTATGAGTTGCTAAGTAGTTGCTAAGTAGTAATGTTTGACTTGTTATTCATTCTCTCTCCTGTTCTATGTTTGGTTTTTGGCAATTTATTTGATAATTTTTTGGTCATGGATCCTCCAAGTGGAAAAACATTTTTTGTTAATCCTAATGTTAAGCCTGAATCATCTTCTATTGACCCCTCTACCCAACCTATTGCTCCCCCTCCTAGACCACCCTTGGCCAAAAGTAGTAGTGGTGGGAGAACACAATCAAAGGCTTTGGGTCATTTTGAAAAGATTAGGGGTTGTTTGGGGTGTCCTAAATAAGTACACTTTTTATCTTTTTGGACTAAAAAATTGAGGAAAAAAATATCGATGTTTGGGTTAACTTTTTGACTTTTTATGGGAAAATGTGTATTAAAAAATTATATAAATTAGTGTGTAGGGGAAAATTAGGATTGAGAGTTGTGCAGCCGTAATTTTTGACTTTTGGTGAATAGTGATAACTTTTTAACTTTTTAGCTTTTTTCAGAGTTGCCAAACTTGGCCTAAGGGTATTGATGGGAAAGATAAGGCTATGTGCAAGTATTGTAAGAAAGAATATATGGCAAGCTCTAAAAGTCATGGAACAAGTAATTTATTAACTTATTTGAAAAATTGTACAAAGTATCCATACAGGGATACTCAAGGGCAACAAACATTAGAATTTAAACCAAAGCAAGTTGGTGGGGAGGGTGGTGTTGATGTTGTGGCTACATCATTTTCTGTAGAAGTTGGTAGGAGGTATCTTGCCGAGATGATAGTAATTAATGAATTGCCCTTTAAATTTGTGGATAGGGTTGGTTTTAAAAGGTTTTGTAATGTTATGCAACCCAAGTTCAAGATCCCATCTCAACATACTGTTGGCAGGGAAATTATAGACATATACACTAATGAAAGAGAGAGGTTGAAGAAACTTGTGAAGGGGCGTAGAATTTGCTTTACCACAGGCACATGGACTTCCATACAAAATTTGTGTTACATGTGTCTAACAACACATTTCATTGATGATGATTGGAAGTTATAAAAGAGGATCATTAATTTTTGTCAAGTTGAAGACCACAAAAGAGAAACTCTTGGGGAAAAAATTGAGGCACTCTTAAAAGAGTGGGACATTGATGGCCTTTTTACCTTAACTGTTGACAATGCGAGTTCTAATAATCTAACCATTAGATTCTTGAAACGAACCACAAAACTGTGGATGGGAACTGTCTTGGGTCATGAGTTTTTACATATGCGTTTTTGTGCGCATATTCTAAATCTCATTGTTAGTGATGGATTGAAGGATCTTGAGTCTTGCATAGCGAATGAAAAGGCATACAGTGAGATATGTGAGGTCTTCTCCAAACAGCCTTAACACTTTCAAAAAGTATGTGGAAAGTTTGAAAAATGATAAAGTAAGAGTCTCTTGTGCTTAGATGTGCCAACACGGTAGAATTCCACATATCTTACGTTGGAGGCGGCGGAAAAATTTGAGAGTACTTTTCAAAGAATGAGTGAGAAAGACTACAATTATAAACACTATTTTTTGAATAATGAAGGGGGTGAGAGGAGAGTGATGCCTACAACCGAGAATTGGGATAATTGCAGGGTATTTTTGAAATTTCTTAAAATGTTCTACAATGCAACAAAGAGATTTTCTGAGTCTTCATTTGTTACTTCAAATATATTCTACACGGAAATTTATGTCATTGAAAACATGATTGGACAATTAATCAAAGACAATGATCCTATTTTGTCTTCAATGGCAAAGAAAATGAAAGAGAAGTTTGACAAGTATTGGGGAAATGGAGATAAAATCAATCTCCTTTTGTATGTTGCGGTTGCGGTTGTGCTTGATCCTCGAAGGAAAATGACATACTTGCAATTTTATTTTTCAACAATTTTTGGTGGGGATGCGGTGAAAGTGAAAAAAATGTTAGACAAGGTGAAACATTGTTTGAGTCAATTGTATGATCATTATGCCACACTTGATTCAACAAATGTGCATGTCTCCGATGTAAATAAAACAATAGATACGGTGATAGATGAAAATGATCCACATTCTATTATGAACTCTCAATTTAACTCATTCTTGGAGGGGCAATTTTGTAATAGTGGGAGTATGTCGGAATTGGACAAGTATTTGGAGGATATTGAAAAAGGTGGGAAAAATGCTCAATTTGATATCTTAGAGTTAGGAATGGCAACGGGGCGGGGCAGGGCCGAGGATCCCACTCCCCGTCCCCGACCCCCGATGGCCAAAACTTCCCCGTCCCCGGCCCCGATCCCCGACGGGGAACCTATAACGGTCCCCGTCCCCACCCCCAACGGGGATCGGGCTTCCCCGACCCCGAAAGTTCCCCGATCCAAATCCGTTTCAACATTCAACACAGAGACATACTCACATGTATACATTCAACACAGAGACATTCAACAACATTCAACAAATACATACATACATACTCACATGTATACATTCACAAGCACACACATACATTATACATACACACAGAGACATACACATACATGTACACACAGAGAGAGAGGACGACGGTGGAGATCGGCGTAGATCGGCTGATCGGCGGCGACGAACAGCTGATCGGCGTAGATCGGACGAGATCAACACAGATCTGAGAGAGGGCAGCGATGGAGGTGGAGCGAACGAAAGAGTTGACGGAGGTGAAGGCTGCGCTGAGGAGGAGACGAATGGCGGAGACGACGGCAAGGTAGACAGCGACTCCGGCGTCGCGGACAGTGACAGCTGCGTTGAGGAGGCGGAGATGAGAGGTGCGATGCGAGAGTGAGAGAGAGGAGAGGTGCGAGACTGAGAGAGTGCAGAGGGAAGAGAGAGAGTGAGAGAGAGAGGGACAGAACAGAGGGTTGTATTATATATTAAACTATTAAGGGGCATATATATATATTAAGTTTGATTCGGGGGCTAACGGGGACGGGGTCGGGGCCGGGGTCGGGGGTGAAAAATATATCACCGTCCCCGGCCAGAAAATCATCGGGGATTTATTTTTGAGTACCATCCCCGGCCCGTAGGGGATATTTTTCGGGGGAAAACCGCTTTAATCGGGGTCGGGGGGTCGGGTCCCCGTCGGGCCGGTTTCAAATTGCCATCCCTACTTAGAGTGGTGGAAGGCCATGAAGCACGGACACGGACACGGACACGGACACGGACATGGGATACAGTAATTTCCAAAAAATGAGGACACGGACACGACCACGGCGGGGGACACGGCAAAATTTTTTTTTATAAATATTTTTATTTTAATACATATTAATTATTTAATTTATTTTTTAAATAATGTGTTTTTATTAATTTATTTTATTTTATTTTATATTATATATGTATTTTTTTTATTAATATGTATAAATATATAAAATACAAAATATGTGCTATAATATAAGTATTATATATTATATATATTATAAGTATCATATCTTATATGTTATAAGTTTTATATCTTATATGTTCTGTACACTTATATGTATAAGATAAGACAGAGGAGGCCAAAAGGCGAGAGAGAGAGAGAGAGAGAGAGAGAGCGAAGGCGAAAAGGCGAGAGAGAGAGAGGGAGAGAGAGCGAGAAGACGAAAAGGCGAGAGACGCAATCTGGTCGAAGAGGCGATCGAGTGAGAGACGCGACTGGATGGAGGTCATCGACTGGTTCGACTAGTTCGAAGGTCATCGAAGTCGACTGGTTCGACTGGTTCAAAGGTCATCGAAGTCGATTTTTTTTCTAGGTCATCGAAGTCGACTGGGTTCAAAGTCGCCGATCAGGATCCTCTCGCCGACCAGGTTTCTTTCTCTTCTCCTTTACTCTTCGTCTTCTCTTCTGTTTGTCCAGATTTGGACACGCGTGTCCAGATTTGGTGGACACGCATGTCCCCAGCATGTCGCCGTGACTGACACTGCCACGGCATCAAATTTGACGTGTCCATGCTTCATAGGCAGAAGGTTAATACAACAAAGTATAAAATATTATCACTTATAGCACGAGATGTGTTGGCAATGCCAATCTCCACTGTTGCTTCTGAGTCGGCTTTTAGCACAAGAGGTCGTATACTTGATCTATTTCGTAGTTCACTTGCTGCCAAGATGGTGGAGGTTCTTGTTTGTACACAAAATTGGCTTCAAAGTAACATTTCAATATGCCTTCGACAAGCAATGGATAATGTTGAAGAATTTGAACAACAATATGATTCGGATAATATATATATACAATGATTTATTTTGTTTTAAATTTCATTTATTTTGTATTATTCAAAATTCATTATCTTCACTTCACATATTTTTGTTGTATTATGTTTTATGTGTAGTTGTTTCGGAATCAAGTTCATGTTCAAGTCCAAATCCGAAAAGTAGTTATATTGAAGTTTAATATCATTAGTAAAATACTTCCCCTTTGTTATATTATGTTTACTTCACATGTTTTTGTTGTATTATTTACTTGTTTTAAGTTTAAAACTTTTTAGTATTTTCCTTATTAAATAATTTCATTTTTTTGTTATGCAGGTTGGGCTCATGGCTCATGGTTTAGCTCAAAGAAATCAATGGTTTTATTGTTTCTTTTTAAGTTGTTTTGAAAATATGACTATTGGTTGGTACTTTCTTTGGATGACTATAATACTTTATTTTGGATGATTGTATTAAGACATTTTAAATTTTTTGGATGACTGTAATATTTTATTTTGGATGATTGTAATACTTTATTTTGGATAGTTGTATGTTGAAAATTTATGCTGCGTTGTTGCGCCCACTGTCCAAGTTGTTTGTTTGTTTGAATTTGAATCTGAATCTGAATCTGAGCAGGTTGTTTTTGTATATGCACACACTGTTTGTTTGTCTTTGGCACACACACTGAGCAGGTTGTGCCCACCTATGTGCAATGCACACACTGTTTGTTTGTCTTTAGCGCACACAGCACACACACAGTATTGGCGGATTGATCAGCCCTGTCTATTATTATGCATGCACAACACACCAATTATGTTTGTTTGTTTTTGTTGTATATGACTATATGTGTTTGTTTTGCCCACTGCAGTGTTTATGTATGCATTGCACATAAGTGGTAGTTGAGGAATTAAGTGCACATTTATTTAGTTATTTTTTTAGGAAGTGCACATGTTAAATTATGTGAAAAATTAGTAAAACTTTAAACCGCCAAACCAATTCGCATCCATCCGTCAATCCGCTCAATCCGCATCCGTCGGATTGGCTGACGAATGCGGATGGATTTTCTCCAATCCACCAATCCGGCGGACGGATGGTGGATTAAAGGTTCCGTGGCCGCAACCAACCCACGACCACCCCTACTGAAAACCTCAAAGGCCATAATGACTGATAAATGCCTAGTCAAGGTTCAAGTCCCTGAACAGAATGTGACGAGCACCTTCATGAACCCTCAATTATAGCTGTTGAGCCACATATCCAAGAGGTCTTGTACAAAGGTCAGGGGATCAATCAGATGCCCCATTACCATGACACCAACCTGGAGAAGATTTCTAGGCCCCCGCTCCCAATCTAGGATGACGTGAGAGCAACAGGGTGCCTTTCGAAGATTGCATTGGAGATAAAGGATAGAGGTGTAGGAGGGACATACTCGAGTAGAGGATTGCTCGACAAGGCCAGGGGTTACCAAGCATGTCATTGTGAGCATGAAAGGTGATGCACTTGAGTAGAGATTCACTTGGCCAGGATGAGGGATGCTTTAACCTCATCTAACCAATGAAGCACGGACACCTCTCCGGAAGTAGCGTATAGGTGTTGGACACGGACATGTGCCGGACACGCTGCAGACATGTATCGGACACGCTAGGACACTTTGGGCATGCTGCGGACACGTTGGGACACGCTAAGGACACTCAAGGGACATGCTAAGTACTATTTTTTTCAAAAAAAAATTAAAATTTTTAATTTTTTTACTAAAATAGAATACCTAAGATTGATAAATTTGATAAAATTAAATGTTAAACATAAAATACATATTAAATATTTTAAAATATACATATAATAAAAATATAAAAATATATGTTTTGAATGTGTCCCCAACGTGTCGTGTCCTACATTTTTTTGAAAATTAACGTGTTCACGTGTCTGTATCGTGTCATGTGTTCGTGTTCGTGTTCGTGTTCGTGTCCGTGTCCATACTTCTTAGCATCTAGCAGACTAACTGGTGCCTCTGAGATTGTCCCTCAACACCTAGGCTCAAGGCTAAGGCACTGTGTACATTAGATTTGTCAGGCGTGGCTCAACCTTACAGGGGAGCACATGAAGATTTCTGATTGGTTCACATGTCACCTTATGAGGCTGACATGTAGGTCCCAATTTCACAGAGATGATGTTGTGGAGAAACAGGAAATCTAGACCCACATACCAACATACACATAATAAAAGATATAATTGAAATTATATGACATAGAGAACTTTCCAACCATGATGATAATGCTTATGAGAATATTCAGATGATCCAAGGAGTTCATCGAGAGAAGCTTCATTAGATCGTGAAAAAGTGTAACAAATCCCATTGAGGGAAATAATTAGGGTATGTTTGGTTTGGTTTTGAGAGAGTAGTTTTTAAAAATTGTTTTGGGAAGAGAGCTTAAAATTTTTTTTGATTTGTTTGGTTGTGTATTTTGAAAGTAATTTTGGAGTTTGGGAGTTTAGAATGATTTGATATTTTGTTGTAATTGAGTAGATGTGTGTGAGAGAAAAAGTGATTGAGAAGGAGAGAGGAGAGAGGAGAGAGAAAAAGTGATTGATTGGTGTGTAAGAGAGAGAAAGTGATTTTGAAAATTATTTTGGAAAAATTACAAACCAAGCAAGCTTTTTAAAAAAAATTTCCCAAAATCACTCTACAAAGCCAAACCAAACATACCCTTAATATCTCTCTTGACTACATATGGATATAAATGGTCTACAATAACATTGCTTTATATTGGAATAACTTAAATAAATTAAAGAAATGATGCCAAATTCTATGAAGTCACTGCAATATTTGCAACTATATGTTGTTAATGAAGAAACCATCTTCAATCTATCTATACTACTAAAGTAGAATTTTCAAATATTTATAGTCAAATGAAAACAAGAGATCAATTAGCACACCAAGCTTAAAGAGGTCACAAGGAACATCTATGTAATTAACTAATTAAGTTATCCTCTTATTAAGACTTAATTCAGCTTTAGCTTCCTTGATTTATGATATTTCTAGCTATAACTTAAGATACTTCTTGATACACTAGCTTTTTTCTCCAAAGAAAAATCCTCATTATAACATTCCCATTAGATGTATTTTACCAAGCTATAAGAACAGATTTTGCCCATCACGGTTACAAAGTAATCTGGAAAAATCTACGTGATACTTGAATTTTAATGCATGTAGAAAATAAAGACATGGGGAAAATATAAGTAAGAAATGTACCCTCAAAGATTTGTTTCTCTCCAGCCCTTTAGCCAGAGCAGCAGCCCCCAAAGCACCACCATAGTTGCCACTTAACAATAACAAAATGCCACATAAATACCACACACAAACAAACAAACAAACAAACAAACAAAAGAGAGAGGAAGGAAAGCACACTGCTAGAAGCAGAATCATATGTTTTGGGAGAAATTGTGTACAATATACAATGCCAATTCACACATAAGGTAATCACATAGGTACACCAAAGATTGCATCATCATAGAAGTAGAAAGAAGATACAAATATAGAACTTTTACTCACTTTAAAGACAGAATCTGTATAGTATTATTTTCCAGGAGTGCTCCAGCAATACTTGTAAATCCCTACCTCCATTTCCAAAATACAAAACAAAGTAGAATCAATTATGCAAATTGAGCTAATTTTAGGTGAAGCTTGAATAACATAAATTAAAATAGTCAAATTTGATCTGCATACAGAATAATCAATGACATTATTATTAAGTTCAAGAACGCGTAAACTTGAATTTTTCTTCAGCATCTCAGCAATAGCCTTCGCTCCCTGCACAGAAAAGTGAGCTGATTATTGAAGGCACTACCAAAGAGGGACGTTTGGATAATCCTCAAAATTTTGAAGGAATGTGATTGTAAGCAGCAGAGTACTACTTCAATTCAAAAAGTAAACTAACCTCATCACCCAAGTTTGTGCTGTTCAGCTGGAGCTTCTGAATCCCAGCATTATCTACCAGTGTGTCACATAGGCACTGTGAAGAAGAAAACCTTATATTACAAAAATAAGCCTCAAAATGTAAGGACTTGGTACAGTCAAAACAATTGAGAGATGAGAGACAATACAATTGCCAGCTCAAGAGGAATTTTAAAGTGACCAATTTTATTTTTAGCCAATGATCATGTGAAGGGGTAGATGGAACGGACAACAAAAGTTGAAGATGGAGACTGAATTATCTTCTACGCTATTAAGCATGAATACTTTGAAAAATATGCCGTACCCGTACCCGTACCCGTACCCACACCCGTACCAGGTACTTATCGGCATATGATATTTCATATGGTGCTTCTGCTGGTACACGAAACACGTACTCAATTTTTTTTTTTTTTTATTTTTGGCGTATCCATACATACCTAATATATACCCAAGTCATACCATACCTCAGTCAAAATAATATTTTTTTTCTACTACAAAGACAAAATTCCTTTCACTAGACTTCTTTTTTATTTTTAGTTTTATGCTTGGCATGATTTCAAAATTAAGCTATGGTTTGTAAGTTATTTAATATAATAATATTTAATTTTGACTTATACCTTTATTTTTGGCATTAAATGTTAATTGTAGATTGAATCTTAACAAATTAAACTATTTAATCAATTTTTGCATTAATCCAAATTAAAAGTAAATATTTTTGTACAAACATACCAAGTCATACCCGTACCCTACTTTTTTTGGATTTTCCGTATCGACATACACGTATCGTACTAGTACCAATACTCGTACCCGTACCTGTGCTTCATAGCTTCTAAGTTTGCCTCAGCTAAATTATTATACCAAGACTACCACTAAGCAACTTCCTACTTGATGCACATTTGTTAGGGAAACTCATGAACCATGTAAATCCATCAACAGTAAAGGAAAAACTCTGGATCTAACCCACCCACAGAAAGTGTAAGATCTGTATCTTCCAAAATAATGTCTATTTGAAACCATGTGTTTAAATCCTTATCTAGATTGCCTAGAAAATCCCTCGGAAGTAGGATCTTACAATTTTGGTGGCTAGATTGTGGAATCCTGATTTGGATTCCAATCCTACGTGAAGCATTTTTATTATTATTATTTATATTTTTATGTTTGTGGCATAAATAGCAATTATACACCAAGTCCAAACCAAACAAAAATAAGTCACATTGAATCAAATATGCTGATAAAAACAAATTAGAGCAACTGACATTCAAACATTGCAGCAATTCAGCAAAATTTGAGAATTGAAAAGATATAGATGCAATTTGAGCATCTCATCTCCATTTCCATCTCCCTATCTAACCCACTCCATTTTCCAAATACGCTTCATCAACCATCTCTCCTTCATTGCATAGTAGATCATTCAATAACATTTCCCCCTTTCTTTTCTCCATTTAATCGAAAGACCAAGATCTATTTATTTCTTCTATTCTCTTCTTTTCTCTTTTTCTACTAATGTTCCATTCTAATTTTCTTCCTCTCAAATTTTTTTTTTTTTTTCTTTTCATGTATCCTTTAACAATACATGGCGTTTATTTTCTTTTAAAGCGTATTCCAAAATTCGAAAACTCCGTTATTTATTTATTTATTTATTACCATTTGTTTTATTTTCTGCTATCGCATAATATAATTTTTTATTTATAATCAATTTTAGGATCTTGATTTTGACAACCTTGCTTGAAACCCAAGGGTAGTGTTTCAGTTTAACAATCACCAAGCAAGCATCCACTCACCATAACTTCATAAGCATTTGAGGAAATTGTATGCACACAACTCAAGCAGCATGGCATCTGACAATAGATATGTTAAAATTTCAGTCACTTGTATTGATTAAAACGAACAATGCATTGAAGCTGACCTTAACTCCCTCGTCTCCAATGGGGTTTCCAGATAGATCAAGAGTATTCAGTACAATGTTTGATTGAAGAACACCATCGAAGGCTTTCAATCCAGTAGCAGTTATTCCATTAGCAGCAAAATTTACTTCCTCTGCAGTCTGGAAAACAACATTTAAGAATATGTTTGGTACATTTGTAAGGGAACCAAGACAATCTGAACTCTCACAACATAGATGGGAAGCAGACATACAAAATTTATTTTTTTTATAGGTAAATCTTTTTTTTTTTAAAAAAAAAAAAAAAGCTGCCAAGGGGGCAGTGCCATATGGCCATATAAATATTTCTCCATTCGCACTTGTGCATAGCCCACCTGTACATGGCCCATATAGAATTCAGCTATTCAATGGTCTTAATAATATATATATATATTCTTACTGAAATTAATTGTCCAAAAAAATTACAAACAAATTAATAACAATAACATAAATGAAGTATCCATATTACTAACATCAAACAGGAGGGGGAAAAAATTTAAAAAGAAAAAGGCATAAAGAAAAAAAAAAAAAGAACCTGATTGTATGCCAAGCTCTCGGCAAGAAAAAATAGTCCTTCATCTCCAAAGTTAATACCTGCTAAAACCTTCTAGTATGGTCAACCCAAGCAGTTATTAGAAGACATGAACTTTTAAAACACATTACGGCCAGAAAGTAGCGATACTGCTTCGTATAAGTAGTAAAACATCTCACATGACAGTTTACTTCTCTGTTACCTGACATGTCAACACTTCGGAATGCTCTAAGTTCTTTGGCCAATTCATTGAGTCTTTGTCTGGACTCCCTCTCAACCTTTGCACCGAAACCTGATAATAAATTTGTGCCAGGAGAGAAGGACCACTTCATTCCTTGTGTAGAAGGTTTGTTTTCCAGAGACGAAGAACTTCGTGGTTTTGGAAGAAGGATTTTCTCCACCAATTTCCATAGAACTGTCACCTGAAGAAATAACTTAGTGCCCGCTGAGAATTTTTAATCTTTTCAGACAAGACACTTGTGCTTGCATTGACATAAAAAACAACCATTTTGCCACAGGCAATAACTGGGATGACAATGAATCAAAAATCTCCAGTGAAATGGAGTAGAAAATCAAGTTGATGGGTAGAAGCCAGTACAGACACACACTCGTAGAGGTGGAGCCACATGTAAATCAGTGGAGTCACGTGACCCCACCGGAATTCTAAAGAATAGTGGGGTGAAGTCACCATCTCTATCTAATATCTAAATTGGTAAGGTAGTTTCATAAAACATAAAGTAAGTTTCCAAGGATTTTTATTTATTTATTTTAAGGGGGGTTCCTAATAAAATTCAAAAAGCCCATTTATTTATTCTTTTTGTCTCTTGCATTTGAAGTTTCCCATTCTATTCCATGTCAATGGTGGTTATTAAAATGACCACAATCACCGTAGTGATCATCTTTCTTTCTTTATTATGAATACCAATAAAAAAAATAAAACAAAATTATTTTCTTCAAATGGATTCAATTAGTTCATACTTTCAATTGCTGGGTAGTAGAGAAAGGCAACGTATTAGTCTCATCAAATCAACTCTTCATTTACCATTTATAGTAGATTTGTTTCATGATTTTACTTTTTATACTTTTTTTCACTCATGTTAAATCTTTATTATGTGGTGAAGTTAATGTCAATGTAGAATTACTCACTAGTAGTTGTTGCTGACCCCATTGAGTGAAAATCCTAACTTTGCCACACACACACATGAAAAAAGGAGGATAGCAGCATGCTTAAGTAGACAACTTGCATTTCTTGACCAAAGTAAGACGAAAAATACTACAAGGAATTATCCCAAGGGAAGAAAGGAAGGAAGGGGCAAGGGGAGCCTAAAATGAAGTAATATTGTACAATGTCAAACAGCACACAATAACACAAGCAAGATGGTTACCGAGATAGAATCACTTATCATTTATATGTGTCATCCTTGCAAAGCATAAAATCATAGAAGAAATGGATAGAGATTTCTTAAAAATCAACCACTGATGTAGAAATATATGGCTAAAAGTAGTGAAATCTGTGGCAATATCACCACAAGACAATGAATTTTGTAAAAAGAATATTATCTATACGGATATCAATCGACACGCTATAGTGGATATGAGCTCAAGGACTCTGAAGGCTATGACCCTCAAAGACTTTCTCCATTTCCTGAGTGTGGTTTCCACAATATTTTGGGTTGACAATTCAGCCAAATAGTCAAGCAACCAATAAAGCAACATAAATGAGTTGTAGCTCCAATGAGGCTAATGGATTTCTCAAGCATATAAGCAAAACCTTAAAAATTCTATAAAACATCCTCTACAGTGAAGCAACATTCCTACATTGTGACCTCATTTGTAAGTGTGACAATTAAGCAAAGAAGAAGAAAAAAGTTTTCATTTCAATTATAATATTGGCCCATATTACTGTGTTCCCTTTTTCTACCCAACTCCCACAACAACATTGACATTGGCATCCCAATGCAAACTACATAATTGCAATATATTTTTAATCAATGACATATTAACCCAATTCACCCTGTAGTTTAAAAAATCCTTAATCTACTGAAAATCAATCAAAAAGGTATACTTCTTGTTCCTGATCATTCAGTTTCTCTACATTGAAAATGAAACAAAATTCAAGCTTCGGCATTGGCACGGGATTTAGAAATGCTTAGAAATAGAAACATGTAACTGCAAAAGTACTACCTTGTTTGGTGCAGCTTATGGTTTTTCTTATTTTGGAAATTTGAGCTAAAAGTGTTTCATGCATCATTAGTTTATGTGACAAAAATGGTTTACATTAACTAAAAAAAATTATTCTCTTGAAGTTGGAAAATTGATTCTTTTAGATTCTACTTACAGATTATCAGTTATCAGTTAGAATAAGTTTGCACCAAACAGAACCTATACATACAATACCTAAGTTGAATTCACCAGTAGCCACAATAAATAACCATTGAATTACTAAATTGAAGCGCTACAAACTCTTTCACCGTTCCTAAATCCTAAACCCTAAACCCGAAGGCTTCATTTGGTTCACTGGAATGAGTAAAAGTGGAATGGAATAATCATTCCTTAGGCTCTCATATGGAATAACCATTCCCTTGAAATGGTGAATGACAATTCCATTTGTAATGCATTTTGTCACTATTTTTGTAAGTCAAACCAAACATGGGAATAAACATTTTGATGGAACAATCATTCTCATTCCATTTCATTCCAGTAAACCATATACTACCTAAACTCTTTCACTGTTCTTGATCATTAAATTACTCTAAATTGCAAACACAAAACCAAACCAAACATAAATTTGTGAGATAGGAAATTGAAAACGTTATTAAAAGCGGCAAAAGCAATACCAAAAGTAATGGCAACAAAAGCTCCAGCTGGAACAATGAAGGAAGCAATCTCCTTTACAGGAAAAGAAGCTGCTTGGCTCTGAGACTGCTTGTAAACCCTCCGATTACTCGCCGGCCTTCGCGGACCACCGTCCGATCTTACAACTAAGCTTTTTGATCTCCAACACCTTCGTCTACTGATATATGGTGGAGTAGCAGGAAACAGCACCCCCGGCGCACAATAGTTCGTTGCGCCGCCCACAGCTTCGCGTGCGCGCTTCAGAGGCTGTGCAGGAAAGGAAATCTGAGGAATTAGAAACAACAATCAGCTTAGGGTTTCCGATATATGTATAAGTGTGTCAGTGTCTGTGTGTGTGTGTGTGTGTGTGTGTGAGAGAGAGAGAGAGAGAGAGAGAGAGAGTGTGTACTTTTGGATGAGAGTAGAGAGAGAGTGTGGAAGTAGAGCCCATAGGTAGAGAGAGAGAGTGAAGTTAGAAGAGCATAGACTGGTTATCTTCAGGGACTAATTGGAGAGTTGCGGAGAAGAGGGAAGGAAGAAGATAGAGAAAACGGCGATTGATTCTTCGTCTAATTCTGAACAGGAATGGAGTAATGGGCTTCTCGGTTTTCAGACATGACATTGGGTTGGGCTGCTTTGGGATTTTTTTTGAACAAGCCCAGCCCAATTACTACAAGGCAAAATCACGGGGTTATTTGGATGATCTAAATAAATATGTTTTTTGAATTTTTATGCAAAATATGTAGAAAAAATAGAGAGGTGATATGACTTAAAAAAGATAAAAAAATAAATAAGTGCACTTTTTTAGTGCATCCCAAATCACCTTTAACGCTCTGTTTGAGAATAGATTATTTTAGTTGACTTTTGACTATTTTAGTTTGACTGAAAATTTTTTGTTTGGAATGATAGTTTTTTTTTTTTTTAGTTAATTTGATGGTTGTGAAATTATCTTATTAGCTATGTTAGTTTATTTTAGGGAAAATTAGTCTAAGGTCTCTCTTTCATTTTTAGTAATGGAAGAGATCCACAATATTATTTTTTGATGTCAAAGGTCCTAAATCCACACCCACATATCAGATCAGAGAAATTTGACTCTCTCTCTCACTCAAATCTTCATTCTATCCAAACCAAATCCTCTCTTATTGTGCGCATTCTGATCTTTTCCAAACCCTCTCTCTTTGTGTTACTTGAATATTCCTAAGCAGATCTGAAGAAAGTTTGAATAGCAGACTCATCGATCATCTTTACGTTCTCATCATCAAAGACCAACCGGTGGTCATGGCTTTTCACAAGGCTAACATAGTGCCCGTGGTTTGGCCCACCACCAACATGAACAACGACAACAAATAAGGAGTGTTCAGAGTCGACATCTCTCTCTCTCTCTCTCTCTCTCTCTCTCTGAAGTTGCAGAAATGGTAGCTTCAGCCATCTCAACTCCACTAAGTTTCTCAATTGCTTCTCGCAATAGAGCTTCGCGTCTCTCATTTGCTTCTTATAGTTATTAAAATCTTTCTTTCCCTGCTAAATGTCTATACATAAAAGTAAAATTGTGAATTTATGGTTGGTTTGGTTTGTTTTCTTTTCTTGAATTTTGGCGTTTGTGATATTTCAATTATTGTTTTTACTCTTCAAAAGCAATCTTCTGTGCAGAAACTCAACAAACCCAGTCCTTACGGTGATTCCTTAACAATTGGTAATTATTATTATTATTATTTTCTCAATTTAATTTTCTCGAATATTTAGTTTTCCATTGAAATACAACTCTGAAAGTCAAATTCGAGTTTAGAACTCTTTTCGCTGTCACAATTTCGATTTCACGCAACCATGCCTTAATCTGAGTGCACTCTTCCTAATTTTGAAACCATTCACATTTTTTTTTCTTCTCCTTTTTGGGTCTGTGATTTTCTTGTGAATTGTGCTTTTCAGCTAGTATACTTGGATTGTCACGTAAATCTTCATAATAGCTCCCACAAAGGCTAATTCGGAGTTTCATTTAGCTGCACCATCCAACAAGGTAAGAACTAATCCTAGTGGAATTTTGAAAATTTGAGACTTGTTTTCCATTTAGTAGCATCTACCAAAATTGACTGGGTAGGTATCTAGTTTGTTCAAATTTCTTTGGTTGTTCAAATTTCTCTGGTAGGTCTCTACTTTGTTCAAATTTCTCTGATATTGGATTTTCTCTGCGTAAGAATTTCTCTGGTATTGGATTTCTCTAGTTGTTCAAATTTCTCTAATATTAGATTTCTCTGGTATAAGTAAACAACGTTAACTGAGTTAATTATTATTTTATCATCTTGCAATAGCTCATCTGATATTTACTGGACATTTTTAATTTTCCTTGAATTTCTGTGATTTGAATTTAGAGAAATTTCAATTTTCTCTAGTTTGGAGAGAATTTCTCTGGAACTAGAAATTCTCTGGTTCGGACCTCTTTTTCGTCTCCGTAAAACGCCATTGTCCTGCAGGTACACTGATGGCTTTGGGCCTGAGTTAGGGTTAGGATGAGAATGGATTGATATCAACGAAGAAATTGCATGCTTTGTTGAAGAGCTTGGGAGAGAATTGCTCGTTGAGAGATTGTTTGAAGATGATCAAGTCTGTTGAATTTCTCTGAGAAGTCCAGTCTAGAGAAATTTGGATTCCCAGAATTTCTCTAGAGTTGTGGCTGCGGTATTTTTTTTTTTTTTCTTCTTATTTCTTTCTGCAAGCTGTTGTTGACTCAAGTGAGATCATAGGTGGCTAGTTTGCAGTTGTTGTATCTGCTTGTTGTCCAGCTTATCATAGAAGGGTCAAATCGAGCTATTTGATGGGTGAAGTTGATACTGTTATTGCCTCATGCTACCTCTAGTTAATCATTTGTCTTGTTGTGCATTTGTATTGATGTTATCAAAGTGTTGTTGCTACTATGGCTTTCATGGGGCTACTACAGCTGTTTATTTGATGTAGAAAGAAGATGATGATGATGAAGGCCATCAAAGAATTTCTCTGGAGTGGTTTAAATTTTCTCTAGATGAGGTAAGAACAAAGTAGAGAAATTTTGAATTTCTCTGGAGTGGTTTGAATTTTCTCTGGATCGGGTAAGAACAAAGCAGAATTTTTTTGAAACTTTGTGAATGCACCCTGCAATAAGTGGCAAATGATTCTGCTGGTGGAGGCTCAGATGTGAATGTTACCAAATTGAATGTGGTGGAAATTGTGGAGACCAAATTTCGTAAAGCAAAAGAGAAAGGAGATGACACTGTGAGATGGTTGAGGACCTTTACATGGACGATGCTTTGTTATTGTCTCTTGACTTGCCTAGTAAATTTCTTGCAAGTAATTTATATTATTTATTTTTCTTGTAAACAATTGAATGAGTTTTCTCTGACTTGTTAGTATTTTGTTCTGATCAATTTATTTATTTATTTTGTTCTTGTGAACCATGGAACACATTTTTGCCTGAGGTTTATGATTTTCAACCATAAAAGATTGTAAGGGGGAATTTCTCTGAGTTAGAGAGGGGGATTTTCTCTAGTTTGAGTGAATTTCTCTAGGTTGGAAGGGGATTTTCTCTAGGTTTGAGTGAATTTCTCTGGGGTGTAGAGGGAATTTCTCTGGTTTTGAAGAATTTCTCTGAGTTGAAGTGTCCAGAGAAATTTCAAAGACCAAAAACATAATTAAAAAGGAACTTGATAAATATGCAAAGAGTTGGTTAATTGTAGATTTGACTAAGTTGGGTTTTTGGGATTGATGGATGAATGGATAATGCAGAGAGTTGTAGAGACATTCAATAATTCAAGCCATTGTTTTAGGTTGTTGTTGTTTTTTTTTTTTTTGGGGTGATGCAGAAAATTTCCCTGGTTTTAAAGAATTTCTCTCGATTGAATCCAAAGAAATTCTCTGGTGATGAGATTTTCTTTGTAAATATGTATCCAAGTCACTGAAGTCATCAAACTACAGACAACAAAAATGAAGTAAACTCTTGTGTAGAATTTGAAATAAATTCAGGAAGTTACAAAGGCTGAAATTTGGACCTGAAGCTCAAATGATTAAATGGCTTGCTATGTTTCCAGGTATGTTCTCATTGTTTGAAAGGGTTTACAAGTGAATTTCTCTAGTTGGAGGGGATTTTCTCTGGGGTTGAGTAAATTTCTCTGGGGTGGAGAAGGAAATTTCTGTAGGTTGAATCTAGAGAAATTTTCTGGTGAGATTTTCTTTGTGATGTGTCCAGAGAAATTTGGAATTTTTTCTATGATGTGTCTAAAGAAATTCTCTGAATCGAATTTTCTCTGAATCGATGTTGAGGAACCTTAGACATTATGAAAATATTAAGTGTCCTTTATGCTATAAAATCTTAATACAAGGGACCTTAAAAAAACTCCCCTTTATTTTATATTTATTAGTTATTTTAGCCCAAACCTAACATCCCAAACACTCCCTAGGACTCTGAGTATGATCAATTTGTTTGAAAAAAAAAAAAAAAAAAAAATAGTAAATCATTTTAGTATTAATGCCAACAAAATGAGAGTAAAAAAAATTCTATTTTAAAGGTGAAAAAAAATCCCAATTAAAGTGATAATAAGGCCACCATATTATCACAGCCATCTACTTTACAATCAATCATAGAAAAACATTTTTTACAAAAAAAAATATTTTTATACATAGTATTTTTTGTTGAACCAATGACGAAAATACTCTTTTAGCTGTAGGATAAAATCATTATGCCCTTTTGAATTATCATTGTATATCACTTTACTCTTTCAACTGAAAAATATTATGTTTTGTCACTTTAATTTATAAATTTATATCAATGTAAGTTGTCTCTTAATAATTTTTTTATATAAATAAATAAATAATTAACATATGTCACACATGACATCTCAAATATTATAAAATATCGATATATATATTTTGTTTTTTCCACTTTTTTTTTCTATTTAAGGCAACTACCGTGGTTGCCATAGTGTAGAAAGCTATGGCGGTTGACATGCGTAAGACAAATAAAGTAAAGTGAGAGAAAATAATGAAAAGGAACAATAAGATCTTTTAAGTAGGTCAGAAAATTTGAGATATCATTTGCAAATTGTATATTAATTTTTCATCCATACATGATGTAATGGAATCTTAATGGAAAGTTCACACTAATATAATTTGACAGTTCTAGATGAGAAAATGTAAATTTTTTCAGTTGACGGTAATAGAGTGATATTTGATAGTTTAAGAAGGTAAAATGTAATTTGTTCTTATAGCTTAAAGAGTACTTTTGTTATTAAGATTCAAATTTTAAAAAAATGTATATTAATAAATGAAGGAAATTCAGCGTTACAATTTTTAATTTAATAAAGTAATACATGACAATAATTATAATATACAAAAAATATATATTAATAATGTCTTTGATCTGGCCATATTTTCTAGGATAAATTATATAAGTGATCCCTGTAATTTATACGATATATCCATTTAGTTTATGTTGTTTTAATTGGTTTGATTTTGCCCCTTAATTTAACAAATTGTATCATTTTAATCCAGTAAATAACACTTGTTAAGTTTGGTAGACTGAAAGTCAAATGATGTGTCAATTTGGTCCTTGTATTTTACACAATGTGTCAATTTAGTTCTTATTATTTTAATTTGCTCAAATTTGACAGAGACCAAATTGATACATTGTGTAAACTACATGGACCAAATTAACACATAGTTTGACTTTTCGTCTATTAAACTTAACTGTTATTTATTAGACTAAAATGACACAATCCGTTAAATTAAGGGACAAAATCGAGCAAATTAAAACAATAGAGACCAAATTGAAATATAGTGTAAATTACAGGGACTATTTGTATAATTTCCCCTATTTTCTAACTACTCTCCTTTTTTTTTTAATAATTGATTTAACTTTACAAATTATGTTGAACCATGAAAACTCATCCCAAATTTTATCCCAAACGAGTTGCATGGTGTCAATCTAAAATTAGTCTTATATGAGTCGCACCTAAAATGATTGTGAGCCACATATTTGTTTTTCTGAGTATTTTTTTGAATTTATAACAATGTAATCCATGGACGTGTTTTTCTGAATATATTTTTAGGTTTGTAGCATTGTTGTAACTTTACTCTCTATGTTAACTCTTCATCCACTAGTCCAAAAAAAAAAAAAAAAAAGAAAAAACCTCTTCATCCAAATTAAAGTAACATGGCAAGCTAATGTTAGCGGTAGAGAACCCCAAGAGGTTATCTTAGTGGGTGCAACTTGGGATTTACTGGTGTTTTTCCTCTAAATATCAAGTTTAACTCTTTATTAGGAGCAATCCACTTCTTGGGATTATGTTTGCAGATTCTGTTTGAGATTTGTCCGATCCACGTGGAGGAAACACTTTGCGTGGATCCCAGAATTAGTCGAGGTATACATAAATTGACCAAAATACCCAGTCATAAAAAAAAAAAAAAAATGTTTGGGGTAGAGATGGAAAAAAATTCATCCAAATTATCTTTTCTCTCAATCTCAATCAAACCAAACCAATTACACCTCTAATCAGGACCTTAACCAAGAACCACTCCTCCATATTAATTTCAATTCATTTTCAGTCATTAAGCGTATAATGCATGATGAACACTTGCTTTGCCTTTCACGGCAAGCCCACAAAATTACAAACTACATGTCATAGGTTATAACGAATTCCAGCATTGTTCCCCCGCATTAAAATTAATGTCAATGGTTGACAATGTTTTCAATGGTCCCTACACTACAGCCCAATGTGTCCAACTGGCCAATGTAATTTAACCCATCACCATTATATATATATAGGTTCCAAACAAGTTATAGCAGCAAAGATTAATCAAATTTAAGACAATCCAAACATTCACTTGCTCATCATATATGGCTTCTCAGTTTTCATCTGCTATTTTTGTTGCCTGTTTCGCCATTTTGGCGATGTCTGTCGTCATCTATGAAGCACGGCTACTTAAAGAATGGTATTGTATGAGTATCGGGTGTTTACTGGGTGCGGGTACGCGTACTCATACGACGGTACGTGTACCGGGTGCATCGAATATATGCCGGGTACGACAAATATATTTGGGTACGCCGTGGGTATGGTATGGGCACATCGTGGGTATGGCATGGGTACGGCACCGATACAGCAAGGTTTATTTTTTATATTTAATTTTTTATTTTTTATTTTTATTTTTATTTTTTCTAGCTGCTAGAATTCATTGCATTCTTTATTATTTTTTTTTTCAATTTTGAAAATATCAAGTAATTTATTTCCAACACCCTTTACCCATGAGTTATGGATTTGCTATCTTTTGCATCCTGTTTAAACAATCAAAAAAGAAAAGAAAAGAAAAAAGAATTATATCAACTTGTTTGGTTTTGATTTTCAAGAAATACTTTTCAAAAAATTCTACTTTTTTATTTTTCGTATTTTTTTTTTCAATGATTTTTTTCAATATTTTAAGCAAATTTTTTAATTTTTAGATACACCTAACATAAATGCACTTAAAAAGTATAATATTTGTGAAAAAATCTTTAAAAAATTCACTAAATACTAAAAACATAATAAAAAAAAGAACAATTTAATACATTTTTCATATTTTTGTGTATTTGTTAATTTTTTAAAATATTTTTTCACAAATATTTTACTATTTAGATACATCTAAGTAAGGTGCATATAATAAATAAATAAATAAATTGCTTGAAATTTTAAAAATATTCACTAAAAACAAAAATACACAAAAAACAAAAAAACTCAATTTTCAGAAAACTGACTTCAAAAAATTAAAACCAAATACACTGTATAACTTTTTAGACAAGTTGTTTTCTTTTTAGTTTTGATATTGAAACTTATGATGTTGGATGTTTAGCTATAAATTTAAAATAAAAAAATTACAAAAAAATTAGGGTACTCCAATCATACCCATACCTTACATTTTTAAAAATTTACCATATCGGCGTACCAGTATCGTACTAATACCCGTATCCTTACCTGCAACTGTGCTTCATAAGTCGTGGCACATAACATGCCCAGAATGCCTGGTATGCCAACCCCGGCCCTTAGCCCTTCTCAAGGCACCTTCACTTCTCTTCCATCGACCGCGGCTGGAGTCCTTTCTTTGGTTGTGTCATTTTTCGTAATTAAGGAAAGGGTTTGAGTTTTCTATTTTTTTGTGTGTTGTTATGTTTGTTTTTTATGTTTATGTTTGTTTCTGGTCTTTACGTGTCATTTTAATCCTTAATATTTCTCACTACAATTTAATCTCTATCTATTTGGTTGTGTCCTACTCCTGATGTTTGGAAAGTTTAATATGTTTGATGTTTTATAATTACTGAAACTAATATTCTTTATTTACCTCCACTGTTTTTGTACTATGATGTTGTTTTACTAGTGGTTTAAATACATGAGATATGTGATCTATTTCAAACTCAGCGTAACCTAAATTCTAAATCCTAAGCCCAAAGGTTTCATTTGGTTCACTGGAATGAGTGAGAGTCGAATGGAATGATCATTCCTGTATACACCCTATTTTGACCGACCTTAAGATTTGGGTGCTTTCTTTTGATTACCTGATGATGACATTCAGAATATGTTTCTCACAAAATCTTCAATAAAAAAGATGAAATTTGAGCTTCAATCCCAACCTTCACATATTTTTTGGCCAAATTATTTTTCATCCAAATTTCACCCATCTCCACTACCAAAAGAATTTTGTCTTTTCAAATCTCCATTACCAAATTTTCTAATCATCAATTCCCACTCACCATCCACTTTCATAATTACACCCCACCATCCACACCCATCATCTACTTTCATAATCACATTCCATCATCTCCACCCACCACCCACTTTCATAATTACACCCCACTATCTCCACTCACTATCCACTTTCATAATTACACTTCGCCATCCCCACTCACCATCTACTTTCATAATCACATTCCACCATCCCTACTCATCATCTACTTTCATAAATATACCCCACTATTCCCACTCACCATCTACTTTCATAATTACACTCCACCATCCCCACTCACCATCCATTTTCCTAAATCACACACCACCATCACCGTTTATCATTTACCTCCATTATACATTATCCCCCATTAGTTCCATTATCTTCCCTAAATGCCCCGCTTTGTCCTCTACTTTGTCTTCCACCATTGCCCACTTGCATTGGCTATATAATGAGAGTTCTAGTCTTGAATTTGGGGATAGAATTTGAAAAAGAGAGGGTAGAGAGAGAATGCTAAAATTGTGTTAGAATTTGAAAGAAAAGAAAGTCTTAAAAACAAGAGAGTTGTCTTGGCAAACTAGTGAAGTTACATAGCCTCTTACATCTTCTCTTCCCTTGTCAAAAGCACTTGAAGCCTTAATCAAATAGAGAGTATTTTTGCCAAGAAAAGAGTGATCATACACTTGTTTAAAACCATCATTCTAAGCTCAAATTCCAAACTCTTGAATTGAGGATTAAAATCATAATTCACGACCTTGAGGTGATCAAGAGGAAGTTTGAAAATCAAGAAGTTTAATCTTTCTTTAGAATGTGAATTTTCAATTGTTTCATTTTTCGTGCATGTTCTATTTTGTATTTGTTTTCTTATGTTAGCTTCATATTAGTTTTGTTGTACTCTTACATGTTCTATCTTATATTTGTTTTCTTATTTTAGTTTCATATTAGCGTTGTTGTAATCTTGCATATTCTATCTTATATTTGTTTTCTTATTTTAGTTTCATATTAGTTTTGTTGTAATTGTGCATGTTCTATCTTATATTCGTTTTCTTGTTTTAGTTTCATAGTAATTGTGTTATAATCTTGCATTTCTTAGCTTATATTTGTCTTCTTGTATTAGTCTCATATTAGTTTTGTTCTAATCTTGCATGTTCCATCTTATATTTGTTTTCTTGTTTTAGGTTCATGTTAGTTTTATTGTAAGTTTGCACTTTCTATTTTATATTTATTGTCTTGTTTTAATCTAACTGGTAGTGGTTAGTTGAGTCACCTATATATTTTTTGTTTGTTCCTTTTCTTGGTTTTGCAATAAGACAGGTTTTGCTAGGCCTATTTGGTCGACCGACTAGTTAGCTTCTTTTGGACAAGATGGCATTGCCTTCCGATGTTAGCCAACTTCCCGTGATTCCCAAGGTACATGAAGTTTTTTTTCTTTTGATTATTTTATTTTGAGTGTTTTGTGAGGTTTTTATTTTGACATAATATTCTCCTTATCCCTTTTTAATTTGGTTTGTAATTATTCTTTCAAGTGTTGTAATAATTCCTCGCCCTACTTCTTTCTATCCCGTTCTTTTACATGCTTTCTCTATTTGTCAATATGCATCATATTTTATCTTTCATATCCATGCTTTGTATCCATGTTTCATGCATCTTGATTTGGCTAAGTTTGTATTTGTGGATTTAATCAATTCCTATGTGATTATGTGCGCTACATCATGTTTTGAGATGATTCACATGTTATATCTTAGAAACCAATTCTTTAGTTGCATCTCATAAGTGAATTGAATTAGGATTTTGTATATAAGATTATGCATGTTTTACTAACTTTGTTTTGTAATTGTTCGCAGGACATCGGTAAATATGTAAGTTTTTATTCTTAAGGATCCCGCTTGAGTGCATTTTTCTTATTATATTTAAGAATCACACCATGTGACTACTTGCTTACTTGATATAACTGTATGAATGCCAGTGGATGGAGGTTGTGTCGCTTAATTTGAAATGATGTTGATTTTTCATGTTTGTAAACTAAATTTATTTGGGTTGTACATCTTCAAAATTCTTTCAAAATACATGAAATCAAATTGTTCCAAAATGATTGGTATAGCCTATACTTGTATGCTTCGCATGGTGATTTATTAAATAATTAGAACATGAACATATAAAAAAATCAAATACATATTATGGTTTAATAGAGGCCGATCTTTTGATCGGGTGAGCAGGGGTGCTCAATAATGACCTTTCACTCTTATACCTAAGGTTCCGAGCCAAGCATCTTTGGGGACGACGAACAGTGGCCTTGGCACGAGTCACGGGGTTTTCTAATTTTTCCATAACATTAGGTGGCGACTCTAAGATATGGTGATATAGTCCATTTCTAGCAAAGGTTTTGCAATAAAATAGATTTTCTATAAAAGTTGTCAAAACTAAACTCTCATTTATATTTCACATTGCATTCGTGAGACTAAATCAAAGAAATCGAGGGTCCGAACTGTTTAATGCGCACAGGGACCCCCCGGGCATGTTATAGTTTCTGGCCACTCTGCTGAAGATTTTATGAAACCTTGACTCGAACTCCATGATATGACTTTTATTTTCAATTATTTGTTTATTGCATTGCATGCATTGGTGCTCTTAAAGTCCCTGTGTCATGACCCGAAGTCGCCCCTATGGGTTAAGGTCATAACAGGCCAGTAATCAACAAATTACCTACGGCCTCAAACCTGATTAAACATATTTCAATAGAAATAAGGGGCCAAAACGGAAGTAACTTAAAAAAATTTGTCCAATGAGCTGTGCTTATATGGCATAACAGAATTATTCCAAAAGCATTTTATAATAATTCACACATATAGACAGAATTAACATCTTGTACATCTAGGAACTTCAAACATGTCGTCAGCCAAACAAAAGTTTACGTACATAGGTGATCCAACGTATTCGCCAAGATAGTAAAAGGGTAAAAAAAGTGTAAACAAAAGAACAAAAGAAAACAAAGTCTCGCGCATGAGACGTTCGGGTTGACTCCACAAAATTTAACCTCCTCTCATATCTTTCACTGAGGCTAGGTTTGGATACACAAATATAAATGAGAGTGAGCGATACCCCAGTGAATAATATCAAAATAAAGAAGTTACATGAATGAAATTTGTAGCAGACATATTAAATGGCCTCAGGCCCAAACATATTAAACGGCCTCGAGCCCAATTCATTTGTGTCAAACGGCCCTTGGCACAATCATTCATATCAAACGACCTTTGGCCCAATTTATTCACATCAAACAGCCTTGGGCCCATCTATCATGTCAAACGGCTTTGGGCCCAATTCATTCTCACATTCGTATTTATGTGTGTCTCATATCTATGATCATGATCATATTTGTATTCAATTAGCCTTACGCAAAAGACTAGCATTTGGAATATTCATCCATAAATCAACATATAAATCCATAAGGCTCGTACAGAAGTAGCATTTGGAAAATAACGTACTTGAACATATCTTTACTAAGATATTACTCACAGTGTTCTACCGATGGATTCGCCCTTGCGTTTGACCCTACACATTACATAACATATCGGGTCACATTGGGTCACAGTGATTCAATCTGTTCTTAATTTACTTACTTCTCTTAGGCCTATTTCTTATCCTTTTAGTCTATTTACAATGCTCAGTTTATGCCTAAGAGTGCTTAGAAATGAAAGAGAACGGAAAACGAAACACAAAACAACTTCTCAAAATTTCTGAAATAAGGTTCTCTACTCGAGCACAGCTTTGGTTGCTCGAGTGAACCCCTTTGGTTTGCAAAAGTATTGGTTGCGTGTAATTTACGCTCAAGTAAGATTATCGACGCTCAAGCGAGGGGTCTTTGCAAAACAGGGTTCGCTTGAGCGTAAAGTCTGCCGCTCGAGCCACAGTGCAATTTCTGCAAAACTTCTGGGAGCAAAATTTTCATTCTCGAGTGAGACTTTCCTCACTCGAGTAGACATGGCGAATTTTGGAATTTCCAGAACTGCATGTTCAAAGGTCCAAAGTTAGTGTTTTTGGTACAAAAAACATGGAAAGACATTACATAGAATGAGAATATAGGTAATTTGAGATCAATTGTCCAAAACCACGATTTAATTCCCAAATTATTTAACATTCTTCTTGGTATGGTCAAAGTTTGTGCATTCGAACTTCACATAAACTTCATATCTTCATGAATCATTTAAGCATGTCAATTATTGACTCCAATCCTACTTCAAATGGCACAAATGATGCTCAAAATCATGAAGTTCATTAAAATTATGCATGCATGTATGATTCGGTGCCATATTCTTCATTTTTCAATAATCAACTTCTAATTACAACATGAATTCTTAGAATTGAGTTTCATACCATGATAATTCTTACATGCATATTGACTTCAAATTCATCATATACAACTTAAACCTTGTTCTTGATTACCAATTCTCTTTGGATTCATATAATTGCAAACTCAAACTCATGAATTAAGGGTTGGTTACTCACCTAGAACCCCCAATCCTTCCAAAATTAGCTAATTTCTTGAGCCTAGTTTCCAAATTCCCAAGCTTTGAGCCAAAATCCACAATTTTGTGCCCCCCCTCTCTCTCTCTCTAGAACCGGCTCATTCTCTCTCTAGAGTGTCTATTTCAAATTTTTGAGCTCTAAGGAATGAGTATAAGTGTAATTAGGCCCTTATAGATGCTCGCCTTAATCAAATTTGATTAAGGCTAAGTAATTGTGTTTAAATAATCAGTTCGATCTAATTATTTTGATCCAAATCAATTTCTAATTAAATTTCACCATAGGCTCTAAAAATTACGCTTATTAGAATGGTGCAGACAATTTAGCTTCTGTAACTTGTACAATCTTTAATTTCAAATTATAACAGTAAGTCGAATAGATTTTCCTACGGTAAACAAATAGGAATTCAAAAACACATATAATCATATAAATGGCACTCAAAATCATATCAAGCACATAATCTCGATCATAATTAAGATTAATTAACATATCATAGCATAGGGTTATCACACCCTGTGTTGCCTAGATACTGGTGGGAGCATAGGCACACTTTTGTGACACTATACCTATCTTTATGTTACTTTGGAGGCCTTGTGTTATAACCTTTTGAGATCTGTCAAAAAGGTAGCTCTACTATTTAAGCTTTGCTAGCTAAGGTTCTCAAACTTCTAAGAGAGGCTATATTGACTCTTCTGATTTCCTGGGATTTTCATTAGTTATGACCCAAAGGACTTTCTGATAATGTCACCTTAACTTCAACTCTGAAAGTAGAGCCAACCTTGTAAATATAGTGAGCTATAGTACCTTTCAAAATTAGGATAGGATGCTCTTCCATTTCTAGGATGTATGATGTTGCTTGTCTGAATAGTGAAACCCTAGATCATTTCAAAATTAAGATGAGGTAACCCTAACCTCCATAGGGGTGTTTGTTTTCTTTCCTACTATGTGTTATGCATAATGGATGGGATTTGTACAGGGCTTCTCAATATCAGTTGTTCAGGCATTTCAGTTTGTGGATTTGAGTTTAGTTCTTTTTTAGTATGATCAGTTGAGTTGACATACTGCCAAAATTTGATTGAAGGTTACTTTTTATGTTTTTGTAAGGTAGTTGGGCAACATGGCTTCAGAACAGTCGAATATCCCCCAAGTTTTGTGGACTCGCATTGGTAGGCTCTATAAAACTATAGATTTGGTTAAAGGACAACCAGTGTTAGTTTCTTTGCCGCTGAGCACACGAATCAGAAGTACAAAAGCCACATCAACTGGTTAGAATACCCCTTCTTCACCTGCTAGATCATCCCCACCTAGTTCATCGGCATCCATGATGGCTCAAGTTCTGGAGAATATAGTGGACGTGTTGTTGGCCCTTCAACGAAGTTTGGATGTTATAGCCAATACAATGGCCACCTATGGTGATGCTCTTGATGAATTGCGGCACCCATTTGGGTCATTCGCTACTCAAACACCTTCGGTGGCTAATCCAATTCCACCCCAACCAGCTGAGGAATTTCCTAAACCCAATGTACCAGAAGACTTGAGGGTTCCTGCATAATCATTAGGAGGTCCTTTTCCCTTTCTACAATCATCAGGAGGACCTTTTCCCTTTCCACAACCAACGGGAGGGCTCTTTTCCCTAGAAACGAATGAGGTTGATTCGACTATAATGAAACTGGCCAAGTTAGAACAGATGTTTAAAAGGTCATAAGAAATCAACTCTATCCCAAACATTGAAGATGGGTATACAGACATAACTATCAAATTACCATAACGGTTTAAAATGCCACATATTGACAGGTTTGATGGAGCTGGTACCCCTATGGTCCATATTCGTCTTTTCTTAGATGTCCTGAAACCCATGGATATGACTCGACCTCAAAAACTTCCCTTGTTCAAGAGGACTTTATCTGGTATAGTTGTCATCTGGTATGCTAAATTAGAAGACTTGGTGAAACAAAATTGAGAGGAGTTAGTTGAGGCTTTCATCATCCAATATTCTTACAACACCCAGATTGAGGTAACTACTCAGAATTTGGAGAAAACTCGTCAAGAGCCCAATGAAATTTTTGTGGCTTTCATCACCAGATGGAGGGAAAAAGCAGCAATGATGACCAACAGACCACCCGAAAAAGACCAATACGTATGATAGTCAGAAATCTGCATGGAAAGATGTTACACAAGAAATTATAGTCTTTCCCCTCTTCACTTTTAAAGACTTGCATGAAGTAGGGGTCCAGATAGAGGATGCCATCAAACAAGGAATCATTGTGGATGATAAGAAACCTATTTGGAAGCCTTTTGGTCGTAGTTCTAATGCTACTACTAGTAGTACAGTTGTGAGACCTTCTGAGGTCAATTGAGTCACTACCACCACTGCCAAAATAACTGACCCATTTGCCAATGCCGATCCATAAACAACCAACTCAACCCGAACCACGGCCAGAACCTTTAACCCTTTCCATATGTCCCCAGCCAAAGTTATGAAAATCTTGATAGAAAGAGGGTATCTCAAGCCTCTAGACCCCCAACCTCTTCATGATCCTCTCCAGGTCAAACATGCCCCTACCAAATATTGTGCCTTTTACCAATAACCCGGACACGACACTGACCGTTGTTTCCATTTTCGTCATGAGATTCAAGATCTCATTGACAACAAAATCATAACTCCCCTATAGCAGCCAAAACCCAATGCCACCACTAACCCATTGCCACCCCATGACAAAGCCCTCCCACTACCTCACCTCACCTCAATTTTATCCTTGTACTTTTGCCCACTTTGACCCCAGTATCTACATCACACCCTCTCATCTACCAAAATATGAGGTATACATTCTTGAGAGCACTGATTTGTGCATGATGGGTGGGCCTCCAACACAGCCAAAACTTAAAAGCCCTATGGTGGTAGTGTTAAAGGAAACAACCGAAGTACCCGTGCTTGAGGCTGATAAACTATCGGAGGAGGATTATGATCCGAACTAGTATATTATTTCCATTAGTCAACTAAAGCCTAAGGTTGTTTTGCCCGACTCATCTCCGATCAATGTTGTTAGAGAAGATGTCCTTGAACAAGGATTGGATAACTTGGCTAGCTTAGAGGAAGGCTTGGCCAATTTCCAGTTCTTTGAAGAATTTGGCCTTGGGAACGTACATGTAGGATGGTAAGATCCAAGAAATTCCAATGCCAATTATGGTTGGACAAGTAGCAGCGAAGTTTCTGATAAAAAAATTAAGAGAAAAGCCTAATAATAGTAGTAAAGAAAAGGGTTCCAGAGAGAAAGAAGAAGAGCTAGAAAGCCATTCAGAGTATATTGTGGGAATGATTCAAGTTGAGCTTGATAATTGCCTTTCAGTCAACGAAGGTGAATAATGGGATGACAGCGATCTGCATCTCACTCACACGGACGATGAATGGGCAAGCCATGTACCTGACGAGACTTGGTACTCGGAAGAAATTGATCACCTGACTAGAAGTGGGCGCTACTTCAAACCTCCACACCTATATCAAGGTGAATCCACCAAGGACAAAGAAACCGAGAAAGACGAAGAAGAAAACCTGGTTCTAAAACAACTGAAGAAGATCCAGGAAAACATTTTCATTTGGGGTCTTCTCATGGCTTCCTGAGAACATCGACAGACAATGTTGTCAGTATTGAGTAAGGCTAAGATGTCAATTAACACCACTCCCGAGCAATTAATGCCATTAATCACCCCCAGAGAAACTATTCCAGCAATAACTTTTGCTGACAAAGAGCTGCCACCAGAAAGATCAGGACATAATAAGCCTCTGTATGTATCACTGGAATGCAAAAAGAAATGGATCCCGATTGTTCTGATTGACATCGGATCAGTCATCAGTGTATGTCCAACACACATTGCTTATGCGATCGAGCTAAAGTCGGTAGATTTCATGCCCACCACCCAGTTGATTAGAGCTTATGATAATACTAGTTGGAAGGTTATGGGGATAATTAAAGTGCAAATAATAGTGGGCCCGTCTGAACACGAATCTGAGTTTCATGTCATGGATGTTCCCGTAATATTCAACTTGCTATTGGGTAGGCTTTGGCTCCATCAGATGAAGGTTGGATCATCCACATTACATTAATTAGTAAAGTGCCCATATGACGGAGGAATTGCCACTGTCTTCGGAAGTTCATCCATTCATCCTCCCCCAGAAGTCACAACGCCATTGTTAGAAATACAATATGAGGAAGAGGATGTGTTTCTCTCAGGTTTTACCTTGGCAGAAGCCCAGCTAGTTCAAACACTTATGGCAAAAGACGAAGGTGTGTACGTTAGCGCCCAATCAATCTATTTTATGAGTAAACTAGGTCACATTCCTGGGATGGGATTGGGATAAAGTGGCAGGAAAAGTACTACTATAACTAGTGAAGTACTTCATAACCCACATGCATTCAGACTAGGGTATGCACCCACGACTGATGACTGGAAAAGGAGAACTAAAGAGATTAGGAAGAGGATCAAGGGCAAGAGAATCAGGCGACAGTTTGAGTTAGTTCATAAGCCAATTCGTGGAATCTTGAATGGACACTTTATCCAAGAAGGAAAGGATCTCCCTTTCTGTGGGTTTCCGAAGCCATGGATTGACCAAGAGGACAAGAAGAGATATCCTGGGTTTGAAATCTACTTTGATCATCAGTTTTCTGATAACGATGAAGAACAGACAGATCCAAACATCAACATCGGTTAAGATAGTGATGTTAGTTCCGAAAGCAGTATAGAGGACGTCCTAGGTCTAACACTGGGGGATTTGCTAAAAGAGTCTCATACTAGTGTTGAACCAGTGGACTTGGGGGATATGACTATTTCTATGATCGGGGAAGGACGACTTGTTGATTGCTCAAGCTTCATCGTGGATGCAGTGAATGGCACCCAAGCAAATTAGCATGTTGAGAAAAGTTTTATTGAGAATTCTGAATTGGTTATTGAGTCTGAGTCTGTTGGGTTTATTGGTTTTGAATTTGTCTGACATGTCAGAGCCATCTTTTGTTTTTTATTTTTCTTTTAAGTCTGTTGCCAAAGTTGAGCTCGAGATTATGAATGAAAATGATGTGAGTTCTGCTTACTTGTCTGTACCTATAGTTCATAGCATTGACCAGAATTTTCAGAATTTTGATGAAAACGAAAAAGAAAAAAATTCCTTGGCCTTTGAAGAACTTAATCAATTGGGAAGAAGAAAGGCGTGCTAAGCCATTAGTTGATGAAATTATTTCTGTCAATGTGGGTACTGAAAAGAATCCTCACTTAGTCCAGATTGGATCCACTTTATCTTCAAAGCAACGCAAGCAATTAGTTGTTTTATTATAGAAATTCAAAGATGTTTTTGCATGGTCCTACGAAGATATGCCTGGAATTGATCCTGAGATTCTACAACATTCGATCCCTCTTAATCTGGATGCCCGACCTGTCAAACAGAAGCTTCGCAGAATTCGTCTGGATTGGGCACTAAAAATCAAAGAAGAGGTTACTAAACAAATCAATGCTGGGTTCTTGCTTGTATCAGAATATCTGACTTGGTTAGCCAACATTGTGCCAGTCTCGAAGAAAGACGGCATAATCAGGATTTGTGTCGACTTCCAGGATTTGAACAAGGCTAGTTTGAAAGATGACTTTCCTTTGCCACATATTGATGAATTAGTAGACTTCACTATAGGGCATGCCTTACTGTCATTCATGGATGATTTTACTACATCATGGGGGACGTATTGTTATAAGGTCATGCCATTTGGTTTGAAAAATGCCGAGGCCACTTATCAGCGAGCCACCACTACATTGCTGCATGATATGATACATAAGGAAGTTGAGGTGTACGTAAATGACATGATTGTCAAGTCCAAAGATTGGGAAGGCCATTATACCACATTAAAGAAATTTTTTGAGAGAATTAGGGAATACAAGCTGAGGCTGAGTCTACATAAATGCACCTTTGGGGTAAGTGCGGCAAGATATTGGGATTTTTGATCACACAGCGGGGAATTGAAGTTGATCCATCTAAAATTAAAGCCATCTTAGAAATGCCACCACCAACAACTAAAAAGGATGTGCGAGTGTAGCTCAAACTTTCCGCACTCATTTCGGAAGGCGAATAGCCCTACAATTCGAACTCCACTTGTGGTTCTGAATCTGATTTCACAAGTGCAATGCAAAATGTGAAGTAATGAAAACACAAAAAGAGTCCAAATCCAGCAATTCTTTTTGAAAAATCGATGTTTGAATCAAATGCAAAAAATGGACTGCTTTGCCAGATTTCAGAGGTGCCACCTAAATATTTTGAGAAAATTTAGCAAACCCGAGACTCGTGCCAAAGGCCATTAGTCCATTATCACCAAAGTGTCTCGACTCGAGAACTTAGGAACGAGAGGGAAAGGTCATAAATTGAGCACTCCACTAGCCCGATCAAAGATTGGCCTCTACTAATCATGATGTGTTTCTTATTTACATTATATGCTCTTGTTCCGATTTATTAGCTATATTACTATGTGATGCGCACACAAGGTATCGACTAATTTTACAAGATTTGGAACATTTGATCTCATGTTTGTTTTGAAATTGTTTTGTGAATTTGCCACTTGAAAAAGTGGGCTTAAAATGGAACATTAATTAAACTACCCCAACTTAAGCAATTAGCCTTTATCCATAGGAATTCAAACAATTATATTATTTAAGAACTTAGCCTCATGACAAGCATGGTAGATATGGCAACACAAACACTTGATGCAAGATGCTAAGACATAAAAACTCACCTAGTATTCCGAGCCAAAACAAAGGAAAATAATTAGAAAAATATGCATGCTCCTAATTAATGCACCATGACTAAATGCAACGCACACATTTATGCAATTTTTAATAAGCTCAGCTATGAGCATGGTATATGATCCGATTCAAGACATGTGATAAATCACGTATTCAAGCAATGAATTTAAACATTTGGTTAGTATGATGAGCCGAACCTTGGATACATGCAAGACAAATGGATGCAAAACATGAGAATGCTAATGAAACGTGATGTTTTAAACTAACCATCGTAAGCGATTAAATAAATGGGAGAAAGACGTCGGATTGGAAGACATACACATTATTACAACATTTGATCCCTCACACAGGAGGCTGCGAATCAATGTCCAAAAGTCCGAATTATCTAACTATTACAAAACTGGACGAATGAATAATAATTAACTTAACTAAGCTAATTACCTACTTTATTACAATAATTTAACTAGCTATACCAATTAACTAAGCTAATTAACTACTTTTTTACAACAATTTAACTAGTTATACCGATTATCAATAAGCAATGGCTACAACAATACTAATTACAATAAGATTAATTTACAACTATGATAATTATAACACTAATGAAACAATTAATTGCGTTCGACAAAGGTGTAAGTGAAGATGAATGAGGGTTGCATACACAACGCCTAAGAGCTACTCTGTCTGTCCAAGCTAACTCTATTTCACCTTCAGCCACTGCCTCTGTTTTTTGCAAAACTGCACTGTTGGCCACACATTGAGGGCTGGCCGTACATCAGTGATGGCCGGCCAGGTCTACAGATGGCCGGTCGTGCCTCAATTTGGTGCAAAACTCTATTTTTGTGTTCTGATGTAAACCAGTGCAGACAGAGTGTTCTCAAGCTCTGTTTATCCCATCTTTCCTTCTCTGTCATGGAGAGGGTCGAGAGAATGATGAAGTTGGTCCCCAAACCATCAACGAGCAAGTTGATTGCTTCATGATTCCGAATATAAGTTTGGACAAAAGTCAATGAATGCAATGAATAAGACCACCCCTCCCTCTTATCATGAGTGAGCTCAAAGAGGGAGGTTGTAATGCTTCAAGAATCATCAAAATGCCATGAATTAGCATGTGACGACTCTTGACACAAGGAACTTGGCATAACGTTCGGCCAAGTTCAAGCGATTCTGACCATTTTCTTTATATGGGTTGTTCCAAGTTTTAAGTCAATTTTATGAAGCCTTATCATTCTTTAGTCCATTTGTCCATGGTGATGTTAAAGTCCTCTAAACAAGAAGTAATGTCAAACTAGAGGTTCTTCTAAAGCATGAGAGAGAGACTATACCGTTGGCAATAAATCTCCGAAAAGATTAAGTCATTAAGTAGGAGTCTTTTTTACATATTTTGAGCAACCTCAATTGGTTGAAATCATTCTCAAGAATGAAAGAGATGGATGGTGAATTGATTGTTAAAATTAGACTTTTAGACATGAAAATAAATTGAAGAAAAGCTTAGAACAATATATAACATGTTATGTATGCAAACTCATGAGACAACAAATGAATTAACCAAAGCTTGAACCAATTAAACAACTTAGGACAGCCCTCAAACAACCCTTATTAGATGGAAAACAGAGGCTCAAAGTTAATGAAAACAGCCTAAAAAAACTAAACAACGAAGAGGAGGAACAAGGCTAGTAAGCAAGAACAAGAAGGGGTGGCTAACCCCTCCACTTTTGAAACCTCAAAACATGATTTTTAGCCCTTTTTTTAACTCTAAAAATTAGTGCAAGAAGCAAAGAAAATGAGTGTAAAAGAAAGGTTTGAGCTATAGATAAAGATATAGAAAGAGTATAAACTCTTTCTACTCTTTTGGTAGCTTTTCAAACCTAATCTTAAACACTTAGAATAGACTCAAAACAACACAAAACAATAAGAATTAGGTAGGAAATGAAAGATATGAAAGCAAGAAGGAAAATAAAAAAGCTTATACCTTGCAAATAAGTTAGCTTTTGATTATGATCCAAGCTTAGTCCCAACCCACTCTCAAGCTTGAATTATGCTTCTCAAAGATCAACCAAGGCTCTAAGATGGTGAGACAAGGTTATGTATGGTGTATGGTAATGACACAAGGGAGTTAGGTTAGCTCAAAGGTTGCTTGCTATGGAAGAAGGATGAGGGAGAAGCTCTCAAGGTGTATACAGGCTTTCTAAATTTTGTTCAACCCCCAAAACAATAACACAGCTTCATTTTTATAGAATTTGAGCCAGAAATATCAAAAATATCTTCAAAAATGGACAGCTAGCGGCCTTCCACCCAAAACAGTGTTTCTCGCTACTAAGGCCCGGCCAACCATTCATAGCTACGACCGGCCATCACTGATGCACGGCCGGGCCTTGATGCCCTCCCCTATTTTTTGGTTCAAACTCAGCTCAAGGTAGTAAAAGGTCTAAAAATGAGACTCAAAGGTTCAAACAAGGTAAATGTTGAAGATTAGAGGTTATTTCGAGAGCTTAACTAAATCCGAATCGCTGTGAATTCAAAGCACACAATTTAACTTTCATCATCGAGTGTATCGAACCAAGCGCCTAAGTCTTGTGGGCAGTCAAAATGGGGTGTCTACAGCGGGGCTTTTTGGGAAAAGTGCAATTAATAAGGAGGTTTATTTCTAAATTAACCTTGACTTGTGAACCATTATTTGGTCTATTGAAGAAAGAGAAGAAGTTCTAATGGGATGATCAGTGTTAATTCACCTTCGAGCAAGTTAAGTAGTATTTTCACAATCCACCTGTGTTATCGCCACCTGAGCCAGAGAAACTGCTGATTTGTATTTATCAGTGATTGAATCAACCATGGGATGTATGCTTGTGCAAGAGTCAAATGAAAAAGTAGAGAAAGGCATTTACTACTTGAGCAAGAAGATGCTTGACTACGAGACCTGTTATACTCCTTTGGAAAATGATTGAATCAACCATGGGATGTATGCTTGTGCAAGAGTCAAATGAAAAAGTAGAGAAAGGCATTTACTACTTGAGCAAGAAGATGCTTGACTACGAGACCTGTTATACTCCTTTGGAAAATGCTTGCTTGGCTTTGGTTTGGGCCACCAAGAAGTTGAGATACTATCTGTTAGCTCATTCAACAATTCTGGTTTCAAGATTAGACCTCATCAAATATCTTTTTGAGAAACCAGCCCTTACTGGTAGGCTAGCTCATTGGTTACTTTTACTTTCTAAATTCGACCTTAAGTATGTCACTCGCAAATCTATTAACGAAAGGGCCGTGGCAGAATTTTTGGCTGATCACCTGATTGAAGAAAAAGAAGCTATGGGTTATTTGTTCCCAGATGAGGAGGTCATGCAGATAAAAGAAGATACTTGGAAATTATACTTTGATAGAGCGTCTAATCAATTTGGCTACATGATAGGTGTGTTGCTCATAGCACTAGATGATTCGCATATCTCTTTAGCCTTTGAACTCCAATTTAGAGTATCCAACAACCAAGCAGAGTATGACGCATGTATTGCTGGATTGGAAGTAACTCTAGAACTAGGAGCAATAAGGTTGGATGTGATTGGAGATTCAAACGTGGTTATCTCTCAAGCCAATAGAAATTGAAAAGTTAAAGATGAGACAATGAAAGTCTATCGTTATACCTTGGACATGTTGATCTCGAGATTCGAAAGACTGACATTTACACATCTGGTGAGAGAGAACAACCAATTTGTTAATCCGTTGGCAACCCTCGCTTCCATTATAAATATACCAGCTGGGATTAAGATGTGCCCAATCCTGATAGAACAAAGATATATTCTCGCATATGAAATGGTAGCTACAACAAAGGAGGTTCAAGATGAAAACCCTTGGTACTTTGATATTTTAAACTTTTTGGAAACCAATATATACCTGCAAGGGGCAAATGCCAAGGACAAAAGGGAAATACGATGTCTGGCTACTCAGTTCATCATTTTATGAGAATAAGCTGTATACAAGAGGGCATCTAGGACTGCACAAGTTGTGCGTAGAGAAAGAAGAGGCAAGGCGTATTATAGAGGCCATCCATGGAGGAGAGTGTAGAGCCTATATGAACAGTATAATGTTGGCCCGAAATATCCTTAGGCAAGGATACTACTGGTTAACCAAATGATTGTATTAACTTTGTTAGGAGATGCCATAAATATCAAATCCACGTCAATTGCATGAATATCCCGCCATCAAAAACTCTATAACATGACTTCGCCTTGGCCTTTCTCAGTCTAGGGCATAGATGTTTTTAGGCAGTCACACCAAAGGTTTCAAACGGGTATCAGTTTATCTTGGTTGCCATTGATTATTTTACCAAGTGGGTTGAAGCACAGTCATTTTCAGTGTTAAAAGCATCACATGTCGCCAAATTCATCAAGAATAACATCATCTGTAGATACGGTGTGCCAAACAAAGTAATTTTAGACAACGGCTCACATTTCAAAGGAGAAGTAATAGTTCTACTTGAGAAGTATAACGTGACTTTTCACAAGTCATCAACTTACAGGCCACAAACCAATGGAGCCGTTAAAGCTGCAAATAAGAACATCAAGACCATTCTGCGTAAGATGGTGGAAACTTATAGAGATTTGCCAGATAAGCTGTCTTTTGCACTTTGGGGATATAGGACATCAATCCAAAGGTCTACAGGGGCAACCCCATGCTCTTTGGTATATGGAATGAAGGCTGTTTTGCCAATTGAATTAGAAGTACCTTCGTTGAGGATTATAGCTGAATGTCAGATAGCAGAAACTGATTGGCAACAGAACTAATTTGAGGAGCTGATGTTGTTTGATGAGCTGAGATTGAAGGCATTATAGCATGTTCAAGGGTATCAACGCAAGATTGCTAGAGCATTCAACAAAAAGGTTAGATCCAGGAATTTGAGGGAAAGAGACTTAGCGCTGAAAGACAACGACCTCTTATTCACGACCCTAAGGGCAAGTTCAGACCCAATTGGATGGGTCCCTACGTCATTAAATCAATATGGTTAAAAGGAGCAGTCATTCTTATGGATTTGGATGGTTTAGAATTCTTACAACCAATCAACATAGACAAGCAGAAGAAATACTATCCTTGAGAGGCTTGCTGGGCCTAAAAACTAGAAAGGGAGACCATGGCAAAAATTAGAGCATAAAAAAAAAAATGAAATGAAAAAAATAAAAGAATGAAAAAATGAAAAGCTCGCAAGGTTGAAAACCCGAAAGGGCGATTTTAGCAAAAGTTAGTGCATAAAAGGAGAGTGTTAATACCCGAGTGAACCTTAGCCAGAACTACGTATGCCCTAATTCCTATCTTTGGGATACGGAGGCAGCTTCATCTTGAAATTCAGCCCTAATCATTTTCCAACTCACTCATCCTGTCCATGTTTGATTGGTGTATCTTTATTTGACCCGGTTATCCAATCTATGTTTAATTAGCTTGTCCCGTTTGGTTTAGTTGTCCTTCATGACGGGTTCAGTTACAAGGCAGATTCAGTTGTGCATTTTAAGGGTTGGATTCATGTTGGTTGGGTAGTGGCCATTTACAAATACAAATTTTGTGGACTTTTAATGAAGTTGACTGATTGTTTCAAAAATTATTTCATATTTTGTAAAATCTAGACCATTCTTTGGACCAAAAAGAGAAAGTTTTCAGTGCTTATAATTTGGCTTATATGATTTCAAGACAGAAAATGGAACAAGTGTGCTAATTTACCTCTTATGTTGATCAAAATTGTTTTAGAAAAAAGGAAAAACAAAAAAGGGGGGGCAAAGTGATAAACTATGGGCACAGTTGAGTCAGGTTTTCTATCCTTTACTTGCACTATTGAGTTCGTGTCACCTTAATCAAGAAATCGTTGGAAAATACACAGTAGTTGTCGCCGGCGATGCTTTTCCGTTGAGCGGTCGACCGATGTTTGCTCTATTTTGAGTCCATTTTATTCCGGAAAGCGTAAAGGGGTGCGTTTGGGATGGTTTTTGCTTAGTTTTCCTTTCATTAAGTTGTATTTTTTGTTTTGGTCAGTCATAGGCTCGATATCCAACTCAAAATTCATTGAAATGCAACTTTTCCCAAATTCAAAATTCAAAACAAATGGTTTTTTATGCTCAAGTGTTGTTCCATTCATGCCATTCAGATTTGCAAAACAAAACTCTTTGTAGACACCCCATTTTTGACCGCTCTTAAGACTTGGGAGCCTCAAGTTTATCACTCGATGAAAGTTATGCCGTAAAAATGTTCGATTTCTTTAGCAAGAAGAGCTTCTAAATCCCAACCTTACACCCTATTTAGACCAAACTATTTTAGACCTTAAAACCCTCTCTTTCAAAATATTTTTCCAAATGTTTCTACGATGTTCCGAGGTTCGCATTTCATTTAAAAGTTACACTTTTCGGCAAACCGAGTAAAGACAAAGTGGAAATAAGTGGAAGAGAGGTGAACTCTTTGAAAAATCTTTAAAACCTCCTATTTATCGGTTTGGAGTTAAAGAAAATTAGAGGAGAAGGAAGAAAACTAGTTGGGGAAGAAGTTGGGCATCAAACCGTTAAGAGAGAACTGACCAGCCTTCACTAAATCAGGCCTATCTCTTTGTACACTTAGGCCTCGTTTAGGAACAGGCTAATTTAGTAACTTTTTGGCTATTTGGCTAAAAAAGTAGGTAAAAAAAACTTATATATTTGGGATGACTTTTTGGCTAATTACGGAAAGTTGTGCAAAAAGTAGAGAGAAAAGAGAATCTTTGACTTTTTTGTATGAGTTGTTGGCTTTTTGGCTAAAAAGGTAACTTTTTGGCTTTTTGGCTAAAAAGGTAAGTCCCCAAACGGGGCCTTAGACTTTAGTTGTGAGGCCACTTCAATTGGAAATTAGACTTCCGGGGCTTCAATTTAGACTCAAGAATCACCTAAAACCGAGTCTAGATGAGAGAGATATGGTCGTTTGAAGTTAGGCATCAATCGGGTTAAGATAGAAATGAGCAACCTTCACTAAAATAGGCATATCTCTTTGAACACTTAGAATTTAGATGTGAGATTACTTCCGTTGTAAAGTATACTTTCGGGGCTTCAATTTAGACTCAAGAATGACCTAAAACCGAGTCCGGATGAATGAGATATACCTATTTGAAATCGGGCCTGGAAGTAGATTTTTTGTGGCTGGCAACCCACACTTCTGATCTGCCTGCCACTTGTGAAAAACACAGATATTTTGTACCAGCTGTCCCCCAAAAGCTCCAGCTGTTCCTATATGGATATTTCCGACCTGTGAGGCTATTTTTCTATATATACCAGGCCTTCCTTCATGGTTTAAGGTTACAAAAATTTCCAAAAGGGCCAAAACTTGAAATTCTCTCTCTATCTCTATCTTGCAACCTATACACACTCTCTCCACACTTCCTAAACCAATATTGGAGCTCTCCTTGCTGAGATTATTGAGTCCAAATTTTAACCATTAAGAGTGAGAACTTGTTGGTTTGTGAACAAAAGTGTTATTCCTCTTCAAGAGGTATAACTACTAGCTCATTTGCACTACTTCTTTTCTATATTTTCTTGCTATTTTTGAAAAAAATTTCAACTATTTTTATGGGATGAAACTTGTGGTTTAAAGCTACCAAAGGTGGAGGGGTTAACCACCCTTCTTTGAACTTTATCCTCTAAGCTTTTGCCCTTGTGTTTCCTATCTTTTTATCAACTTTTTTTGAGTTTTTTACAACTGATTTTCAGAGGTTTTCATAGGCTAAAAATGTTGTTTTGAGGTCCCAAAAATGAAGGGGTTAGCCACTCCTCTTTATGCTTGTTTACTAGCTCAAAAGCTCCATTATTTTAGCTTGCTTTTTTAGCTATTTCCACTTCAATTCCAGCACTGTTTTAGTGTATATTAGGACTATTTTTATGAGTTAGTTTCATTTATGCTTTGTATAGTATGCTTGAAATGTAATGGTCCTCATAGGCTTGGTGGTTTAGGCCTTAGCTACCAACCTATTTGAGTTGCTAGTATTTATTTCTTGTTTTCCATACTTATTTTCACCGCTAATCATCTCTGCAACCTCTCCTTTTTCTTGGCATTTTATTTTCTTTGAAAGTTGTTTCAAATCGGTTGTTTGTTGAAGCTTGAGATTGAGGTTGTTGTGCTTAATGGTTTAATCCCTTTGGGGGTTCATTACCAACGGCATGACATCTCTTTCATGCCTAAAACAACATTTGGTTTGATGCTCCTTTCCATTGGTGGACTCAAAGCTCACCTTTGGACTTAATTTACTAAGGAATGGTTGGTAATTAAAATGGAGTAAAAAAATTGGGGACTAAAAATGATGCAAAATAATAACTTGGTTAGGGTTCAATCGAATGTTAATTGAACCCTTGACTCTTGAATCGTTTCATACTTGTTAGTGATGTAAACGGTTCAAGAGTCATTGTCAACCACTTCCTTGATCAATCCATGATAGGGAGGAGGTTTGAGAGTCTTTATTTGTTGTATTTATTGAACTTGCACCCTTTGGTTCATAGGCCATCATGCAATGGAATTGCATTCATTGATGGTTTGTGCGCCAAGTTTACTGCTCCTTTGAGTTATTCAAATGATAAGGAGAGGTAAGTTGTGCAAACAAACCCTTGAAAATACCTTATTCCTACTCTATTTGCTCTCTATTGCAGTAGGAGAATCCAATCATCAGTGGCTGGCAGGCCATCACTTCTAGCCTGCCGGCCTATGCAAAATCCAACAGTGTACTTTTGAAGCAGAATGGAGTTGGTTCTGAGGTGGAAATCAGTTGAAGTGTTCTACTGTTGTCACGACCCAAACCCGTCCTTATAGGTTTAGTATTGCAACAGGCCAGTAATCCTTGGATTACCAAAGGCCTCTGAACAGATAAACAAGAATAAGAGGCTAGCGGAAGAAAATACATCAATATAATTGTCCAATGAGCTGTGCTGACTTATATAAACAGAATATTGAAAACTTTATATACATATCCAAAAATCATTCTTACATTATACACACATACATTATAGCATCTTAAGTACATCCAACAAAACAAACAAGTCATATATACATAAATAATCGAAACTCATAACACGTGACATATCGGGAACCTCCACGTGAGGCGCAATGGTTGGCTGGCAACAGAATGCAGATCCAAACAAAAGCCTTTAGGCTTGATCTCCAAAATGCCCACCTATACATATATATACACATAGTGAGCTAAAGGCTAGTGAATAACATTAAAGTAAAGGGATTAGTGAACGAATTCCGAACATTTCATCATCATAGAACAGATCATAACATAATCATCCTCATATCCAAACATAATGATGGTACATCCCATAGAACACATCACATATCGTCTTCCAACTAAAGTAATCGGTTTCGGATACCGATTAAACACATATCACCACAATGAAGTGGCTAACGAGATCTCGTAATCACATGTATGTCATGGACTCACATTTACATGTCGTCCCCTATGACTTGGGACTATCTATGGATGCCATAATATATTTCAAACATAGGGCATTTGTTCACGTAAATAATCATCACTTCAGAAATCATAACTTATCAAATCACATTTGGAACATAATTCATATGAACATATCTTTACAGAAATATTACTCACAGTGGGCTTCTCGTAAATGGTCAAACAATCGTCGAACGTTGACCTACAAACACAGATGTACATAACAGAAACATATCTTATCATTACACGTGTTCACATGGCCATTATGGCTTAGCGTTCTTATACAGTTCATTTCTCATAATTAGTACACATGAATCACAATCTCAGATTTATCTCGTATCTTTCTAATTCACTTTACATATATCGTTTCGTAGCTCATGACTCTTTAATATCTCATAATTCATGTCTGCAAATGCTCAGAAATAGATGGGAATAAAATGCAGAACAACTTGTCAAAATGCACTGAAAATGGCCTGGTCGCTTGAGTGGACTGGTCTGTTTGAAAAAGTATTGGTTGGTCTCAATCTACGCTCGAGCGGATTAACAATATACAAAGGGTTCGCTCAAGCGCGACTTTGGTCGCTCAAGCGGAGCGCTCATGCCTGCAAAAATACTGAGAGCTCACATTCTCCACACGAGCGCAGGTTCCCTCGCTCGAGTGGACTGCGAAATTCTGGGTTTTCAAAAACAGAGTTTTGAGCTTCCAACTGCAAATTTCAAGGATAAACTCGTGCAAGGCTTGTTCAAAAACTTGGAAAACTTATCCATAAACATGAATATATAATCATCTACCCACCCTTATCTCAAAACTCATGGATTTAGCCAAAATTGAGTTAAAACTTCCATGTATATAAGTTTTATAAACTCTTTTTCTTCAACACCATGGTTTTAACAAAATTAAGCTCAAAAGCTCCATACATGAGAGAAATCCTTTTCAACACATGAATTCAGACTTTTAAAGCATGCTGAATTATACATGCATATGCCAAATAATTTATGATAACAACTTAGATGCTCAAGATTAACTCATCATGGCAAAACATGGCAAAATCATGCATGTATGTACAAGTCATCTTCTAAATTCAACATGGATGTCATGAATCATGTTCAAAATGATGAGATTAAACAAAACTAAGCATGCATGTATGAATTACAACTCAAATCTTCATTCTAGGCTCATGGTATGCAATTAAACTCTTATTCTTCATGAATTATGGATTAGATGCTCACCAAAAGCCTTCAAATATACAAGATTCTTGCCAAACTTGAGCTATTCTAGCAAAATCTTCAACTTCTATCTTGAATCTACACTTTCTCTCTCTAAAATGAGAGTTTCTCTCTCTAAAATGTATAAACTCAGATTTTGGCACTAAGAGGTAAAAGAATTGAGCGCAAGAATGAGCTTAAAGGGTCATATATAGTTATGATACCAAAATACATTAATTAGAACGTAAGGCTTGCCAAACGCAACTTAATTTACCAAACTGAATCAATTTTAAATAAAATTTGCCATAACATTTTAAAAATTCTGAATAACATATTAGTATAACCAAATTCAGTTTCAGATATCGATAAGGCTTCAATTCATCATATCGAAGCAGATTTCACAACAGATATTACTACGAGTAACAGATAAAACGCCAAATAACATACAAAATACATGATAAACATATAATTTATTTTAATCCCCCTCATTAGCATCTTTAATTACGAATTAGTAGCTAATTGCGGATTGGGGTTGTTACAACTGTGCAACAGAGGCATCTGGCAATAGAAAAAACATCTTTTTCGAGTGGAAAGTCCGTGCATGTATGTAGACACCCCATTTTTGACCGCCCTTAAGACTTGGGCGCTACTGATGGTTTGCTCGATGATGAAAGGTGTGCAGGGCAAAAGTTCAATTTCTTCGGCAATGAGAGGGTCAAATCCCAACTTTACACCCCATTTTGGACCAAAGCTATTTTGAATGGTTTTTAGACCTTAAAACTCTCTCTTTCAAAACATTTTTGAAATAAAGTTTCTACGATGTTCCGAGGCTCACATTTTGTCAAAAAATGCGCTTTTCGATAAACCGAGCAAGGACAAAGCGGAAATGAATGAAGGAGAGATGAAATCTTTGAAAAATCTTTCAAAACACCTTGCTTAGGGGTTTGAAGTTGAAGAAAAGAGGAGAAGAGGGGAGAAGCCAAGTTGGAGAAGAAGATAGGCAAGAATTGCTAAGAGAGGGACGAGCAGTCCTCGCTAAATCAAGCTTATTTGTCTATACACTTTGATTTAAGCTATGAGGCCACCACCGTTGGAAATAAGACTTCTGGGGCTTCATTTTTCATTCAAGAATCTCTTAAATCCGAGACCGGAGGGCGGAGATATGATTGGTTGAAGTTGGGCATCATCCCGGTTGGACCGAAACTGAGCAGCCTTCACTAAAACAAGAATAAATTTTTGTACAGTTGGAATTTTGATGCAAGGTTGGTGCCATTGGAAAGCTTACTTCTGGGGCTTCAATTTTGACACAAGAATGACCTGAAAAAGAGTTCATATGAAAAATTTATGCCCGTTTGAAGTTGGACCTGCAGAGTAGATTTTTCCTGCCGACCGGCCAAAACAAATGGCCGACCGACAAAATAGATGGCCGACCGGCCAGAAAAGATGGCTGACCGACCAAGTTTGCTAGCCGATGACCTTCCGGAGTATTCTACAGATTGAATGGATGCCAGTTGTGCCAGCTGAAATGCACAGACTCTGCTCCCCATGCACGTGTGTGGCTGTTTTGCACCCTTTGCACCCCTTTTGACCCTCTTTTTTTTCACCCTTTGCTCAAAGCTTCTTGAGGAAGCTTTGACCCCTTGTCTTGGCTTCCTCAAGAAGCTTGCACCTTTGCATTAGCTTCTCTTAGAAGCTTGGTCCCTTTGACCCTTTTGTATAGCTTCTTTGAGAAGCTTTATGCCATTTCCTTGCTCTATAAAAGAAACCCATCCTCCTCCATTGTTTTGGTTCAGCAAAATCAGACCTAATACATCCATATAACATATATATCACCCTGTCTCTCTATATCCCCCTCTCTCTCTACATTTGGGTGTGTTAGAGTGTTCAAAGACCCTTGTTCTTGGCCCTTTACATTACACCTCCAAGCCTACTACCTCCACCATCCATTCAAACACCTTGAGGCTGATTTTCAGAGGCTAGGAGGCAGCTTTTCTTGGTCCAAGAGGTAGCAAAGGATTGGTCTTCAAGGGTGAGTTGATTTCTCCCTCTTTCTAGCTCATTTTTGCAAGTTTTCTTAGCCCCTTTTGCTTGCTGTTTTGAGCTCCGAACATAACTGAAAATATCATTTTTTTGAGCTCATTTTTCTGTTTCATTAAGGGTCCTACTCTGTTTGGGACCCCCATCTTGCACTTGCCTCATTACCCCTTGGTATGCCATAATCTTGCATAGTATTTTTGGCCTATGTGTGATCTATTTTGGAGCATGATGTAAACTGTAGATAGGCTTATTTTGAGCCCTTCTTCAACATTGAAGAAGGGCTCATCACTATTTGGGGCCTCCATGTGCCACTTGTCATTATACCCCTCTTTGGTCCCCATTTTTGCATGATTTATTAGCCTATTGTGTCTCTGTTTTTGGACTTTGGTCCGAACTGAAAATGGCCCTATTCTAACCCCCTCTTCATGTTTCATTAAGGGTCTATGGCTGTTTGAGACACCGTTTGTATACTTTGTGTCATATCTCTCTTTTTGGCCCTATTTTGCATAGCATTTTGAGCATTCTTGTATACTGTTTTGGGTCCAGCCATCAACTGTGAAGTGCAATATTTTTGGCCCCTCTTCAACATTGTTGAAGGGCCCCTTTGTGTTTAAGGCCAGCAACCACTACTTGCTTCTTTGTCCATCTTTTGGCCCTTTTCTTGCATGAGAGCTTAGCCATACCTGTGTTGGTTTTTGTGGTTTTCCATAAACTGTAAAACATCATATTTTGGGCCCCTCTTCAATATTGTTGAAGGGCCCTTACCTGTTTGAGGTCTGCAGCTGTGACTTGCTTCTTTATCTCACATTTAGGGCCATTTTTGCATGCTAGTTTTGCCCTATTTGTGTTTGCTGTTTGGCCTTGCTTGAAACTGTAAACATGCTTATTTTGGGGCTGCCTTGAATCTGTCTTCACATTTCATAAGAAAATAATGCATGCTTGATGTAGCTACAAGCCATTTCATGTGCTTAAATCTTGCATTTCGGGACCATCTCATGCATCGGGTGCTATGTTGTCTTGATTCGGGGCTGTTTCGGGTCATGTTTTGCTGCTGAAACTTGCATGTTTGTATGCCATTTTCCATGCCTTGCCATGTCCTGTTAGAGTGGCATTCTATGCCTTAGGTTTGGTCCTCTGTTTGCGTGCATGCGTGCACGCATTTCGAGAGTCTCATTTTTCATCTAATGGCCACTGATTTTGGCATGCTTGCGAGCTATCCATGTTAGTTTAAGTCCATCATCGCATGTTGTTGCATGCCATGTTTGCTTACATGTTTAGGTTGCGCGCCTAGTATACATTGCTCATTTGCATGTTCATGTTGCATACTTAGCCTCCATGCCTAGGTCGCATTTCATTGAGCATGCATCCCTTGCCTCTTGATCAATCATGATAGGGGTTGGGGGCCCTTTGATGTATTTTGTTCTTGCATTTCATTTGATATCGAAGTTGCAAAACTTAGCCTCTTAGGCCATCATGCATAATTGATGGCCCGAGGGTCGAGGGTCATGCTCCCTTGAGTCTCTTGCATGATAGGGAGTGTGCCCGCGCATACATTTGTTTGAAATTTCATGCCATACACTGTTTGTCCTTGTTGCTGTCAAAAACCAGTTTTTGCAGGGAGTTTCTGCCGACCGGCACTGTAGAGTGCCGACCGACCATGGATTGGTGGCCGATAATGTGAAACCCCAGCCGATGGATAAGTTCCATGGCCGGTGGGTATTCCCTTCTGCCGATGGTGTCCTACAGTGTTCAGGGAACCTGTCCCAGGATTTTGGCATTTTTCAGAGAGACAGGGCAGTGTAAACAGAGGCAGCAGTGGTATGGTACGGGCTTTCGGGGCAAGATAAATCCGAGCATGCATCATTCACGTATCCCGAGGCGGGGGGCTGCGGCCATCTTCTCTTTGCATTTAATTTGTTAATTAGATTAGAAATTTTGTAATATTTAATTTAGTATTATTTATTCGGACTGTAATATTTATTCGGACCCTCCGAGCGAGGGCAATTGTGTAATAAGTGTGGGTGCGTGTGTGTATGTCTTCCAACCCCACGTCTTTCTTCCCTTTTATTTACCTGCTTTCAATGGTTAGTATTAGGGCATATCTAAATTAGCATACCTTATGCTATGCATGCGTGCATCCATACATTTGTCTTACATGCATAGGGCTCGGCGCATCATTCTAACTGCATTTGTATTTCAATTCCAAATTGAATACGTGATTAGTTGTAGCATTTCACATGTCATTATAGATTAGCCGAGCCTATCTTAATCGCACTCTGTATGCGTTGCATTAGCCACTTTAACATGAACTAGGATCACGCATGCTTGCTAACTAGTTTATTGCTTTGGCACGGAGTACATTGTAAGTATTTATGCTTTAGCATACTGTATGCGTGTGAGTGTTGTCATAATAGTATGATTACCATGAGGCTAGCTGCTTATGTGATATAACTGCTTGGATGCCTGTGGATGGAGGTTGAATTACCTAAATTGGAATAATGCATTAAAACTGTGAGTTTTAAGCCCACTAGATAGTGGCAAAACCATCTTTTCTAAAAGCCCACTCGAGGGTGGCAAAACCTGTATTTTAGCCTACTCGCGAGTAGCAAACCATTTTCAAAACAAACATGAAATGTTTTTGTTCCAATTTAGGCGATTTGGTCTATATTTGTTTGCTGTGCGCATAACATAGTAAATCTAGGCTAATAACCGGAATAAGAACACATAACGTTTTCAAAATTGGATATCACGGTTAGTAGAGGCCGGTCTTCGGACCGGGCGAGAGGGGGTGCTCATAGCTGACCTTCCCCAATCGTACCCAAGCTCCCAAGCCGAGGCAACTTTGGTGATGACGGACACATGGCCTTTGGCACCGAGTCAGGGTTTCCTAAATTCCCCCATTTTAAAATATTTAGGTGGCGACTCTGTATCTGGCAAAGCAGTCCATGTTTGGCACTTCTTTTTTTAAAAATCTGTTTCTCAAAACGATTTGCCGGATTTGGACTCTTTAGTTCAAATTAAGAACCGTGACACAAAATCGAGTCCGAACTGTAGTAGCGGGGGCCCCTCGCGGGCGCGTCTACAATGTATGAGTATTCCTCGTTTCCCGAGGAGGAGTAATTAGAGTAGTTAATTTAGTTACTTCATGTTGTAATTAATTATTTAGCTAATTAGAATTTTGTAATTAATTAATTAGTATAATTAATTAGTTAAATTGTGATGTTGAAATAACTAGTTAGAATAGTTAGTTTCATTCGGTTTGTAATAATTAGTTATTGCTTTGTAATAGCTAGTTAATTAGCTTTTAGCTTAGCTGGTTAGCTCATTCAGACCCTCCTGTGTGAGGGCACAATGTTGTAATAATGTGTATGTTTTCCAACCCCGCGTCTTTCTCTCTTTATTTATCTGCTTATGATGGTTAAATTAGGCCATCATGTTTTGTTTAGTATTCTCCATGTTTGCATCCACTTGTATTGCATACATTGAGGCTCGGTTCATCATTCTAACTTACATTATAGTTAAATACTTCTTTGAATACATGCTTAGACCACATGCTATCAAATTGATTCACATGCCATGTAAATAGCCGAGCCTAGTAATTGCATATCGCATGCGTTGCTTTAGGCATATTGCATAGTTAGGATCACGCATTTTTTCTACCTTTGTCATCTTTTTTGGCTTGGAGTACTAGGTGGGCTTTTACTTGCTTTAGCATATTACATGAATGTGGTTGTTGCCATGCCAATACATGTTCACCATGAGGCTAAGTGCTTATCTGATAAACTGCTTGAATGCCTGTGGATGAAATCTAATTGCTTGAATTAGAATAATTTGAGTAATGTTCATATGCGATCACTTTTTTAAAGTGGTACATATTCGAAACAATTTTCAAAATAAACATGAATCAAGTGTTCCAATTTTTGCAAATTAGTCTATACTTGTGTGTGTGCACATCACATAGTAATGCTAGCCTAATAATCAGAACAAGAGCATATAATGTAAATAAGATTCACATCATGATTAGTAGAGGCCGATCTTTGATCGGGCGAGCGGGGGTGCTTAATTCATAACCTTCCCCTCTTATACCTAAGTTCCCGAGCCCAGACAATCTTGGTGATGACGGACACGTGGCCTTTGGCATAAGTCATGGGTTTCCTAAATTTTCTAAAATATTTAGGTGGCGACTCTGTATCTGGCAAAACAATTCATTTTTGGCAATTTGATTCAAAATCGATTTTCTGAAAAGATTTGCCGAATTTGAACTCTTTGGTGCTTATCTATTTCACATTGCATTTGTGGTATCAGATTCAGAACTGCGGGAGTCCGATACTGTAGGGCTTATTTGTCTTCCGAGAGGGGGCACAAAAAGTTGAACTATACTCTTTTATTAAACTTCAGGTATCCCCAATCAAAGTTGTACATAAAAAAGTTGAAGCTATAGGTTCCCACTCCAAAAAAAAAAAAAAAAAAAGAAACAAAAAGAAAAGAAAAGAGATAAAGAATTTTCTCGATTTTTGACAGCAACCTGGCAGCAAAGATTACAAATTGACTTTAATTACAAACAGCTTCGTCGTACGATTTTACCATCAATTGCCTCGCCTCATCTTCATTTCAAAGAATGCTTCGAAGACCTTGCTTCAGTATTTGCAAAGCTTCCAAAAGAAATTACTCCTCATTGGGCGTCAAATGTGGAGTATTTTCTTGATTTCTGACAGCATCTCGGCAGCAAAGATTACAAATCGAATTCATTTGCAAACAACTTCGTCGCTCGACTCTACCATCAATTGCCTCGCCTTATCTTCATTCCGAAGAATGCTTCAAAGACCTTGCTTCAGTATTTGCAGAGCTTCCAAAAGAAATTACTCCTCGTTAGGCGTCAAATGTGGAGTATGAGGGAACTTCGAATCGGGCCACAGAGATCGCCTGTTGTTTCAGCTCTTTGTTTTGCTTTTTCAAGTTGTCAATCTCTTCTTGAGCATCTTTATACATACGTTGAAACAGGGAGAGTTGCACTGACAGTTAATACACTTCAAACATCCTGTTCTGCAGTCGACGAGACAAGTTAGAGACCGCAGTCATGGTCTCCACACATGACCTTAGCGTATATGAGTTAGCCTCAATGTCTGACTATGCTACCATTATTTGCTCAACTGACATCGCTGGAAAGCTGAGAACAGGAGAATGAGCAGAGGCGTGCGGTTGAGGTTCAAGAAAGTCAGAACCAGTTATCTCGATCGTAGACTCGTTGAGGTCTGGAAAGAGAGTGAGAGAACTATGAGAAGAGGCCATGTCAGAGGAAAGTAATGCAAAAAAAAGGGGTTGTAGAATGGTGGCAGAGAGAGTTTGTAGCTTTTTGCTCTGCCTCTCTCATAGGCCTCGGTTTAAGTAGAGAACGAGAAAGGAGAAAAAGACAAGGGGATGAAGGTGCTGAAGCAATCGTTGAAAAAATTGAGGGTCTAGCTCTGTCGGTCAGATGACATATTTGTTGAAATCGTGCGCCAAACACGATGCTCAAAGCAGATAAAAGAAGAGAGTGAGAGACAAAAATAGGAGAAGGGAGAGAGACATGCATATGTATGTATATATTTTGTATGTATATGTATCTGTCTGTATATACTTTGTTTGTGTATGTATATTGATGTATATGTATACTTCTGTTGTGTATACTAATGCCTTTGTACATCGTTTAAATCTGGTTAAAACCTTTCCCTTTCCCGTAGAAGATACAGTTTGGTATGTTTGTTGGTTACACCACATTTTCACCTTTCACGTGAAATGTGTTAGGATTAGATATTTACCCAGTTAAAACCCTTCCCTCTTTGGATGGAATACGGTTAGGTATGCCTATTGGTTACACCACCTTTGCTCCTTTCACGTGAAACGTGTTAGGATTAGATGTTTACCCGGTTAAAATCTTCTCCCTCTCCGTACGAAATACGATTAAGTACGCCTGTTAGTTACACCACCTCTGCTCTTTTCATGTGAAATGTGCTAGGATTAAATGTCTAACCGGTTAAAACATTTCCCCTCTCCGTATGAAGTACGGTTTGGTACGCCTGTTAGTAATACCACATTTGCTCCTTGCACGTGAAACGTGTTAAGATTAGATATTTACCTGGTTCAAACCTTCCCCTTCTCCGTATGAGATACGGTTAAGTACGCCTGTTGGTTACACCACCTTTGCTTCTTTCACGTGAAACGTATTAGGATTAGATGTTTACCTGCTTAAAACCTTTCCCTTCTCTGTATGAGATACGGTTAGGTACGTCTATTGGTTACACCACTATACCTCCTTCCGCATGAAACACATTTGGATTTCGAGTTCATTATTTTCTCCTCTCGCATGAAACGTATTTAGATCTCAGGTTCACTATTTCTCTTCTCACGTGAGATGTGTTCGGATTTTGAGTTCATCTTTCTTCTATCAACTAAGTTGTGGTATATTTAATGCAATGATATGGCACATTTGTACGCAACGCACTCTCTCTATTATTTATATTGTGACACATTTATATGTATTACACCCTCTATTATGCTTTGCACAAGGCTTGTCTGATATGTTACTATCTTCATATCTTTATCATCACTCCATGACATTGTATCCCATTGCATAATCATGAATTTCCAAAACAACCGGCTACGCGAAGCGTGTGAGTCCAACTTTCAAGTTGTATGCCGAGCATGTCATTTGCATTTTGCCCTTGAACTACGTTGGTTTGATTCCTTGCAATGAGATATGTAGGCAACCTTCAGGTTCAACCACTTGCATTACATTTTGTTTGTTTGCCTAAGTCTTATGGCCTTGTCAAAAGGTCGTCTTCGGGCCTTAACATTCACTCACGTCTTGACATTCACTCACGTCATAAAATGACTGCGAGCTTTGTTAAAGAGAGGTAACTGTAGACACTCCATTTTGACAGGCACTAAGACTTGGGCAATTTCTTTTGATTACCCGATAATGACAATCAAAATGTGTTTCTCACAGAATCCTCAGTAAGAAAGATGGAATTTGAGCTTCAATCCCAACCTTTACACATTTTTGGCCAAATTATTTTTCATCCAAAATTCACAAATCTTCACTACCAAAAGAATCTTGTCTCCTCAAATCTCCACTACCAAAATGTTTACCCATAAATTCTCACTCACCATCCACTTTCATAATTACACCTCACCATGCCCACTCACCATCTACTTTCATAATCACATTTCACCATCTCCACCCACCACTCATTTTCATAATTACACCCCACCATCTCCATTCACCATCCAGTTTCATAATTACACCCCATCATCTTTACTCACCATCTACTTTCATAATCACATCCCACTATCCCCACTAGTCATTCACTTTCATAATTATACCCCACCATCCCCACTCGCCATTTACTTTCATAATTGCATTCCATCATCCCCACTCACCATCCATTTTCCTAAATCACACACCACCATCACCATTCATCATTCACCTCCATTATACATTGTCCCCCATTAGCTCCATTATTTTCCCTAAATGCCCCACTTTGTCCTCCACTTTGTTTTCCACCATTGCCCACTTGCATTGGCTATATAATGAGAGCTCTAGTCTTGAATTTGGAGATAGAATTTTAAGAAGAAAGGGTAGAGAGAGAATGCTAAAATTACGTTAGAATTTAAGAGAAAAGAAATTCTTAAAAACAAGAGAGCTGGCTTGCCAAACTAGTGAAGTTACATAGCCTCTTGCATCTTATCTTCCCTTGTCAAAACCACTCAAAGCCTTAATCAAAGAGAGAGTATTCTTGCCAAGAAAAGAGTGATCATGCACTTGTTCAAAACTATCATTCGAAGATCAAATTCCAAGATCTTGAATTGAGGATTAAGATTATTCATGACCTTGAGGGTGATCAAGAAGAATTTGAAAATCAAAAAGTTCAATCTTTCTTTGGAAAGTGAATTTTCAATTCTTTTATTTTTCTTGCGTGTCCTATCTTATATTTTTTGTCTTATGTTAGCTTCATATTAGTTTTGTTATACTCTTGCATGTTCTATCTTATATTTGTTTTCTTATTTTAGTTTCATATTAGCGTTGTTGTAATCTTGCATATTCTATCTTATATTTGTTTTTTTTATTTTAGTTTCATATTAGTTTTGTTGTAATCTTACATGTTCTATCTTCTATTTACCTTCTTGTTTTAGGGTCATGTTAGTTTTATTGTAATCTTGCATGTTCTATCTCATATTTGTTTTCTTGTTTTAATTTCATAGTAATTGTGTTGTAATCTTACATTTCTTAGCTTATATTTGTCTTCTTGTATTAGTCTCATATTAATTTTGTTGTAATCTTGCATATTCTATCTTATATTTGTTTTCTTGTTTTAGGTTCATGTTAGTTTTATTGTAAGTTTGCACTTTCTATTTTATATTTATTTTTTTGTTTTAATCTAACCGGTAGTAGTTAGTTAAGCCACCTATATATTTCTTGTTTATTCCTTTTTTTGATTTTGCAATAAGACAAGTTTTGCTAGGCCTATTAGATCAGCCGGCCTATTTGGCCGGCCGATTAGCTTCTTTTGGACAAGACAACAATGTCTTCCGATGTTAACCAATTTCTAGTGGTTCCCAAGGCATATGATTTTTTTCCTTTTGATTATTTTATTTTGAGTGCTTTGTGAGATTTTTATTTTGACATAATATTCTCCTCATCCCTCTTTAATTTGGTTTGTAATTATTCTTTCAAGTGTTGTAATAATTCATCGTCTTGTTTCTTTCTATCCCATTCTTTTACATGCTTTCTTTATTTGTGAATAAGAATCATATTTTATCTTTCATTATATCTATGCTTTGCATCTATGTTTCATGCATCTTGATTCGGCTAAGTTTGTATTTGTGGATTTAATCAATTCCTATGTGATTATGTGTGCTACCTCATGTTCTTAAGATGATTCACATGTCATATCTTAGAAGCCAAATGTTTAGTTGCATCTCATGAGTGAATTGTATTAGGATTTTGTATATAAGATAATGCATGTTTTACTAACTTTGTTTTGTAGTTATTCGCGGGACATCAATAAATATGTAAGTTTTTATGTTTTAGCATCCCGCTTGACTGTGTTTTTCTTATTATGTTTAAACATTCTACCATGTGGCTACTTGCTTACTTGATATAACTGTATGAATGCCAATGGATAGAGGTTGTGTCGCTTAATTTGGAATGATGTTGATTTTTCATGTTTGTAAACTCAATTTATTTAGATTGTACATATTCAAAACTTTTTCAAAATACATGAAATCAAATTTTTCCAAAATGAATGGCACAGTCTATACTTTTTTGCTTTACATAGTAAATTTTAAGATTTATTAAATAATCAAAACATGAACATATAAAAAAAATCAAATTCATATCATGATTTAGTAGAGGCTGATCTTTTGATCAAGTGAGCGAGGGTACTCAATAATGACATTCCCTTCTCATATCTTATGTTCCGAGCCAAGCCTCTTTGGTGACAACGAACAGTGGCCTTGGCACGAGTCACGGGTTTTCTTATTTTCCCACAACATTAGGTGGCGACTCTAAAATTCGGCGATGTAGTCCATTTCTAGCAAAGATTTTGCAATAAAATGGATTTTCTATGAAAGTTGTCAAAACTGGATTCTCATCTATATTTCACACTACGCTCGTGGGACTAGATCAAAGAAATTGAAGGTCCAAACTATTTAATGTGCACGGGTACTCCCCGAGCATGTTACAGGTCCTTAGACCCTCATATGGAGTAACAATTCCCTTGAAATCAGGGTTGGCTCCAACACATGGCCAGGGGTGTCACTCGAACCCCCTGGACGATTTTTATTTTATTATATTATATAAGTATTAAATTTTAGGGAAAAAATTAGCAACTGAATCCACTAAAATACAACTTTGAATCCATAGTTTTTAGTCCCAAAATTTTGAACCGACCAATGAAAAAAAATTTACTTTTTTACTTTTGCCTACTTTTTGTTTAAAATATTTTATTTGTAAAGCTATCGCTTTCTTTTGTCTACTTTTTGTTTAAAATATTTTACTTGTAAAGTGATGGTTTGTATTCTCGTGTATTAACATATCTTTTTGTTTAAACAATAGTATCAATATATTGAAATATTTTTGTTTATAATTTCAGAATTTAAATTAATTTGTTGATTTTTTTCTCCATAGGTGATATAATGATTAATGTAAATTTTCTGTGAAATATATGACATTTAAGTTTTTAATTGACATCACTAACAAAAATTCTTAAAATTGCCACTGCTTGAAATGGAAAATGATAATTCCATTTATAATACATTTTGTCACTATTTCATTAGTTATACCAAACATGAAAATGAACATTTTTGTGAACGATCATTCCATTCCGTTTATCTAAATTCTTTCACTGTTCTTGATCATTAAATTACTCTAAATTGTAAATGCAAACACAAAACCAAACATAAATTTGTGAGATAGAAAATTGAAAACGTTATTAAAAGCAGCAAAAGGAATACCAAAAGTAATGGCAACAAAAGCTCCAGCTGGAACAATGAAGGAAGCAATCTCCTTTACAAGAAAAGACGTTGCTTGGCTCTAAAACTACTTGTAAACCCTCTGATTGCTCGTCGGCCTTTGCGGACCACCGTCCGATCTTATAGCTAAGTTTTCGATTTGAAACATCTTGGTCTACTGATATATGGTGGAGCAGCAGGAAACAGCACCCCTTACGCACAATAGCTCGTTGCGCCGCCCACAACTTCACGTGCACGCTTTAGAGGATGTACGGGAAAGAAAATCTAAGGAATTAGTAACAACAATCAACTTATGCTGTGTTTGGTTGGAGGATTTGGAGAGGGATTTGGAAAAGAAAAGAGAAAATGTGTGTGAAACTAGGTGAAATAAAGGTATGCTTTATTCACATTTCACATTCTTTTTCCATTTCCGTTTCCAAATTCCTCCTCAAATCCCCAAACCAAACATAGCATTAGGGTTTCCGATATATGTATGTGTGTGTGTGTGTGTGTGTGTGTGTGAGAGAGAGAGAGAGAAAGAGAGAGAGAGAGTGTGTGTGTGTGTGTACTTTTGGATGAGGGTAGAGAGAGAGTGTGGAAGTAAAGCCCATAGGTAGAGAGAGAGAGAGAGAGGTGAAGTTAGAAGAGCATAGATTGGTTATCTTCAGTGACTAATTGAGTATGGAGATTCGAGAGTTGCAGAGAAGGGGGAAGGAAGGAGATAGAGAGAACGAGAACGGCGATTGATTCTTCTTCTGATTGTCAACAGGAATGGAATAATGGGCTTCCCGGTTATCAAACATCATATTGGGTTGGGCTGCTTTGGTTTTCTTTTAACAAGCCCGACCCAATTACTATCAAATGAAACTTGTTTGAGAATATGTTAATTTAGTTAGTTTTTTTATTTTTTTAGATTAGCTAAAATAGTTATGTTTGGAATGATATTTGACTTTTTTATTTTTATTTTTTATAGTTGATTTGATGATTGTGAAAAAAATAAATAAAATGATTATGATTTAGATATGATATTTTATCTTATTAATTATTTTAACTTATTTTATCTTTATTGACTATTTTAGACTAAACCTAACTTTCCAAACACCCTCTAAGACTCCACGTATGATCCCTTTGTAAATAAATAGTAAATCATTTTAGTATTTATATTTAGTACCAAGAAATTGAGAGTTAAAAAAAATTTAAAGTTCCTGATATTATGATTTTATAAAATAAAAGACATATAATATTTTCATAATAGTTAAGATCTCTCAATATTTTCATAGAGAAATTTTGATTTAGAGAAATTTTGCTCAACTTAGTGAAATTTCTGCCAACACAAGACTGTGTTTGGTGTGCAGTTCTAATCATGATTCCACACCCATATTTGAGTGTGGTGTTTGGATACAATTTTCAAAAATTAATGCCATACCCACTTTTGAAAACTTGTCACAAGCAGGGTTTTGAATTTTTTAAATTTGGCCTACCCGGTCATCCTCTCGGACATCTGACCGGTTGACCGGAACAGTGCTTTTTTTTTTTAGGCAATTGGTACCTGTTATTTTTTATATTTTAAATAAAAAATATTTTCGAAAATTTTTAAATTTTTTTATGAACTTTGAATAGAATTTTAGATTATGTATTTGGTTATGAGTCGTAAGTTTTTTAATCAAATATCATTTGTCATATCAAAATTCAAAACTCATAATCAAACAAATTTTTCACACTCAAATCATAATTCCAAAACTCACACATTTAAAATATAACTCTATTCTCAAATTATAATTCTAAAAACTCTACCAAACGCTACCTAAGGCTGTGTTTGGTAGACTTTTCTAAAATTAATTTCACCCTTACAATCTAATACTATGTTTGGTTTGAGTTTTCAAATCATTATTCCAAATCAATTTCAAAATACATTTTGAAAACATATTTGGTAAAGCACAATTTTTGAATTTTTGGTCATCCTGTCGTCTGCCCAGACATCTTTTTTTTTTTCTTTTTTTCTTTTTTGTAATTACTAATCGCCACCTATTATTTGGGGAAAAAACTTATATTTGTTTTTGATATTTTTTAAATATATAAATTATTTTTTAGACCAAAATGACAAATTATTTTTTTGAATTGAATTTTAAAAAGAGTTTGGTTATGAGTTTTGTATAGAATTTTCAATATACTTTTGAGTTATGTGTTTAATTATGAGTTTTAAGTTTTCAATTAAGTTTTGGATTTTTTTTTCAAAATTCATAACCAAACAATTTTTCTCATTTCATATGCCACATCAAAAATTCAAAATTCAATTCAAATTTTTTTTCGAAACTCATAACCAAACAATTTTTTTCTTTTTAAATCATAATTCCAAAACTCACAAACTTGAAATACAACTCTATTATCAAATCATAATTCTAAAACTCCACCAAACACTAACTTCAATTTTCACAAAAAAATATCTCTGATTTCACTTAGAAATTTCAAATTTTCTCTAATATGATCACAGAGAAATTTTATCAAGGGACCTTAACTAAAAAAAAATTAAAAAATAAAAATTAAAAAAACATCTTGGACATTTCTTACCACATAAAATTGAAGAGGGATGTTTAACTAATTTTCTCTTAAAAAAATATTCTATTCTAAATGTGAAAAAAAAAAATTCCCAATTGCTTGGTTCCATTTTTCCAAAAACACTTTTCAGAAAATTCTATTTTTTTTTATTTTTCGTGTTTTTTTATTTTTACTGAATTTTTTTTTATTATTTTAAGCAATTTTTTTACTTTTTAGACACACCTAATATAAATGCACCTAAAAAGTAAAAAGATTGTAAAAAAATCTTTTAAAAATTCACTAAATACCAAAAATATATAAACAAAAAAAAATACAAGAATTCAGTACATTTTTTTTATTTTTATGTATTTATTAATTTTTTAAAATATTTTTTCACAAATTTTTTACTTTTTAGATATATTTAAGTAAGGTGCATCTAAAAAAATAAAAAAATATATTTAAAATTTTAAAAATATTCACTAAAAATAAAAAAAATACGAAAATAAAAAAATTCAATTTTTAAAAAACTTAATTCAAAAAATTTAAACCAAACACACTGATGCCACCATACAAAAATGCTTTAGAGCTCTAATATAAGAGCTCTAATAGCTCTAATGGGAAGGTGGGGCTCACCCTGATGTGATGTTTGTGCCTTATTTTGTTTTGTTTTTTTTTTTTTTTACTTTGACACATCACTAGAGCTCAAATTAGAGCTCTAGATTTAGAACTCTCTAGCATTTACCTGCCACCATATTATCACTGTCATCTACCTTACAATCAATCATAGAAAAACGTTTTTTTACAAATATATGTATATATATATATTTATAAAAAGTGTTTTTTGTTAAAAAATATTTTTTTTTGCTGAAACAAACATTACAGTATAAATTAACAAATGTCATATCAATAAACAAAAATAATTTATAAAATATTACTCACATTTATATGTAATTTTAAAAATTGTCACACTTAATTTCTTTATTTATTCTCATCCGTTCTAAAATAATGGTCACTTTTGAAGAATTCAACTTTTTTTGATAGTACAATTAATATATTTTAAAAATGTTAATTTTTAAAAATTACTCTTTGATAGTATATTTTTTGATAATATCAATTGTCATAATTATACTTTTTGTGTTATTAGTGAATTTAAAATAAGGGCAAAATAATAAATGCATATTATTTTATTTCTTAATTTTTGAAAATGGATTAATATTTTAGGACAACAAAAAATGGAATGAGTGACTAATATTTTAGGATGGATGGAGTAATTTTTTCCAAACAGAACTTTTATGACAAAAATACTCTCAGCTATAGGATAAAATCACATTCTACCCTTACTCTCAGCTAAAGGCAATAACCGTGGTTGCCGTAGTGTAGAAATGTCGGTTGACATGGGTAAGACAAATAAGGTAAAGTGAAAGAAAATAATGAAAAAGAACAATAAGGTGTTTTAAGTAGGTCATAAAATTTGAGATATCATTTGCAAGTTATATATTAATTTTTCATCAATACATGATGTAACGGAATCTTAAAGGAAAGTTCACACTATAATATGATAGTTCTAGATGAGAAAATGTAATTTTTTTTAATTGACGGTCGTAGAATGATATATGATAATTCAAAGGGATAAAGTGTAATTTGTACATATAGCTTAAAGAGTATTTTCGTTATTAAGATTCAAATAAAAATATATGCATATATATATATATATATATATGTATATATTAATAAATGAAGAGGACTAAGCGTTATAATTTTTAATTTAATAAAGTAATATATGACAATAGTTTAGAGGGTAAAGTGTAATTTGTCCTTCAAGTAATCCTCAACCTTATTTTGCCTTTAAAAATCTTTAATAATTAAATATTTTAAAGGTTTTTAGCATGGTAGGTTTATCCTTCTCATTGGTCCCAAATTTTGATGATTTTCATTTCATGAAATTTTTTATTTTATTTGATAAAATTACAACACATAATGAAAAATGAAAAATAATAATTACCATGTTATTATAAATTTAAAAATTTTCCTTTACGATCACTATAATTTTTCATTCTATCAGACGAGTGATGTCACTAAAGAGCATTACCAAAATATAGATAAAATTCATTGACTGACAAAAAAAAAAAAATTATGCTGCGATAATGTCTTTGATCTGACCATATTTTTTAACTATTCTTTTTTCTTTTCTTTTTTTTAATTACTTTAACTATACGAATTATGCTGAATGATGAAAACTCATCCCAAATTTTACCCCAAGTAAGTTGCATGATGTCAATTTAAAATTAGTGTGATATGAGTTGTCCCTAAAATGATTGTGAGCCACATATTTGTTTTTCTGAATTTATAGCATTGTGATCCACGAATGTGTTCTTCTTAATATATTTGTAAGTTTGTAGGATTGTTGTAACTTTACTCTCCATGTCAACTCCATATCCACTACGGAAAAAAGCAAACAAACAAACTCTTCATCCAAATTAAAGTAACATGGCAAGCCATGTTGTTGGTACAGAACTTTAAGGGGTTAGTTTAGTGGGTATAATTTGAGATTTAGGGGCGTGTGTAGACACCTCATTTTTGACCGTTCTTAAGACTTGGACGTCACCGTTTGAACACTCGGTGATTATTTATGTTTGTGTTCGTTTGGAGTTCCCGGAGGCCTCGGCTCACGCGCCTTGCCTCAGGATCTCCGAACTCGACCGTTTAGTGTCTGGTTTCATACCAAACACTTGTGTTTTGCCTTGGAGGGGCAGGGAATGCCTTGTGAGGCATCCCCACACACCACCGGCAGTGGCTAGAGGTCACCGGCTGGTTCTTGTTGCCATCGGCACATTTTGTTGCCGGTCGGCACTATTTGTTGCAGGTCGACACTATTTGTTGCCGGCCGGCACTCTTTTTTGCCAAAATGGCATTTTTGGCGGACCGACTACTGTGCATCTGCTTTTACAGATATTTTAAGACAGCTGTCTTACTTTTGGCTCCCCTCCATACACGTATATGGAGGGATCTCTCTCTTGGATGCTTGTCTTGTAAGCTTTACAAGACAATAAGCTCTATAAGAGAGAGCTTTGTCTCTTGGCTTGAGGGTTAGAGACTTTAGACATTTTTAGAGATAAAAAGACAGAGGAGAGCTCTGGTTTTAGGGTTAGGGTTTGATACATATCCTATCTCTCTTTCCCTCTCTTTAGTGCTCTAGGTGTTTTAGTTCATACTATTGCACACAAACACCTAGTGTTTCACCTTCCTTTGGTTACGGAGGTTCTAAGGGACTGGTTTTAGTGTTTTGGTGTTGGATTCAAGCCAAGGAGGGCTATTGGAGCACCAATGTTGAAGAGGTCTTTAAGGGTAAGAATCTTACCCCTTTTTACCCCTTTTTTGCATCTTGTTTTTACCTATCTTTGAACTATTTTTGTGCTTAGTGTATAACATAAAAAAGTTCTATTTTTTAGCCCTCTTGATTGTTTATTAAGAGTGTTTTGTGGTTTGAGGGTGTTTGACCCCTCTTAGGCCTTGAAAGGCCTCATTTTGTGCTATTTTGTGCTAGTTTCGAGACTTTGGTATTTGGGCCTCTTTACCACTGAAATCTTGAGGGATTTCAGTGGTGGAGATAGTGCCTTGAAGTCTCCAAAAGGGGAGGGCCACCCCCTCTCCTTGTTGTCCTTGAAAAGGACCATTTTTGGCCTCTTGAGGGAGCACTTAGCTAAGTTTCATGTTGACCATGCCTTGGCTGTTTTTTGTGCTTAATATGTCATATTATACCTCTGTTTTTTGTTGGTTTTGGTACACCATGCATGCTTAGCATACCTACCATGTAATGCCATGTTATTGCCTCAACGTGCCTTAGGTTGTTAGCCCTTGTTAGAGCATGTTTTAGGCTTAGTCTTGTGAAGCTTTTGTGCATATTTTGCCATGTTTAAGGTTTGTTCTAGGTTGTTTGGGTCGGATTTGGCATGCTTAATATAGCCCCTTTGCATTCCGGCTTGTTGGCGTTAAGTGTGTGAATGTATAGCATGACATTTTTGCATTGATTTGGTGATTTGGAACCATCCACCATGTCATTTCAGTCCCATTTGCATGCCTATATGTTTACCTTGGACGCATCTTTAATGCTTTGGAAGCTTGTGTAGTATGCTCCATGTTTTGGCCATTGCACATGCCTTTGAATTCGAGCCATTTAGATGCCATCTAGGAGGCTCCCTTTGCATGGGCTAGGTCTGTCTTGAACCTATTTTAAGTCCTCTTAGCCTTGTGAGGCTTGGTTGACTTAGTCATGGTTCAAGCCCCTTTGACTTGCTTCAAGCACTTAGGCCATTTGTTGCATGTTTGGCTTGATTTGTTGCTTGATTTGGCTCCATGTTTTAACATGATTTTCAATGCTTATGTTGCATGCTACATGTCCATGATTGCCTCTTTCAATTGTGTTTGAGAGTTGCCTCATTTGTGCCTAAGTGTTGGCTCTCAATTATGCGCATGTGTGTATATGTTTTGGTCCTTTATTTATAGAACTTTGGCCCTTGTTTTAGGCCTAATTAGAGCTGCCTAAATCATGTATAAGTCCATCTTTTCATCGGTTTGTATTGCCACATGTATGCTTGTATGCTTGCATAAGTGCCTTGTCATGCCTTGTTGCATCCTTAGCTTGCATGCTTAGGTTACCTTGCATCTTGCATGCATGCCTTGTTCCTTGACTTGGTGATAGGAATTGGGCCTTGATTTGTGTGTTTGGTTTGCATTTCATTTGACATGAAAGTTGCATACTTGATTCTTTGGGCCATCATGCATGGAAATGCGTGATTGGTGGTCCGAGAATCGAGACACATGCCCTTTTGAGTCACAAACATGATAAGGGACATAATTGGTGCATATATGCCTTGAATTGTATTGCCATGCTCTGCCTTGCCCTCTGTTGCTGTCAATTGCAGATTCTGCAGGAACATTCTGCCGACCGGCAGTGTCAAGTGCCGACCGGCAATCCTTTTTCTGCCGATAGCTTCACCAATGGCCGGTGGCCACATCCCACTGCCGGTGGCAATTCCATTCAGCCGGTGGTGTTCCCCGATGTCCAAGGATATAGTCCTGAGGTTTTGACAGCCTCCAGAGGAGTGAAGGAAGGAAAACAGAGGCAGCCTATGCATGGCGGTGCACTTCCGAGCAAGACCCGAGCACGCGCTGCGTCTGGCCCTCCTCCCGAGGCGGTTTATTGCCTTTCCTAATTTAATTACTTTATTAATTAACTAGGTAATTTGTAATATTTAATTAGCTTGCGTAGTTAATTAATTTGTATTATTTATTTGGTCCCTCCGAGTGAGGGCAAATCTGTAATAAGTGTGGGTGAGTGTGTGAATGTCTTCCAACCCCCACTTCTTTCTTCCCTTTTATTTACCTGCATATGATGGTAGATTAGGGCATGTTTAAATTAGCATACCTTATGCTATGCATGCGTGCATCCATACATTTGTCTCGCATGCACCGGGCTCGGTACATCACGCTAACTGCATCTGCATTTCAAATTCCAAACTGAATACATGTTAGTTGTGCATTTTCATATGTCATTCATAGATTAGCCGAGCCTATTCTAATGACATTTTGTATGCGATGCATTAGGCATTTAACATGGACTTGGATCATGCATTGATTGCTAACATGTTCCTGTTTTTAGCTCGGAGTACTATGTAAGTATTTATGCTTTAGCATCTCGCATGCGCGTGAATGTTGCCATGACAGTATGTTTGCCATGCGGCTAAATGCTTACGTGATATTACTGTTTGAATGCCCGTGGGTGAAGGTTGGATTGTTTGAGTTGGAAAACTCATTGAAATCCGTGTTTTAGCCTACTTGCGAATAGCAAATTCTGAAGCGCTTTTCAAAACAAACGGACATGCAATGCTTGTTTCCAAATTAGGCAAACTAGTCTATACTTGTTTGCTGTGCGCATAACATAGTAATTCTAGGCTAATAAATGGAATAAGAACACATAAAGTTTTCAAAATCGGATATCATGGTTAGTAGAGGCCGGTCTTTGGACCGAGCGAAAGGGGGTGCTCATAGCTGACTTTCCCCGATCGTACCCAAGCTCCCGAGCCGAGACAACTCCGGTGATGACGGACATGTGGCCTTCGGCACCGAGTCAGGGTTTCCTAAATTCCCCCATAAAAAATATTTAGGTGGCGACTCTGTATCTGGCAAAGCAGTCCATGTTTGACACTTCTTTTCAAAAAATCTATTTCTCAAAACGATTTGCCAGATTTGGACTCTTTGGTTCAAGATTAAGAACCGTGACACAAATCGAGTCCGAACTGTAGCGAAGGCCCCTCTCGGGACGCGTCTACAGTTTCTGGCGACTCTGCTGGGGACTTTTAGAGAGCTTGACTCGAACTCGTGATATCTTGTTTTGATTACACTCATGTGTTTCTTTGCATTGCATGTGCATTGGTGCGCCTAGGAACACAGTGTTTGCCATCTGCCATTCCTGAACGGTTTGCCGGAGGCTTGTCTTGTCAAGGCATGACCACAAGGCTGACCGGTTATGGGCTCTGACAGCATGGGAACACAAACCCCGATTTTTACCGAGGCACCCTTTTCGACCATTCGACCTAGTGCATATTCAGATCCATAGTGACCATTCTGAATTAAGATAGGTTGCTTACCCGATGGTTAGGTTGTTTGAAAACCGCCGTGTGCGTAGTGAAACCCTAGCTCCTGACAAAATAGGACAGGGAAACCCTACCCCAACATAGGGGTGTTTTGGCTCTCTTTACTTGCTATGTGCTTTTAGAACGTATCTCTACAGGGAAAGTGCATATCAGTTTGCAAGTTTGAGTATCAGACCTGAGGACACCAGTATCAGTGTCAGTTATGAGAATCAGTTATCTGCGGGTATCAGGGTTCAGTTTTCGGGAACAGTGATTTCTGGGGAACAGTGATCAGCAGTAGAGTACAGTTGTTCAGCTACACCCGTGTTTGATCTGTTTGGGCTGAAATGCTGTTTGTTTCTCCTTTCAGTTCAGAGTGTCCAGAATCGGCACAGAATAGCTAGCGCTCCCCCTTGCCGCGGCAAGGCTTATGATGACGCAGAATTCAGAAGAGATCGTAGTTATGACAACTGCATTAGAGCAGGGGATCACCCTGCAAGGTGAGACCAGCATTGATGTGTCACATCCACCTAGGTCGCCTGTTGTGCACCCAGGTTGGGCTCCCCAGTTATACCAGGCTCGCGAGCCTACTACATTTGAACTGATGGGGATGATAGGTGATCTCCAAAGGTCTGTGGCGGATCTCGCCTACGGAATGTCAGTTTCACCTCCAGCCGCACCGTATGTCGGGAGTTTTGTACCCCAGGAGCCCCCGCTGTTGGGGCGAATTGTGATTGAACTTAGCCAACCGGAGATGGCCTTCAACTATGGCAATGACGTATCAACATCAACTCAAACCCCCGATCAGGCTGAGGCCAGAGGAAAAGACAAAATGAAGGCAGATGCCGATCCTATTAAACAACTGCTGTGGGCAGTTGAGGCTTTGAAAGCCGAGGGGATGAACAAGCAACAGATATCCGCAGTTGTGGCAAAAACTGTGGAGGATGCTTTCCCCACTCCACCTGAGGGTAGTTCGAGTCAGTCAGAAAATCGGGATAGGCCCCATCATGCCAAGACAGTTCCTCCTATTCCTGCCCCTGCACCTGGGAAAGATCAGAAAGCTAAAGTGGCGCCTGCCGACCCTTTCGCTTGTGCAGCTAGTAAGAGCGCTCAGACCCCAAAGTACCTGCCCCGGGGGCGCAGGACCTTTCATGCTCTCTATATGCCTTTGTCCAAGGCACTTCAGATCCTTGCCGAGAGGGGACACCTTAAACCCTTGGAGCCTCGGCCTCTCCCGAAGAATCTCCCTGCCACGCATGATGCTGCTCAGTACTGCGCGTACCACCAGCAGACGGGCCATGCGACCGACAATTGCTTCCGCCTCCGTCATGAGGTCCAAGATTTGATTGACAACGAGGTTATCCTCCCGCCCACCTCAGCCAAGTCCGTTACCACCCAGCTATTGGACTTTGAGGACACAGATACTGCAAGTATGTAATCAGAAGGTGAACCACCTGCGGGCGGCATCTGGATGTATTTTGAATGAAGCGTATGGCACGCATTTTTGAGTAACTGTGAACGCTAGCTTTGTAAATCTTGGCTTGGGTATCGAGTCAGTCTTTTGTTTTGAGTCTGTCTTTTTGTCTTGAGTCAGTCTTTTGCTTAAGGGTCTGTCTTGTTATAGCGAGTCAGTCCCCTTTGAATAGAATACCAGGTGATTCTGGAGTTGTTGCCCCGAACACCGTTTTGTCTTGTAATTACCTGTTTTTGTTTTTTGAGTCTGTTTCTGTCGAAGGGCCAGTTACACCAACAAATCCGAATGAAACAGCTGTTGCTATCTCACTTTCATGCTTGCTTTCAGTTTAAGTGCCAGAGAATTTGAATGGGCTGACAGTACATCTCGCCTGCTCTCCCGCGCGCCAAACTCATTGCATTAACCTAAGATTTTCAAAAAAAAAAACCTTTTGGAACACTGCGGTGATGAAAACGAAGAGGAAGGAATTCCTCAGGTTTTGCAAAATTTTAATCATTTTGAGAGAAAGAGAGGCATGTTAAGCCCTTTTATGAATGAAACCATGCTTGTCGGCATGAGTACTGAGAAGGATCCTGGCTTGATCCAGATTGGTTCCACACTATCTTCGGCGCGAGCGATTTGTCACTTTCTTAAAAACTTTCACAAACAAATGTTTTACGCGGCCCTGTGAAGACCTGTGTGGAATCGCTCTTGAGATTGCGCAGCCTAGGATCGCTCTCAGCCTCAAGATTCAACCCGTTCGTTTTCAAACTTTGAACCCGTTCAGAACGTTCAGAAAGTTCAACGGTCAAACGTCATGCAAGGTCTGTATGGCCAGATCAGGGGCAGCCCACGAGCAAGAGGCACCAAAGCCAAATCTGCATCAAAGGAGTAGATCTCACCAGAAGGAGCTCGTGGAGCAGCCACGATGGATTCTCCCACAAATTAGTACAACAGCCGTTCTCCTAGACACAGAGAGACTTCAACTTCAAAAACCATTTGGCATGGACTTGTTACACTTTTACCCTTGAGAGGCTTGCTGGGCCGAAAACCCGGAAGGGCGGCCCAGGCAAAAGTTAGAGCAAGAAAAGAATACAGAAAAGAAAAGAAAAATACAAAAAAAAAGAAAAGAAAAAGAGATGAACAAAAAAAAAAATCGAAAAGAAGCTCGCAAGGTCGAAAACCCGCATCGGGCGCCTTGGCAAAAGTTAGAGCCTAAAAAGTGAAGGTTAAAATACCCGAGTGTACCTTAACCGGAACTACGTGAGGCTTGATTCCTATGTTTGGGATACGTAGGCAACTTCATCATGAAGTCCAGCCCCCAACGCTTTCATAGCGTCTCAGCCCATGCAATGGTTTCAATTTCATCCCAAAGTCTGATCGCCAACGCTCCCAAGGCGACTGTGTCCATATATTTGTTGTGACCGTCTTTGTCATCGCTGTGTCCAAGAGCTCGACCACCGCCAATGAAGACTGTTTGCGGATTGCTGCGGCATCATCCAAACAAGGGGCAACTTTCCGTTGCCACGAGCCGTCGTGAGCCGCCATTCAAACCAGGGGCAACTTTCCGTTGCTATCCACCCCCTTCAAACCAGGGGCAATTTTCCATTGCCTCCGATCTGAGGTTGCACATCTCAAAGAGTAAGTTCCATGCCCGTTGAGCATTGACTGTTTGAAAAATAGTTTTTGAAAATTTTTACCGAGGTTGACTATTTTCTCGAAAACTATTTCATTTTCCAAAACTGGACCATTGTCTTGGACCCAAAAAGGAAAATTTTCAGTGCTTACAGCCTGACTTGCATGCTTTTCAAATCAAAAATCGAACAAGCACGTTAATCCGACTCTCATTTTGATCAAACTTGTTTTAGTAGAGAACCAAAACGAAAAGAATGGTTAAAATGATGAACTAGGGGCACAGTTGAGCCAGGCGTTCTGTCTCCCTCCCCCCCGGTCGTCAACGTACTTGCCGGAAGAGCACTCTACCTGCCAGAAGAAATAGCTGTGAGCTAACGGCATTGGGCATGAACCCACACCTTTCATCCATCAATCACCTTGGGGAGGGATGAAAAATGAGAGAATGAAGAATAGAGAGGTGTAAGTCGAGAGAAAAGTAAGAAAAAGGGTTTTGAGAGAAAAACCGAGCTTGAGTGCCAGAGTGATGTAAGAATCACAAATGAGAAGGGGGTGGGAAACAATACCCAGATTGAACTGGCTCCTCGTGATCCGAGGTCCCCCGTCTTCGTTAACGCGTCTGTATGTCGTGTCTTTTGTTTTGTTTATCTCAACCTTTGTTTTAGGTCTTTTTCGAGCGTGTCTCGTTGTGTTTAGGTCGTGTACCTTTGTTGAGTCCTCCCCGCTGTGTCCAGTTGTAGGCTCGATACCCCGGTTGAAAACCCTTATTTAAGTTCAAAAATCGTTTATGCTCGGAATGCTGTGCCATTCTCTACATTTGGGTGAATCGAAAGAAGGAAAGGAAAATTTGGGGCATCTGAGCATGTTTCAACCCTAGCTGGTTTCACCTTTGAAGGCCGTCTTGTCAGATTGGGCTGTTTCGCTCAAGTTTGCTGTGTGCAGAATGAACCGAATGCTGTGCTATGGGCTGTATGCAGATTAATCCCCAGTAGAGTTAGGGCTGTGTATCCAGAATCAGGCAGTGGGTTGCTTGGGGTATTTTGCTGTTGGCTGTTTAGTTATCTGATTATTACAGTGCAAGTGTTCAATTTTTAGACAACCAATAAATTTCATTTACATTGAGGTGTAACATGATGGATTGCGATGCAATACATGAGATATGTAAATGTAACACTTTTTAAGCAAAAATTTGTTCATTTCATAATCTTTTTCAAGTACAAAGTTTTGAGGAAAACAAAATCTGCCTGCGGTAGTACAAAGTATCCTGACTATCAAAAAGGAAAAGTACAAGAAAGAAGAAAAACAACAAAAACCAATGTCAAGCGACTCCAGGGGCCATCAGTCGGTCCTGGTCCTCTTCCTGGACGAAGGTCCAGGAGCATCATCAGCATCGTCGTCAGAGCTCGAGCTAGAACCGCCTCCGGTCTCCTCCTCCGATGACTCGGACTCTGCCTCTGACTCCTCGTCATCATCATCATCCGGGACTGGAGCTCGCGAGCTACTCCCGACATGAGTGCACCCTGCCTTGGTGCGGGGGAATGCCCTGCCCTTCTCATCTCTCCCTCGGACAGGGACGGAAGGTCCAGCTGAAGCACCTCCTGCCATAGGAATCTGAAAAGGAGGCTGAAAAAGTACACAAAAGGCAAATGCATCAGTATGCCGTGGACAGTTTAACAGTGTAGAATGCAGTGCATGAGTACAGTGTGAGAATGCCGTGAGCAGTTTATCAGTGCAGAATGCAGAGTACAGTGTATGAATGCCGTGAACAGTTTATCAGTGCAGAGTACAGTGCAGAATGCAGTGTATCAGATGTTGTGAGATCAGTGTATCAAGTGTTGTGCCATGCATCAGATCATGTGAAGCAGTATATGAATGGTTTGAGGCCAGTGTCAGAAGAACATACCGGAATGCTATAGAGGGCCAGGAGATCAAAAGTCCGCTGAAGCATCCCCATCATGGAGGCATTCATCTCCAATGACTGCCGGGTATACCCAGAAGAAGCCTGCAAAAGTATCAGATGCATCAATATTCTGTGGAATATCAAATAAACTGAAATGAAATGACTGTACAGAAATGCAGTAATACATACCGGAGGTAAGTCGGGGACACCGACAAACTCGTGATCAGCAGGCGGAGGGGCGAAGGGGATCTGATAGGTCGTCTCGCCCTGCCCTCGGAAAGCCAGTACAGCAGGCAGGGCGGGCCAACCAGCCCCCCGTCCTCCCTGAACTCCGCCCCTGCCACAGACTCGGGCCCTCCTCGAAGCTCCCGCTCCAGCTCTCGCTCCTGCCCCAGTCGCTGGCGCCACGGGCCTGGTCCCCTCCGCTCGACGGCCGCCGCTCAGAGGTCGCATCAGGTACGTCTGCACGTACTCTCGGTAGTCGCCGATGCCTCTGAAGCGGGCCTCCTCCCAACCGATAGTGTAATCGTCAATCTGCTCGGTGGTGAGCCTCTTGGTCTCCCTCATGTCCGCAGGAGGGTGAACCGGGACTATCTGCTCAGGTAACCCTAGGGTCTGGCGTAAGAAACGCTCACCTAGGTACCAAGCCCGACAGACCGGGCCCTCCAACAAGATCCGGAAACGTGAGGTCTCATCGGCATCGGCAAACCGATCCTGCGTCACGGCTGGCAAAGGAGCCCAAGGCTGCCAGGTGATCTGAAAATGCAACACAGTTTGTTATCTACTGTTTTTGAAATATGCAGTGGAAAGGCGAAGCTTAAATAAACTACAAGTAAAACATACCTCGGCGGGGGTAATGGTGTCGAAGTATCGGCGGAAAAAGCCGAATGTCTCTCGTGGCCTCCGGGTGCATCTCTCGTCAAAGCGACGTGAAAAGGAGACGACCAGAGGAGTCTCTGTGACTGGTACGGGAGCAAACCTAGGAAAGTAGGCGTAAACCCACAACTGCAAGGCAAATATCAGTGCATTTATCAGATAAAGCAGAATACAGAATAAAGCAAAAATGGCAGAGCCATGTGTTGTGCAGTGTATTGTGTACAGTGTACAGTGTGAGCAGTGTACAGTCAGTGTAAAGCATAATGTATGTGTGTGCCGTGTGTACAGTATACAACAAGTATAAAGCAGACTACAGTGTGTGCAGTGTACAGAGTACAGAAAGGATAGAAAAGCAGAAATGAAAAGCGGAGAAGAAATGTACCTTCCAAGCCCGCCAATAGCCTCCGAGCAACTGGCCGCTGCCGCGGGAAGCTGAGCTCATGTATCCATAGAGGGTGGCTAGAGCGGCGCCACCCCAGTCGTAATGTAGGATGTCTCGGACGTCCACCAGTGCGCTGAGAAGGCAGAGAGGGACGGTGTTCGCCCGGTCGGCGAAGATGGTCGTCCCGAATAAGAACATGAGGAAGCCGCGAGCGTACCTCTCCACGGCCTCCGGGGTCATCGGATCTGCATCAACGAGAGTAGGCTGGACCTGGAACTGCACCTCGAACCAGGAATACCGGACAAAGCCTGGACGAGCAAGAGGTGGCGCCTCACCCAGCAGATGGACCTGAGCGGCAGTCCACTCATCCATGTCGATATCAAAGGGGATCGGATCACCCCCTACCCCGATGCCTGTGAGCATCGAGAAATCGTAAGGGGTCATCGTCATGTCCCCTACTGTGGAGAAGTGAAATGAATCGGTAGTGTCCCACCACCTCTCCGCCAGAGCGGCGAGGAGAGGCCTGCATGTGGTAAGCCTGGAGAGTCCTCGGCAGAAGGCGCCGAAGCCCGCCTGGTCCACTATGCGACGGACCGCGTCAGGGAGCTCGTCGTACCACTCCCGAGCGCCAGTGTTCCAATACCCGCGGATGGTATGGGAATCCTCCTGTAAACAGAAAATAACAATTGCAAAACAACACTCAAAATGCAGTTTTAAGAAGCATACAGATGTAGCATGCGTGCAAGTTTAACAAATTTAAACAGATACCGGGTGCCGGTGTGCTTACAGTGAAATACGTGTGATGCGTCAGCGTGTTTTGGGTGGTTCAGTACAGTATAGCATGTGTGCATAGTTTGACAGATTCAAGCAAATGCTGGGTACCAGTATGTATACAGTGAAATACAGTGTGTTTGGGTGATTCAGGGCCAGTGCAGTGTGTGTGCATGTGTCAGTTTCAAGCAGATATCAATTGTGTGTATGTTTACAGTCAACTACGGTATACGGCATATCAGCTAAAGCAGTTAAAGAGCATAAATAAGCTACGACAGTTTTTGTGCCCTATATTGCAGAAAGTAAAGTAGAGGAAAAAGAGTTACCTCGGAAGTGTCGAAGGATAGGTGAGAGGTAGGCTCGCGCAGCAATAGCTCGGGTGGCACGTGCCTCTCGAAGCTCCGAAACTGGCGGAGTCCGTCGGGGGGCAGAACATGGATCGCCGGCCGGTAGGTCGCCGGGTCGAACGGGCGCTCGCTCAAAGGTAGAAGCTCGACCCCGGGATCCATCTCGTGATCCGGGAGAGTCCCGCCGCGTGGAATGTTGTCTGCCATGTCAAGAATGATGAGAAAATAGCTGGAGAAAGGAAAACCAGGCTAGAATACGAAGAGTTAACCGAAAGGTCAACTCCCGAGAAGGTCGAAAATGGGCGAGAAGGCCGGAATGTGAAAAGGCACGAAAATCAAGAGGAAAGCGAGGGGAACAAACCCTGAAAATGTGGGAACGCCAAACGAGGCACCGAAACAAAGTTTTGTTCGGATGAAAATGTCCGAAACGCAAAGGAAATCGCGAATCCGACGATGAAACGGGCGTAGAACGCGAAGAAACGGAAGAAAAAGGAAGGGAAAACGCTCTAGAGAGAGAGAGTAAGAGTTTTCGACGCAAGGGAAAGTGAGAAAATAGGGTTTGAAACCCTATTTTAAAACACCCGAAGTGAAATGTCGAATCTGTCCCGACTCAGCAACTTTTTGCCGGTCGGCAATGTTTTGTGCCGGCCGGCAGTATATTGTGCCGACGGAGTTATTCTGCAGCCGATGGACAGCCGGTGGATTCCCCTCCCGGCCGGTGGTGTTCCCACAACCTTGTTTAGGCCATATGAGTAGTTTCTGGTCTTCATAGCTCAAGAAAGTGCAAGAAAGTGCATCTCCGATGCTCAATCGGCCTCCGTTATGACCTCGGGTCGTGTCTTCTGCGCGTGGCGCTCAAATTCGTGCAAGGTGTATCCTTTTTATATCCTTTTAAATTTAGAAGTTGCCCCATGTGCGTTACACGCGTTCATCGCACTATTTCGGTGCATTACATCACGCTGTCATGCATCTCACAGTTGCATTGTTATACACATACTACATGCGTCGTAACACGCACCCCTTGCATTGTCATGCACATCTCTCATGCATTGTCATTGCATTTTTATTTCATGCATTGTCATGCATTCCGAAACACGTGCGTTGTTACGCATTTAAGTCCATTTACATTCCGTGTGGCACGCGTGTCACACTTGGCATCATTTTACATTCCGTGTGGCACGTGTGTCACACTTGGCATCATTTTACATTTCGTGTGGCATGCGTGTCACACTTAGCATCGTTTTACATTCCGTGTGGCATACATGTCGCACTGAGCATCATTTTGCATCTTGTGAGGCATGCGTGTCTCATTTATATCATTTGGCATCCTATGGGGCATGCGTGTTTCATTTTGTGTGATTTTCATCGGCCTGTGCGCCTCGTTTGCATAGAACATGCATTCACTCGCACTATCTTGTGCATTTACACTTTGTATCTGAATCGCACTGTCTTGTGCATTTCAAATCAATCGCACTATCTTGTGCATTTCAAATCAATCGCATTGTTTTGTGCATTTCAAAATCACTTGCGCTGTTTAGCGCATTGCACTGTTTTGTGCAGTTTATCATTCGCGCTGTTTAGCGCATCGCACTGTTTTGTGCATTGCATTTCAATCGCGCTGTTTTGCGCATCTTCATCGTACTGTTTTGTGCATTGCATTTCAATCGCGCTGTTTTGCGCATCTTCATCGCATTGTTTTGTGCATTGCATTTCCATCGCGCTATTTTGCGCACCTCAACCGCACTGTCTTGTGCACTCGCGTTGTCTAACGCATCGCGCTATTTTACGCACCTCAATCGCACTGTTTAGTGCATTTCAAATCACTCGCGCTGTTTTGCGCATCGCACTGTCTTGTGCATTTCAAAAATCACTCGCGCTGTTTAGCGCATCGCACTGTTTTGTGCATTTCAAAATCAATCGCGCTGTTCAGCGCATCGCACTGTCTTGTGCACTCGCATTGTCTAACGCATCGCGCTATTTTACGCACCTCAATCACACAGTTTTGTGCATTTCAAATCACTCGCGTTGTTTTGCGCATCGCACTGTCTTGTGCATTTCAAAAATCACTCGCGCTGTTCAGCGCATCGCACTGTCTTGTGCATTTCAAAATCACTCGCGCTATTTAGCGCATCGCACTGTTTTGTGCATTGCAAATCAATCGCGCTGTTTAGCGCATCGCACTGTTTTGTGCATTTCAAAATCACTCGCGCTTTCTTGCGCATCGCACTGTTTTGTGCATTGCAAATCAATCGCACTGTTTTGTGCATTTTAAAATCGCATCGCGCTATTTTGCGCACCGCATCGCATTGTTTTGTACACCTTACTTGCATCTTGCATGTATCCTATCGCGCTATCTTGCGCACCTTACTTGTACTTGTTAGTACATTGCATTGTTTTGAATATAAACCGGCTTCGCGTAACGTATAAGTCCAATTTTCAAAATTTTGCATTCCGTGTGGCATACGTGTCACACTTGTATCATTTTACATCTTATGAGGCACGCGTGTCTCATTTGTTTCATTTTGCATTCCGTGTGGCATACGTGTCACACTTGTATCATTTTGCATCTTATGAGGCACGCGTGTCTCATTTGTATCATCTTGCACCATGCTTCATTTGCATCGGCATGCGTGTCACATTTCCCCTGGTATGTGTGCCGTCATTAGCATTAGTATGCGTGCCTCATTCTTGCATTGTTATGCATGTTTAAGCGGTCTGGCGAGACCTTAAACACGCGCGCTGGTCTGGCGAGACCTTAAACACGCGCAGTCTAGGAGACCTTAAATCCTTGGAAGGTACAAAACCTTCGGCACATTGATGTGTGCAGTTCATTTGCATTGTCATGCATATTGCTAACGATATTGTACCTGTTAAGTTTGTTTTCTTTTCAGGTACGATATTGTATGTACGGTTCATTTGAGGTTGGAGCAACCAGATGAACCGCGCAGGTATCCCCGGTCTAGGAGACCTTAAATCCTCGGAAGGTGCAATTCCTTCGGTGTTTATCGTGCCCGAACGACTTTCGGTGGTCTGGTAAAGCCACCTGCCTATGTTTGCGATGAGTTCCTAGAAGACCAACTGGGACGGTGGAAACTAGAGTTCGAACGGCTTATGCCTAGAACGCAAAGGTTCGGGAGTTCCGAGACTAAAGTCTGGTTTAAATACCCAGGGGTGTATCCTCGGCTTGAAATCTGTATGGAAGCCCCATAGATTGAGGCAGCATGTCGGCGCCTCAGTTCTGGATACTGAACCAACCTAGTATATCGCCCTGTTGGTAAGATAGGGAAAGTCGCAATCATAGCCGTTGCATCATAGTGCATTGTCATGCATTTCCATTGTAGCTTGCATTCATTGCATTTCCCCCAGTAGATCGCATCATACTGCATTGTCATGCATTTTGTAGATACCCATTCCATTGCATATTTGTAAATATTGCATCGTAGATTTGCATACATTCATTGCATCACCTCCCATCTATGGCTCGCGCCTTTCCATGTTGAGCTTGGTCTGGTATGTGCCCCTACTTTTCACGTTAAAGCACAGTTCTGCATATGTACGCGCCTATTTCACGCTGGTATGTTGGTTTGAGGGTTGCGGCACCTTTTCTGTGTTAGACATGGCTCGTATGCGTACACGCCTTTCCTAGGCAAGATTTGGTTTGGCCCGCGTGCCATATCCATTGCATCATAGATCGCATGCATTCATTGCATCACCTTCCGCCTATGGCTCGCGCCTTTCCATGCTGAGCCTGGTCTGGTATGTGCCCATACTTCTCGTGTCGAAGCATAGTTCAGTGGACCGTTCTATGTTAGACGTGGCTTGTATGCGTACATGCCTTACCTAGGCAAGATTTGGTTTGGCCCGCGTGCCATATCCATTGCCATCTCCCCAGCGTTTTCATTATATATTACATTGTAGTATACTTATCGCATCCGGCATTAGGATCATTGTCCTTTCTCCAGCGGGTCGTTTCCCTACTTATGTCAATCCCCCCCCAATACTTGTTCTTGTGTCTGTCTACAATGCTCATAGTTCAGTTGACCGTTCTATGGTAGACAGACTTGTTACCTCCATCAATCTATTTGACATAGGTGTGGTTTCGAACCACTCGTGATTGGATCGTGATTCAATTGCTTTGCATGTAGTTTGCATTGTTTCAATTGCATTGCATCTTCATTTGCATTATTTATACATTGTTTTGTATGTATTGCATATCATTTTGCATCCGTTCCTGCATTATTCTGCATGTTGCTAACAATATTGTACCTGTTAAGTTTGTTTTCTTTTCAGGCACGATATTGTATGTACGGTTCATTTGAGGCTGGTGCAACCAGACGAGCCGCACAGGTATTGTATCCTCCGAGTGAGACGTATTGAGAATTGCATAATTCTCTTACATCCTTTCTGCATTGTAGTGTAGTTTGGTGTGTGCTAGCTTAAAACTATTGCATGTTATGCTTCGTTACAGCTTTCTTTGCATGATCATAAGTTATGTTCGGCTCTGTGCATTGTCTTGCATTTTGCCCCTGCCTTTGGGCGCATATCTTGTTTGTTTTGCATGTTTTTCTGAGTCTTCGGCCTTGTCAAAAATGGGTCGTCTCTGGGCTTTGACATTCACTCCCGTCATTGTTATGACTTTCGAGTTCTGTCAAAGAGGGGCAACTGTAAACACCCCATTTTTGACCGTCCTCAAGACTTGGACGTCACCGTTTGAACACTCGGTGATTATCCATGTTTGTGTTCGTTTGGAGTTCCCGGAGGCCTCGGCTCGCACGCCTTGCCTCAGGATCTCCGAACTCGACCGTTTAGTGTCTGGTTTCACACCAAACACTTGTGTTTTGCCTTGGAGGGGCAGGGAATGCCTTGTGAGGCATCCCCACACACCACCGGCAGTGGCTAGAGGTCACCGGCTGGTTCTTGTTGCCATCGGCACATTTTGTTGCCGGTTGGCACTATTTGCTGCAGGTCGGCACTATTTGTTGCCGGCCGGCACTCTTTTTTGCCAAAATGGCATTTTTGGCGGACCGACTACTGTGCATCTGCTTTTGCAGATATTTTAAGACAGCTGTCTTGCTTTTGGCTCCCCTCCATACACGTGTATGGAGGGATCTCTCTCTTGGAAGCTTGTCTTGTAAGCTTTACAAGACAATAAGCTCTATAAGAGAGAGCCTTGTCTCTTGGCTTGAGGGTTAGAGACTTTAGACATTTTTAGAGATAAAAAGACAGAGGAGAGCTCTGGTTTTAGGGTTAGGGTTTGATATATATCCTATCTCTCTTTCCCTCTCTTTAGTGCTCTAGGTGTTTTAGTTCATACTATTGCACACAAACACCTAGTGTTTCACTTTCCTTTGGTTACTGAGGTTCTAAGGGACTGGTTTTAGTGTTTTGGTGTTGGATTCAAGCCAAGGAGGGCTATTGGAGCACCATTCTTGAAGAGGTCTTCAAGGGTAAGAATCTTACCCCTTTTTACCCCTTTTTTGCATCTTGTTTTTACCTATCTTTGAACTGTTTTTGTGCTTAGTGTATAACATAAAAAAGTTCTGTTTTTTAGCCCTCTTGATTGTTTATTAAGAGTGTTTTGTGGTTTGAGGGTGTTTGACCCCTCTTAGGCCTTGAAAGGCCTCATTTTGTGCTATTTTGCGCTAGTTTCGAGACTTTGGTGTTTGGGCCTCTTTACCACTGAAATCTTGAGGGATTTCAGTGGTGGAGATGGTGCCTTGAAGTCTCCAAAAGGGGAGGGCCACCCCCTCTCCTTGTTGTCCTTGAAAAGGACCATTTTTGGCCTCTTGAGGGAGCACTTAGCTAAGCTTCATGTTAACCATGCCTTGGCTGTTTTTTGTGCTTAATATGTCATATTATACCTCTGTTTTTTGTTGGTTTTGGTACACCATGCATGCTTAGCATACCTACCATGTAATGCCATGTTATTGCCTCAATGTGCCTTAGGTTGTTAGCCCTTGTTAGAGCATGTTTTAGGCTTAGTCTTGTGAAGCTTTTGTGCATATTTTGCCATGTTTAAGGTCTGTCCTAGGTTGTTTGGGTCGGATTTGGCATGCTTAATATAGCCCCTTTGCATTTCGGCTTGTTGGCCTTAAGTGTGTGAATGTATAGCATGACATTTTTGCATTGATTTGGTGATTTGGAACCATCCACCATGTCATTTCAGTCCCATTTGCATGCCTATATGTTTACCTTGGACGCATCTTTAATGCTTTGGAAGCTTGTGTAGTATGCTCCATGTTTTGGCCATTGCACATGCCTTTGAATTCGAGCCATTTAGATGCCATCTAGGAGGCTCCCTTTGCATGGGCTAGGTCTGTCTTGAACCTATTTTAAGTCCTCTTAGCCTTGTGAGGCTTGGTTGACTTAGTCATGGTTCAAGCCCCTTTGACTTGCTTCAAGCACTTAGGCCATTTGTTGCATGTTTGGCTTGATTTGTTGCTTGATTTGGCTCCATGTTTTAACATGATTTTCAATGCTTATGTTTCATGCTACATGTCCATGATTGCCTCTTTCAATTGTGTTTGAGAGTTGCCTCATTTGTGCCTAAGTGTTGGCTCTCAATTATGCGCATGTGTGTATATGTTTTGGTCCTTTATTTATAGCACTTTGGCCCTTGTTTTAGGCCTAATTAGAGCTGCCTAAATCATGTATAAGTCCATCTTTTCATCGGTTTGTATTGCCACATGTATGCTTGCATAAGTGCCTTGCCATGCCTTGTTGCATCCTTAGCTTGCATGCTTAGGTTACCTTGCATCTTGCATGCATGCCTTGTTCTTTGACTTGGTGATAGGAATTGGGCCTTGATTTGTGTGTTTGGTTTGCATTTCATTTGACATGAAAGTTGCATACTTGATTCTTTGGGCCATCATGCATGGAAATGCGTGATTGGTGGTCCGAGAATCGAGACACATGCCCTTTTGAGTCACAAACATGATAAGGGACATAATTGGTGCATATATGCCTTGAATTGTATTGCCATGCTCTGCCTTGCCCTCTGTTGCTGTCAATTGCAGATTCTGCAGGAACATTCTGCCGACCTGCAGTGTCAAGTGTCGACCGGCAATCCTTTTTCTGCCGATAGCTTCACCAATGGCCGGTGGCCACATCCCACTGCCGGTGGCAATTCCATTCAGCCGGTGGTGTTCCCCGATGTCCAAGGATACAGTCCTGAGGTTTTGACAGCCTCCAGAGGAGTGAAGGAAGGAAAACAGAGGCAGCCTATGCATGGCGGTGCACTTCCGAGCAAGACCCGAGCACGCGCTGCGTCTGGCCCTCCTCCCAAGGCGGTTTATTGCCTTTCCTAATTTAATTAGTTTATTAATTAACTAGGCAATTTGTAATATTTAATTAGCTTGCGTAGTTAATTAATTTGTATTATTTATTTGGTCCCTCCGAGTGAGAGCAAATCTGTAATAAGTGTGGGTGAGTGTGTGAATGTCTTCCAACCCCCACTTCTTTCTTCCCTTTTATTTACCTGCATATGATGGTAGATTAGGGCATGTTTAAATTAGCATACCTTATGCTATGCATGCGTGCATCCATACATTTGTCTCGCATGCACCGGGCTCGGTACATCACGCTAACTGCATTTGCATTTCAAATTCCAAACTGAATACATGTTAGTTGTGCATTTTCATATGTCATTCATAGATTAGCCGAGCCTATTCTAGTGACATTTTGTATGTGATGCATTAGGCATTTAACATGGACTTGGATCATGCATTGATTGCTAACATGTTCCTGTTTTTAGCTCGGAGTACTATGTAAATATTTATGCTTTAGCATCTCGCATGCGCGTGAATGTTGCCATGACAGTATGTTTGCTATGCGGCTAAATGCTTACGTGATATTACTGTTTGAATGCCCGTGGGTGAAGGTTGGATTGTTTGAGTTGGAAAACTCATTGAAATCCGTGTTTTAGCCTACTTGCGAGTAGCAAATTCTGAAGCGCTTTTCAAAACAAACGGACATGCAATGCTTGTTTCCAAATTAGGCAAACTAGTCTATACTTGTTTGCTGTGCGCATAACATAATAATTCTAGGCTAATAAATGGAATAAGAACACATAAAGTTTTCAAAATCGGATATCATGGTTAGTAGAGGCCAGTCTTCGGACCGAGCGAAAGGGGGTGCTCATAGCTGACCTTCCCCGATCGTACCCAAGCTCCCGAGCCGATACAACTCCGGTGATGACGGACATGTGGCCTTCGGCACCGAGTCAGGGTTTCCTAAATTCCCCCATAAAAAATATTTAGGTGGCGACTCTGTATCTGGCAAAGCAGTCCATGTTTGGCACTTCTTTTCAAAAAATCTATTTCTCAAAACGATTTGCCAGATTTGGACTCTTTGGTTCAAGATTAAGAACCGTGATACAAATCGAGTCCGAACTGTAGCGAAGGCCCCTCGCGGGACGCGTCTACAGCGTGCTACTTTTAAATCTCAGATTTAACTTTCATTAGGAACAATCTGCTCCCTGAGGTCACGCCATGTGGAGAGGATACTTTGTATGGATTCCGAGATTAGTCGAGGTATGCACAAACTAACCTAGACACCCGGTCATCAAAAAAAGAAAATGTTAGCTATAGAGATGGAAAAAAATTCATCCAAATTAACTTTTCTTCCAATCTCAACCAAACTGAACCGATTACACCTCTACAGGTCCCTAACTAAGAATCACTCCACATTAATTTCAATTTATTTTCAATCATTAAGCATATAAATACCATATACATGATCACTTGCTTTGCCTTTCACGGCAAGCCCACAAAATTACAAACCACATGTCATAGGTTATAACAAATTCCAGCATTGTTCCTCCACATTAAAATTAACGTCAATGGTTGACAACGTTTTCAACGGTCCCTATTCTACAACCCAATGTGTCCAACTGGCCTATGTAGTTTAACCCATCACCACTCTATATATATATATAGGTTCCAAACAAGCTATAGCACCAAAAATTAATCAAATTTAAGACAATCCAACATTCACTTTCTCACCATCTATGGCTTCTCAGTTTTCATCTCCCATTTTTGTTGTCTGTTTCACCATTTTGGCAATTTCTGTCACGGCAGAGGACATGCCCGGAATGCCTGGTATGCCAATGACCCCAGCCCCTAGCCCTTCTCAAGGCACCTTCACTTCTCTTCCATCGACCGTGGCTGGAGTCCTTGCTTTGGTTGTGTCATTTCTCATAATTAAGGAAAGAGTTTGAGCTTTCCCTTTTTCTGTGTATTTTTGTGTTTGTTTGTTCGTGTTCGTGTTTGTTCTTGTTTCTGGTCTATACGTGTCACTTTAGTCCTTAATAGTTCTTACTACTATGTAATCTCTATCCATTTGGTTGTGTATACTCATGTTTCGAAAGTTTAATATGTTTGATATTTTATAATAACTATAACTATTAATCTTTATTTACCTCCACTGTTTTTGTACTGTGATGTTTTTTAACTGCTGGTTCAAGTACATGAGATATGATCTACTTCAAAATTCAGTGCAACTCTGTTTTCCTCTGCCTCAAGAGCATGTAGCTCCTTTGCCACAACACACAAAAGTGTTCTTGTTTGCTATGCAGGACTATTTAGACCATGTTTATTTTCAAGGACATAACCTTGAGATTGGATTAATAAATCAAAAAAATACATAATCTTAACCAAAGAAAATTTGGGTTCAGATTTAGACTAATAGTCGGGAATATCGAATCCCAAGGGGCATGAGATGCAACATGGAGGGACAAAGGAGAGGTTCAAACTAATTGGCAAAATTACAAAATTGATAAGATTTTGTCAATAATCTCTCCAATAATCCTGAGCCAATCCAAACATGAGATAATACACAATCCAAAAGGATTGATAATCTCATGACTAATAGCCATAAAAAAGCTAATCCAATCTAATCTAGTCCAAACAAACATGACTTAAAGTCTCTATACTGTATGATATCCAATGTTAGGTGCAAAAATTCATTTATTGATGCCATCAATTTCCTTTGCAAACCACTCTCAATTTACCAATTTTAAGGGCATGCAAATCCAAACATTTAGAAATTTTCGACATACCGGGCTCAAAGGTTAAAAAAAAAAATTTAAATAAATAAATAAATTGACAACATTAAAAAATAAATAAATTTATACTGCAGTATACAAGTGTGTACAAAACAATTTTGTTCCATATACTTGTATATGTTGATTTCGAGATTACCAAGCTTAAAGATCAAATTTTTGCTAGAAAAAAAATGATTTCGAGATGGAAAATTACAGAAGAACAATCCAAGGAAGATACTGATAAGCTAATACGAATCTCTAACTAGAGTGAGTACTTGGCTTTCTTGTCAAATTCAAGAGGTATGAATAAGCAAATGAAGCATGTATTGCTGCCCCAGTAGGCAGCACATCCTCATCGATGGAAAAGTAAGGACTATGCGCAGGATATACCGCTCCAGTTTTCTCATTTCTTGTGCCAATCGAAAGGAATGATCCAGGAACCTTTTCTTGGTAAAACGCAAAATCTTCACTTCCCATGGAGCAAGGAGATAGTCTTACACCTTCTTCACCTACAATCATACTTGAGACACGTTGCACGTGTTCATATATTCTTTCATCATTTACAGTTGGAGGAATTGTGGGATGTTCATCTCCAGAGAAGTCAATCTCAGCTGAGCACCGATGTACAACCGCTTGCGCTTTTATAACCTGACACACATAATGATTTGTAAAAAGTCTTCATGATATTTGTTTTCAAAAACAACTACAAGAAGTTCAAGCTTAGTGCATTTTGCTAAAAAAACAAAACAAAACAAAACACTTTTGGCGATTAAAATAATATTAGTCGCACTATATATCTTTTGCAACTAAAAAATATTAGTCACAAAACTTAACACCATTGGTGACTAAAATGAAGGCATAGCCGCTAAAAGGTTCAGGCTAAGTACCCCACTTCTCGACAAAACTTGGGGAATGTCATCCTGACAACATATGGCACTACAACTAGTAAAATTTTGTCCCAAAATTCACAAATGGAGACTAAAAATGTTTTTCTCCAAATCCTAAAATTTCATTTTTGGCAGGGATTATAATTTGTTTATTTTTGGTGCAATCTGAATGTGTATGAGGTAGTTTAGTTAGTTAGTTAGTTACCTCTTCTATTCTTTCTCCAAGTGCATAGAAGCTTTTCTTGCTAAATGCTCGAAAAGTACCAGCTATTGAGGCCGAGTCTGGAATGACATTAAATGCATTACCCCCATGGATCATCGCCACAGAAACCACCTGAGAGTCTAGCGGGTCAGTCTCCCTAGATACAATACTCTGCAAACTGATTACCGATGTTGAAACCGCCAAAATGGGATCAATCGAGGTCTCTGGACTTGCTGCGTGACCTCCTCTCCCTGTGATTGTGGCTTTAAAACTACCACAACCAGCTAGAAACTCTCCAGGTCGCGCTGCCACGGTACCAGCAGGATACCTATCTCCTACATGCAACCCAAGGATGGCTTCTACATTGTCAAGCACACCTTCCTGGATCATGTCTTTCGCACCTTGACCTCGTTCCTCAGCCGGTTGAAATATGAGAACCACAGTGCCCTGCATTAGACACACTTGAATTTATTAGATCGTCAAATGGGGACTAAATTGGGCGCTTATAAACCGGGTTACCTGTAATTGGTCTCGAAGTTCTTGCAGTACTTTTGCAGCACCGAGGAGCATGGCGACATGAGCATCATGTCCGCAGGCGTGCATTTTTCCAGCTATTTTGCTCTTGTGCTCCCACTCTACCATTTCCTACACAAGTGATTCACAAAGAAAGACAATATATTGTAATCTGATAATGGCTAAAAATAATAATAAAGGTTAGTACTCCTAATAATTCACAAGTTCTTAGGGTGCATCTTTTCTTGCTTGATCTTATGGGCAGTGGCGACTCCAAATTTTTTTATAGATGGGGCATTACTTACAAGTTTAAGTACTAAAAATTCTATAAAAAATAAATAAATAATAATAATTTGAACTAAATGACATTCACTCTGTTTGATTTTGAATTTTTAAAAGCAATTTTTGAGTTTTTGTGGTTTGTTGCCTTTAGTTATTTTTTTTATTTTATATTTTAGTCATTTTTTTAGTTGCACAAAATATTTGTACAAAATGTACTAATTTTTTTGTATTTAGTAAATTTTTTTAAATAAAAATTTCACAAATATCTTACTTTTTAAGTGTATCTCGATTAAGTGAATTTAAAAAGTTTAAAAAAAAAAATTAAAAATTCACTAAAGGCAAAAGAAACACATAAAATATAAAATATAAAAACTATTTTTGAAAAATGTTAACCAAACAAAGTGATTTAAAACTTGGACAAATTATACTGTTAGTCCCTATACTTTGACTTATACTTTGTCATTTTAATCACTGTAATTTTAATTGGCTCAATTTTGACCTTAAACTTTTTTATTTGGTTTCAAATTAGTCCAATTGATTCTAATTGTTAGTATTTTTTTATGAAAAATGTGCGCATAAGCCGTATGTGTCATGCTTTTAGAGGTAGAATTATAAATTTGATTAATTCAATAGCTTAACCTCAACTAACTCAGTGGTTATTTTGTCAAAAACTCTAATAGCGTTATTAATTGAATCAAACTGAGATAAAGTTTAAAATGAATGATAAATATTGAGCCAATTAAAAGTATAGAAATTAAAATAACACAAGTAACAAAATGTAAGTACTGGTATAATTTGCAATTTAAACTTGTCAAATAACAAATCTCTAAAGAGTGTACATTCCTATTTAATGGGATCCTTTTAAAATTTTAAAAGAATCAAACTGCATTAAATAAAATATTGATAACATAAATAAATAAACAAATAAAAATTGGGAGTTTCTGTTTGCTTGATGGGGCATGAGACTCATCCATCAGCATTGCCATGCCGTGGCCCCCGCTTATGGGTGTGTTTGATGTAACAATTATAATATGCATCTATCGAGAGTTGGGAAGTGGGAATTTGTTTTTTATTTATTTACTTTTATTATTTTTTATTAAAGAAAAAATATGATATGAAGTGTTATTGCTGTATCCTTAATCTTAGGTCCTTGGATAACCGGTTACCGACATGATTTGACCCAACTTATAGAAAAGAACCCACCACCGAAATACCTGAAACTCAACCACACGTTACAGATGAGTTCAGGTTCCAATCGAAATACAGAATAAGGTCTCTGTACAGAATCAACTGCAAAGCAACAAATTCAATCCCTAGAAGTCAAACTTGAGTCACGCGTGGGAAAAGAGATGTCTTCTCTCCTAAACCATCACCCTTGGTGGTAGTGGAAATTAGTTTGGTTTGGTAAAATTGAATTAGCAATATTTTAAAATTATTCCAATATCATACCTATTGTTATAATAAAATAACTATAAAGGCCCGTTTGTTTTGGGTTAAGTAGATGGGAGAGGATTAGGATGGTGGATGTGTTATTTAATATTGTGTTTGTTTGTAAAGTTGGGGAGGGGATTAGGATGGTGGAGGTGATATAGATGGAGGATGGGGAGGGGATTGAGATGGAGGTTGGGGAGATGGTATTAGAAAAATAGTGAGGGGATTAGAAATTTTTTTTATTTTTTATATATTGGGAATTTTTTTATAAATATTAATGTTTAATTTATTATTTTTTTATTTGTTTTATTATTTTATATAAAAATAATTTAACAATTCCTACACTAACAACTATCATCAAAACAAACACAATTTTACTTAATTCCTTTACTATCAATCCCCTCACTATCAATCTCCTTATTAACAATCCCCTCACTATTAATCTCCTTACTATGAGTCCTCTCTATTCTACCTCTGAAAATAAACGGGGCCTAATATTCAAATACATACAACTGACAAACAATGTAAAATAATAAAAAAGTTGAAAAGTCTAATAAAATACACATTATAAAAGGAAATGCTTTCCTAATTTTTTTTTTTGTTTTTTTGGAAGTAAATATATTTTTGGTCTAATCAATCGAGCTTATTGAAAGAAGAATAGAAAAAATCTAAGGGGGATATATGATTTTTAAATAAAAAATTGAAAAACATTTTAAAATTTTGGATTAAATCATGATCTTTTTGTCATCGAAAAATCACTGAAACTGATTATAGAATTGGTCATTGAACACTCACAATCCGTGAGGCTCTTGGGTTTAGTGGACGGAAAATGTTTGAGGGCCACAATTTTTGTGGCTCAAATGGCTCAAAATTGTCAAAACGACGTCGTTTTGGCAATTTTGAAGTTGTTTTGTACTCAAAATGACGTCGTTTTAGCAATTTTGAACCATTTGAGCCACAAAAATTGTGGCCCTCAATCATTACTATTAGTGGACCTACTGGCTAAGTAGAACAAGCAACTGCCATTAATAGACCTTCGATGTTAGATATGTGACAATCAATTATCAATCAACTACACATACTGTACACAGATTGGTATAAAAAAGAAAAAGCCTATATTTTATAAGCTGCATTATTGGGTAGTAGTAATGAAATATAAAATTGGCCAGTGTGTGCACATGGGCCACCATCCAAAATTTAAAATTTAGCTTGATAAGTAATGATATCGCTGTCAAAATGTGTCCAATTTGTATTAAAAGTGTGTGATATGCGACTCATTAAAAAAACAAACAGCAAATTCTAATAAAAGTTCAGATTGTCATTAAAATACATTATATGATGAGAAAAATTTCAATCTCAATCCACCTTTTACTTATTTTAAAATTTTAGTCTAGAAAGGACCCCAAAAAATAAATAAACAATAAATAGTTGGTTTTTGGCTCTTCCCCCCCTTGTCTTTGGTAAAGTTTTTGGGGTTTTTTTTAATTTTTTTTTTCTTTTAAGACTCGTTTACACAAAGAATTTTTTAAAAAAAAATTGATAAAATTATTGAATACAAAAAAATATTCACAAAAATTATAATTTTTTTTAACTGGAAGCTAAACACCCTCCAATCAACTTAGTGAGTTTATGACTCATATGTGAAGTAATGAGTTTAAATTTTATGGTTGACTTAGGCCTCTTTTGGGTATCACGTTAAAAGTTATTTTTTGGCTTTTAATCTATTTTACGTCACATTATTTTTTTACTTTTTTATATCTTTTTTAAAAAAAATTAAAAAAATAACTTTTAACCTATTTCCCAAGACAATCTTTAATTGTTTAAGCCTATTTGTTTGACAGAGATAAGAGGATGTGATTCAACTAACAATGACGATAAACTCACAAGCATCATGTTTATTTTGAAAATCTTGGATAAGATTAATAGTCCAATGGGACTATGAAAACCCTCTAAGGAGGGCTTGGGGATGTTGCTATATGAGTAAATCACAACAACACCCTATGGTGCTTTAGTTGAGGTTTTTTCTAAGCCTTTTTTGATAATTTAAATTGTTCATATTGTAGAGTTTGTCAAGTATATTATCTATGTAAAAAAAATCAAGTTAATCAAAAATCTATAATCCCATGATACTAATTATTTGTAAAAAATTATAAAGATGAAGTTAACCGTTTGTTTTTTTAAAAATAAATATGTTTTGTTACGGAGTTATAGATGTCCAATTAATTTAAATTTTTTGTATAGATAATTTAATTAATAAACTCTACAATATGAATGATTCAGATTATCAAAAAAAAAAAACTTGAGAAAGATCTCCACGGGAGCACCACGGGATGCTTTTGTGAGTTGCTCACAGCAACATCCCCAATTCCTCTAAGGAGAGTATTAGCAATCTCATAGAGGAGGTGATATTTAAATCCAATCACGTGCGATTAGAACTGAAATGGTTATTTTGTCCTTTATTTTACAAAACTAATTTAATATAAAAATAATTTTTAATATTAAGATATAATAATATATTTATGCCAAATATATATATATAATATAATATATTAAAATAATAAAGTATCCAAATATATATATATTGTCATGAATATTTATGAAATTTCATATAATTAATTTTATCATAAAATGACAGAACAAAAAAAAAAAATTTACACAATTCTTGTAACACACTGACACACTTCAAAAGCGTGTGACCAAATTTACACTGATTTAGGTGCTGAAATGGAAAACAATAATGGAAAGAGACAATTAATTGGTGGGGAATCCCATGTACCCTTATTATCAGACAAGAGTGGTGCTAAATCTTCAATACATTTTGGAATATATTAATAGAGTATCCAGTGATACTATTTTTACACTATTTATAAATATATGTTTTTTAATGTTCTCCAAATACTTAATAATATGGTTCATATTCCACTAGAACATATATATTTGTGATTGGTGAAAGGATAGTGCTACTTAGTATCTTTCACCAATCGTAATAATAGAACATATCACATAAATATACCATATCCATATATAAAAATTACTCTTTATTTTGACTTCTTATGAGGGAAAGAGAGAAAATAAAGAGAGATAGAGAGATGAGAGATGAGGAGTGTGAATCCCCTTTCACATGAGTGTTCTTAGGGTACAGTCACGTAGTACTTCAAAGTGTTATGATTGGTAAAAAATGTAAGATTTATAATTTTGTATTGAGTAATTAAGGAACATGAAAAGATATAGCATATGATGATTAGTGATAAATATAAACATGTGATGCTTTAAAAACATTAAATAATATTTCCTTCACATAATTCCTTTCATATCATTAAAAATAAATTGAGAGTACTCAATTAAACCTCGCAAACATTTTTTATCAAACAATTGATGAAATGGAGGAATCTTATAGCTATCGCAAAACGACAGTTTTACATTTGATCACATTATTCATATCAGTCAGTACCAATCACGAAAAATTATTGGTTGATGTTAGACATCACGTGATCATATCTTATATCAATCACAATTTATTACGTTCTTCATATTTTTTAATCACTTAACACAAATTCGTGAATCTCACCTCCTTCAAATATCATAGCACCATTTAAATGTCAAGTAATAATATTCCAAAACTGACCAATGACTTCTCCTTACCCCCTGATAGGTCCAACTTAATAAAAACATTTAATATTCTACTTATAGCACTTGGAAATTTCTTACTCACCACCAAACAAAAAAACACATATATGTTTGTTAATTCCCACCACCCAAAAAAATAAATAAAAAATTTAATATAATATCAGTCTTTGAAAAAAAGGGGTTACTCGAGTGTTGAGGTGAAATAAGTTCTCATATGCTTTTATGAAAATGTAAATAATAACGAATTTGAATATAATGAAACCACTGGCTCCCCATTTGAAATATTCGTTCAATAATTAATTGAGATATATGAAACGAGACACTCTATATATTTAGGAAGCCATGATAGAGACCTCCCTCCAATCACCACTCTCATACACACGTGATGAGTGGTGATTGAAGGAGCAAAAAAAAAAAGAAAAAAAAAAAGAAAAAGAAAATGTAATCAATGAGAGAGAGGGGGTGGGAGAAAAGGGGGACCTGAAACATTTTTATAAGTCAATAAGAATAAAATAATTTTTTCAGAAAATTTGAAGAATTTTTTTCTTACAATTTTAAATTTTTTATACAAAGAATTTTTAAAGTTATTAAATCGTAAAAATTAAAGCATTCCCTATAACTTTCTCGAAAAAAGAAGAAAAAAAAAATTTAAGACATTTACGTTAATTGCCTAATTACAAGAGATCATACAACACAGCAAATCATCTAAATTTAGAATATAAAATCGTCTCTAACATCAAGAAAGTCAACTGTGACATAAATTAATCAAATAATACTCTATCAGCATGTTTTATTGGATGGATTAGAACATGAGATTGAGATTATTAATCCGTGGGCTCAATTATTCTATGTTTGTTTTAACATTTTGGTTTAGAATTATTAATCCAATGGATAATTAATCTAACAAATTTGTAAGATTATTAGTAATGGGGTAGGGATAGGATTATTAATCCAATGGATATTAATCCAATTAAATAGTGAATACTACACTAATTTAATAGAATTATTAATACTTCACTATTAGTCTTGTGAATCAAACATGACCTATGTATTAATTGGTATATTAATTAGTATACTAATAAATAATGTGACATAATTTTAAAAATTTTGAATATTTATAATTTTTATAATAGGTGAGATCGATAATAATATTATAATATATATTACTATATTAATTAATATATTAATTAGTACACATAACAGTATCAAAATTAATCAATACACACTCGTTACCCCCCCTCCCAAAAATTTTTTTTTTGCCAACTTAACTCTAAAAGACTTTTCGAATGGTTAATTAAGATATCATATTCATTTTAGAAAGTGTAAAGTACTCTGAAATTTAAATCTAATGAAACCTTTTGACTCCTTGGATTGTATTTGGTTAGCAGATTTAAGAAGGTATTTAAAAAAGAAAAAAGAAAAGATAAGTGAAATAAGAATAAAATATATTTACATTTCACTTAATTTTATACATATTTTTTTTTTATTTCCAAATCATTTTTTAAATTCCCTAACCAAACATAATATTAAGCTATTTCCAAAAAAAAAAAAAGGGGGGGGGGGGGGGGGGGGGGGACCTGTTGAGTTGACAATTAAAAGTAATAGAACTAACCTGAATGGGCAAAGCATCCATATCTGCTCTCAAAGCAACAAAGGGTTTAGAACCAGACCCAATGGTGGCTACAACCCCGGTTTGAGCCACCGGCCACCGGTACTTGACACCGAGCTGGTCCAGCTCACGCCTAACGAGCGCGCTCGTGGCAAACTCTTCATAAGCAAGTTCTGGGTTCTTGTGAATCTCTCTCCTTATGTTCTTCACCCAATTCACTGTATTGGGTTCATTGGCCAGCTTGAGTATGTGGTCTATAAATGAAGGATTTTGATAAGTTGTTGCAGAGGAATTCATGCAGTTTTCATGGAAACATGGTTGAAGATGGCTTAGGCAATTGCAGAGGGGTACAATTGCAATGGTTATTAGGAGGATAGAAAGTTTGAGATGGTCCATTTTGGTTTTTCAATACTAGGAAGGAGGGATTAGGAGGCTTCCTTCTATAGTTGTCTCTTTATATAGAATTTACTATTTTAATTGATTTTTTATTTTTTTATAAAAAAAATATTGTGATAATTTATAATCACTTTTTAATTTATTTTTATTTTTTCAAAAAACCTCCCTTCCCAAACTTAAGTTTGTGTAGTTATTTATTTGGAAAATGATAGATGGATTAATTATGCTGTCAATCCCTATAATTTGTTTCTTAAATCAATTTTTCTTTGCAGTTTGAATTGTATTAATTTTATACTTGAATTTTTCATATTGTGTAAATTTAAACTAATTGATAATGTTTAGAATTAAAATTAAAAGACAAAATAAATCCATTCACTTCCTCAATGTGATTGAGGGGTGGGTGGCGTCCAATTTAAAATAGTTCATTCCTTTTTTATTGAATTATTTTGTTCTTAATTTATATCTAATTTCTTAAAAGATATTATTAATTGAAATAAATCAAAATATTGTAAAAAATTAAAAGACAAGATTAATATAATTAGAATTATAATTAAGATCAAATTAATATAACAAATAAATTATAGAGATCACAAGTATAATTTGATGTTTTAAATAGTTTTTCACACTACAAAGGATATATATGTATCCATAGAATTTATTATATTTAGGATTTCCATCATTTTTTTTAATATGATATTTACGATCTTTTTTAATATCACAAAATAAAAGAATAATTACAAAGTGGATCCCAATTAATTGAGAGAAAAAACATTATTAGTTTAATTAATATTTGGAAATTATTAATTGTGATTCTTTTTTTTATTATGTATATATATATATATAATTATACTTCAAATTTTATCATATAATGTGTATCATAATATTATTATGTTTAAATTTTTATATTAAATGTAAAATATAGAGTGTCTGTAGTAAATTAAGGAAAAATTACCCCACCAAAAAAAATTCAAATATTTGACCCTTGTAATATCTTTTTTTTTTATATATATTTAATTTATCAATTTTACTTAATAAAAATATAGAGATGGTTAAAATTGAAAACAAATCAAAACATTAAAATTTAAAATTGTCTTGATTTTTTTTTTAAATATAATTTTCCCTAAAATTAAAGTGCAGATAACACTTTCCTAAAATTTATAGTGAAAATTACTTAATAGTGGAACAGAGAAAAAAAATTACAAAGGCATGGAGGGAGCAAGTGATTTGTGATGGGGTGCAAGTTATGTAATTTCTTTTTTTCTATTCAACTGAGACATGATTCCCTCAAATTTTTATATAGAGTTTAATCTATACATTGAAGTAAAAAATACTAATAAAATATATCTATATATAGGATTCCTATAGTTATTATTTTGTTTCTGAGTTATGATATAAATCCTGAGATATATATCCAAAATTTATAATATATGTGATTGAAGTTTATTATATATATAGCTCTCACTATATATTCATTCAATCTTTACCATTGATTTATTTTCTGAATAAATTCTAAATACCCAAAAATATATATCCAAAATTTATAATATATGCGATTGAAATTTATTATACATATAACTTTCACTATGTATTCATTCAATCTCCACCACTAATCTACTTTATAAATTCTGGAAATTCGTTTTTTAGACTAATGCACTAAAAATGTATTTTTTTTAATATATATATAATTATTTAGGTCACATTAATCAATATTTATTAATATTTTTTCTCTACTTTTCTACTAATTTATTTTACTCTTTTATATATTTTTTTATAAAAAATAAAAAAATATACTTATTTAAAACAACCAGACTATTACTAAATCCTTTCTTTGCACAAGAGAGTTAAGACAAGAAGATTAGGTATATTGGTACAACTTGACCCATGGGGAAAATTAAACACGTGCTAGAAATATGATTTGATGTGAGTGGACACCCACTCTTCACTTTTTTTAAAATCCATACATATCCATAATTTTTTTTCTATCATTCCAGTTGCCACTTGAAAAGTCTAAAGGAATATTTGATTTAATGAAAAAATAGACCAAGAATGAAAAAATTATGGGTACTTTGACTTGAATATAATTTGGTTTCTATTAATTTAGGATTATTTTAAGAAAATGGTTAAAAATTAACTTTTTGATTTTTTTAAAAAAACATGTAAAAGTTATGAGAGATAATGAGATTCAGAATGAATTAAAATTAAAAAATAATTTTTTACTATCTTCCTAAAATAGCCCTTAATTTGAATAAATTAGTTCACAAGTTTCTTCGTTCAAATTATTGTCAATTTTTTTCCATGTATATACTTCAATAGATTGACACTTGTTACAAAATTATTTTTAATATTCAATTTAAAGAAAAAATTAAAATGAAACTGGATTTAAAATGTAATAATCAAATTATTTAATTTGAAATAATTGAAATCAAAGTGAAAATTGAGTCAAACTACTGAGATGAAAATTGTACTGTATCTTAAAATTATTTTTTAATCTTTCAATGAAATGATTATTCTTTTAAATTGATGAATAATAATTATTCAATTAAAATATGCATTTTTTTTTTCTTTTTCCCAAACTATTATGAGAAAATGTATTCTCACAAAATAACTGTTATATTCCAACTTTTATTTTAGTAAATGAAATACTTAAAACAATTTTCTACCCGAATCTCATAATTTGAAATTTCTAAGATGCGGTAGTTTTCTTGTAAAACATTTCTTTCCATTGAATATTCCCAATCTCTCCCAACCGCCCCATGACGATAGTCAATTTTATTTTTATTTTTACTTTATCTTTTAGTAATTAAGCATGTGGAATTTGGGCCAAGCTTGGCATCTACTAAATAATACAAAAAGTCAAAAAGTCACTATCCTATTTAAGTCATATCATCTTATTTAAATCACATCACCTCTCTAACACATCACATCAAACCCAACCCAAACCCAACCCATATAAGCCATCAAACCCAACCCAAACCCAACCCATATAAGCCAATAAGTCAAAAAGTACACTTTTATAGAACATCCCAAACCAACCCTTGATGTCATAGTTTTGTTTATTCTATAGATGGTGTAGAGAAATCAAATAAGAATTTATTTATTTATGAATTTTGCTATCAAGTGCTTTTGGGTACCCCAAAAAAATTAATAATTACATTATAAGTACTCTTATATTTTTAATATATTTTTACTTTCATTATTTCATTTTCAATTGTGACAATTAATTCTATATATTTTAATTAGTCAAGTTGTAATATCATTCTTTCGTCTATCTATTGTTAATAAGACTAATAAAATTTGACATGTGAACTACACGTGACATTTTTTTAAATTTCGTTTGACATTAGCTAATATAGTCAACTTTTTTGTATTGAGACTTTTTTAGCCTAGCTTTTTTAACTTCGTTTGATTTGAATTTTTTGACTTTTTTGACTTTTATAACAAAAAAATATAATGATTATGAATTGAATATGATATTTTGTCTTATTAATTTATGGGTAAATTACACTGACACCCCCTGAGGTTTAAGTTTATTACAATTTTTCCCTCACCTTTTGGAAATTGCATCTCCTCCCTAAAGTTTAAAGTTTCATTACAGATTCCCCCTTTAGCAATTTATTTTTTATAAATACCAAATTTGCCCTCATTGAGTAAATTACATTGACACCTCTTACATTTTAGAAATTACAATCCCCTCTCTAAGGTTTAAAGTAGCATTACCAATTGCCTCCTCGGTTAGTATTAGTTGAAAAAAAAGTTCATTGGAAAAAAAATTATTTGAAAAAAAAAAATTAATTGAAAAAAAGTTTTGCTAGTAAAATTTTTAAATTTCTGTTTAAAAACTAACGTAAGCTTATTTTTTGAATTTACGTTTTTTCCTCAAATTTACAAACTGAGACAACCATTTATAAACCAAAAAAATTATCAAACAAGTTTTTATGACATTTTTTTAAAATTTTTGTAAATATAAATTGAAAATTGAAAATTGAAAATGAAATGGTTACCAAACAGGCTTCAAATGGTAAAAATATCGTAAAATTTATAAATAGTTAAATAAATTACCAACGTAAGAAATTACTTATCAAAAAATTCTTAGGCTATGTATGGTTTGATTTTTAGAATTTTTTTTAAAAAAAATTAAAAATTAAAAATTATTTTGGTTAAGAAATAAAAAATAAAAAATAATTATCATTTTTATATAATTTTTATCTTTCGAGTGGTTAGAAATAATTTTTTACAAATTAAATTGAAACAGCCATATGTATGTATATAACCTACCCAAAAGTTAAAATGATAATTATTTTTTACCCTTAAATGATAATTATTTTTTATTTTTTATTTCTTACCCAAATTAATTTTTTAATTTTTTTAAAAAAATTCTAAAAATCAAACCATACATAACCTAAGAATATTTTAATAAGTCATTTCTTACATTAGTAATTTATTTAATTATTTATTTATTTTACCACATTTTTACCATCTGAAGCCTGCATAGTAACCATTTCGTTTTTAATTTTTAATTTATATTTACAAAAATTTTAAAAAATGTCATAAAAACTTGTTTGATAGTTTTTTTACTTTATAAATGGTTGTCTCAGTTTGTAAATTTGAGAAAAAAACGTAAATTCAAAAAATGAGTTTATGTTGATTTTAAAAAAAAATTAAAAATTTTACTAACAAAATTTTTTTTCAATTAATTTTTTTTTCAATTAATTTTTTTTTAATGAATTTTTTTCCAACTAATACTAACCGAGGGGTTAATTGGTAATGCTACTTTAAACCTTGAGGAGAGGATTGTAATTTTTAAAATGTGAGGGGTGTCAATGTAATTTACCTAATGAGGGCAAAATTGGTATTTAAAAAAAATAAATTGCTGAAGGGGGAAATCTGTAATAAAACTTTAAACCTCAGGGGAGAGATGTAATGTGCAAAAGGTGAGGGAGAGAATTGTAATAAACCTAAATCTCAAGGGATATTAATGTAATTTATCCTTAATTTATTTAGCTTATTTTGTTATTTTGTACTTTTTTTAACTCCAAAATTATAGCTAAACCAAGGCTTAATTAAGGGTAATTTACCCTTATTTTGTAATTTACCCTCAATCTTCTTAGCGTACCTCAAAATCTTATTATAGTTTTTACACTTTTAGTAAAATCTTACTTTACTCCTTCACTTTTAATTTTCATAAAGTTCATTAATGGTAAATGAATAAAAAAATAACAGTCTATATTTAAATCGTAAAGTGTTAACTTTCACAATAAAAGTGTAAAGATGAAAGTACGATTACGGTGAAAATACGGTTTAATTAACTCCAAAAAAGAACCAAAAGAAAAAAAATTACAAGATTTTTTTACTCATTTTCAAACAATTTTCATGAATTTTATAAAATAAAAAGTATCATTTTGACTTTGTTTGGAAAATGAGTTGATTTTTTGACTTTTTAATTTTTTTAATTATTTTAATCAAAGACTAAAAAATCTAATTTGGAAAAGTCTCTTAACTTTTTCAATTTTTTTATAAGAGAAGAAATATAATAATTATAAACTACATGTGTTATTTTATTTTATTAAATTAAAAAATTTATTTTATTTTTTATAACCATTTTAACCAAAAAAATCGTCAAACCCAACTTCCCAAACGTACGATTTATCATTTTTCATCACACGTTTTACACCAATTTCATCATTAACTAGTGTGCCGGGCCATTTGGGGAAATGAGAGCGGAGTTGTCAAGTACTCATTGGTTGCTTCTAAATGCCTTCACAAAATATCTTTGGACCCACCACTATTTAATTTTTTATTACAATTTTGCCTTATCCTAAAATTTCATTTTTACAATCATTCTTAACCTTTTGAAAATGTATCCTAATCAGTCACCAGCTTCGGTCACCATCACCTTCCACTACCAGGAAAAGGGTTATAAAACACTTTTGCGACGACATTTTTAACCGTCACCATTAAATAGATTTTGCAACAGTAGGTACCCTGTCGCGTATGAACATACAATAAAAGATTTGTTAAATACAGAAGTATTTGCGACGCCTTTTATATCATCGCTAAAACAAGTTTATTGAAATGGTAAAAATTTATTGTCGCAAATAGTGAACTAATTGTGACGGCAATTGTCCATCACAAAAAAAAAAAAAAAACTCTTATTAAAGAAGCGTCATTTTACTTATTAGATTTATCATTTGTGACAGTTTAAACATGCCATCGCAAAAATTGATGAAATTTTTTTGGTATCTCGCTCCTTCACTCATTCGCGTTATTATTTTCCCCCAAAATCCCTAAAACGTTTGAAGCAAAATCCTTAAATTGTTTCCCCCAAAATCCCTTGAGGCAAAATTCCATCGGCTAGGAGCAACGACGGCGAGCAGGAGTGACGACGGCTAGGAGCAGCAGCGGTGGTGCGGCGAGTGACGATGGCTAGCTAGCAGTAGCAGCGATGGTGCAACTAGCAGCAAGAGTGAATGTATCAGGTAAGCCATCATTAATTTGTCTAGATTTAGATACTAACAGCTATTCAAAACCCTAGTTTTTTATTTTTTTTTAGACATCACATCTTATAAAGGAATACCTCATCAAGTTAAATCTGTGATCTTAAACCTAGGTTGGGTTCACTGTACCCTCATTCATATCTTCATATTACATTGGATTTTGGATTTTTTTTAACGCTCGCTATACTATAAGAAATTTAAAATGATTATATATTGTATAATAATGGATGTATAATATTACCCTATGGTTTATGTTATAGGTGAAAAGTTTAAATAATTAAAATGGAGAAAAGATCATGAATGGACTTATTGGAGAAACATTTGGAAAGGTATATGTAATAGATGATATTGCTTCCAAGTAAAGTGAACTTGGAAAGGATTCATTTGAACAATTGGGCTAAGGTTTGGATAGAGTTGGTGAGTTGTTTGCTTTTATATAATCTCTTGGTTGCAATTTCAGCACTCATTTACTAAAATAAATGCTGGCAACATAAAATAAAGTTATTTGCTGAAATAGTTTCCACCTTTGAGATATCTTATTGCAGTTTTGTTGACTTCTTGTGTTGTTTACTAAGCATACAAGTTCATCTTGCATCCCCCCAAACCTCACTGTAGCAGAATAGCATATTGTTTGTTATATATAAATATATACATTCTCTCATTATAGAAAACTGTTTCAATTTTGTGCTAAATCTTGTCTCATGTTTTGTCAAGTCTTGTTCACTTTCTTGTAGTGATTCATAGATATATGTGGTGTTCTGTTTAGTCTTTTTATTTTTAAGTCAAACACCTATTTTTGTTGTTCAAAATTACAAATATACAACTGACATATCATTCTATAAGAATTTTATATACACAAATTTTATTTGTAATTCAATTTCCTATAGATACCTACAATGTATAGCCTTTGATGTGTTTGCTTTCTTGAAAGAGCTAATAAAACAATCAGGAGTGACGACAACTAGCAGCAGCAGCGATGGTTCAATCAGTCTCAATCGCGTCTCTCTCACTCACTCAACGAGTGATGACCCCTGTATGCTCTCTCTCTCTCTCTCTCTCTCTCACACATAGATCTTATTCAAATTCATTGTTTTTTCATGAATCGATTGGTTTGATCAGTAAGTAGGGTTTGAGGAATAGTTATTAACTGTGGTATATGCTTATGTGTTTTGACTGATTTGATCAGTCATAGCTCACTTGCTTTCACTTATTTTAATATACGCGATAAAAAAAAATTATAATCGTCATTGCATTTGTTTTGTAAAATTATGTTTTTCCCCCCCCATCTGGTATGGATCTGAAGATTGGGTTTATTATTTTTTGTTAGATAGTTAATTTTAAATTTTTTTTAATGTTAAATGGTAGTTCAAATTATTTAATCAAATGGCCCAATGATGCAGAAGTAAAAACTACAATATAGCATCTGAAAAGGGAGAGATGGGTTGAGGGGTTAAAATTTTATAGTTAGTCAACCAAAAAGACTTATTGGTGAAGTGAATTAATGACTATATATGGGGCTGTATCTGGTGTCTTTTGCATCAAAATAAATAGATTGTAATTCAGGTTTTGGTGCCTGAAAGAGTATGCATTTGATCACATCTTGGGATAGTATAAGTAGGAGTTTCACTGCTATATTGGGTTTGATTCCATCCAAGTCTAAGCAATTTTTAGTAGTTGTACATATATTGTCCCACTGGAGTTATGTTTTTGGTGTTTTGCTTTTCGGGTTGCCTCCCTTATATCTGGTGTCTTTTGCATTGCTTGGAATGTGAACTGGCTATTTGAAATATAGGTTGTAGCCTTGTAGGTGCTTTGTGAATTGGCACAACATTTGCAGCTATGTCTTGAATATAAGTGACTCTTACTGATATCATTGGTTATCAAAATTAAAATAACGAATCAGCTTTGCATTGCTTGATTTACATTGGTTGCCTGTTGAGTACTCATGAGATACCTGATGTAGACCAATTCTTGTTAGTTCCTTGTGTTAAACTTAGGAATGGCAACAGGGCGGGGCGGGGCCGGGGACTACCCTCCCCGTCCCCGATCCCCGAAGGCTCAAAAATCCCCGTCCCTGCCCTCGATCCCCGGCGAGGGAACCTATCAATTCCCCGTCCCCGTCCCCTAATAGGGATCGGGTTTCCCTGACCCCGAAAAATCCCCGAGCTTTATTTTGAATTTTGTTCAACACAACAACAAAACAATATATATCATTATGTTTCATCATCATCAACAAATCAACACAGACCAGATCACACACAGATTTAATACAGGAAAAAAAATTAATTTGAAAAAAAAAATGTTTTCAACAACAATATGTTTCATCATCATCAACAAATCAATGTGTACACAGATCAGATCACACACAGATTTAAATTTAAAAAAAAATTAATCTGAAAAAAAAAATCTATTTTCAATAACAATACGAGAGAGACAGATCTGAGTACACAGATCAGATGACAGGGAGAGAGAGAGAGACAGAGAACTAACAGATCTAACAAATCTGAGTTCAGATCTAACAGATTTGAGTGAGATCGACAGTGGCTGGTTGGCTTCGGTGGTGGTGACAGAGACAGACCTGCGGCGGTGGCTTTGATGGTGGTGACAGAGATAGACCTGCGGCGGTGGCGGTGGCCATGAGGAATATAAAGACGAAGTAGAGAGAGAGAGAAACGAGGTGAGAAGAAGAGAGAGAGGAGGAGGTTGGGGACAGCGGTGGTAGTGGTGTCACCGTGTCGGTGACTGAGAGTGAGAAAGTTGACAGAGAAGAACGAGAGTTGAGAAAGAGTGATGGAGAGAAGAACGAGAGATAGAGAGTTGAGAGAGTGAAAAGGGACGAACCAAAGAGGAAAAGAGGGAAATGAGAGTTAAGAGTAAGAGATACATGAAAGAGAGAGATATAAAATTATAATACAACTAATAGGTAGTACGCGGGGAAGCTTTGGGGAAATTTTGGGTCGGGCCAAGGTTGGGGCCGGGGCCGAGAAATTAATCCCCGTCCCCGGCCCGAAAATCATCGGGGATGTATTTTTCAATACCAGCCCCGGCCCTATGGGGAATAATTTTCGGGAAAAAACCTATTTATCGGGACGGGGCGGTCCGGGTCCCCGTCGGGCCGGGTTGATATTGTCATCCCTAGTTAAACTAGCTAGGAGGTCTTGATTGAAAACTTTGACTTTATCGTGTTAGAAATAAATCCACTTAATCATTTTTTGGTTGAGTACCTGATGCAGAAATTGGTAAATAACTGAATGGGATAAGACCACCTACCTATTTGAGAGAAATTGGACGGATAGGTATCATGATGCATGAATATGTAGGAATTATATTTAGAATTATTTGATGTTTAATTTTTGTGGATGTGCGCAAAAGCGATATTTGAGAGAAGTATAGATGATGGATAAGAGTTGGATTGATTTTCCAAATAGGATATCGAGGGAATACATTAATGGGATTGATCAATTCCTTGTGTTTGCCTACACCAATAGGGCTGAAGGTTCGATGATTAGTTGTCCATGTAGGAAATGTAAGAATCAATACCATCTTGTACGAGAGGGTATACGAGAGCATATGATTTTGAATGGTTTTTTTAAAAAAGTACAAACATTGGATTAATCATGGGAAATCTTATGTATCTCTGCATGGTAATCGAGAGAATGAAACATTGGCTAATTTGGATATTGAGGATGATATGATTGGAATGATACAAGGGGCTATGGGAATCCACATGCCAGTATAAGTGTTGAGGGTAATGAACCACAGGGGCCTGATCCCTATGCATTTGAACCCAAGCTTGGTCCAAATGCAGAGACTGCAAAGTATTTCAAACTTCTTTAAGATGCACAAAGTGAATTGTATCCGGGTTGTGAGAAGTTCACATCTTTTCTATTCATTGTTCGACTTTTACATCTGAAGGTGGTTAATCAGTGAGCAGACAAGTCTGTTGACATGTTGCTTAAGTTATTGAATGAGACCTTCCCGTTGGGTGTGAAACTCCCAAACTCATATTATAAAACTCAAAAGGTCACAACAGATTTGGGCTTTACGTATGAGACGTGGGATGCATGTCCTAACAGTTGCATGTTGTTTTGAAACGATGACGCCAACCTTGATAAATGTGTAATATGCAACAGTTCTAGATGGAAATCAAATGGTGATGGTGGTTCAAATGGTCCTAACAAAGGTGGCAAACGAATAGCTGCAAAACAGATGATGTATTTTCCTTTAAAGCCAAGGTTGAAGAGGTTGTTTATGTATCCAAGACGGCTAAGTTAATGAGATGGCATGTAAAGGAACGAACTAATGACGGTGTCTTAGGCATCTTGCTAACTCCCTTGCATGGAAAGATTTTGACTGTCTAAATATTGACTGTAGTAATGATTGTCGCAATGTAAGGCTTGGCTTAACATCTGATGGTTTTAACCCATTCAAGACGACGAACATAGTTCATAGCATTTGGCCTGTTGTGCTCATTCCATATAACTTGCCACCATAGATGTGCATGAAGCAACCATTTCGAATTTTATCTATACTTATTGACAGCCTGAAAGGACCTGGTGACAAGATTAATGTGTATATGCAACCGTTGATTGAGGAGTTAAAAGAACTATGGCATGACGGTGTCTCCACATTTGATGCTTTAACAAACCAAATGTTTTAAATGTATGCAACTTTACTGTGGACAATTAGTGATTTTTCTGCATATGTAAACTTGTTAGAATGGAGCACTAAAGGCGAATATGCATATCCTTGTTGCAATAAGGAAACTACATCGTGTTGGTTGAAGCATAGTAAGAAACAATCATACTTGGGCCATCGCAGATTTTTACTTAGTGGTCATAAATTTCGAAAGGATCAAGTATCATTTGATGGTAGTCGGGAATTCAGACTCAAACCAAAATTGTTGTTTGGAATTGAGATGTTGCTACAATTAGAATGTGAGGGTATTTTAACCCAATACAAGAGGGATGACCTTAAGGAGAGGCATATGAGACAAGTAGAGAAAGAGAAAGCTAGACACCGTATCCATAGTTGGAAGAAAAAGAGTCTCTTTTATGAACTGCCATATTGGGAGCACAATCTAATAAGACACAACCTCGATGTGATGCATATAGAAAAGAATGTTTGTGACAATGTGTTGTGGACAATATTAGGGGTTGTAGGAAAATTGAAGGATGGTGTTAATGCTCGGCATGATTTACAAGAAATGAATATTAGAAAACCCCTACATTTATAGTTAAGAGGATCGAATAAAGCTTATTTACCACCAGCACAATTCACGATGACCAGGGATGAGAAAGATTTGTTCTTGAAAATGTTGAAGGAAGTTAGAGTTCCCGACGGATATTCATCCAATATATCGCATCGTGTGCGCTCACATGATAGAAGTATTGGGGGTCTTAAGAGCCACGATAGTTATATTCTGATGCAAAAACTTATTCCATTGGCTATTCGAAGATCGTCATCGAAGAATGTAATTGAACCCTTGATTGAATTGAGCAATTTCTTTAGACAATTGTGTTCCAAAGTGAATCGTGTGACGGATTTGCAATATATTCAAGATCGTATTGCCGTAACACTTTGTCATCTAGAGAAAATATTTCCTTCAACTTTTTTTGATATAATGGAGCACTTGCCTGTACATCTAGCCGACGAAGCATTATTAGTTGGAGTGATTCAGTTTCGATGGATGTATCCAATTGAGAGGTATCTTCTTACTTTGAAGCAATAAGTGCGTAATAGAGCTCATCCAGAAGGTTCAATTACTAAAGGATATCTTATGGAAGAATACATGAATTTTTGTGCACAATATTTGAATGATGTGGAAACCAAATCTAGTTGACTCGTGAGGAACTAGAGTGGTGATGATAATCTGGGTCATGCTGTTGGTGAAAGCACAAGCTTTTATCTTGATAATATTTCTTGGGTACAAGCTCATTGGTATGTCTTATTTAATACAAGCGCGATTCAACCATTCGTAAAGTAGGTTATGTCACTCACTCAATATTTTATTATGTTTCATTGAATTTTGAAGCAATTTTTTTTTATTGATAAATTTTCAATCTATACAGCAAACACCTTGAAGTACTTAAGGTCAAAATGCCTCGTGTTGATGATTATCAGCTTCGGCGTGAACATTTTGAAACTTTTCATATTTGGTTCAAGGAACATATATGTATTAAAATCTATAGATTCTAGTTACCTAAGTCGAACTACTAGAGCTGAGCAAGGAATCTGTGAAATTCATAATCCGATCCAGTCCAGTTCAATCTGGTAAGTTTGGATTAGTTTTTTGAATCCATAATTAAAAATCTGTAGTCCACGGATTGGTTCCGGATTGAACCCCACAATTCTGGATTGGAACCAATCCGGACTGTATACAAATAGTTTATATTTTTATTATACACCCTCCCGCATACTATCTTCTCTTATTCTATATAAAACTAAACTCAAACTTAAATTCACATAGCATCTTTTTTTATTATTTTTGTTTGTTATTTTTTAGTTTTAATTAGTAATGGTCTAAATACTTATGATAGAATTAGTTTTATTATAGTTGTTTAAATTCTAATAGTATGTCGCTATTATAGAAAGATATGTTGCTATTGTGGAACTAGTGCTATGTTTATGTTTTTATGAAATTAAAGTGTTATATATATATTTTTTTGTTATTTAATTGTGTGAATCCGTGGTCCTAAACCGATTTAATCCGTGTTTAAATGGATAGGTTTGGATTGGTTCCACGATTTAAACGGATTGGATTGGTTTCAATTTTTCAGAAACGGTAGATAACGGATTGGTCCTGGTTTTATCCTAATCCAGTCTAATCTGGACCATGCTCACCCCTACGAACTACATTTTAAATTTTATATATATATTTTTAAATAGGTTCAAACTTTGCGAAGGACTAGTGATGTCACATTTTCTAAAGAGATTATTGTATTGGCAAATGGTCCTCATAACCTGGAAAGGAGGTTCAACGGGTATACAATGAATGGGTTTCGGTATCGAGTAAAGGCCATGGATAACCGTCAAGCCGCACAAAATTGTGGTGTAACTTTGAAGGCAGATACCATAAGTTATGCTAGTTGAAAAGACAAGAATCCTCGTGTGGGGTTTATGTACTATTATGGACAATTGACAGATATTGTTGAGATTCGATATTCCAATGAGAAGAAGCATGTGTTGTTTAAGCGTGATTGGATTGACAACATTTACGGGAAGATACAAGATGTCTTCAATTTCACGTTGGTCAACTTCAATCATTTGTTGTACTGAGATGATTGAATTACCAATGAACCTTTAATCTTGGCATCCCAAGCAAAGCAAGTTGGGTATATTGCAAACTCGTTAGAACCAAACTAGCAAGTGGTGGTGAAGATGTTTCAAAGAGGTTTATTTGATATGAATTCGACTGATCCAGAAATCGAGTCATACATGAGCCAACAATTAGAAAAAAACATAATGCTCCGTGATGAAGAAGTTGGTTGGGTGAGGGAAGCTGCAGAAGGAGAAACACTTGATGTTGAAATAGACGGATGTTTAATAAACATCAGTAATTGAATTAAGGCCAAGGTTGTAATTAATCATCAATTTCTTAATTTACTTTGTCTTTGTAATTGTATTAGTTCAATTAATGTTATATTATAGTTGATTCAAAACCATTCTCTACGTTTCTAATGTCAATTAATGTCATATTGCTTGCAGATTATTATGACAAGGAAGAGGAAGCTTGATCATCCGCTACGCATGATGTTGAATGTGGTGCGTAAGAGGATATCAGTGGCACCACCATCAGAGGAGGCATCACATCGACCACCATCAGAGGGGCCATTAGTGTCACCACCATCTGACCAACCACCGTAGCGACCACCATCAGTGGCACCACCATTAGATGAGGCATCACAGCGACCACCATCAGAGGAGCCATTAATGCCACCGCATCGACCACCATCAGTGGCACCACAACAGCTATCACCCCGACTAGAGTCATCGTCGTCACAACCAACCGTAGGAATATAATTTTGCTTTGATTTGTATGAAAATTATTTAAATATACATTTATTTTTTCTCATTATATATAACTTGTTTATTCACATTGTATCTTCCAGACCCTTCGACTTCTTCACAGCCCACCTCAGGTATAAGAATTCGATTTGTATTAATATTATTTAAATTTACATTTGTTTATTATCATTGTATATTGTTTATTCTTATTGTATCTCGTAGGTCATGTTAGTTCTTCATCAACCTCGACTAGGCATGGTAGAGGATGTGCACGGCATTATGGAGTGGGATACTGGTACAAAGTTTGACATACAATTTGACGAAAATTACTGTCCAATAGGGGATAACGTGTCTAAGTTAACTACTCAACTTGGCATTATTGTGCGCAATGGTAACATTGTTCCTCTTACTTTTCTTGACTGGAACACTGTGCCTAATGATATTCTTGATGCTATCTGGAAAGATGTTAAGGTAAAAGTATATTTTTGTCCAAAAATTCAAATTCCAAAATTGTGTTATTATTATTTAAACTTTGAAATTGTGTTTTATATGACAATTTGAATATGTGTCCAGAGGAGTATAAGCCAATCTGCATGAAAACCTGTAACAACATATGGAAGGATCACAAGAATAAGATTAAAACCAAGTATTTCAAGCCTAGAAGTTTTGATCCTAATCTAAAGGATAATATTTCTTTGCACATTATGCCAAGCCAGTGAGAAGAACTTGTGGAGTGTTGGCGTACTTCCGATGCTAAGGTATACAAATAAGTTATATGTATGATATGTAAGCATACAAATCATATTTATATACTTACATTTGCTGAACCTATTACAGAAAATTACAACCAGGAACGCTAAAAATTGGCGAGCTCACGGCATAACTCATACCACAGGGCGTACTACTTTCGCTCAGATTCGGCATGAGGTTTATAATTTATTTATTTTTATTTCTGTATATAAATAAACATTATATATTTGCAAATTATTTGGATTCTAATTTTCATATTTCTAAAAAAATCTAGATGACCAGTAAGGGGGAGTCTACTGATAAGATAAATGTTTGGCTTATGACATGTAGAGCAAATGACCCTAAGGTTATCCAGACCTTGGTAGTTTCCAAATACCTAACATTGTATTTAAATTTTATTTTTTATTTTTTGTGTGTCAACCATCTTAATTTGACATATACTTGTATGTCTTATTCAATATATGATGAGTTTAATCATTAACTCTCCATGCTACTTGAGGATTGCCAGATTTTAGAGGCTAAGAATGTCATTTTCCATGAGTTGATAGGTCATGACAGACATGGATATTGTCGCACATATGGGAGAACTGTGCCTAGGAGCGCGGTGTATAAAGATGGTGTTGGGCCATCATAGTCAACACCCCAGCCATCGACTATTGTTCAGATCACTCAGCATGTGTCACACTCCAAACTCGCCCCTAAAAGTTTGGGCATGACCACCTCAGAAAACAGACATAAAACCTAATGAATATAATCTATGGGGCCTGAACGGAAGCATTTAATAGTATATAATAGCAAACCAAAAAAAAGAAAAGAAGATAATAATAATAATATATCCATTGAGCTACCACTACCATGCCAGGATCACAAACAGAACCTAATGCAGATAAATATACAGTGACGTGCACCTGAAGATAGCTATGTACATATACATATACGCCGATCTTAACAGACATTTAGGGTACAAATTAAAACTTAGCAAAACTCCATAACTTGAACGATCAACATCTAAGAGCTTAGATGCTCAGGGTTTGACAACTGGGTAACAAAAGCCACAAGTGAAGGTTGATCTCCAGGTTGAGTGCCTACAGAAACAAACATAAAATAGAGTGAGTCAAGCTCAGTAAATAATAACACATAACAATTCAATGCTTAACGTGAATTATAATCCGCATCCGTGTGTTTATCAGTAAAGAGAACATATGGTTCATTTGTTTCTGTATGCATAGCAAAGTATCTTTTTCAGAAAACTTGTCATATCTTGAACATTCGGGGTTTCATAGTGCATCTAGGCATTTTGGGGAAAATTATCCAGGAAGCATATCATATTATAAACATATCATAAGTTCATAGCATTTTTCTCATTTCAAAAATTACTTATCATATGAAACATTTCGTAACTCCAAATACGGATTTCATCAAAATCATTTATACTTTAAGTATCTTTTACAGGGCGGCCTTGGGCCTAATCACAGTGGCTTTAAGCCCTTAACAGAACGGCTTGAAATCCTTAACAAAATGGCATGAAGCCCTTATCAGAACGGCATAAAACCCTTGAAACACATTGGCATTAAAGCTTTGAAACATATGGCATAAAAGCCCTTGGAACATCTGGCACAATAGCCCCTTGAAACATATGGCATAAAAAGCCCTTGAAAGATGGCATATAGCCCTTGAAAAGTTGGCATGAAGCCCTTGAACATAGATTGGCATAAAGCCCATGTAATGGCACAAAGCCCTTGTAATGGCATAAAGCCCTTGTAACTTGTGATGGCATAAAGCTCTTGTAATGGCATAAAGCCCTTGTAATGGCATAAAGCCCTTGTAACTTGTAATGGCATAAAGCCCATGTAATGGCATAAAACCCTTGTAACTTGTAATGGCATAAAGCCCTTGTAACTTGTAATGGCATAAAGCCCATGTAATGGCATAAAGCCCTTGTAATGAGAATGATTTCAGTCTTCTTAAAGTATCAGTATGCAATAATGCACATAAGTTTCCCATGGCCTGATTACAAATTAACACAGGTGTCTCGCGAATAACTGAATAATAATAATCATAACAATTATTAACTGAGGCCACATAATAATATTAAACATTGCATGCGTGTCATAGGTTCTTGATGACCTCGGGTCCATAAGTAACACAATAGAATAATCTCAGTTTCATACAGATACTTGGCTTAAAGATGAACATGATTCTATTTATTCATTAAGAAACGACGTAGTTTGCTTATAGATAATAGAGAATTATTATTCGCTATTGATAGAACGAAGTCATTCTAAAGTCATACCGATATATGCCAATCTTTCAACGTTCACATTGACTTTCACTCATCATAATTGTTCATGTAACATGTTCGTGTAACACTTACAAGAAACAGAGCGTTAGTGATAATAATTATCAATAATAAATAAAATGTACATCTCCGTACTATTACTCACAGTGTGCTGGTAGAGCGTTTATTCCTCCCGAAGCGTGTCCTACACACATATGAGGTCACACATTAATTTTCTAAATCATTTCCCCTAATTTCCTTTCTTATTTTAACATGATTCACAATGCTCATAACAAAGTTCATTCGCAAATTTTAACATTATTTCAAAACATCTCAAAAATCCAATTCAACTTGTACATGCATAATTCAACCCACCAACTCCCTGATTCTATTTTCAATTTGGGCAAAAATCATTATTTATCATCACAAATTAACCTAGGGTTTCAAGAAAAATATAAAGTTTTCCATAAAAAAAATACAAACTTCTCATACCATGACCTTACATCCCAATTTTCTCCTTGATTATACATCTATGGGTCATATCTCACCACCTTAACTCATCAATTGAACCTTCCATGCTTCAAACCCGAAATTCCCAAATCTCATAATTACTCTATATGCTCAAAATGAAAATCCATACATTTACACAATGAAAATACTACAAATCTATCTCTTGATGTAAGTATTGAAGAAAACTAGAACCCCTACCTCAATAATCAAGCAAAGGAGTGAGCTTGAGAAGAAGCCTTCGCAAATGCGAGTTCCAATCGGGTAAAAACATTGATCTTCTCCTATTCTCCATTCTTGATGCAAAAACCATGGTGGATTGTTGTTCAAAATAGAGGAAATCAAGGTTTTGAGGCTAGGGTTTCGGAGGGTTTCGGACTTAGGAAAAGAAAATGTGGAAAAAGATCTCAAAATATCGTTTTTACGTTGCTGTACTCGCCAACCCCGCCCGAGCGTCCTTATTCCCGCTCGAGCGTACCTGTTCCCAGCACAGATCCCAAAACTTTAATCATGTGTAACTCTCTCATCCGGGCTCCGTTTTAGGCCGTTCTTGTGTCCAAATTGAAGCCTCGGAGATAAGTTTTTCAATGGTTCTAACCTCACATTCAAATTCAAAGTGTGGAAAAAGAAAAGGGCAAAAGAGTGACTGTTGAACATAAACAAATTGTTCGAATTAAAGTTTTTTGGTCCTATCTTACTTCACCATCATATTACCACCTCAAACAATACTCCAAAATTAAATAAGAAGATTCCAAATACACCACTACAATGTCAAGGGAAATCTTACTTCTCACGCTCGAGCGTCGTTTCAACCGCTCGAGCGCGCACAGACCAATAAAGCAGTCCGCTCGAGCGTCAACTTCTCCGCTCGAGCGGAGATTCACAACTCCCAGAATCTCAGGCCGTCTGCAAAATTGCTGAGAACCCCAAAAGTCCGCTCGAGCGTAAACTCCTCCGCTCGAGCGGAGGGAAAAATTCTGGGTCGTCACAGCATGTTTGTACGGAGCTAAGGGATGAGCTGAGAGAGGAGATACGAGCAGAGTTCTCTACATATTTGCAGGAGATGAGAGATGAGATGATGGCCTTTGTGTCACAGGGGTCGAGTGTGGATCTCAACAGAAAGGTTCGATATAAATTAAATTGTTTGATAGTTAAATTTTCACACAACATATATGTATATATATATAATAAAATTTGAATATGATCAACACATTATGTATTGACTGTCATAGGTTCCTGATACATTGAGTGGCCACCGAGCATTTAGGGAATCTATAGGAGATGAGAATCCATATACACCACCACTAGAAGATCAGGTATAAAATGTATCTTTGCATTATAAGTTAAGAATAACCATAAATTAATTGTACACAACCCAAAAGGATAGTGGCTAATTACATAATTAGAAAAAAGACAAAGAATTTTCCGTTGTTAAGTTTCCCATTTGGACTGGAGCACCATTGCAGCCTGGTCCTTAGCACACACGACTGCCATGGCACAAAAGACTTGTGGAAGAAGATAGGACTCGAATTGGATTCCTGGTTTAGGAGTTAGAGTTAGATTTCACTTTAGGCAAACTAGTTCTTTAAGAAACTTGAATTCGAGATGTTGACGCCCCAAAATCACCAAACGAAATCAGATTAGCACGAAACTTGGTACACACGACCGCCTAGGCATGAGAGACTTGTGGGAGAAAACGGGACTCGAATCGGGTTCCCGGTTTGGGAGTTAGAGCCAAATTTCGGTCTAGGCAAACTAGTTCCTTAAAAAACTTAAATTCGAGGTGTTGACGCCCCAAAATCACCAAACGGCGTCGGATTAGCACGAAACTTGGCACATACAATTGCCTAGGAAGGAGAGACTTGTGGGAGAAGACGGGACTCGAATAAAGTTCCCGGTTTGGGAGTTAGAGTTGGATTTCACTCTAGGCAAACTAGTTCCTTAAGAAACTTGAATTCGAGGTGTTGAAGTCCTAAAATCAACAAACGTTGTCGAATCAGCACGAAACTTGGCACACAAGATCATCTAGGCACGAGAGACTTATGGGAGAAGACGGGGCTCGAATCGGGTTCCCAGTTTGGGAGGTAGAGCCGAATTTCGGTCTAGGCAAACTAGTTCCTTAAAAAACTTGAATTCAAGGTGTTAACACCCCAAAGTCACCAAACGGCGTCAAATTAGCACGAAACTTGGTACACATGACCGCCTAGCCACGAGAGACTTGTGGGAGAAGACAGGACTCGAATCAAGTTCCCGGTTTGGGAGTTAGAGTTGGATTTCACTCTAGGCAAACTAGTTCTTTAAGAAACTTGAATTCGAGGTGTTGACGCCCCAAAATCACCAAACGGCGTCGGATTAGCACGAAACTTGGCACACAAGACCGCCTAGGCATGAGAGACTTGTGGGAGAAGACAGGGCTCGAATCAGGTTCCCGATTTGGGAGTTAGAGCTGGATTTCAGTCTAGGCAAACTAGTTCATTGAGAAACTTGAATTTGAGGTATTGACACTCCAAAATCACCAAACGGCACTGGATTAGCACGAAACTTAGCACACACGACCGGCTAAGCATGACAGACTTGTGGGAGAAGACGGGGCTCGAATCGGGTTATTGATTTGGGAGTTAGAGCCGGATTTCGGATTAGACAAATTAGTTCATTAAGAAACTTGAATTCAAAGTGTTGACACCCCAAAATCACCAAACGGCATCGGTTTAGAACGAAAATTGGCACACACGACTGCCTCAGAATGAGAGACTTGTGAGAGAAGACGGGGCTCAAACCGGGTTCTCGGTTTGGGAGTTAGAGCCAGATTTCAGTCTAGGCAAACTGGTTCCTTAAGAAATTTGAATTAGAGGTGTTGACGCCCCAAAATCACCAAACGGCGTCAGATTAGAACGAAACTTGGCACACACGACCGCCTAGGCACGAGAGACTCGTGGGAGATGACGGGGCTCGAATTGGGTTCCCGGTTTGGGAGTTAGAGCCGGATTTTGGTCTAGGCAAACTAGTTCCTTGAGAAACTTAAATTCGAGGTGTTGATATCCCAAAATCGCCAAACGGCGTCGGATTAGCTCGAAACTTAGCACACACGACCGCCTAGGTACGAGAGACTTGTGGGAGAAGACGAGGCTTGAATCGGGTTCTCGGTTTGGGAGTTAGAGTTGAATTTCGATCTAGGCAAATTAGTTCCTTAAGAAACTTGAATTCAAGGTGTTGACACTCCAAAATCACCAAACGATATCAATTTAGAACAAAACTTGTCACACTCGACTACCTAGAAATGAGAGACTTGTGAGAGAAGACGGGGCTCAAATCGGGTTTCTGGTTTGAGGGTTAGACCCAGATTTCGGTCTAGGCAAACTAGTTCCTTAAGAAACTTGAATTAGAGGTGTTGACGACCCAAAATCACCAAATAGCGTCAGATTAGACCGAAACTTGGCACACACGACCGCCTAGGCACGAGAAACTTGTGGGAGATGACGGGGCTCGAATCGAGTTCCCGGTTTGAGAGTTAAAGCTGGGTTTCTGTTTAGACAAACTAGTTCCTTAAAAAACTTGAATTCGAGGTGTTGACGCCCTAAAATCACCAAACGGCGTTGGATTAGCACGAAACTTGGCACATACGACCTCCTAGGCATGAGAGACTTGTAGGAGAAGGCGAGACTCGAATCAAGTTCCCAGTTTGGGAATTAAAGTCAGATTTTCATCTACGCAAAATAGTTCCTTAAGAAACTTAAATTCGAGGTGTTGACGTCCCAAAATCACCAAACGGCGTCAGATTAACACAAAACATGGCACACACGACTGCCTAGGCACGAGAGACTTATGGCAGAAGACGAGGCTTGAATCGGGTTCTCGGTTTGGGAGTTAGAGCCGGATTTTGGTCTAGGCAAACTAGTTCCTTAAGAAACTTGAATTCGAAGTGTTGACGCTCCAAAATCACCAAACGGCGTCGGATTAGCACGAAACTTGGCACACACGACCGCCTAGGCACGAGAGAATTGTGGGAGAAGATAAGGCTTGAATTGGGTTCCTAGTTTAGGAGTTAGAGCTGGATTTCACTCTATGCAAACTAGTTCCTTAAGAAACTTGAATTCGAGCTGTTGACGCCCCAAAATCACCAAACGGCATCGGATTAGAACGAAACTTGGTATACATGACCGCCTAGGCACGAGAGGCTTGTGGGAGAAGACAGGACTCGAATTGGGTTCCCCGTTTTGGGAGTTAGAGCCAGATTTCACTATAGGCAAACTAGTTCCTTAAGAAACTTGAATTCGAGGTGTTGACGCCCCAAAATCACCAAACAGCGTCGGATTAGCACAAAACTTGGCACACACGACCGCCTAGGTACGAGAGACTTGTGGGAGAAGATAAGGCTTGAATTGGGTTCTTAGTTTAGGAGTTAGAGTCGGATTTCACTCTATGCAAACTAGTTCCTTAAGAAACTTGAATTCGAACTGTTGACACCCCAAAATCACCAAACGACATCGAATTAGCACGAAACTTGATATACACGACCGCTTAGGCACAAGAGACTTGTGGGAGAAAACAGGACTCGAATTGGGTTCCCTATTTTGAGAGTTAGAGCCGAATTTCACTCTAGGCAAACTAGTTCCTTAAGAAACTTGAATTCGAGGTGCTGACGCCCCAAAATCACCAAACGGCGTCGAATTAGAACGAAACTTGGCACACGACCGCCTAGGCATGAGAGACTTGTGGGAGATGATGGGGCTGGAATCGGGTTCCTGGTTTGGGAGTTAGAGCCAGATTTCGGTCTAGGCAAACTAGTTCCTTAAGAAACTTGAATTTGAGGTGTTGACTCCTAAAAATCACCAAACGGCATCGGATTAGCACGAAACTTGGCACACACGATTGCCTAGACATGAGAGACTTGTGGGTGAAGACGGGACTCGAATCGGGTTCCCGGTTTAGGAGTTAGAGCCAGATTTCGGTCTAGGCAAACTAGTTCCTTAAGAAACTTGAATTCAAGGTGTTGAAGTCCCAAAATCACCAAACGGCGTCGAATTAGCACAAAACTTGGCACACACGACCGCCTAGGCATGAGAGACTTGTGGGAGAAGACGGGGCTCAAATTGGGCTCTCGGTTTGGAAGTTAGAGCCGAATTTCAGTTTAGGCAAACTAGTTTTTTAAAAAACTTGAATTCGAGATATTGACGTCCTAAAAACACCAAACGGTGTCGGATTAGTACAAAACTTGGCACACACGACCGCCTAGGCACGAGAGACTTGTGGGGGAAGACGGGACTTGAATCGGGTTCCTGGTTTAGGAGTTAGAGCTGAATTTCGGTCTAGCCAAAATTATTTACTTAATTATCTTTGTAATTATATAGTAGTTAAGTTTTTATGTTTTTTGGTAATTAACATATTAACATATAATTATATTGTCATTGATTATTTTTATTTTTTGTTTTCAGATATTTCTCGAGTAGGAGTTTGCTACTTGTGGAATGCATGCATGTGAAGAATGCAACTAACTTTTGTTTTTGTTACCCAAGAAAGAATTATGAGGAAAACTTTAGTTTTTTATTTATGTTATTTTGAATTGTGAACAACATTATGTATTTAAACATTATATATGAGGTAATTTTGTTGATGTGTAGTTATTAATGTAAGAATATTTTTATTATGGGTAAATTATTATTTTTATACTGAAAATTTTATATTATTATGTAATTATTGGTTTCTTTTTCAATTATTTTTCATTTAATACAGGTAATTTTCATATTTTTAATCATTTTATTGTAGTTTTTTTTTTTTTTTGCGACATAGGCGATGCCGTCACAAAAGAAATTGGTGACAACACGTATTTCATCACAAGAAAAAAAAATTCGCGACTGCATTTTTTGCTGCCTCACATAACATTTTTAGCGACAGTAAAATAGTGTCGTCGCAAAAAGTCTTAATTTTTTACATATTATAGGCGATAGCAGAATGCCGTCCCAAAAGGCCACATTTGCCATCCCAAAAAAAAGGCGACGACATGGTGCCGTCGCTAAAACATTTTGGCAACGCCCTCTGTTGTGACCCCCCGTTTGCCGTCGCTAAAAGTCATTTGCCGTCGCAAAAGGATTTTTAAGACGGCATTATGAGTGTTTGCAACGGTATTTTACCGTCACAAAAAACTGAAATTTTATAGTGTTCTTTGGTTCTGGACACCATTCGTAGCTTTAGGGAATTTAAGGAATAATTTAGAAAAATAAAATAAAATAAATAAATAAAACGTGAATAAAACATATTTATATTTTACTTAATTTTACATATTTTTTTCCTTTTATTTTTTAAATTCATGTTCAAATCTCTTAATCAAATATAGCCTCAATGTTTTCAGTCACGATATAAATTTCTCTCTCGGTAACGTGTTGGAGAAAGGGACAATTGGGTGGTGCCCAATAGAAGGGGATAAGCTGAGAGTATGGGTTTCTGTTGGAGGTAGGATGGGTTTGGAGGGAAATGAAAAGTCCAAAACATTTTGTGGGGACAATGATGTTTGATATTTATAGTTTTGTTCCCCTGCTCATATATTATTTACCTTTGTGATCAACCCTACTATTATAAAAATGGAAGGTAGTTAAACATTTTTTATTTTATTTTAAAACTTATAGTACTTTTATTTATTTATTTTAGAATAAATTACAAATATATCCCTTAAAATTTACTTAAAATACAAAATATTTTCTGTAATTTGAAAAATTACAAATACCTCATTGTCAGAATTTTTTATTTAACAAAATTAATTGAAAAATTAAAATTTCTAACTGTTCACATGTACAATAATAAAATTATCTAAATTATTAATTGAAATAAAATTTTAATATTATTAAAAATTGTTAATTAATTTAATAATTTATTAATAAAATGACTTATTTGTTATAAAATTAAAAACTTTAAAAGACATAATTTAATTTTTAAAATTATAAAAAATAATTTATAATTTAAATAAAACTCAATTGATGTGTTTGTAATTTATCTTTATTTTAAGATAAGGATATGTATTACTTTCTTTCTTCTTTTTTTTTTGATCGAGAAAAAAAGGGCTCTGTGATGTCATCACAGTGCCTGCGAGCCCAGACCCCGGGGTAGCCGGTTGTCAGCCAGGAATTAACCCCCCACCAAGTGGGGGACCCACCATTGAGGCACCAGCGGAGCTCATCAACCGCCCCAGTCACGGACAAGTTTCGATCGAAATACGGCGCGAGGTCTCAAAGAGAGCCCCTGACAAAGCCAAGATTTTTCGCACCCCCCTAAAAGTCGAACTTGACTCGGACTGGTGGAGGCAAATGCATTCTCCACTGGGCCACCAACCCCAGTGGTGTATTACTTTCTTTATTCACACATTTTTCTTGTGTCAAAATGTCTTATCTCTGACATTTCTCACCAATGAAATTGACATAAAGATATTTCTCTAAAGGGAAGTTTGAAAAAAAATAAATAAAAAAATTTCAGATGATTGGTAAAATTTATAAATTTAATAATTAAAATATTATATATTTTTATAAAATTGTAATTATTTTAGGCAGTACCAGCTGAAGTGCGGTGTAATTTCCCCTCCTTCATTCAAATCCGACAAGAGTAACCTCCAGCTATTACTTGGCTATAGTCCAAATCATGCAGATGTCCTTGCCTCTCAAATCAAGTGATAGAGAAAAAGACCAATGGGTCTAAAAAAATTATCAAATATTTAATACTTACATGGGTGTAAGATTTATATTTATGTGATTATTGTGTAAAATTTTTAGAATTATTAACATTTTTGTAGAGAAAGAAAAGAACAAGGGATCTCAAAAAAATTATAAAAAATTCTACATAATACATTCTATATAATTCTACCAAAATATTTAGTTTAGTTTTCAAAATGTTTTGTGATTTTTGATTTTCATATTTTTTGGTCTTCAATAAAATAATTTTATATTTTAATTATTATTATTTTTTTACTTTTTAGATATACTTAATCTAAATATAATTAAAAAGTGAAATATTTGTGAGAATTTTTTTTAAAATTACTAAATATAAAAAACACTAAAAGGTATAGAATTTATATATATTTTTACTTAGGAATATGGTTTTTTAGATTTGTTGACAAATAAGTTACTTGCATCTAGATTAATGGATCTATGAAATAAATATATATATTAAATTATAAAAAGTTCACAAAAAATAAAAAATTACAAAACAAAAACTAAAAAATAAAATTTGAGTCTCAAAACTAAATTAAGATTATGCCAAAAGAAATTTAAAAATTTTGGTCATATAATTTGTTGTCTGCTCACTTTGACGACAAATTTCAAGTGTGTTGGAAAAATAGCATGATTGAAAGTGAAAAAAAAAAAAAAAAAAAATTAAAAGAAGATAAATAATTTTGACATTCCCTATTTTTTAAAAACAATTTATAAAACAAATCACTAATAAGATCCAAAGTCAAAGAAAGCACAATGAGATGGCTTTTTGTGTCACATCTCTCAGGAAGTGATAAGCATAAAAAGAACTACTACCACAATAAAACAAAAAAAAAGACAGATGATGTTGCTTGAGTTTGTGATGAGAACGACCACCACTTTTGCTTAGTGTGGTGAATTTACTAGTCATAATTTTTGGGCACCGAATTCTAAAAAAGGAAAAATTAGAGGTATGATCTTGAAGGTTGACTTGGAGAAGGCCTATGATAATATCTCATGGGAATTCTTAAAGCAAATTTTGGAGGAGTTTGGTTTTGAGGAGAATCTAATTAATCTTATCATGAGTTGTGTCACTACTGTGAGAATTGTCATTTTATGGAATGAATCTCTGCAAAAGTTTAAACCTAAAAAGGGACCGAGGCAGGCAGACCCTCTCTCTCCAAATTTGTTTGTGTTATGTATGGAGAGATTGTCCAACATGATGAGTCACAAAGCTGACAAGAAGTGGAAAGGGGTCAGAATTTCTAAAGGGGTCCTTGTCTACCCACCTCTTTTTTGCAGATGATCTCATGCTTTTTGGAAAAGCTGAAATGGATAACTGCAACACAATCATGAAGGTCATGAATGAGTTTTGTGAGACGTTTTGGACTCAAAATTAATGCTCTTAAATCCAATTGTATGTGTCTCCCAATGTTGATAGGAGGATATCTAGAGAGTTGAGTTCCAAATGTGTATTCCCCTAACTTCTGAGTTAGGAAAATTTCTTGGAGTTCAACAGCATTTTGGAAATAATGCAAAACAAACTCCTAGTTAGAAGGCTAGGGTGCTATCCATGGAAGGTAGAACTATACTTCTTCAAGCCGTAAGTTCTGCCATATTTGCCTACACCATGCAAACAATTTAATTTCCAAAAAAAGTTTGTGAGGATATTAATAGACTGAACAGAAACTTTCTTTGGGTAACACCTAGGAAAGAAGGAAGGTGTATCTTGTGAATTGGGATTTGGTTTGCAATCTGAAAAAGAATGGTGGTTTGGGTATAAAGTGGGGGTGAGCAGCGGATATACTGATTCGCCAAAACCGATCGAACCGAACCGATCCATCGCATTTTGGATGGATGCGTGATGATGCGTGGACGGTTGCTGATTGATTTTCTCCAATCCGCCAATTTGGCGGACGGATGGCGGATTTGAGATTTGTTTGGCAGCAACCGAACCGCCAAACCGCGAGCACCCCTAGTAATTTATAAGAGCTTATGTTTTCAATTTGTTTAAATATTATGTTTGTATTTTCAATTGAAAAAGAGTTTATATATTCTATTGAAAAAAAGTTTTCAACTTGAATATATTTTTGAATTGAAAAAAATAAACGTATTATTTATCTATATTTTTTGATTTTTAAATCTAACTTTAAAAATAATAAATAGAAAATATGATATATGCTGGTTGGTTTTTGTTTTCAAAAACATATATAGATATAACAATACAGAAACATACAATCTCTATTACTGCTCTGTTCATGGTTTTGGTGGTTTGAATTGTTATTATATTTTAAGAACCACAGATTGTAATACCTTATGTGGATCAATCATGCTGTGATTGTAATATGTGGATGGGGCATGCAGTGATCGTGATATTCTAAAGTTTTAAACTTTCTTTCTTTAGATAAGGCATACAGTGATTGTAATATTTTTTTAAGTCATTGACTGTAATATTTTTTTTTTTTTTTTTTTTTTTTTTTTGAGAAAATGCACATATTGAATTATGTTGAAAATTTATAAAATTTTAAACCGCCAAACCGATTCGCATCCATCCGCCAAACCACCAATCCGCTCAATCCACATCCGCCGGATTGGCAGACGGATGCGGATTGATTTTCTCTAATCTGCCACTCTGGCGGACGGATGACGGATTGGAGGTCCCGTGGCTGCAACCGACCCGCGCCCACCCCTAGTATAAAGAAAGCTAGGAATCAAAACCTAGCCTTGCCCACTGCACTGGGTTGGAAACTCAGAGATAATATGAAAGGTCCGTAGTGTGATATGCTCAGATGCAAGTATAAGGGCTATAATTCTTTCTATAATTGGCCTAAAGGAAATAAAGCATCCCGTGTGTGGAGAAGCGTTCTTCATACAAGACTTATTCTCAGGAAATGGGTTAAATAGAAAGTTAGTGCTGGCACTATAGTGAAGGATTGGTGGTGTGGAGACACATCATTTGAGAACATTATGTCTAACACACATCCATGTATGGATGCCATCATGCCAATATTGGCAATGTGAGTGATTTTTTGAATGAAAATGGGGATTGGGATGCAAGAAAAATTAGCTATATGATGCCCCATAACATCACTTCAATTATTTTGAATAATAACCCCCCTCCCAACAGAGATTTGGACAGTCCTCAGTGGAAGGGGTCTCATATTGGTAACTTTTCTAGATCCTCTGCCGGCAATATTAACATATGGCGACTAAATTAATTTAGTAGCTAAAAATATTAAACGAATGCCGACTAAATCAGGTTGGTTGTCGCCCAATATGGTGCTTTTGGTGACTAAAATTGTTTTTGGTCGCCAATTGTAGTCGCCAATTGTGCATTTTGTTGTAGTGGCCCATGAGATTGCCATAGGTAATCAGGACTGATGAGGACTGGAATTGGCTTTGGAAACTGAGACTTCCTTAGAAAATTAAAAGGTTCATGTGGGTTGTGCTTCATGGAAAACTATTAACAAATAAGATGAGAATGAAAAGAGGTTTGCCCATTGACCCTAGTTGTCCCAGATGTAGTGGGGTAGAGGACTTGAACCACCTTTTTAGAGATTGTTATAAAGCTAAAGAGGTGTGGTTGGCCTTATGTGGCAAACAATGGTACCTCGACATGCTTAGAAAACCTTGGCTGTAATGGATCATGTTCGACTCAAAAAATAAAAAAACATTTTAATCAACATATCACTTGGTTTACTCATTACAAGAAATTGCACTTTTGGCGACTAAATTTTTAGTCGCCAAAAGTCATATTTTTTGTCGCCAAAAGTCATATTTTTTGTCGCCAAAAGGTTTTCCCGACAAAATAATTTGGTCACCAACTTGATTGCGGAAAGATGGTTAGCGAAGGTATTAGCGACAAAAAAATTTTAGTCGCTGAAAGTCCTAAATTGGCGACTAAACAAGTAGTCGCTAAAAGTAAAGGTGTTGGCGACAAAAAAAACTTTGGTCATTGATAGGCTAAATTGGCGACCAATCTTTTAGTCGCCAAAAGCTTTCAAAAAAAATTTATATTGCATTTTCAGCGACTAAAACATTTGGTTGCCAAAACTAAATTTATTTTCCACGACTAATTTATTTAGTAGCCAAAAATTTTTTTGTTCATCTTATTTTTTTTAGCTACTAAATGTTTTAGTTGCCTAAAGTGTAATTCTTTTTAACTACTAAAAATTTAGTCGCCTAAAGTCTATTTTTTTATTTTGCTACTAAAATTTTAGTAGCCAAAAGTATTTTTTTTCAATTTATTCTTTTTTTAGCTACTAACTAGTTAGTCGTTAAAAATATTTACTTCTTTTTTGGCTACCAATTATTTAGTAGCCAAAAACATGATATTATTTTTTTTGAATTTGTCCATAACCTGTACGTATTCCATGCAACCTATACCATGTATAGAAAAAAACAATATATATTATCAATCATTTCGCAATTTACATCCATTTCACTTTCAACCATCCAAAAAGGAATAACTTTTAATGTCAAATTCCATACAAACTAAGTATATTCCAATCTAAAATAATAATTCCATACAAAATAGAGAATCATACGAAAACCATTATATTCGTATAGACTCTGGAGATGATAGTGAACTTTTGAAAAGTCTGTCTAATATTGAACCTCATTTTCTAGAGCTTCAACTATATTCTTATCTTGAATGTCACCATGAAAAGCATGCTTCCCGTTGTTGTTATCATTTGTCATATATGATTTCTCTTGCTCCTCTTTGTATAAACTTTGCAAAAACAAGTTTTTCTTGCGAGATACGTGAGTGGAGAGATCAGCTGTCTTGCATGTTGGCAAAGGGAATGTTAGGTCCTAGTCATTAAAACTTAACTCTTGCAGAATTCTAGGTTTTTAAAGCAGTTAACTATGCACGTATCTGAACCTAGTCATTTTTAAAGCAGTTAACTATGCATAAGTGTCTCTCCAAGAAGGTATAAATATAAATACAGAAATAAGTTTATATTTATATACGAGGAAGAGGAGGATGAAATGAAACAAGAAGACCCACCCTTAAAAAGACCAACAACATGCATGACTCCAAATATTTTGTAGATGAATCAGACATATCAGCAGCAAGTGATTTAAAAATTATCGTTTACTTGTGACCGTGAATGAAATTCTAAATACTGGTATCTAAAAAAAATTAATAAAGACGCCTCAATGATATTGACACAAGCAACATTGACATCCAAAAGATTAACTCGACAATGCATCTCATAGTAGGATTTTGGTTACAACTTTACTGTGGTTGGCAACCACTAGAGGCACAACTTAAGTATCTCCATGATAAGAGAACAAATGATTTTGCATGTTGTCTACATATGCTTTTATAAGATGGCATCAACGGGTTGAGAAGTATGATTCACTACAAATTCAATATGTATTTTCTTCATTGCAAAGATCAACATCAAAACCTAGAAGTAGCTTGGATCTTAACTCTAAAATCTGTAAATGCTGCCAAAACTCATAGAGAACTCAACCTATTAAATTAAAAATATATTCAACACTAACCTTGGATCTATAGGCCAACAACTTCTCAGCACTTCCGAACAAATGGCTGTGGTCCTTGTGAAGATTCATGGGTATAATGACAGAAATGTATCATGTTTCTATGATAATGACCTTATATTATGTTACCATTCTTTTTGAGGACTTGATCTATTCCCCGAATTCTAGAATTTAAGTTACCATCCTATGTTAGTTTTTTCCACTCACAATTTCATCTTTTAGACTTCTCTCTCTCTCTCTCTCCCCTTCTAATTCTACATTCACCAGTTGGAACTATACCAAGATTAATTTGGAGGAAGTACACTCTTTGTTTTTTCCCCCCCTGCTTTTGAATGACTTGCTGTAATCTACTTTTTGTTTAGCTACTGTGACCCTATACTCACATATATTGTTTCCCTGCATTTTAATGATCTCCATTTTTGCTATCCCTATTTCCATCATACCATAAGCCAGAAAATTAAGGCAAAGAATGCAAGAACATTAAGGCATTGAACTTATTAGCATCATACTTGGAAAAGGGATGAGGATGAACACAAGAATAATACCTCACTGCCTATACCAAGATGCTGACCAAAAGGATCAATATCAAACAGTATCTGCTGATTGATATTTTCTGAAGATCGATACAGCCTAATTACAAGATGCACACAGGCAAAACAATCAGTCAAAGCCTTTCTTTAAATTTAGTGATTAAAGAGGGTAATCCAAAATTTGCATGAACAGAAAGAACAAGCCATTTAAAGCAACACACACTGGAAACTGTAGAACTATGTTTGCGTATGTCCCAGCAAAGTATGTAAGGGTCCTATAACAAATTTGAGAATAATTTTTTTGGTCAAATGCATTCATATTATCCAGACGTTAGCATATAATAACCAGCTATAAAAATAATGATAAGGTTCATTAAAGGGTAAGCTGCAACTAGCTGGAGCATCATTTTAGGGTGGTGTGGATCCTGATAAGGATTGAATACTAACCATTTGATCCCGAATTTTAGAGTAAGGATATTTTGATATTTTTACACACATGTTGCCCTAATTTCTATGTACTTATAATTGAGGGGAGAAAAGACTAGCTCTAGATATTATAACTTTCTGGTCATATTACAAACCACAACTAGTTTTTGGAAAGAATCATGTAAATTTTTTGTGTTCATTTATATTTGATCTTTGTTTCTTATTCTTATTCATGTTTGTGTTTTGTGTTCTCACTAATCCTGTTTATTAGGTGTATCAATTCTTAATGCATCAAGACACTTATGGTTCATCAATAAGTGTAATGATTTCTTTATTCATCAATAAAGGATTTTTTTTGCCGATCAAACCAAAAAAAAAAAAAAAAGAAGACACTTATGGTTCACCATAAGTGGCATCAAAGTGAACGAGCAAAGGCAACACCTTCGGTTACATTTAACACAGCCAGGCTTCATAAACCACTTGTAGCAGTTTCACTTGTAAACTTTGCAACAATTAATCTACGGTTTTAATGGTCAAACATTGTAACTGATGTTAGGAAACAATATAAGAGATTATCATAATAAACCCAATAGAAAAGCAGTGAACGAAAATTCACAATAAAAAGCTTCTTTTAGTTTCTCACCCATTATGTTGACTACAATCTGCAGCGTGAATGAAGAAGATTTGAACAAGCAATGTCAACCATGCCACAAGAAAACATGTTAGCCTCTGATGCCCCAATTTCTCCATCCTAAATCAGTAAACATGTTACAAAGACATGCATGAACAGAATTTCATAATGAAACTGTTTTTACAAATCTTAAAAGGAAAATAATTTTTTTTTTTTAATAAAACATATATATGTTACCAGCTAGGTGTTTAAGTGTATTTCACGCTGACTATCATGACGAATTGTGAATTTTGATCCTTAAAAAATATTAGAAACCAAAGGAGATTATGACCTTGTCATAGAGATTTGTACCAGAATTTAAATTAGTTCATGAAGACAGAAAACAAAGGACAGATATCACTAATCAAAATAAAAGAGGACAGATAATTTGGTCTGTGATGAATTTTTCATTTAGGCATTGCATCAAACAGTTGGTGAGCAGAAGCAGAAATTCATGCCAAACCACACATGCATCAGCACAAACCAAACTCAAAAACAGGGAGGCAAAGACAATTTCCCATCAAGCAAACACAATAGAACAAAAAATCAGACCACTCCCTTTGCTTTTTCACATCATAGATATATATCTCATCAATCTGTGTATGTACGTATACAACAATACAGTTCAATCGTTACTGAATTGCAAGTCCAAAAAAGCTCTGATTTGGGGAATTCAGAGTACAAAGAACTGAAGAAAAATACCTCTAATTTAGGGAATTCAGCGTCGGTAGCGAAGAGCGAGGGTGGGTGTCGATGTTGCATTGGGTTTTTGCTGTTTGCTGATCTTCCTCTTCAATGGTGGGGGACAGTCGCGGAGTTGCTATGGCAGCAGACTGATGTTGAAGATTATGGGTGGTGAACACAACACCCATCTCTTTCTCTGTACTACAACACCTTCAAGAAGATTATGGGTGATGAGAGAGGTCCACCATAGGTGAAGAGAAGAGAGAGAGAGAGAGAGAGAGGGTGGAAATAAAGAGAGAGACAGGCGCTCAAAATATACATCATTTTACACAATTAGCGACCAAAAATTTTTTAGTCGCCAATTAAGGCCTCGTTTGGCAAGAGGCTATTTTAGCCAATTAGCCAAAAAGTTACTAAATTAGCTAAAAAGCCAACAACCTATCCCAAAAAGTCAAAGATTCTCTTTTCTCTCTACTTTTTGCACATCTTTTCGTAATTAGCCAAAAAGTCATCCCAAACATACAAGTTTTTTTTACCTACCTTTTTAGCCAAATAGCCAAAAAGTTACTAAATTAGCCTGTTCCCAAACGAGGCCTAATTTGATGAATCCCTCCAAATTTTGAAATATCTCCCTCTAAATATTTTAGTTTTTTGGCGATTAAAAAAATTTTTTAGTCGCTGAAAACACACTTTTGCCTACCAAAAGTTTGGTCGTGAAAGATAAAAATTAAAATTTTACTTTACATTTAGTGACTAAATAATTTTAGTAACCAAAACTAATCATACAGCGACTAAAAAAAATTTTAGTTGCTGAAAACACACTTTTGGGGACCAAAAATTTAGTCGCCAAAGATAAAAATTAAATTTTTATTTTTTATTCGGCAACTAACTAATTTTAGTAGCCAAAACAAATCATACAACGACTAAAACATTTTTTAGTTGCCAATTGTAGCATTTTTGGCGACTACATTTTTTTTAGTTGCCAATAATCAATATACCCCAATTAAAAAAAATTAGAAGCTAAATATTACACTTTTGCCGACTAAAAAAAAAATTTGGTCACCAATTCCACAACTTTTGGTGACAAAATTTTTTTTGACCGCCAAATTTAGTAGCCAAAAGTACATTTTGGTGTAGTGATTGTGGCTTTGTGGAAAATTTGGAAAAATAGAAATCTCTTTATTTTTGAAAACTTTGTGACTAGTTGCCAAGAAAGTGTTAATTATATTTTGGATTATTCTAGAGAGATCAATCAAGCGTTTAACATGACTATTTTAATGCATAAACCAACTTTTACACTAACTAAATGGAATTTGCCACCTGAAGGGAAAATCAAGCTTAACATTGATGGCAACAGGAAGCTTGGAGGTGGAGGGGGATTTGGAGGACTCTTCAGAGATCAAAGAGAAGCTTGGGTGTATGGTTACTATGGCAAATTTCATAATGGCTCTCTACAAGGGGTTAACAATCATCTTCAAAAAGGCATGCACAATGTGATTATTGAGATAGATGCAGAGCAAGTGGTGCAGTTGATGGATGCAGATCCAGATGACAAATTTCCATTCAAAGGACTTGTGGAGGATGCTAAGATCCTATGAAGCACGGGTACTCCAAAAATAGTGTCGTACGAGTACCAGGTACTTCCCGGGTGTGGGTACGCGTACTGGTACGGTTGCACGCATACTGGGTAAGGCAAAAGGGGGTTTGGTACATTTGGTTCAATCAGGTGCGTGATGGGCACGACATAGGTATGCCATTGGTACGTTTCGGGTACGCGGGGGCAAAAAATCTAATTTGTAAGACAATTAGGGTACGGGAGCAATTTATTTATGTTCTTTATCAAAAATAAAAACAAAAAATACAGTGTTATTTTGTAATATTAAGAATATATAACACCTAGATTTTGTCCCTTCTTGCGTCTCTTCACTTTAGCAACAGCGAAGAGAAAACGGCGCAGTCTTCTTCAGCAACATCTCTTCACTTCGAAGCCCTCCAGTGATGGCGACGCAACGAGACGAAGCCCTCCGGCGAGTGTTCTTCATCTTCTTTTTCGTCTTCGTCTTATTCGTTTATTCTTCTTCTTCTTCTTCTTCGTTTTTACATTTTTTTTTTCTACAGATCAGCAACTGGTCTTCATCTTCTTTGTTCCTTTCTTCGTTTTCCTTTCGATGAGTGTTCTTCATCTCTTTTTTTTTTTTTTTTTTTTTTGGTGCCCCTGCGGATCAGCAATTTTGTTCTGTTATTTCTTTTGTAGATATCAGCGTTGTTCTCTTCAGCCAAGACCCCTCTATTTTCTCTTTTGCAGATATCAGCGTTGTTCTCTTGAGCCCAATATTGATTTCATGTAAGACCTTTCAATTTCTCTCTTCAATTCTTAGTTAAGCTTGCATTGATGGATGAGATTATTGATCTGTGTAAATGTAGTAGAGTATTATCTTGATTTTGACTTAATTCAAGTGCTTTTTTGTGTAATGTTAATTGATGTTGTTCTTCATCTGCTGTCTTTATGAAATCTTTCTTTGGTCTCCTATTATTTCTTTGGTCTCACCCTATAAAAATAGCAAGTTGATGAGCAAAAAGAAAGATTTTAAAAATAAATTATGATCACAGTGCATAACATGTCAAAGTGAGAGATTTTACAAATATTATGTTTAATGCTTAATGGTTTTACATTATAGGAAAATGAGTTCATCAAGCAGTTTAAGTTCATCTGCAAGTGCTTTTTTTGCTCCTTTCATCGATCAATCTGGAGATGAATGCTCCTCTTTGGGGCTACGTTACAAAATTAGTCAAGAGGGGGGAAGGAGGAAGTGGTAATACAAAATTTAAGTATAATTTTTGTAACATTGAGTACCAAGGGTCATATTCTAGAGTTAAAGACCATTTGTTGCTACTTACTAGCCATGGAATTAGAGTGTTTGCAATTGTGAAGGACAAGAGTGATCTTCTTTCTGGAATTCGAAAGGCAGATCAAGAAGTTGAGAATCTGAAAAAGATGGCAAAGCCTAAAAATGTTCCTTTACGACCTCCATCTTTCCAAATTAGTACTAGCCACGACAGGGTAAGAGATGTTGGAACATTTACAATAGAAGGTTATGAACCAAGAAAAAGAAAGACAATTGGGAGTAGTCCTTTGAATAAGGCATTCAATTAAAGTGTTAGAGAACATTTATATTCTTTAATTGCTCGTATGTTCTATTCAGCTGGTTTGCCTTTCCATTTGGCTAGGAATCTATATTTTGTGGGTGCTTTTCAATATGCTGCTGAGAATCAAATTATTGGGATGTCCCTCATGAATATAATTTGTTAAAGACTACCTTACTTAAAAAAGAAAGGGCAAATATTAAAAGGTTATTGGAACAAACTAAAAGGTCATGAGATGAGAAGGGGTTGAGTATAGTTAGGCCTGTGCAAAATATCGCCCAATCTGCTAAAACCGCACTGATCTGCATCAATCCACACCGCTCTAACCACTAACCGCGGTTTAAACTTTAAAATTTATAATTCGCCAACTGAATCGCTCTGCTCCGTTATAGTTAACATATATATATATATATATATATATATATTTTAAACTTCACTGAAATATCAATGTAAAAAAAAGTGTGGGAGATGTTTAAGATATAAAATTTATTACAAATTAGTAATTATATATATGGAATATATTATGTAGAATTAATTTTTGTTATATATCTAAAAAATATTATACAAATTAGTGTTATATATTATGCAAATGTATGATAATTAGTTAGAATATTCTTCAATCCTCCAATCCGTCAAAAATTGCAATTTATCAATCCGCTAATCCGCCAACCCGCCATTCGATTTGCAATTTTACTCTCAAACCGCACCATGCACACCCCCAATTATAGTATCTGATGGATGGATTGATGCACAAATGAGGCCTCTTATTAATTTTATGACAGCATCTGATGGTGGAGCTATGTTTATAAGAGCCTATGAAGCATGAGTGCGGGTACGCTGATACGGCAAAACTCAAAAAAAGTATGATACGGGTACGGTTGCTGTACGCTGATATTTTTTTTAATTATTTATAATTATGGTTAAAGGATCCAACCTACAAATTAAAATTAAATATCAAAACTAAAAAGAGAATTACAAAACTAAAAGACAAATCATATTTCAATTCAACAATGTCAACACTAAAGCATAATCCATGAGTTGTTTTAATGCCATTACATAGGAGAATTACAAAATAAACTTTCAGTCCATAATGCAAGCAAAGGAAAAACAAAAGAAAGAAAGCCCTATGTATCTAAACTTGACACTTCAAAGTTCACTTCCATCAACTTCATCATTGAATAAAACAGCTTCCATCTCTGGCTCATCAAGTGAAAGATTTACAATTTCAAGGAAACCAGAACCCTCCAATGAATCAAATGCATCTCCCCCAATGTCCCATAACTTGGTCTCTCCTTCTATGTATAGTCGACTTTTCCTTGATAAGAGGCGAATATTTGAGTGCACAAAAACCAACTCCTTGCACTGTTGTGGTGTCATTTTATTCCTCCTCATAGAGTGAATGAAAGAGTAGGTGCGCCAATTCCTTTCACAACATGATGAGGAACACGGTTGGCCTAGTAATTTCACTGCCAAGGATTGAAGCATAGGTGTAGAAGAGCCATGTGCCAACCACCAAACTACTGGTTTCATTACTTCTCTATCACATATTGAGTCAGAGTCTCCAAAACTTTCTAAACAACCTGAAAACTTAGCATATTCTGTATTAACAACCCTTCTCTCATCTGAATTAGGAAAGTATGTAACAACCCGAAAATTTAAGTTGTCCCTTAAATTTTAGTTTGGTATTATTTAATTATAAATGAGAAAAAACCCTAAATGTTTAATTAAATATTTCGTAAGAGTAAAATAAAATATTAAATGTTATGGGTATATGAGATAAAGCGTAATTAAATTAGGGATTATATATTATTGGAAAAAAGGGGTATATAAGTAATTCAAGATTTGGGCCAAAGTAGAATTAAACCTAAAGTTAAATATGTTAGATAAGTATGAATTAATGGTTTGGGACATGTAGCCTTGTGGCTTGGTGCAAAGAATGACACGTGGCAAGCTGGTGGCTTGGTGGTCACGACTATCTCTCTATAAAGGGGAGGATTTGTTGGGGTGAAGGGAAAAAGAAGGAAAACAAACTAAGAAAGAGGAAGAAAATAGTGGAAGTCAAGAAGGTTTTTGATAGTGGAAAGAAAGAGTAAGGTATTAATCCTAAGGTGAGTTATATTATACCTTGAGTCACCATAATATATTTTACGTATGTTTTGAGTTATCATAATTTATTTTACGTAAATTATGTTTTATATATTATATTAGCATTTTTAATTATGTTATTTATTTATGAACCTTATTTGATATACTAAGGAAAATCCATGGATATAACTGTTTATTAAAATGTGTTTTGAGTAATTATTTTATAAGTACCACCACGGAGGTCCCATGTTTTGGGAGACTTAAATAACCATTGGTTCTCTGATTAGTCACTTTGTGACTCTCTGTCTGTCATGGATCCACTGACACTCTGATTTCTGGTGTGGAGCAAAGTGTTGTACGGAGCTAAGTATTACACTATTGTGGGATCCACCTCTAGAGTTCGTACGAGCCACCTCTTGAGTCCATAAATCTGTTACGTTCCGTTCTGTACCATTGTTATAGTTATTTACGTAATTTCTATTATCTATCAAATGATTTCCGTACTATATAAATTTTGTATTTTAATATCAAGTTCTGTTTAGCCCCATAATTATCCATGGTGAATTTTATGCCCTTTTGCTTTTAGTATAATATTTCTCACTCTGCCATGTCCTTATAGTTGTTTACCACTTTCAGGTGACATGTCAGGGCCGGCGCGTGGGGTAGGCACAAAACACTTGTTAGACATTGTTCAGCTTTGACAATTTAATTAAATAGAAGCTTCAATGATTATTTTGGTACTCTCACTTAAATATTATTTTCGCTCGCGTTTATTTATTTGTTTAATAAATTGGCCGGAGGTAACTCCAGTTACTGGCTATCACGATACTTAACCTTTGGGTACAGTGAGCGGGTTGTGACAAGTGGTATTAGAGCAATGGTTTATAAAAAAAATAAAAAAAATAAAATAAAATTATCATTGGAGCATAGGACACACGCACATTTAACAAGTAAGATAGCGGGTAATTAGTACCTAAATATTATATTTTGATAGTTGATTTAATTATATTATAATTTTATATGATTATATATATTAAATTTTTTTTTTTTGTGTGCATAATTTGTGAAGGATATTAGATATAATTTATATTTGTTATAACAAAAGAAGGAAAAAAAAGGGTGTCAGGTTCAAGCACCCACCAAAATTATAATATAATTAAATACATATAATTTCTAGTTTAGTATTTCAAAAAAAAAAAATTCGTTTCGACTTTTTACAAGTGGGTTCAAATTTTAAAGATACTAATTTTGAAACTATTTCCTATCAATGGAAGATTCATGGATAAAAGAAATGGAAGTCCATCTCCAATTTCTTCAACTCTTGCATATGATTCTGTTATTTCATTTCTAGTCACTTGTTTAATTGTGTCTCATTTTATTTATTTATTTTTTTTTTCTTTTCAAAAACAAGACCGATGAAAAGTTTTTTAAGTCACTCATTGTTTCTCATTTTGACCCAACATAGTTTTTGACAAATAAACAGTGAGTTATTTCTGATAATTTTTTTTGAGGTAATGATTAACAATATTTTATATCAGATTAATCATCAAAAATTTATTCTTGATATATATGTATTTATCAGAGTGCGCAGCGGATAGCTTATACATATGGCAAATTTCGAGGACAAAATTTTTAAAAAGAGAGAAGATTATAACAACCCGAAAATATAAGTTGTCCCTTAAATTTTATTTTAGTATTATTTAATTATAAATGAGAAAAAACCCTAAATGTTTAATTAAATATTTCATAAGAGTAAAATAAAATATTAAATATTATGGGTATATGAGATAAAGTGTAATTAAATTAGGGATTATATATTATCGGAAAAAAAGGGGCATATAATTAATTTAAGATTTGGGCCAAAGTAGAATTAAACCTAAAGTTAAATATGTTAGATAAGTATAAATTAATGGTTTGGGACAGGTAGCCTTGTGGCTTGGTGCAAAGAATGACACGTGGCAAGCTGGTGGCTTGGTGGCCACCACTATCTCTCTATAAAAGGGAGGATTTGCTAGAGTGAAGGGAAAAAGAAGGAAAACAAACTAAGAAAGAGGAAGAAAATACAAGAAGTCAAGAAGGTTTTTGATAGTGGAAAGAAAGAGTAAGGTATTAATCCTAAGGTGAGTTATATTATACCTTGAGTCACCATAATATATTTTACATTAATTATGTTTTATATATTATGTTAGCATTTTTAATTAAGTTATTTATTTATGAACCTTATTCATTTATACTAAGGAAAATCCATGGATATAACTATTTATTAAAATGTGTTTTGAATAATTATTTTATAAGTACCACCACGGAGGTCCCATACCTTGGGAGACTTAAATAATCATTGGCCCTTTGATTAGTCACTTTGTGACCCTCTGTTTGTCATGGATCCATTGACACTCTGATTTCTGGTGTGAAGCAAAGTGCTGTACGGAGCTAAGTGGTACACTATCATGGGAGCCACCTCTAAAGTTCGTACAAGCCACCTCTTGAGTCCATACATCTGTTACGTTTCGTTTTGTACTGTGGTTATAGTTATTTACGTAATTTCTATATTATATATCATATGATTTTTGTACTATATATATTATGTATTTTAATATCAAGTTCTGTTTGGCCTCATAATTATTCATGGTGAATTTTATGCCCTTTTGCTCTTAGTATAATATTTCTCACTATGCAATGTGCTTATAGTTGTTTACCACTTTCAGGTGATATGTCAGGGTCGGCGCGTGGGATAGGCACAAAACACTTGTTAGACATTGTTCAGCTTTGACAATTTAATTAAATAGAAGCTCCAATGATTATTTTGGTACCCTCACTTAAATATTATTTCCGCTCGCGTTTATTTATTTGTTCGAGAATTGGCTGGAGGTAACTTCAATTACTGGTCATCACGATACTTAACCTTAGGTACGGGGAGCGGGTCGTGACAAAGTATCTCTTAAAACACTTGATTCTCATCTCAGAAATTTCAACATCTTTGTGAGGAGGAACACGAATGGGATTTTCATGAAGCCACATTCCACTATGATACCTAGATTTCATAATTAGAAAAAAAAAATAATAAGTAAATTATGCAATGAAAAAAAATAAAAGTATAAACTATGAGTCTAATGTGAATTATACCTTGGATTCAAAGAATGAGCAAGACAATGAAGAGGTGTGCTACTTTTTGTCCACCTTTCCACTAATATTTGATGCACTACAAAGTAAAAGGATGACTCTTCATTTTTTGACTTCCCTTCATGCCTATAAATGGATGTTTTCACCCATTTAATCATTGAATCCCACATCTCATAAACCAAATGTAGACATGGCTTATCGGTGTCACAAAATTTGAGCATCTCATAAATAGGCAATGTGAATGAGAGTACGCATTCAATCTTGTCCCATCAAATATCATTCAACAACTTTTCCTTTACAACAATTGTTTTCCCAACATCATCTTCCCTATAGGAAGCCCATTTCTCACTTATCACCATTACTTGGAGACCACAATATATAAGTTTAATCCTTTTTAGCATAACAATTGTAGGTGCAAAGCGTGTATCTGCAACAGAAAGTAGCTTCAAAGGTACAAACTCATTAAAAATAGCTAATCTCATAGAATGATTCATGATGAAATTTTTCACAAATATTACATCATCAATCACAGTAGTGATCCAATGGCATTCGTTATAAGCATATGCAGCAACTCCAATTTCCTTCGCAGCACAAATGTTCTTAAGAGCAAGATTAAGAGTGTCCACTACACAAGGTGTCCAAAAGATCTTCGGATAATTACCTTGAATGATTGATCCAGCTGCACTACAAACAGGAGCATTGCTAGTAATTACTTGAATCACATTATGAGAGCCCACTTCATCAATCACTTCACTAATTAATTTGGCAATATGATAATTATCCTTGGTCTCACTCTCACAATTAACAGCTCTTATAGACATAGCTCAATCATTAGATGTTGCAATAAAATTAATAAGAGCCTCCTTGTGCATCAGTCCATCTATCAGATACTATACTCAATCCCTTCTCATCCTATGACCTTTTAGTTGGTTCCAATAACCTTTCAATATTTACCCTTTCTTTTTTAGGTAAGGTAGTCCTCAACAAATTATATCCATGAGGAACATACCCAATAATTTGATTCTCAGCAGTATATTGAAAGCACCCACAAAGTATGGATTCCTAGCCAAATAGAAAGGCAAACTAGCTGAATAGAACATACGAGCAATTAAAGAATGTAGATGTTCTCTGGCACTTTGATTGAATGGCTTATTCGAAGGACAACTCCCAATTGCCTTTCTCTTTCTTGGTTCATAACCTTTCATTCTAAATGTTCCAACATCTCTTACCCCACCATGGCTAGTACTAATTTGAGAAAATTGAGGTGGTAAAGGAACGTTTTTAGGCTTTGCCATCTTTTTTCGGTTCTTAGTTTCTTGATCTGCCCTTTGAATTTCAGAAAGAAGATCACTCTTGTCCTTCACAATTGCACACACTCTAATTCCATGGCTAGTAAGTAGCAACAAATGGGCTCTAACTCTAAAATATGACCCTTGGTACTCAATGTTACAAAAATTACACTTAAATTTTGTATTACCACTTCCTCCTTCCCCCCTTTTGACTAATTTTGTAATGTAGCTCCAAAGGGGAGCATTTTCATTTCCAGATTGATCAATGGAAAGAGCAGAAGAAGCACTTGCAGATGAACCTAAACTGTTTGATGAACTCATTTTCCTATAATATAAAACCATTAAGCATTAAAAATAATATTTGTGAAATCTCTCACTTTGACATGTTATGCACTGTGATCATAATTTATTTTTAAAATCTTTATTTTTGCTCATTAATTTGCTATTTTTATAGGGTGAGACCAAAGAAATAACAGGAGACCAAAGAAAGATTTCATAAAGACAGCAGATGAAGAACAACAGCAATTAACATTACACAAAAAAAGAATTGAATTAAGTCAAAATCAAGATAATACTTTACTACATTTACATAGATCAATAATCTCATCCATCAATACAAGCTTAGCTAAGAATTGAAAAGAGAAATTGAAAGGTCATAAGTGAAATCAATATTGGGCTCAAGAGAACAACGTTGATATCTGCAAAAGAGAAAACAGGGAGGTCTTGGTTGAAAAGAACAATGCTGATATTTGCAAAAAAAAAGATAACAGAACAAAATTGCTGATCTGCAGGGGCACCAAAAAAAAAAAAGATGAAGAACACTCATCGGAGGGAAGACGAAGAAAGGAACAAAGAAGACGAAGACTAGTTGCTGATCTGCAGAAAAAAAATGTAAAAATGAAAAAGAAAAAGAAGAAGAAATGAAGAAGAAGATGAAGAACACTCACCGGAGGGCTTCATCTCGTTGCGTCGCCATCGTTGTCGCCAGAGGGCTTCAAAGTGAAGTGATGCTACTGAAGAAGACTGCGCCGTTTCTCTTTGTTGTTGCTGAAGTGAAAAGATGCAACAAAGGACAAAACCTAGGTGTTATATATTCTTAATATTACAAAATAACATTGTATTTTTTATAATAAAGAACATAAATAAATTGCTCCGGTACCCCTAATTCTCTTACAAATTTGATTTTTTGCCTTGGCGTACCCGAAACGTACCAATAGCGTACCCATGTCGTACTCACGAGGTACCCGATTGAAAAAATACATCATACCCCCTTTTGCCGTACCCGGTACTCATACGACACCATTTTTGGAGTACCCGTGCTTCATAGATAAAAGCTGTTAATTGTGATGTTGAGACCAAGGACAAGTATCATATTGCCAAATTAATTAGTGAAGTGATTGATGAAGTGGGCCCTCATAATGTGATTCAAGTAATTACTTACAATGCTCTTGTTTATAGTGCAGTTGGATTAATCATTCAAGGTAATTATCTGAAGATCTTATGGACACCTTGTGTAGTGCACACTCTTAATCTTGCTTTTAAGAATATTTGTGCTGCGAAGGAAATTAGAGTTGCTGCATATGCTTATGATGAATGCCATTGGATTACCACTGTGCTTGATGATGTAATGTTTGTGAAAATTTTCATCATGAATCATTCTAAGAGATTAGCTATTTTTAATGAGTTTGTACCTTTGAAGCTACTTTTGGTTGCAGACACACGCTTTGCATCTGCAATTGCTATGCTAAAAAAGTTTAAACTTATATATCGTGGTCTCCAAGCAATGGTGATAAGTGAGAAATGAGCTTCCTACAAGGAAGATGATGTTGGGAAAGCAGCTGTTGTAAAGGAAAATGTGTTGAATGATATTTGATGGGACAAGATTGAATATGTACTCTCATTCACATTGCCTATTTATGAGATGCTCAGATTTTGTGCCACCGATAAGCCATGTCTACATTTGGTTTATGAGATGTGGGATTCAATGATTGAATGGGTGAAAGCATCTATCTATAGGCGTGAAGGGAAGTCAGAAAATGAAGAGTCAGCCTTTTACTCTGTAGTGCATCAAATATTAGTGGAAAGGTGGACAAAAAATAGCACACCTCTTCATTGTCTTGCTCATTCTTTGAATCCAAGGTATAATTCACATTAAACTCATAGTTTATACTTTTATTTTTTTTCATTGCATAATTTACTTTTTTTTTTTTTCTAATTATGAAATCTAGGTATTATAGTGGGAGTGGCTTCATAAAAATCCCATTCGTGTTCCTCCTCACAAAGATGTTGAAATTTCTGAGATGAGAATCAAGTGTTTTAAGAGATACTTTCCTGATTCAGATGAGAGAAGGGTTGTTAATACATAATATGCTAAGTTTTCAGGTTGTTTAGAAAGTTTTGGAGACTCTGACTCAATATGTGATAGGGGAGTAATGGAACTAGTGGTTTGGTGGTTAGCACATGGGTCTTCTACACCTATGCTCCAATCCTTGGCAATAGAATTACTTGGCCAACCATGTCGCTCATCATGTTGTGAAAGGAATTGGAGCATCTACTCTTTCATTCACTCTATGAGGAGGAATAAAATGACACCACAACAGTGCGAGGATTTGGTTTTTGTGCACTCAAATCTTCGCCTCTTATCAAGGAGGAGTCGACTATACACAGAAGGAGAGACCAAGTTATGGGACATTGGAGGAAATGCATTTGATTCATTGGAGGGTTCTGGTTTTCTTGAAATTGCAAATCTTTCACTTGATGAGCCAGAGATGGAAGCTGTTTTATTCAATGATGAAGTTAATAGAAGTGAACTTTGAAGTGTCAAGTTTAGATACATAGGATTTTCTTTCTTTTGTTTTTCTTTTGCTTGCATTATGGATTGAAAGTTTATTTTGTAATTCTCCTATGTAATGGCATTAAAACAACTCATGGATTTTGTTTTGGTGTTGGCATTGTTGAATTGAAATATGATTTGTTTTTTAGTTTTGATATTTAATTTTAATTTGTAGGTTGAATCCTTTAACCATGATTATAAATAATAAATAAAAAAAAAATCGACTTACTACCACTGTACCCGTATCATACTTTTTTTGAGTTTTGCCGTATCAGCGTACCCGCACCGTACTCGTATCCTCACCCATACTTCATAGCTAAGATCATACTTAGAGGTTGTGAGTGCACAGTGCAACATACCTATAAGGAAGGGAATTTATGTGCAGATGTATTAACAAAAGTGAGAGCTAAGCAACCAGAAGACATCTTGGTGGTGAATGACCCACCAGCTGAGATCAAGAGTCTACTTGTAGCAGACATGATATGAATGTCTAGGGAGAGGGCGTAGTCCCTTTTGTTGTTTTACTTTCCAATGTACCAAAAAAAAAAAAGAAGAAATAATTTTTTGGCTGAAGTTTAATAAGTTTGCTTATTTGTTGGATAATTTTGAAAAAAATCCACTAAAGTCCAAAATTTATTTAAAACTGAAGTATAAAAAAAAAAGAAAAAAAAAGAAGCTTTTCGACAAATTTCATCCAGTAGACTTTTCAAAAAAAATTTAATATCATCTAGTATGAACAGATCTAAAAGGTAATAATAATAATAATAATAATAGAAACAATAAAAATAAAAATATATTCTAAATTATAAGAAATTCACATACACACACACCCCGTCCCCCCAAAAAAACAAAAAAAAGAAAAGAAAAGAATAAGCTTGCTTGTTTTTTGCGGTTATTTTTGTATTGGACGATTATATCAGTTGTTCTTATATTTTGATTTTGTATTATTTTAATTAGTTTAATTTTGATCATAAATTTATAATTTTATCTCAATTTAATCCAGTTGATTACAACTGTGAGTATTTTTTTGATTAAAACTGCCAATATGAATAGCATGTATCATGTTTTTATAGGCAAAATTATAAATTTGTTCAATTTAGTAAGTTAACATTAACCGACTCAATTATTATTTTTCGTTAAAAATCCTAATAGATATTATCAATTAGATCAAATTGACACAGCATTAAGGATTAAAATCAAGTGAATTGAAATTATAGTTACCAAAATGATATAAATGGCAAAATGAAAAGATTAAAGATATAATTTGACATTTTGTATTTAATAAACTTTTGTCAATTTGAAGTTAAAATTTTTTATTTTTTAAGTCTACCTAGATTAGACGATCCTAAGAATTTTAAAGAGTAAAAATTTTTGAAACAATTTAAAAATAAATATAATAAATAAAGATAAAATAAAGTCAATAAAATGACTTATGAAGTACTACAAAGTGCTCACTTCCAAGTGCCCACTTCCACCCTTCACACAATGTACATATAATGGTCCTTCCAACCGAATTAAAAATGAGTGTAATGCTAAAAATCAAATTAAATTAAGTCTTCTGTTATAATAAATGAAAAATTTTCAAATCAATGATACTTTTACAAAGTATTTAAATTCATGAAAAAGTTTATAACTTTAATTATTAAAATTGATAAAGTTTATCATTGATATACAAATTTTTTTTTAAAACTTACACTGAAGTGCAATTTCTCCTAATTAAATAGGATTGATCATATGATTTTTTTTGGTCATTTCATTCTATCAAAAACTATTGACTTAGTTTAATTAAAGTCACAAATAAAATTAAATGGACACCACTTATTTTTGATTAACCCAAATATGGCCTCATATATATATATATATATATATATTTAGATCAGGAAGAAAATCTTCATTGCAAAACTGATAAAAGATCAGATCAATTTAATACAGCGGTATCACAAGATTTCAAAAGAAATAAACAACTTTCATAGAAGGAATGATCTAACACTCTAAATCAACATACTTGATAAATTTGCACTCTTACTTAAGTTTATTGGCTTAAAAGGGATTGATTAATAGTGTTTAGAATTCGTTTGGGATGTGAGTTGGCTTTTTAACTATTTCAATTTGGGGTTAAAAAGTATCGTATGGTATAGGTTTTTTGATTTTTTTAACTTTTGTAAGAGAAAAAATAAAATGATTATGGGTTAAATGTGACATTTTATTCTATTTGGCTAAAATAGTCTATTTTGTCTTATGGCTAATTTAGCCCAAATGGGCATCCCAAACGGAGCTTTAGTTGCAATTTTAAATTGTAGATTATTTGACCCCCCAAAAAAAGTAAGAATTTCTTAATTTATAATTTATAGTTTATTTATTTATTTAGCTTATTTGAAACCCTTATAAATGTATGGCCTCGTGGCCACCTAACAATAAAAAGATACGTAATCATTTTATCTTAAAAATAAAATAAATAAAGATTAAATGTGTCTCTCTAATATTGAAAATTACGTGTCACGCCTATTAGATAATTTTTAGGACACACAAAGAAGGACGCACAAAGAAAATTAACTTCAAGGGATTGGTCTAATGGGTGCAACTTGGGTTATGAGAGTGTGATTCTTCTAGGTCTCAAGTTCAACTCCCATTAGGTGTTATCAACTTCTTGAAACCACACTCACGAATTCTGCCCGAGATCTGCCCGACACACATGGATAGACGCTTTGCATGAGTCCCGAAATTAGTTAAGGTGCGCGTAAATTACCCAGTTACCTAGTCATGAAAAAAAAAAAATTTTATTTAGTCGTGAACACAAACTCTCTCTCTCTCTTCAATTCCTCATTCCATAATCCTACACTTCACTTCACCCCCTCTGTAATGTATTTCACAGCCACCAATTTCCTCAAGATGCCAAAAACAACCCTCCATTTTTCTCCTCTAGACTCCTATTCTTCTCCCCCACCCAACCATGGCATTACCTTATATTCTACTTCTCCTTCCATTTCTCACATTCCTTCCATCAGCCCTATCAATACTCACCCTTGACTACTACAGCAAAACGTGTCCAAACTTGCTTGATATCATACAGAAAGTTGTCCTCGAAAAGCAACTCTACACCCCAACCACCACTACCGCCACTGTCTCTTCTTCCACGATTACATGGTGGAAGGGTGTGACTCATCCATCCTTATCGCCTCCGATTCCTTCAATAAGGCCAAGCATGACGCTGCATCAACCTATCCCTCCACAGCGACGAGTTCAAAGTCACCACCGGTGCCAAGACCGCTCTCAAGCTCACATGCCCTAGCATCGTATCTTGCGCCGATATCCTTGCCATCACTGCCTGCAACTTAGTGAAGGTAGTCGGTGACCCATTTTACAAAGTCTGGCAGGGTCAAAAGACAGTTTGATCTCCAAAGCCTCAGAGGTTGAAGGCAACGTTGCAAGGCCAAACATGTCATCAACACAAATAATCTCCATGTTTAAGGCCAAAGGGCTCTCAGTACAAGACATGGTAGCATTGGGTGGTGCACATACCATTGGTTTCTCTCATTGTGACAATTTGCCAAAAGAATCTTCAACTTTAGACAGACTTCACAATATGATCCATCATATAACCATAAATATGCCCTAGAATTACAAAGAGTACGTACTAACTACACTAAAAACCCAGCAATTTTGGCTTTCAATGACCTGATAACTCTGGGAAAGTTCGAGAACATGTTCTACTTGAACTTGCAAAAAGGTTTAGGATTGTTGGTATCAGACTAGGTGCTGGTGTCTGATCGTCAGAATTTGCAAAAAGGGTTAGGACTGTTGGCATCAGACCATATGCTCATGTCAACAAAGCAGTACGTTGATTTGTATGCGGCGAACCAGGCTACGTTTTTTAATGATTTTGCTCGAGCAATGGAGAAGGTTAGTGTTTATAAGATCAGGACGGGAAAGAAGGGAGAGGTTACACAAAATTGTGATGCTTTCAAACCTACTTAATGAAGGACAACAAGAACAACAACAATAACATTTCCTAATCTGTATATAATCTTTTGGTAGCATAATTTGACTTGATTTTAAGGCTCAAGCTGGTGCTATGTTTAAACAAATCCAATTTTGACTGAGGAATACTAAGGTTCATTTCATCCATGTTCTGTCACATTTTCTTGTTCAATGAATAGTGTAAAATTGACAAGAAATGGAGAGAGAGAGAGAGAGAGAGAGAGAGAGAGAAACCAACATAAGTACACAAACTGTGGATGAAGTTACAGACAAAATGTGAATAGATTATTCTATGTGGAAAGTTAACCTATCAACACAACCCGAAAACCCCCTTTTTTTAGCATATCATTAAAATAAACTTTTTTTGGGGTCATCATATTTTGTACACTAAAAATTTACATCAAATTTCACTTTAGTCTCATTTTCTCGCTAGAGAAGCCCACATAAACTCACAAATTGTTTAGCAAATTCCTCACTACAGATCTGCTCTGTTCTTTGTAACAGCCTATCACGGAATTATCTGCAAGTTCAGGTCTCGTTTGGAAATAAACTATTTTAATAATTTTTTTACTTTTTATGAAAATATGTATAGAAAAATAAAGAGAGTAATGTGACAATTTATAATGACTTTATAATTTTTTAACTAAAATGTATAATTGACAAATGATATCTATCCATTCTTCAACTTAAATATGAAACTAAAAAACCGCACAAGGCAACATTTAGGATTAACCGATTGGCTACAGGAAAGCATGGATGCAGCTTAAAATCCAGCCATTCAAATAACTTGTCACTTATCCGAGGCTCAAAAAAGAAACACCTAACCTTCCTCTCAACGCTACTACTAGCTCATAATTTGCAAGGACAAAATTACAGCAATTATCCCTCGGATTTACGAACCTCAAAACCTATACAAGGATATAAACAAGAAATTTCTGCTACCAAGAATCTCGTTGCCAATATTAAAGGACTAAAATAGTTTTATTCTAGATTAGTATGCCTCATTAACAGCCAATATATCCCCTAGATTCCTGTGGGCAGCAAAAATATGGTCTATCCCACAAAGCACACCCCAAGCGAAGGTTGAGAGAGAACTCCATCAATAGAATATGTACTTTACAGCTATGATGCCTGAAAATTACTGAGAAAAGAACAACAGAACGACGAATGCAAATGAAAAAGAGGAAAAAAATTTACAATAACAATGAGTTACGCGATTACTTTACAGGCTGCCTGCCATTCTGCCAGGACCAGTGTTTGGTTTTATTTAAAATTATGGCCTGCTGCAGGAATCACTTCACATATCCAATAGTTTTTGCTTACATGGACCGTGAAGCAACACATGAGCTTAGCAGACGCTACGCCAATCATATACAGTTTAAGATTCCCCATACTTTTTCGAAGAGACTAAACTCCTGCAGAGCATGATAACACCCATTGTCACCAGAAGAAGTCTAGAAACATAGAAACTGATCATAGAACTGGACACAACCTATCACATGAAGTGAGTTTCACCTTTTTGTGGGTTTCACACCACCCATGTGAGAGGGTTTGTATCTAATTCTGTGATTGGTTTTTGTGTGTAACACAAAATGTTAATAGACCAAGAGCATTTTTCAAAATTCTCACCGGCTTTAGCAAGGTTTCCTCTTATCCACCTTTAAGTGAATATTATACCATTTTTTCTTCTTTGGCCTATCTCTTGTTGAAGATTTCTTCTCTCTTACTTGGTCATCATCTTTGGCATCCTTGGATGCACTTCTATTCTTGCTTCTACTACCACTCCTTTTCATTGGAGGAGCAACTGCGTAAGAAGCATGAATTTCATTCCTTTGCTTGAGAAGTTCATCAATCTGCAAAATCAAACATAGAACAAGGGTCAAACATACAATTCAGTGAGTTTTAGAACTACCAACGCGCTCCAACAATAACACCCCCTATAAAGTTCATAATCTAGTTCGGTAAGCATTTAACTCACTGCTCGCATTTCTTGTGCGTATCTACTGGTCATCTCTGTAAACTGTTGGAGGACCTGTTAACATCCACAAGAAAAATAAACAAAAGGAAAGCAATTTGTAAAGCTGATGCATACTGCAAATATTGATATCTAAACCTCTCTGTATTCAGTTTCAAACTTTGAGAGTTCCACCCTCTTAGACAAAATCTGAGTTTCCACAGCTCTAAGATTCTCCTTCTCCGCTGTAAACTGTGAAGCACAAAGAGCCTCTATGGTGTAGCTTGCCCTTTTGAAAAAATTGTCGCCTAAAGAAATGTGCCAGAACATCGTCAGAAAATGGCAGTTAAGGCCACCAAAACATAGAAGCCAATCCCATACAGATCAGCACACTATTTTTGCCATCATTATAATACATACCAGTACATTTTATCTTGCCATTTTGGACTTATTGCTATAAAATGTTACAAATTTAACAATTGCTCTGTACTTGTAACTATTTGATAAAATCAACATTTCCAAACCTATTAGTGTAGAGATCCTAATTTTTGGTAATTACACATGAAACCCTGAGCCTTAGATTAATAGCATTTTAGCCCCTAGTTTCGTAAAAGTCTGCAAAATGGCCCAATAAAGAATAATTTTCCTATATATTATCATAATTAAATCCTAGAACACCACTTTATAATTGGAAATACCCTAAAACTTGATTTTTATTTATTTACCTTGTAGTTTATAAATTAATTCATACATTTTATTTTTATTTCTATTTTAGTTTTGTTATTCCTTCATTTATTATTTATTTGAATATTTAATCATTATTTGAATTGAATATCATTATTTATTTGGATATGTACATAGGTATTATAAATATATATATATATATATTGGTGGAAAATTGGTTGAAAAGAAAATAAATAAAATATCTAGATATTTATAAGTTTTCTTAGTCATTAAGCTAGAATGGTAGAATGGTCTTTTTAACCCAAATCTTGGCCTATAAATTGAGAAGCATTGTCTCAATTTCCACTCTCACATTTCACCAGCCCAAGGAGAGAGTGAGAGAGGGAAAGTGTGATTAGGGTAAAAAAAAAAAAAGAAAAAAAAAAAAAAAAAAAAGGAAGAAAAGGTGACTCAAGAAGGTAAGAACACACCCCTCCCATGTCTTCTCCAATTCTTTCACCCATCTCATCCTATTGTCTAGATGCCCTTGTATATTAATGGTAAATAGGGTTTTTGAAGTGTGTGAAAGTGTAGATTTGATTTAGTGACTTTGCCTTACAAATTTGTCAAATTATGCACTGCTGCAACTTCTCTAATTTAAAAGAAATATCAAACCTATTTATTTCTCAAATTTGAATTTAATGTAGAATATTTGGTGTGTTTAGAGCTTGTGATAATTTTATTAGCCCCTCATTGTGTGTTTTTAAGACTTGGATATTTTGTTTTAAAATCTGGTCCTGAGTTTCTGAAAAACAGTCCACTTCTTACAATTTTATAAAATCCCAGAAAAATCATTAAATTGTTGGTTCTTCCGTCAAAATTTAGAATTCTGAGTCCACTTTCCAATAGAATTTATTTGGGTGAAAATCATCAGGTAGATTGAGAGGAAAGCTAGTTTTCCCAAAGGGTGAAAAATCTGGATAGATTTTCTAATATAGCTTGTAGATAAATTTCTAGAGGTGCTGTGCAAATTCTGAGAATTAGAACTGAAACTAGACAGATTGATTATTGTTTCTGTGCAATTTCAGCCCCTAATTTGACCTAGAAGCATTTTTACCAAAGCGGTATTGTTAGCCCTGCAGAACAGAACAGTGCTGGAAATGATGTTTTATTGGGTTACTTGTCTCTAAGTGTTTCAAAGCATTCCTAATGTTGTTTGCTTGCTTTACCATACTTATGTATGCTTATCATGGGTTATATTTCCTCTCTTACGTTGGCTCATGCTCTTTTATATTACCAAATGTGATTAACTTATTTACTAAAAGAACTAATAAACGGGAAATGATAAGGGGTTGGCAATAGATGACGTTCACTCGTGTTTCAGAATGATTTATGTAATATGCATGTGAATGGGATGAATTGTAGTGGGATTAATACCAAATGACCTAAGTCTTGAGCAAGTGGTCTAAGCGAGCCCCTAGGTTGACACAAATGTATTCAGACTCTATGCGGTGGTTTCAGGGTGTAAGCGAGCCCTAGGCACGATTTGGTATGTGCAGGGCGTAAGCGAAACCTAGGCACGATTTGTGTGTAAGCGAGCCCACTTGTTTGGCCGTCCCTTTTGAGATCCACCAATGTTGTTGACTGGTAAACAACTGGGAGGTGGACATAGGTGGTAAGGTCAGCAAAGCAGCAAAAGGGGGAGTTCTGAATAATCCAGTGTTCAACCTTATGGTTGGATAGAAGGATCTCTTTGGGGGATTTTAGATGTTTAGTCAAACTACTAATTCACAGAACCTAATTGTATTGTTATATGCTATGTTACCCAGTTTGTTCTGTGTATGGTTGATTGATTGATAGAATGTATGAGAGTGCGTGTGTTTTTACTGGGCATTCCAAACTCATGGCGTGTCATGCCAGGTGAGGAAGCAGTTTACAAGGAAGAAGTTTACAATGGTGAAGGTTATCTCGAAGGCAACCAAGATAAAGTGTTGGAGCCGTGGTTCACTTGAAGACTTAGACTAGTAGTTTTTTTTCTTTGACTTTTGGTGTGACAGTATTTTGTAATCCTAGTGCAGAACACAAATGAATTAACTATGGTATTAACTATGCTTATATGTGTATATTAAGATGTTTTGGTTATCTATCATGTTTTAGTTGTATTTTTTTTTTTTCACGGTCATGAATTTTGGGGCGTGACAATTAGTTACCTATTAAGTGCAATTTACCAATTTTTACAAAATGCAACACTCCTAGAAAAATAAACATACATGCAAAAGATAATATAATTTTTAACATAATATAGAATTAATAGCTTTTAGTACTCAACATAGAACAAATACAATTTGTACACTTGGTACATTTTGAATAAATGGTCAAGGCTAGTGTTACCAAAAAATGCTAAGACCCCAGCGTTTATGTTTTGGAATGCAAGTTCTGAAACATATAGTACACTTTCATTCCAAAATGGTGATTTTAGTGATCCCAATTTTTTACTAATTTGTTTCATTCAATTTTTCTTTAGGAGGAAAACAAAAGACAATATAAATGAACTAAATAATAGAGTAGAGTTTTGATGGGACAAAATGTAAAAAATGGGCCATAATGCTCCCAAAAAATGTGTTATTACATAATCAATTAAAAGAATAATAGACTATTTTATTCAATAACTATCCATTTGTAAAATAGAAATAGCTCTCACATTTAGAAGTAATTTAAATTGCAACAGTGTAACTATACAAGTCTGCCCTCATCATACCACATATTAGAGTATATGGACTTACCATGTTCACAATTTTGTTATTTTTATTGGAATGATCTGCATTCCAAGTGACATAAGTTAAGATATTCAAAGATATCAATCATTTTTTATTTTTCAAACGTTTACTTGAATTTTAATATTTTTAAACTTTAACTACTTCTTTTTGTGTTTGAAAAAAAAAAATCACAACCGACTAAATATTAATTCTCTTGGCTGGTGCAGCCCGATATAGCCAAGTGTAACCCAATCACTACAATTCGGTATAGCCTAAAAACATAAGCACGATAAAAATCAAGCCCTTTACCATTTTCTTGCCGGTATGGTACAACATTGACATCTATGCATCCAACTGCCTTGTCAAGAATTTAAGAAATATATTTGGTTTGTCTTTTGAGAAAAAATTTCAAAAATTTGTTTAGTTGAAAATTTTTGAAAAAAAAAATCCAAAATCACTTTTTTCTCTACTATACATCAATCAATCACTTTTTCTCTCTCCTCTCTCCTTCTCTCCATCTCTCCATCTCTCACATCTTACACATCAATCAATCACTTTTTCTCTTACACCCATCTATTCAACTACAAAAAAATAAAAAAATAAAAAATAAAAAAATTAAATCATTCCAAACTCCAAAACTATTTTCAAAATATACAACCAAACAAATTTTCAAATTTTGTAAACTCTTTCCAGAAAATTATTTTTCAAAATTGTTTCACAAATTCAAACCAAACACGGCCATAACTTGATGCAAGTCAACGAGCTTACCATAAACTGCAAACACATGGGTCCCAGCTTTTAATTCAGATACTTCACATGGCTGAAAGGCCTCCAATTTTTTGAAAAAGGCCATGTCTGGATCCTTTGCTGCTGCCATCTAAAACCATCATAGCAAGAAACCAAAGGTAAGAAGGATGAATAAAAATAAGTTTAAAAAAGAAAAAATTAATAAGATCATAAATGGAATGATCAACTCACAGAGTTAGATGCTTGATCCAATCGATAGACAGGAAAACCAAGAAAATACATCCCAGAAGATGTAAGCTTTCCTGTTTTTGCACTATCCTCCTACAGCAGTGGCAGTTAGATATAAGTTACTGAAACAGATGCTTCAGTTCTAAAGTCAATCACATGTCAATACATTACATTCTGGAACCCTATTGCATCATATCTGAATGAGAAGAACCTCAACAGGCTCAAAATGTGGTCATCTAATGTCCCAAAGAATTAGGAGATATGCTTCATTAGCTTTCCCCATCCACAGCTTGTAAGAATAGGACAGGAAAACCCCATAATTTTTTCTTTTATTTATTTATGGGTTTTGTTAATGAGTGCCCTTAGGGCACTTGATAAGAAGCTTGAAATGCTTGTACATAATGCATGAGAGTGCGTGCAACATGCAATGTACAATCAATTTAAACATTGTTAATCAATGCCCTTAGGGCACTCGTGAACCAAACCCTTTATTATTTATTTTTTAATAATTAAGATTTGTCAAAAATCAAACATCACAAAAAGGAACATGTATACATGATGTATACAAAAAAAAAACCAATAGAAAATCAAAAAGAATTTTTAACATTTAAAATGATAATCATAAGTTCATAACGCAAAATACCCTCATATTAATGTAGAAGTTCAGAACATGATATCCAAGTCTTGTTCATCAAATTTAACTCAAAACCAAATAGATATAAATTAATAATCAAGGAATCAAATGAGAAAGCCATAAAAGTTTGTCTTAAAAAAAAAAAAAAACTAATGTAAGTTTTGGGGAGAAAAAAGAGAGAGTTTGAAGATTACACATTCAAATCATGTACATTTAAGATCTTCCCATAAATTCTGTGTCTCATTTTTTATGATTTTAACAGTTGAAAAAAAGAAAATGAGAAATGGACTTGCATAAAAAATCAGTAGCAAGTAGAAGCATAACAACCATTACGGCTGTGAATTTTTCTGTCACACCGCTATAACAGCCATAACGGGTGGCAGTAACCACCGAAACTATTACGTAATGGCGTTACCTAACAGTTGCAACTGATTTTTTAAACCTTACTTCTTCCCATATATCGTTTTTTGCTAGTCAAGGCTCCATCATGCACATCCATCATCATGCCAAAATTCAATCGATAGCTCTTTGGCTTCTAAAGAGATTCACAAACTTTTCGCGATAATATCAACATCATAGGCTCCCACCTATAGCAAGGTCTGGGAGAGGTGATAGCCAAGCAACTTAACCCCAGTTTTTGTGGAGAGGTTGATTTCCGTTACTCAAACCCATGCCACTTGAACTCACACCACAATGCTGAATCCAGAGAGTACTTGCCATCTCACCAAGTCACCAACAACAAGAAGTAGCTTGATAGTTGGTTTCAAATAAAACCAAGTTTATAATAAAAAGACAGAAAAAGAAATTGATTTACAAACTCTCTTTTCATGCACTACCATTATCATAAAGATTAACATGACAGATGCCTATGATCTAGCACACGATATTTTTTACTTTATTTTTAACATGTAACTATACCACTTATAATAAAAAAGATTGGTTTACAAACTCTCTTTTCGTGTATTATCATCAAGATTAACATGATAGATGCCTATAATCTAGCATATAATATTTAACTTTATTTTTAACATTTAACTAGTCCAAATATTGGTCAGACATTTAGTGAGATAATCAAAGGGGAATAAACTAAATTACATCAATAATTTCCACATTAACAACAATCCACAATTGCCAAAAGGACACTTTATACCTGAAGTGCAAGACTGTATCCACCGTTTTCTACCTGATCAAAGTACAATAGCTGCACAAACCCCCAGCCTATTAGTAAAATCAATGGTACCAACTTGCTAAGATGTCTAAAATAAAACAATAGCTTCATCACACGATTTTGAAATCTGTAAGAAAATCAAGAAGAAAAAAATGTTTGTAGGAACTTGACATGTAAGAGATTTGGATTTTTAAGAAATTAAAGAAAAAAGAAATTTATGATGCATGTTTAATACTGTGAATGACAATGTCTGAAATCAATTCAAATTACAATTGGAACAGGTGTTTTGGGAAGTTGGTAAAAAGTTGGCTTTTGGCTTTTTACCAGGCTTTTTAGCTTTTTGAAAAGTTATTTGGGAAGTTGATAAAAAGCTGACTTTTTGCTTTTTAGTTTAATGTTTATTTATGGTGTCAAATCAAATTAAAATGACCAAAATACCCTTACCCAATATAAGAAATTTATTTTTTTATTTTTTTGTCATAGGCCCTAATTTGTAATTTTACACTTGCGTTTTTGGCACTTGCCAAACCAATTTTGTTGTGTTTTTGGCACTTGCGTTTTTGGACATTTCGTCCAAAAACGTGGCTTTTTATTGTGTTCCCAAAACGGCAAATAACAAACATATACACTACTGATACTGATGTTACAATCAACAACCTAACATCAAGCAGCAAAAGCATGTAATAGTAGCAATAACTAACAACAATCAAGAACTAAGTAGCACAAACATGGACATGTGAAACAACACGGACCTGCCAACATAGCGATTTTCAAAAACTGTAAAATCAAGGTTTTGAAAAGCAATTGCGTTAGCCGTAATGATTGCGGTGACACGATAGTGGTTGCGGAGGTGTAAAGACCGTAGTGTAACGGTTGCGGTAACCGAAACCGTGATTTTTTTTTTTTCCCGCACAATTTGAAGAAAACTTATCGATACACATTTTTTCTTTTTCTTTTTCTTTTTTTTTTTAGAATCACATTTATTGGGGTTTAAAATAAATTTTGATCAATTTTGTTAATTTTTAAGTATGATCTAATATATTTCATATTTTTAAATCACTATAAAAGGAACTTTTTGCATTTTATTTCAATAGTTAATGATTTTAAGAATAATTGATTTTAAATGTCTACAAATTATATTTTACCAATGCCTAAACTAACTAAATAAAAAATATTCACAATTATTAAAGGAAATGATTATAAAATAAAATTTGAGCCATAAATTTTATAAAAAAAAATTATAAAGAAAAAAAATTCATATAAGATTTTTTCTTTGGTCTTGGATCACTTGATTATTTGTTCTTTTTTGTAAGTTTTTTTTTTTTTTTTTTTTAAAAAAAAGTTATTCAGAATATTGTAAAAGGGTGTAACGGTGTGTAACGCGCCGTTATGGTACTGCTACGGCCGTTACGTAACACCGAAATGACTGTTACACGTGTGAATTTTTGTCACACCGCTATAGCGACCGTAACAGGTGGCAATAACAACCACAACCGTTACGTAACGGTTGCAACCGCTTTTTAAAACCTTGCACGTAGTAGACTAGGACATGTTTTATATATCAAACATATGAATAGAAGCGTCTGTGCTTCTTAACTCAAAAATGTATAATGTCCAAGTTTTAGTAATGTTTTGTTGTAGGGCCAAAGGAAAAGTTCTAGAATAACAAGCCTAAGTGTTGGTACATGTGTGAAGAAAAAACGTCCCACATCAAAAGAAAAGTGAAGAAGAAAGGATCTTAAATAATGTACATAATGGATTCACAACTTACGAGCTTAATTTTTTAAATGGCTATGAGTTCCAAACAACATATGTTGAGCTCGGATGTTGCACAAGGTGAACTTCTTAGTTTCTCTCCCAATGAATTGGGCCATATTGCTTTGTTGTGAGCTCGCAAAATAACTCTTGATAGACCAAAAAACCTCCAAGTGCACAAAAACAATGGCTCTCAATAGCGTAGTGATTCTCGATGTAGCAAGAAAAATCCAAGTCCCCATGACATAGTCGCTCTTGATGGAGACGGTGGCTCAATTGATGGCAAGTAGTAGTTTGTAAATCATGCTCTATGGAGAGCTTGGCTTGAGATATGGTTCACAAATGAGGGGAATATTATTGGTACATGTGTGAAGGAAAAGAGTCTCACATTGAAGGAAAAAAAAAGGTACAAAGGAAAGGGTCTTAATACACATTGGATGGATTCATCCCTTAAAGGCTTAAACTTTTAGGCTAGTATGAGTGCAAACAATGTATGTTGGGGCCAGTCCGGGTATTGCACAAGGTGGACTGCTCGATTTCTCGCTGAGGAATTGGATATTTCAATTCCTCGACACTCAGTGGCATCGAGGCTGAAAGAGAGAATGACTAAGGCAGCTTTGCGCAAAACATCCACCAGATTGTCATAGTGAGGAACTTTACTCATTTTTACATGTGCACATCAAACCCCAAAAATTGACATGTCACATAACTATGAAATCATCAGAAGGGATTAAATAATACCTCTTCTAGTTACCTAATTCATCTTATAAGTTTCCTACAATAATAGGGTATAAAGATGATAAAATCTATCTTATGGTATGAGGTCAAATGAACTGTCAGCAGGCATAAGTTTTGAGCGCAAATATCATACAGTTTTATCATTTTCTGTTTTGTGCTTTGGTTGTTTCCCATGTTCCAGGGATGGGAGAAATGGAGAAAGAGAACTTAGAATTGAAACCAAAACTCCCACAGTGTAGTCTGTAAATCATATTAATGACTTCCATAATCCTAAATTTTAGAGTAAAACAACTATTTCACTCTATCTGTGCTTTGACTAACATGGAGGAATTACCAATTCTAGTTTGATAGAAGAACAATTGTAGCTCACGATTTGAAAGTAGAGCTAATAAGTCAAGTCTTGCATGCCTAAATTGATAACTCTATAGCAGCACATTCCACAGTTGATAGATATAAAGATTCCTGAACGCTCATGAGCCACACACTTCTACAAACCTTAAATTTGTTTTTGTCTGATGATTGCACCCGGCACACAAATCCAGATCGTGCTTCCTCCTCTGTTATGCTAACAGAATAGAAATGAGCGCATTGTTTATCAACCTGTTAAACAATGCCAAAAACCCATATAAGCAAACACCGTTTAACAGGACGTGTATCATAAATAACAAATAACTTACCTGTCCAACATCACCCAAAAAATTAAATTAAAAAAAAAGAAAAAAAAAAACAGCAGCAGCTAGCCTACCTTTCTACGCACTGGTTGTTCCAGTGGAAGCGGGTGAATTAACACTGCACCATTCAGTGCCTCCTCTAAGACAGTTGCTGATACTGCTGTTTTGATTGGCACGCCAAGTTTGCTAAATGTTGTACAAGAAGAACAGAACAGGAACTTTTATCTATACATAGCACAGGGCTCATACTTATATGAAAGAATGGTTCTACAAACAAAAGAAAAAAATTGAAAATGACAAAGAAACAGTAATAATATTAACTTACCTAAAAAGTGCAGCAAACATGGTGTTAACAGCACCCAAACTAGAAAGATCTAGCTCCAAGTCTTGGCTTTCTGATTCAACAGCCTGAGCAGAGGACAATCATGTCACATTTAGCACTTTATCTTTGCATTAACTATTAAAAAAAGGTATCAAATAAAATAAAATCAGAAGTAATTTCTATTAACGGAATATCTAAAATACTGAAACAGTTTTTAATTACGGCATGAACAAAGTAATTTAGAGGGAACAACAAAAATGACCATATTGAATCCCAAATGGTCTAATTAAACATCTTCCTAAATATCTTACCTTAAACCCAGCTGTGTCATACTGACGCCGTTTGTCTGGATCAGACAAAATATTATAGGAAAAAGTAGCCTCCTTAAACATATCAGCTGCTTGAGGGTCATTTGCATTCTTATCAGGATGGTACCTGAAATTGTATGATATTAGCATCATCAATAATTAATCTGCCGCACCAAAAAATAACCAGTCTCCACATGTGAGCATGCTTGTGCAAAGAGATAGAGAGAGAGTGAACATCTCCAATGCAATTTAAGATGTGAAGTAGGCCTAAGCAACAGGCCGAGCTTGAAATTTAAGGCTCAGGCCCAAGTCCATGGGCTTTGATCGGTCAACAGGCTGGGTTTGGGCGGCTCATCCTAGATTCCTAATACACAGGCCCTGCCCTAAATGTTGTGGAGTTTTCCAATTGTTAATACACAAAAACCGAAAGAGACAAACCTACAACTCGACTTAGTAAACAACTTCACCATGAGATATCTTTCTTTCACTTTCATTGTTAAACAATTTCCTCAAAGTAAATAATTAACCAGCCATAAGGCAAGGTTTTGTGTTCGCCTTCCAAGTATATGACTTAACCTTCTCATAACATAAATATATTTTTACATGTATGTGCATGTGTGTGCATGCATATTAGTTTCACATAAAACTCCAAAATTGAAAAAAATTAAGCTTGTTACAGTTCATTTTGGCTTAAACTGTGCTTTGATGCCCCTATTTGTGCCTCATTTCCTTGAGACCTCCACCTAGGCAGAAACATGTAAGTTTCACTATTAAAGTGATCTCACATGCCTTAATGTGCTTCTGTACAGAAGTAATACATGCAGACAAGAGCTACCACACAATGGGGAGTTAATTATGAATGCAATGCAAGCTAGTGTGCGTGCGCGCGCGCGCTCACACACACGCATCAAATTCTATCCTTTTTGTATTCCTTAGACGTAGATGTAGGAGTGAGCAGTACCATATATTTTCCCTTCAAAAGGAATAGGAGTACTGTAATTTAGATTAACTCATTTGAAATTCATTTGCCACAACACGAGGTGAGTGAATTCATTTATTTTCTTGTGCAATTGCATTAAAGTTTGTTGTTTCTAGCACAGTTCGTGAATGTGCAGCCTTCTTCATTGAGGCTAAATCAGAGTCAACACATTCCCCTGCTTAAAATTTCTTGGGCCAGTTTTACGGCCCTTTGTTAAATTTTTCTTTGTAGGAAATTTATTCCACACACAAACACAAACATAAACACATTGGTAAACACCAACTTCTACAAAAGTTTTTTTTTTTTTTTTGAAAAACTAACTAGATTAGAAAAGAATTTGTCAGACAACTGGGAGACTGTTTCGTTGTTCTTTTTCTATCAAGATTCCGTAGCTATTAAAAAAGGCAAGTAAAAAAGTTTTTCAAACACTAGCTTTTACATCATCTAGGGCTTAAGTGAGGAAACAAAAAACTTCAGCTCAGATAAATAGAAAAATACACTATCCACATTAATTTATTCTTCATTTGAAGACCACAATAATGTCAAACAATACAGTACTCACATCACTTTGTTCTTCATTTGGGAACCAAAACCATATCAAACAATAAATGTTAGAGCAATTCCGCCAGACTCTATACTGTGCTTGTTAGGCATTTTACCTAATCAAACCACAATTTCAATGCTCCAATAGGCTAGGCAATACACTAGGCATTATGCCTCATCTACAAGGGGACCAGCTACAATTGGAGAGCCAAGAGAGGTTAGGCAAATGATTTCTCTCTTTTAAGTGTCTACATGGCCAACTATAAAGAGTATCGTTGGAGCTTAGTTGCACGAAGCGGGAGCGGGAGCGGGAGCGGGGAAGCGTGAGCTGATAGAAGTTTCTTAAGTTGGGAGCGCCTCGGGAAGCGATAATATATATATATATATATTTTTAATAGTTATTTCTAAAATATATTTATTATATAAAGGTGAGTTAAATAATTATTTTTAAATATATTTATTATTTTTATCTTAGATATTATTTTTATAGATAATATTTTTAATTTATTTATATATATTTTTAATTTTTAATTGATATATATTATAAATAAAAAACAGTAAAATAATAAAATATGTTAAAAAATAGTAAAATAATAAAAAATAATAAAATAATGATTTATTTTATAAATCTTATTAGATTTTTTTTTATTATATTTGATTTAATTAGATTTATTATATTATTATATAACAAATTATATTATTTATTATATTTATTATATGTTAGAAACGGGAGGGGGAAGACGACGCATCTGTCTCTCTCTCCTCGCCGTATCTGACACCAACAAGCTAGGGTTTTTGTTCTTCACCAACGATCCCATCTTGGCTAGGATCGCGTTTCTCTCTTTACGGAAACGCGATTCCTACACGTTTCTTTCTAAGAACGCGGAATCGCGTTTCTTAGGAAGATTCGTCACCTGTTAGGACGATTCATGCAACTAAGCGTTGGAGTACACATCAGCTAAAGTGATTAGGTAAAAATAAAAATGTATACTTTTTTCTTTTTTTTCGTGTAGTTTCGATAGACAAAATGCCTCGTAGTGTTGGAGTTGTTCCCTCAATTCAATCTTTGAAGTTTCTTTTTTCTCTTTATTTTCTTTGGATATATTCTCACAAAGATAGCAAGAACTAAATTTGACACTGTTAGAAATTGGGCGCCCATGAGGCATGACCCTTTGAACCTTTTGAACCTGAACCTTTTGAACCTTATCCATGTAAGTTTGAATTTGAATTCAAATTCAAAACTTATTTAGATAACCATTATTTAGATAACCATTCAGGATATCTATATCTATCATATCAATAGATATGGATAGATGTATAGATAGATATCGGTGGTTATATATGTGATTATATATTTTAGATAAAATATTGATATATCAAATACGTATATCAGATACGTTATGTGGTGTTTACCCATAACTTTTTTTTCCCAGACTCTCTCTAACTCTCTCCCATTAAACAATGATTAAGCCATTTTGCAATGTGACTTGTGTGGGTGATACTCATTTTGTAGTATCACTCCACTGCTGAGTTCGTTGTTCAGATTCTGGAAGTACGTGATTTACCCACGAGATTCTTCGCTTCAGGCCCTATTAAAAGGTATGACTATGAAATTTTTCATCTGCTGCGTTTTATACTTTGATTTACATTGGTATCAGAGCTCCCACATGCAGAGCTCCCACATGCAGGTGTTCTCAGCAGTCGCACGGTGCATTGGCTAGTATGAAATTGCTCATTTTTTGGGAGATTGAGATAGAGATGTGACAGTGTCATGCCAACTCATGTGCGAGTGGAAGATGTTAGAAATTGGGTGCCCATGAGACATGACCCTTTGAACATTTTGAACCTGAACCTTTTGAACGTTATCCATGTAAGTTTGAATTTGAATTCAAAACTTATTTGGATAACCATTCAGCATATTTATATCTATCATATCAATAGATATGAATAGATGGATAGATAGATATTGGTGATTATATATATGATTATATATTTTAGATAAAATATTGATATATCATGTGATTTTTACCCATAACCTTTTTTCCCAGACTCTCTCTCTCTGACTCTCTCCCATTAAACAACGGTCAAGTCATTTTGTACTGTGACTTGCGTGGGTGATACTCATTTTGTAGTATCACTCCACTGCTGGATTCGTTGTTCAGATTCTGAAAGTACGTGATTTACCCATGAGATTCTTCGCTTCAGGCTCTACTAAAAGGTATGACTAGGAAATTTTTCATCCACTGCATTTTATACTTTGATTTACAGACACCAACTATCAGAATCAGATACAATGTGAAGATGCTTATCAAAATCCTTAATTTCTAATTATGATTTATACAAATTTCACAAATAACTTGAACATGAATTTCAAATTTGAATAACACAAAAATAAAAATAAAAAAAACACACTTTCAAAGTTGGAAAACTCCACAAGGAACAAAACATACTTGAGAGCCAATTTACGATACGCGCTTTTGATTTCCTGATCTGTAGAGTTCTTTGAAACGCCGAGAACCTCATAGGGGTCTCGCAGGAGCTGCTTCGACGAACCGTGCCGTTCCGATTTCGATCGGTGAGCCGGCATTTTTGTTTCACAGCTGACGAACCCAAAACCCTAGAAATTACTCACCAAGTTAGTTACAAATCTCAAATGAATTGTCGAATCTGACACAAACTATAAAAGTCGATTTTTTCAGAAACTTTCCGGGAAAGTTTGTTGTTTGGAAGAAAATTAAAAACCCTGAAATGATAAGTTATTCGACAAAGAGTTCATGGGATCTCAAAGCTCCCAGCTTTGAGGAGACAGAGATAGAGATAGGATGTAGAGAAAGAAAGGAGAGAGAAAATAAGAGGGCTGCGCGATAAATTGGAGGGGATTTAGGTGTGGAATTTTAGGCTTGGCTTTTAAGACGCTATTTTAATGATTTTTTTTAATTTTTTATAAATTTTTTATAAATTGGTATATAAAAAAATATAAGGCATGACCATTTATAGCGATTTTTTAAAATTTTTAACTAAAATTTTAAATTGTCAAACAAGGCCCTTCAGCTTGTTTGGTGCACTATAAAAGTGTTTTTTTGTTTTGTTTTATTTATTTATTTATTTGGATAAATTACACTGACATCCTTTGACGTTTCTTTTAATATAGATTCTCTCCTCACATTGAAAAAATTACATTTTTCTCTCAGAGATTTGTAATCTCTTTACAAATTACTTCATGGATTGCTAATATCTTACCCTTAATTTTTTTAAATAACCCTCTTACCCTTTTTATGATATTTTTTTATATATTATTATAATTTTTTTTTATTTCCATCATTATATTTAGATTAGATCAATTTAATCTAAATACATTTTGAAAGTATAAAATTTATACAAAAAATTTTTTAAAAAAAATCTATTGAATACAAGAAAATAAGATAATGTACTAAATTTTTTATTTATTAATTTTTTTGTATTTGGTGAATTTAAAAAAAATAAAAAAATATTATTCTTCTTAAATATATTTAGATTAAGTACATCTAAAAAATAAAAAATTTGCTTAAATATTAAAAAAATAAAGAAAATTAAAGAAAATTAAAAATATATATATAATTTTTTGTGTGAGTTAAATCAAAGAAAATGATTGTTATTTTTCCTAAAATGACATGAACAAAATAAACGTATTATTTTATTATTTTATATATATAAGGCTAAGGGATAAATATGTCATTTTAATCTGATAAGAGGATAAGTATAATTTTTTAAATGAGATGGAAGGATCTGTATTAAACAGAAACCTCAAGGGGTGTCACTATAATTTACACTTATTTTTTTATATTTTTTGGGTCTCTTATTTCTTTATTTTTTTAACATCTTTTTTTTAAAAAAATTAAAAAGCACATTTATTTAAATTATCTCAAACAATCACTTATTTTTTTATCTTCTTGTCAAAAAAAATTTATTGAACAAAATTAATTAAAAAAATAAAATTTATAAATATTTTTTTATACAATAATAAAATTATCTAATTTTAAATGAAATAAATTTCTAACATCATAAAAATTTATTGATTGATTTAATGATTTATTAATAAAATGGGTTATTTATTATAAAATTATAAACTTCCAAAGACAAAATGTAATTTGAATTTTAAGCCAACTTTAAGGAGTGTATTTATTATGGGAGCAGCTTGTCTCTAGTCCTTAATCGGACTAGACGGTGTTGTTCGGCCTATGGAGGCCCACCACAGGTCCTGTTTTAATAATCTAAACCGTGCAATATGTAGAACTCGTCGAATACTATATGTTTGTAAAAAATCACGTTGATTGAATACTGATAACTATGTGATCAAATCAGTTTTGTATAAAAAAATGGATGGTGAACAAATTAACGGTTGACAAAAAATTGATAAGATCACATAGCTATCGATATCCGATAAATGTGATTTTTTACAAACATATAATACTCGACGAGTTCTACACATTGAACGATTCGGATTATCAAAACGGAACCGTGGTAGGCCTCCACTGACCGAATATCATCGTCCAGTCTGATTAAGGACTAGAGCAAGCTGCTCTCTTCTTTATTATTATTATTATTAGTGTGTGGGTAAAAATCTGACCACACTGCCCGTTTAGTGATCAGCAGCAAAGCACCGGCAGAATAGATGGCTTTAGCAACCTGTAACAGAAAGAAAAAGCTCCGGCGGTGGTTCTTCCACCCGGGGGCACTCCGACGATCAAGTCAGTATGTTTCTCAAGGATAATCAAGTACTAAACTGAATACTCAAAGTATGAATTGCATACCTTAGACCCACGGGGGTGCCTCTCTTTTATAATATACTCAATCCAAGTCCAACTGGAAGTATGACTTCTATGAACCCCAATCTTAGTGCTTACTCTGGACTCTTTAGAAGATAGAGATAAACTCCCTAAGAGCTTTATCCTTATCTTATTTAAGTCCCCTCTTTGCTTCAGGACTCTTGTCCCTTATTTTCGGATTCCGATATCTTCGGAGACGACCTCGGCTTCTCCGAGATTACCTCGGCTTAACTACCAGGGCACGTGGCACCTCGGCTGACACGTCGGCGTCACCATGCCACGTGTTGGTATTCAGAAAATACGTCCCCACAACTGCCCCCTAGGTTCTATTACCTCGGCATTCTGAGGTGATGGAACCTATTTCGAAATTTTGTCACTTCTTTTCTGAGTAATGGCTCAAGAAAAACTGTTTTGCCAAGATTATCTTCTTTCAGCCGACGTGTTCTCTTCGGAGAACGAGGCTTCGGTCGTACTTTCCCACGCGCATGAGCTGTCATGCATATCTAACTGTTTCTTTCACGTGTTTCGTCTTTATTGGAGTGTGTCAGTGACGCGCCTGGAAGCTGTCTGTTCGTTCGTCTGCGCCGTTTGACGCGTGCGTTACCCTAGGCGTAATGATTGCCCTAATTTTGCCGCCGTTTCACATTTTTGACAAAACTTCTTTTGCCTCTATTTTCTCTTCACTTTTTCATTCCATCTTCTTGCTCTTTCTCTTTCCGAAAGCTCGTTCTTCTTCTTCGAATCCGCCATTGCTTCAATTTCTCTTCTGGAACTGTTCTTAGTCCCGTATTCTTGCAAAGCCTTCTGCAGTCGCAACTGGTTTCTAGGCTCGACGAGTATTGCCTCGGCTTCATTTGTCCTGGTAAGACCCCTTCCTTTAATTCTTTCATTCTCTTTATGTGCTATTGTTTGTCTGTTGCCATTACTGATTTTGTTCGAGGTCTTGGATTTGTGGCTATACCTTGAATTTTTATGCTTTTTCATCATTCTCTTTGCCGCTGTTCTTGATTTTTTTCTGTATCTCTATTGTTTCTGAGAACTATACCTCTGTTCTTGAATCTGAAACTTCGTCTTTGTTTTCTCTTTTTTGTATCTGCCCCAGATCTGTGCCCTCAATCTTTATCTTCATAGTTCGTAGATTTGGGATTTGTCTGTAGAACCCTTAATCTTTAGGGAAACCTGAAAAACGCCCATCTTCTGAAACATATTCCTCTTAGTTTAGGCCGTCATAATGGGTATGTGGAGGCATAGGGTAAATACCCCAACAAGTCTTGAATACTTCAGGCAGGAATTCTCTATCCCAGCCGACGTTCATCTCAAGCTGGCTGGGGATAATGATACCATCGTCCCCACAGACCATACAATGCCTTTTCCTGTAGTTGCTTTTATCGAATGTGGACTTCGGCTTCCACTTGATCCCCTTTTTCGTCAGGTTCTCCATTTCTATAAGCTGAACCCCATGCAACTTACTATCAATTCCTATAGGGTAATTAACGGTATTATAGCCTTAGCTAGGCAAGAAAACCTTAGAATCACCCTAGCCGACATTCAATATTGTTATATCATGTGTCCTCTTGATCTGAAGGATAGGGGTTTTGTCTATTATCTTAAGCCGAGATCCACTCAGTACAAAATTATAGCCGACCTCCCAGACTCCAACAAAGGGGCTGGAGATGATTTTCTCATTGCTTCTGGAAATTGGGAATTTGGCCCAGATGAAGATGTCCACCTCTACCCTCTTCCTCGAACACTTACAGAGGGCAAGAGTAAGAGCCCTGAGTCAACACTTAGTTTTTTATTTCAGACTTGAATACTTTTTGTTTCTGACGTCTGTTTCTTTGCAGATCTTCATCAACCACCGAAAAATTTTCGTCAATCCTTCTTCCCAGGACCAGATTTGAGAACACTTCTTGGCCTTCCAATCCTTAAACGAAAAGCCCCAGTATTATTAAACTTCGTCCCTACATACAAATCTACCTTACCTGACGTCCCAAGAAAAAGGAAGAAGAGTCTTTCTCCACCCACAGCCACAACCTTAACTGCTTCTACATCCCGAACAGATCAAGAGTCTACATCTGACCCTGCCGATCTTCCATCAACCTCGGCCCCCTTCCTGATACCAGTTCCTGAACGAAAACGCCGACGTAGACTAATAAAAACTGCCGAGATGGTACGTCCACGGCCTGTCGTTCAAGACCTGCTTGCCGATCTTCCAACTGATGCCGAGGCCGCGCCAGTGCAATCAATGCTCCCACCCAAACAAAAGAGAGTTAAAAAGGCTCAGCCTAAGGCCAAGGCTACAGATGCCGAAGCTGAGGATACTGTGCCTATTTCAAAGCTGGCAGAAAGCAGGAAATCAGCCTCTGTCTCCACCAAGAGGTCTGCTAAGGGTCAACCCTCAGGATCTACACAAACAAAGAGGCCAAGGTCATCGTCTGCGACGACCTCGGCTTCGAAGAAGCCCGACGTTCCCTGGGCCCCTGATCTATCCCTAGAGGATAGGCCCATTATGGCTAGTGAGAGTGCTGACGACATTAATGTTGCTGTCGCTCTTAGCACTGCCCTCCTTCTGCCGAATGACTTGGAGCGAAATGGCAAGCTTAGTGAGTATGAAAATTATGCTCTTATGCTCCAACACTCTGCTCAAGTAAGTATTTCTGTTTACATTTGTGTTTTTTCCTTCTGTTTCTTTCTGAGAAAATTTTCTGACACTGCTGTTTTTATTCAGGCTATCCAACATGCCCATTCATTTTCAATGCAATCCTTTGAAAATCGTCAAAGGTTGGTTGACATGAAGAGGGAAGCTTCCTCAATGAAGAGAGAGATAAGGGCCCTTGAAGCAAAAATGAAAAAACTGGAGGACCAGGCTGAGGCTGCAACGAAAGTCCAAACTTTAGCTCTTGAGAAGGCCGAAGCTGCTGAAGCCGTTAAAAAAGTAGCTGAAGCCGAGAAAAGGGAGGCCGAGGCTCAGAAGGTCCAAGCGTAAAAAGAACTTCAACAAGCTCTGGCCACCAAGGAGGCCGAAGTCAAAGAGGCCGATGAAAAGGCCTATGCTCAAGGCATGGCCGACGTCGCAGAAGACTACAAGCTTCAAGTCAGGCAGGCATGCAACAGGGGATTTTCCCTTGGTTGGATGTCCTTGGTAAAGAAGCTTGATCTTCCTGCTGACTCGCCATTGCGCCAGGCCGACGCTATTCCTTTACCATTTCCTCCTCCAAGTCAGACTGAAGACGAATCAGAGACCGAGGTAGAGGCTGAGGGTGAGGACGAGGAGAAAAATGATGAGGAAGCCTTGGTGAGGAAACCCAAGGATGCTGCTGGGGCCAAGTCCCCTCTTCCAGCTGAACAAGTTTTGGATTTAACTCAAGATGAAGGGGGTGATGAGGCTGTGGAAGTGTCCAAGGAGTCCGTTCAAGGGTGTCCATCATCTGACCTCCTTCTGACTGAAAGAAGTCTTAACACAACATTGGCAGAGATAGATGCCGAAATACAAGCGGAGAAGGTGGCCGAGGAGATTCCACCTGAATCGTCCGAGGTCCCAGTTCTTGCTGTGGCTGATGCTCAAGAGTCTTGAAAAAATTGTCCTTTGTAGTTTTTTCCTTCTTTTTACTGTTTTTCTTTCTTTGTACTTTCTTACTTTCTGGGTAATGTAAAAATTCTTTCTTTTGGCCGACACGGTTTCTTCAATGTGTAATTGCAACACTTCTTTCTCTGGATGTTTTAATCTTGCTATATTTTGTTGACTGCTTTTGCATAGTCTTGTACTTAGAAAATTTTTTGCATGTTTCTTCATGTTGCCTTCTTTGTGCAATCTCCTCGGAGTTTCATACCTCGGGTATAACCATAAAACTTTTACTTCGGCAAGATACTAACCTGCAAACTTTTCATAAATTTCAACAAGTATAGAACATATATTTCGGAGTGTAAACTTTGCGGGCTTCTTCTCGATTCTTAACCAGTACTAAATTGTAAGCTTAACCTAACCTACATGTAAATTGCTACAAATTTCAACAAGTAAAGAACAATATACTTAGCCCTTATTTTAACCTGTGTCTTTCTGTATACCTCTGCGGGTGATCATATGTCGGCTTAACATAAACTTGTAAATTGCTACAAATTTCAACAAGTGTTAAGCATCTTTATTGGGGTTTAAACAACCCACATATTGCTATGAGGGCTTCAGTAACAACATCGGCCTATCTTCGACTTGTAAATTGCTACAAATTTTAACAAGTGGAGATAAGGAATCAGCTTAATTCCAACTTGTAAATTGCTACAAATTTCAACAAGTGAATTAAGGAATAACATCGGCTTAACTTCAGCTTGTAAATTGCTACAAATTTCAACAAGTGAAGATAAGGAATCAGCTTAATTCCAACTTGTAAGTTGCTACAAATTTCAACAAGTGAATTAAGGAATAACATCGGCTTAACTTCAACTTGTAAATTGCTGCAAATTTCAACAAGTGAAGATAAGGAATCAGCTTAATTCCAACTTGTAAATTGCTACAAATTTCAACAAGTGAATTAAGGAATAACATCGGCTTAACTTCAACTTGTAAATTGCTACAAATTTCAACAAGTGAAGATAAGGAATCAGCTTAATTCCAACTTGTAAATTGCTACAAATTTCAACAAGTGAATTAAGGAATAACATCGGCTTAACTTCAACTTGTAAATTGCTACAAATTTCAACAAGTGAAGGTAAGGAATCAGCTTAATTCCAACTTGTAAATTGCTACAAATTTCAACAAGTGAATTAAGGAATAACATCGGCTTAACTTCAACTTGTAAATTGCTACAAATTTCAACAAGTGAAGATAAGGAATAACATCGGCCTAGCTTTGCCTGAGTTTGATATGTCTTCAATAAACATCCATGCATAACTTTATCAATCATATTTGTTGAAAGAATTCTGAAAAGACTTTATTGATGATATCGGCCAAACAATGATGTTTATCTAATGATAGAAGAATTTCAAATTACAAGTATTCCAAGGTCTGGGCAATGCTTTGCCCTCATTGTCCTCAAGCCGATATGCTCCATTGCCTAATACTGAAGTAATTCTGTAAGGTCCTTCCCAGTTTGGGCCAAGCTTGCCCTCCCTGGGATCCTTCTTGTTCCCGACGACTTTTCTTAGGACTAGGTCGCCAACTTGAAAATCTCTTGGATTGACTCTCTTGTTGTAAGCTCTGGCAAGTTGTTGTTGGTATACTGCAAGCTGAATTGCAGCCTTCTCTCTTCGTTCTTCTAGTAAATCCAGGTCTCGGGCTAAGAGTATGTCATTGGTGCCATTCTCTACTCCGTGGGTTCTGATCCCTGGGATGCCGATCTCCAATGGGATGACTGCTTCTGTGCCATAGGCCATGGCAAAGGGGGATTCTCCTGTTGATCTTCTCGGCGTAGTCCGATATGCCCAAAGTACGTTGGGCAGTTCGTCTACCCACTTCCCTTTTGCTGCCTGGAGCCTCTTCTTTATTCCATCCAGGATTACTTTGTTGGACGCCTCTGCTTGCCCATTGCTTTGAGGAAAACTTGGAGTTGAGAAATAGTTCTTGATCTTGAATTTCGCACAAAAGTTTTTGATAAGTTTGCTGTCGAACTGTGTTCCGTTGTCGGCAACTATTGCTCTTGGAATCCCAAATCTGGTAATTATGTTTCTCCAAATAAAATTCTTGACATCCACATCTCGGATTTTGGCAAGAGGTTCTGCCTCTATCCATTTTGTGAAGTAGTCTGTTGCTACCAGTAAATATTTTCTTTGTCCAGTTGCTTGGGGAAGTTGTCCAACCAGATCCATGCCCCATTGGGCAAACGGCCAGGGGCTGGATACTGGATTTAGGTCGGCAGCTGGCTGATGTATCAAAGGTGCAAACCTTTGACATTGCTCACACTTCTTTACATAGGCTTCGGCATCCTTTTGCATGTAGGGCCACCAATACCCTTGGGTAATGGCCCTATGGGCTAATGATCTGCCCCCAGCATGGCTTCCACAAATTCCTTCATGAATCTCATAAAGAAAATCTTCAACCTGCAAAGGGTGTACGCACCTTAAGAGCGGTCCAGTGAAGGACCTCCTGTAGAGATGGCCTTCCGCTGTTAGACTGAATCTGGCCAATTTCAGCCTAATTTTATGTGCTTCTTTATGGTCTTCTGGCAGCTTCCCCTCTTTTAGGAATGCAATGATTGCATCCATCCAGCTTGGTCCAAGGCCCACGCACATTGTTTCTTGTTCGGTGCTCTGTTTGTCTATACTCGGGGCCGACATGTAGTCGATCATAATTGTCCTTGTTTTTCCAGTTTGAATTGAGCTGGCCAGGTTGGCTAACGCGTCGGCGTGGGTGTTGTCATCTCGGCTAACTTGGAGTAATCTGCAGTTCTGGAATAGGGTTGCCAGTCGGATGACTTCCTTTGCATATGCCGACATTCTTTCGTCTCTGGCTGTAAATTCTCCTGTTGACTGGTTAACAATTAATTGTGAATCACAAAAAATAATTACCTCGTCTGCCTCTGCTGCTGCTGCTAGCTTTAGTCCTGCAATTAATGCTTCATATTCTGCTTCATTATTGGAGGCTTTGAACCCCAAACGGATGGACTGTTCTAATATTTCCCCATCTGGAGATATCAGCAGTACTCCTGCTCCTGCCCCCTGGCGGTTTGAACTTCCATCGACGAATAGTCTGAATGAATCGCCGATGTAGATGCTGCACGGTCTGAGTTTTTCTTCCTCTTGTTTTTTTGCCTTTGACTGGGATTCTTTTTGCTTGTTGGGGTGGTGCTCATCTTGGCTCGACGGAGCCCGAGGTGTGATGGCTTCAGGTGTGAGTTCTGCGACGAAGTCGGCCAAAACTTGGCCCTTTATTGCTGTTCTCGGTCTAAATTCCAGGTCAAACTGGCCCAGTGTCACTGCCCATCTTGCTATCCTTCCTGTTAAGTCTCCTTGATGCAATAAGGACTTCAGTGGGTGCTCTGTTAGAACCACAATCTTGTGTGCCTGAAAGTAATGGCTTAATTTCTTTGAAGCCATTACCAGGGCTAGCATTAATTTTTCCAGTGGTAGGTATCTTGTTTCTGCATTTGCCAAAGTCTTACTTACATAGTAGACAGCCTTTTGCTCTCCTTTTTCCTCTCGGATTAGCACTGCACTGACTGCGTGTTCAGAGACTGCTAAGTACAAAAATAATTCCTCCCCTGGGACTGGGTTAGAAAGGACCGGGGTTGTGGTCAGGTACTTTTTTAGGTCGGCTAAGGCAGCTTCACATTCTTCTGTCCATAGGAAGTCTGTGGCTTTTTTTCACCAGGTTAAAGAAGGGTCTGCACTTGTCTGAGCTTCTGCTGATGAATCGGTTTAGGGCTGCGGCCCTTCCAGTGAGCATTTGGACTTGCTTTGCCGATGTTGGACTCTGTAATTCAAGGATGGCCTTGATTTGGTCTGGGCTGGCCTCAATGCCCTTTCTCGTTACCAGGTAGCCTAGAAATTTACCTGACCCAACTCCGAAGGCACACTTTACGGCGTTGAGTCGGAGCCGATATCTTTTGAGTATGTCAAAGACCTGTTTTAGGTCGGCAAGATGGCCTTTTGATTCCTTGGTCTTTACGACCATGTCATCGATGTAAACTTCTACTGTTTTGCCAATCAGATGTTTAAACATTTTTGTTACTAACCTCTGATAGGTTGCTTCTGCGTTTTTCAGCCCAAAAGGCATTACCTTGTAACAGTACAGGCCTTTCGGCGTGATGAACGCGGTCTTCTCCTCATCTGGAGGGTACATAGCAATCTGGTGGTACCCTCTGTATGCGTCTAAAAAACTCATCCTTTCGTGTCCCGAAGTGGCGTCTACCAGTTGGTCGATTTTGGGCAGAGGGAAGCTGTCCTTGGGGCAAGCTTTGTTGAGGCTGGTAAAATCCACACAAACCCTCCACTTGCCATTCTTCTTTTTTACTACTACTGTGTTGGACAGCCACGTTGGGTACTGAACTTCTCGGATGGCCCTGGCTTCAAGGAGTCTGTCTACCTCTTCCTCCACTGCTTCGACGTGCAATAACGTCGGCCTTCTGGCTCGTTGAATCACTGGTTTTGCCGATCTGTCGACATTCAGACTGTGGCAAGTGACCTCGGGGTCAATGCCAGGCATTTCATAGGGCGTCCAGGCGAACGCCTCTATGTTTGCCCTTAAAAAATCTTCCAGTTCCTTTTCTTCTTCTTTAGCTAAGCCAGAGCCGAGAAGAAAAAATCGTTCTTGGTCGCCCTCCTGGACGAGGATTTTCTTTAGCGCTTCTTCGCTTTTTTCGGTCGGTTCTTTCCCGACGTCTTCCAGGACTTCCATGTCTCCATCTTCAACTTCTGCTTTCTTTGGCTCCTGTATACTACAGGTGGACTTTATTGCTGCCATGGAGCAATTTTTAGCTTGTAGTTGATCCCCTCTGACTTCTTCAATCCCATTCTCTGTTGGGAACCGGAGTAGTTGATGCAATGTCGAGGGAACTGCCCCCATTGCATGTAACCACGGCCTTCCCAAGATGATGTTGTAGGGTGAGGGTGTGTCAATTACCAGGAATTCTGTCCTGATCTTCTTAGTGCCGGCTTGTACTTCTAAACTTGTTGCACCCAGTGGCCATGTCGGCGTTCCATTAAAGCCGACCATCGGGCCGCTGGATTGTTCTAGGTCATCGGGGTGAAGGCCTAGCTCTTTGTAACATCTGATGTACATGATGTCACAGGAGCTGCCTTGGTCTATTAGGATGCGCTTTACCTGGCACTCCCCAACCTGGAGGGATACTACCAAGGCATCATTATGCGGACGTTGGACCAGTTCTAGGTCGGCTTCAGTAAAGGCTATCATTGGCCCTTGGCATTCATCTGGCCGATGTCTCTTTTCCCCAACTTGGTAGATATGCTGTAAATGTCTTACCCTCTGGGTTTCTCCTCTGACTTCGTTTTCGTTGACCCTTGAGTGGATCACATTAACCACCCTTGGTTCTCCTGCTTGTGGTAGCTGTGCTGGGGGAGGGGGTGCTGCTGGTGCTTGAGGCAGCCTTGCCTGCTCTTCCCTTGTTCTGGCCTCATCGACCAGGTCCCTCAGAAGGCCTTGTCTGACTAGGTCCTCCAAGTGTGCTTTTAAGGCCCTGCAACCTTGAGTTGGGTGCCCTTCTTCATTGTGGTAGGCACAACGTCTATCAACGTTCCTTCCCATGAATTCCCCCGGTGCTCTTGCCGGAGCCCTGAAGTAAGGTTGATTTCGAATCCGATCCAAGATTTTATGGATTGGGATCCGAAATACCGTTGTTACCGCCTGTTTATTTCTCAATTCTATTTCCTATTTGGTCGGCCCATTGTTCACGCGGCCTCGCTTCGGCGAGCCGTTTCCCTTTTCTTGTTTTACCTCTTTGTTTCACGATGTATCTTCCTCGGCCCTGGCGTATTTCTCAATTCTTGCCATGAGTTCCTCCATGCTTTTTGGCAATGTTTTTGCCAGAGACTTCCGTAGTGGGCAGTCATCTTTCAGGCCGTTTTTGAAAGACACGACTGCTACTTCCTGGTTGCATTCAGGTATTCGGTTGAACACCTCGTAGTACCTCTTCACATAGGCCCTAAGGCCTTCTTCCTTGGTGATTCTTAGAGCCATCAAAGCATCAACCCTCAGGGGTTGCAGCTTGTTGGTCACGAACCTGGCCACAAACATCTCGGCCAAGCCTTCCCATGTCTTTATACTTCCTTTCGGTAACTTGTGGAACCAGTCAGATGCAATTTCCCCAAAGGATGAGGGGAATACCTTGCAGAGCAATGGTTCGTTCCCGCTATATAGTGCCATTGAATTTAGGTATAGCCCAACATGAAAGTTTGGATCTGACTTACCATCATAGATTTGAAACCTCGGCATACTGAACCTCTTGGGCGGTTCGAATTTGTCCAGTTCCACCGAGAAGGCTGTCTTCGGTTTTACTGGAGAGTTTACCTCGGCTTCTGCATTCTGCTGCCTCCTCTTGAGGTAGTCCCTTAAGTCTTCTTTGCTCCTCCCTGGAGCTCGGCTGTCTTTAGATTTTAGTCTTTTTGGTATACTGCTTTCGGCCTCGAGGTGGGTCCGTTTGGGTCTTTCTTCATGGGTTGTGTCAAAGTGGAGTACTTGCCCCTGAACATGTCGATGTTCTTTGGGGTCTGGATGCTTCATGTGTTGCGTCCTTCGGGACTCTTCTTGTCTCGGCCTTTCTCGTCCGACTTCCCTGGAAGACCGGTGAGAATGCCTTCTGCTCCTGGTGTGTTGAGGGACCTCGGGGATTGTTTTTCCTCCACCTTTCTGGGTGTTGGTTGCTGGTATCGGCGTATCTTGTAGCGGGTATGGTGGTTGCATAACATTATTCTACATCATGAAGTTGACGACCGACTGGAGGTCCGCCAACTTGTTTGCTAATTCTTTTACTTTCTCGTCTCTGCGTAGGCACCTGTCCCTCCATACCTGGAGGTTGTCTTCATTGTAGTATTTTCCTTGGTTTGATCTCTTTGCTGTGTCGCCTTCCTGGATGTCGTCGTTCTCCCTGTGACCCTGGTCACGGGCTTCTGTATTGTGATTGTCTCCTTCAGTGTCAAGGTTAATTGGTCTGCTGCTCCCAGAAGGAGCATCATCCCCAATATTTCCCTGCTGTCCGTTACTGGCCATCTATTCTTCCTTCGTTCCCACAGACGGCGCCAAATTGTGTGGGTAAAAATCTGACCACACTGCCCGTTTAGTGATCAGCAGCAAAGCACCGGCAGAATAGATGGCTTTAGCAACCTGTAACAGAAAGAAAAAGCTCCAGCGGTGGTTCTTCCACCCGGGGGCACTCCGACGATCAAGTCAGTATGTTTCTCAAGGATAATCAAGTACTAAACTGAATACTCAAAGTATGAATTGCATACCTTAGACCCACGGGGGTGCCTCTCTTTTATAATATACTCAATCCAAGTCCAACTGGAAGTATGACTTCTATGAACCCCAATCTTAGTGCTTACTCTGGACTCTTTAGAAGATAGAGATAAACTCCCTAAGAGCTTTATCCTTATCTTATTTAAATCCCCTCTTTGCTTCAGGACTCTTGTCCCTTATCTTCGGATTCCGATATCTTCGGAGACGACCTCGGCTTCTCCGAGATTACCTCGGCTTAACTACCAGGGCACGTGGCACCTCGGCTGACACGTCGGCGTCACCATGCCACGTGTTGGTATTCAGAAAATACGTCCCCACAATTAGTTTATGCATCTCCTAAAATTCAAATGAAAAATGTTAGATCCCAAGATTTTTATCAATTTTTTTTTACTGTACAATCACAGGGTGTGGGACTTACATGAGTGTAGACCCCATACCTGTATGAGTGTTTGGTAAAAAATGCAATCTACTTGGCATAACTTGAGTCGGTGCAAGTACAGAAATTTGAAAATTTTGGTCAAAATTTCCTTCTAATAAAATTTTAATACATTAAAGTACAAAAAATGGATGTTTGGATTAATAAAGTTTAGGGTGTCTTAAATAAGTGTACTTTTTATCTTTTTGGACTAAAAAGTTGAGGAAAAAAATACGGATGTTTGGATTAATTTTTTGACTTTTTATGGCAAAATGTATATTAAAAAATTGTATAAATAAGTGTGTAGGAAAAGATAGTGAAGTATGCCGTACGGGTTGGACATTGCAGTCAGCTGGGTAGGAGATGGGAAAAGATTGCCTCCTTTTCAGGCTTTGATTGGAAGGTGTTGTTCGACCCGTGGGAGCCCACCACGGGTCCCGTTTTTCTCGTCGATCTCGTCGAACTCATCGAACCCATGGTAGGGCCCCACAGACCCAACTTTACCGTCCAACTTAGTGAATATACACATGTAATTTTTTTTTCCCTGTCACTGCATTTGTTTTGACATTAGTACCTAGAGTGGCGTGAAAATGATTTGTATTTTAATATTATGTATATTAATTTTTTATATATATATATTTTTTTGTGAATAGTGATAACCTTTTAACTTTTTTGGTAATTTTTTTGATTTTTTAAAAGTTTCCAGACCAAGCCTTAATATTTTAAACTTTAAAATGATATAACTTTTGATCTAAATGTCAATTTTTAATAAAATTGGTATTTTTAGAATTCTTTCATTAAGATATATTAAACAAGATCTATCTTGACTATGAAATTTTTTAAATAAAAAAAATTACAGCTAAAATTAATGTAAACAATAATATTTTACTCTGTTTCACATAAAATTTTACTGTCTTCTTAAATAGAGCATTAGTAAAAAAGACAAAGTATGATTTGAAGGAAATTCTACGAATTCATTCACTACAAGTTCACAAATAAATCAACAATAATTTAACATATTTGAAGAAAGCTCTACAAACAATAAACAACAAATTCAATAATTAACCACACACAAAAAAACAAACATAGCCCAGCCCAAAAAAACAAAAGATATAGAGAAGTTGAGCAACTAGTCGACAAAGTACCACCTAGAAAAAGGAAAAACAAAAAACTAGAACAATCCAAGAGAAACAGATTCAGCGGACAAATCAGAAAAATTTTCTTAGAAAGATGCTAAATATTCCCAATATACTGTAAATGGTGGAGGAAATCATCAACCCAATAATGAATATCTTGAACTTTGGATTTGGTCCAAAGAATAGCTTTCACTTTGATGTTTTCAACAATGGCCAAACAGTTTGGAGTAGTATTCTCAAAGATAAAGTTATTACTTGTGGTCCAGATTTGATCATTAAACAATGGTTAATAATGATCATTAAACGAAATTTCAACGCCAATTGTAACATGTTTGATACAAATTTCTGAGATATATATTAAGGGTAAGATTGTCCAAAAAAATGAAAAAAAATTATTAGGTTGTGTTTGGTAGAGTTTTCTAAATATGATTAAAGAATAGAGTTGTATTTTGAGTTTGTGAGTTTTAGAATTATGATTTGAGCGTGGAAAATTTATTTGGTGAATGAGTTTTAAAAAGAGTTTTGAATTGAATGAGAAATTTTTGATGTGACATATGATATTTGATACAAAAACTTACAACTTATAACCAAATACACAACTCAAAATTCTATTAAAACTCATAAATTTTTTTTAAAAATTCAGTAACTATGTTTTATTGAATATATAAAAATTAACATGTGTCAATTACAAAAAAAAAAAAAAAATTTGCATTGTTCCGATCAACCGACTGGACAACTGGTACGACGTCCGGTGAGACGACCGGTTAGTCTAAATTTTTCTGCCTTCGATCACGTTTTCAAAAGTAAGTATCAAATTAATTTTTAAAATTTGTAAACAAAGGCCATGTTCAAATCAGTTCTGAAACTAACGTTCTAGAGCTCTGCCGATCAGAGTCTTAGTTTATCCTACATGAAGGAAGTGCTTGTTGCTTAGGAGATTTAGAAAGGAGAATGTTTTAGAATATTTTTTATACACTAACAACTTAGGATGTTTTGGTTAAATTTCCCCAAAAATTATCATCACGGATGTCAATCCAATCATATCCTCTTACTTTTTTATTATTTTTTTTCTTTGTTTGAAAGGCCATATAATTTTTTACGTCACTATTATGAAATTTTCAAAACACATAATAATTATTTGTGATAAAAATGTATGATATGCACTTTATAAAGTAAGTGCTTGTTTGGGATCTATTACAAAAATTAAAAAGTCAAAAAATTATTTTAAAAGTCATAAAACTCATATTATAAGCGTGTGGGGGAAGTTATTGTTATTGTTATTTTTTTTATATCCGACGGATTCAATTAGTGTACTTTGCACATACGTTTAGCAAAGTAAGAAGACATAGCACATCCCAAGTCACGAATTCCTATTAAGAAGAAAAAAAAAATCTATGCGCACCCCAAAAGTCAATAATTTGGTTAGTGTATTGTGCATCTATAATATTTTATTACACAATTTTTTTTTATAAAAAATCAAAATGTTATTTTAAACATACATTTTTTTTGCTCTATTTTTTTATTCAAAAAGTGCACTCATATAGCACATCTTAAACAATCCTTTGTAACATCAAATAGTAGTTAAAAAGTTTAAAACATTTAAAAAGTCAAATAATTATATAAAAAAGTCAAAAATTCCCTTTTCACTATATTTTTTGCACTTTTTTTAATATAAATTTAAAAATTATCTCAAATATACTATTTTTTTCCACCTCATATGTTAATTAAAAAGTCAAAAATTCAAACCAATCCTAAAGTGCATAAAAGTGTAACAGTGTATTGAAATTTTTGAAAAACTTGAGAGAAAAATTGCTAGAAATTCAAACTCAAAGTTAACTCCTGACACTTCCTTTCTTTTTACATCTTTTTTACAAATTTAAAATCTTAATTATTTCCCATTACACTTACAATAATATCAAACTTATCCCTATCATTCCAAACCCAAACCTTAGCTCCCACTCCTAACCACTATCTTTGGTACCACTGTCGTTGCATCCAGTAACCAACCCAGAGCCCCTCTTTCACCCACGACCACCTTCCTTGCCACGTCCGACCAATGTAACCTTCTTTCCTTTTAGCTTCCTCTTCTTCTTCTTTTTTCATTTTTCTAGATGTGGAAATCTTTCCAGATCTCTCTCTCTCTTGTTCACTTTCTCAGCAGTCACTACAAGAATAAACACTTTTAGCGATCACTTTCCGCGACCAATATAAAAGTTGATAGCTAAAAGTTACCTTTTGACGACCAAATATTAATTAGTCGCGAATGATCATTATTTTTTGCGACCAAATATGAGTTGGTCACAAAAGGTCATATTTTGACGACCAAAAAATGAGTTGGTCGCAGAAAGTGGTATGGTTTGACGACCAACTACAAATTTGGTCGCGGAAGGTCACATTTTGGCAACTAAATAATAAGTTGGTCGCGGAAGATAAAAAATAAGTTGGTTGTAGAATTGGCGACCAAAATTTTGGTCGCACAAAAACTTATTTTTAGCGACAACAAATATTTTAGTCGTCGTATATTGAGTTTTGGCTATTAAAACAGTGTAGTCGCCGAATGGAAAATAAAAAATTATTTTTTATCTTTTGGCAACCAAAATTTTGGTCGTAAAAAAACTTATTTTTAGCGACAAAAAATATTTTAGTCGCCGTATATTGAGTTTTGGCTACTAAAACAATGTAGTCGCCAAATAGAAAATAAAAAATTATTTTTTATCTTTTGGCGACCAAAATTTTGGTGGCAAAAAACTTATTTTTAGCGACTAAAAATATTTTAGTCGCCATATATTGAGTTTTGGTTACTAAAACAATGTAGTCGCCGAATGGAAAATAAAAAATTATTTTTTATCTTTTGGCAACCAAAATTTTGGTCTCCAAAAAACTTATTTTTAGCGACTAAAAATATTTAGTCGCCATATATTGAGTTTTGGCTACTAAAACTATTTAGTCGCCAAATGGAAAATAAAAAATTATTATTTTATCTTTGGCGACCAAAATTTTGGTCGCAAAAAACTTATTTTTGGTCGCCGTATATTGAGTTTCGGCTATTAAAACTATTTAGTCGCCGAATGGAAAATAAAAAATTATTTTTTATCTTTGACGACCAAAATTTTGGTCGCAAAAAACTTATTTTCAGCGACTAAAAAAAAATTAGTCGTCGTATATTTCTTTTTTCCGACCAAAAAAAAGTTAGTTGCCAAATTAATACTTTTGGCGACTAATATTTTAGTCGCCGTTAATTAAGTTTTGGCTACAAAAAAATTTTAGTCACCAATTATTAACATTTGCCGACCAAAAACTACTTTTGTCGCCAAAGGTGTGAAAAATTTAGAGGGAAACCAATTGCCCCTGCCTGTTCTCTGTTTAAACAAATCAAATTGTTCTCTCTCTCACACAGATTCTCCTTCACCACCACCTCACTGCTAGTGGCCACCAAAACGCAAGGCAACAATCTACATCAAAGAAAACAAACCAAAATTAATACCATATTAGAGTACAGAAGTGAGAGAGAGAGAGAGTACATGGAGTGTCGACTTGAATGGTGCCCATGAGATCGGTGTGCCAGAGGTTATGGTGGTTCTGGTAGAGCTGCATCTTGTCCAGATGCTCTTGCGACGCCATTGACATCTTCGAAGAGCTCAAAAACCAGGAAACCCTAGCTAATGATGAAGAGGAAGAAGATGAAGATTTTCGAAAACACTTTTGAAAAACACCCAAAGCACGTGGCTCATTCCTACAACTTTGGATAATCTAAGTTGGTTCATGTTTTTTAAGCTGGCTTGTTTCGAGGGGTGTGGTAGAGAGAAGGTTGAGAGAGATCAGGAATCGAGACGAGGACTCAAATCTGATTTAGATCTCGACGATCTTTCGGATTCAGCGGAGGCACCAGTGGAGGAGAAGGAGGATGAGCCCAGCTGTATAGTTAGTTTTGGCAACTAAAATTATTTAGTCACTGAATGAAAAATAAAAATTTATTTTTTATCTTTAGCGACCAAAAGTTTGGTCACCAAAAATTTATTTTCAACAACTAAATAAATTTTAGTCATCATATACTAACTTTTGCTGACTAAAAGAAATTCAGTCGAACAAATATCTAGTATGATTTGATTTTAATATTTGGTGACTCCCTCATTTGGTCAGAAAATATACATTTGTGGTAACCAAAACACATTTAGTCAGTATTTATTTTATTTTTGACGACTAATTGAGTTTTAGTAGTCGAAAATAATGTTTTGGACTACAAAAAATAAAATTGGTCCCTAAATGTGCAATCTTTAACTACTAAAAATAATTTAATTGCTATTTATTTAATTTTTAGCTATTAAATTTCGGTTGCTAATTATAATTAAAAAATTTGGAGGCTGGACTTCAAATTTTGGAGGGATTTTTAAATTAATTTGGTGAGGAACTCTAGAGGGATTTTGGAGGGATTTCAAGCACACAAATGAGTTGGGGCTTCTCTCACTCTGTGACTCTCTGTCTCTCTCGCATCTGCCATCCTCCGATTATCTCTCTCTCTCTCTCTCTTTCTCTCTCCTCAATTCCCTGTCGTAGACCCAACCCCGAACCCCTTATTACTGTCTTTATTTTCTCTCTTCCTCACTCCCTCTCTCTGCCATCCCAATCTTCATCAATAGTGGTGGCCCCAAACTTCCTATTTCAGCCATAGGGGAGATTTCGAAAGGAGCCACTACAAAAAGGGAGATTTCACTGGACCACCATCGTCTCCAAGGAGATCGGTACTCGGGGCGTCGTCAATATTCAAGGAGATCCGAAACAGGTATTTTAATTAGTTAAGTTCTTCGTTTTTCCCCCCCTGAATCAGATCAATCTCTCTCTCGACAGATCTTGGTTGCTCATTTTATAAATATTGGTAGACAAGACACCCAATTTTCAGACCAAAACTTTTAAGTGCCCATAAAAGGAGAAGATTTGAGGGGGGGACACACACAGTTGCAAGCATTATTTTCACAGAGGAAACATAAAAAATTTGCATTTAGATGCTAGCAGTTTGCCAGTACAATATTAATAAGAAGGCATCACTAATTTGTAAAATCACTTGGATACAAGCTCCATTATCATTGCCCCATTTTCCCTTCCCATAATAAACCCAAATTTGCTCTCTAGCTCATAGAAAATGACAATGTAGTCCAATTCACTAAGGTACTACATGAATAAAGCTTACTCATGGAGTTGAGAGTGTTATAGTTTTTCTTAAAACTTGAGAGCTGAACATGTATATTTTTCTTTTTTCATTTGCAAAGTAGATCCAGGAGAATCACAAACATCTGTTAGAGTTACTGTTTCACAGGTTTCAGACCGGAATTAGGCTATAAACTTCAACTTGTTCTTGAATTAAATTGACTCATTGAGTCTTAAAGTTTAATTTTATACTTCATAAAAATGGCTCAATGGACCTAAATTAAGAACAGGCTTCATGGCTACATTGTCTATCTAAATATTACTTGATTTATGACAATTAGTTGCTATATGATTGTCCAAAGAAATCAGCAAGTGTCAAATATGGATCCACATATCTAAAAGAAGAATTGCCCATTCTGATATAGAGACTTCAAACTGACAAGGTGACAACTGATAAGAGAAACCAAGTCAATTGTAATCAATATTCCAAAATATCTAGGCAAAATTTAGAGATTATATTGGAAAAACAGAAACAAACATTCCTAGTAATTGTACACCTGGTCGGAAAACTGAGACATACCTTGGATTAGGATTGCCTCTCACCACTTTCTGCCCGTATTTACGCCACCTATAACCGTCATCCAGTATATCAACCTCACTCACAGTTTAAACAACAACACGTGGTTCACGAATAGGCTTAACCACTGATGTGACATCAATACTAACACCGTCCAATTTCCTGCAAGAAGTTTTTGGACAGTTTGTTTGAAGTTAGTATATGAATTATGGATATAACTATTTCAATAAAAAAAACTAAGGCCTTCTTTGAACTACATCACCTCCGCTTTATAAATCTTGGTTGCAACAAAGAAAACCATGTGAACGGACCCATTTTATAATATTTATTTACTAGCGTATGCCCGTGCCTGAAGGCACGGTGTAAATAATGATGAATAGCTATCATTGGTGCAATTTCCCCTTTACTGAATTACTAAAATTCTATGGCACTACCTTTGTTTACAACAATTAATTTCTTCATTAATCCATCATGGAGATCTACAAATAATGGATCAAAAATAGTGCATGTATTAAGCACTAAGTACAATAAGGCAAACTTATTGGAAAAGAGCTGCAGATCTAATATAAATTATGTAGCCTATGTTTGGGAAGTTGGGTTAGAGGACTTAGCCAAAGAAGCCAAAAATGTTGGGTTTGAGGACTTAGCAAAAGAAGCCAAAAATGTGTTTCAAGTTTCAAAATTATATAATGGTAAATACTGCAAGATAAAAGTCAAACCAGTCATGCACTTCAATGCAATAATCAAACAGCATAAAATATAATCAAGCCTAATTCATACTGTTTCTTCCAGTCTATCAACTGGGGGTTGGATTATATATATAAAGCTTAAACAGTCAAATGGGAGGTCAGACAAAACAACCCGTGTTCACCTTTCCTTTCTTAAAACCTAGGAAGAAACTGCAATTGGTTGGAGCCCATGTGTGCCAACAGGAGAAGTAAAAACTTACTTGATTCAGTACATGTGAAAAAAGAGCATAATCAACAAATGCAATTAAGTGCCCTGTAAGTTTTCATAATCAACAATGGAAAAAGATCATTGAACTTAAAAGAACAATAGATGGGTAATATAATCCTGCTGAGTTGTAGGGCATTAAACTTGAAAGAACAATTGAAGTTTGGGTTTTAACATAAATAATAAAAGCATGCCAAATATTTTCAAAAACTGTCATGCTTTAATAATAATGTAGCTCAAAGAGTTCCCAGAATTTAATCAATGGCAGAATATGACATACTTGCACCAAATAGCATTTTCAGTTGCAGCAAGCCACCAATTGTGAACTAATAACTCAGAGTTTAATCAATGGCAGAATATGACATACTTGCACCAAAACGGAGCTACCATCGGAGATAATTTTCAGCATCATAACAGTTAAAACAAAACCACTTAAAAATTTGAAGTGTGATTCAAACCCAAGAACGAACAAAATCTCACAAACCATAAGAGGTAAATTTGTATTTAGATAAACCAACGGTAAAAAACCCAAAAATCCCACATTCACATGTCCCTATGTATGCCCATCCAATTCAACTAACAGTGTCAAATATAACTTTCCAGAAACAAACCATTCTGTCAAACTAATAAATAGACAAATACCATTGTATATGAGGCAATATGCAAAAACACTTTGATGAACACTATGATATTGTTTTTTGCACATAAATTGCTTCATACTAACAACATAAATGCTTCACTGAAACAGTGAATAGAACTCACTTGAGAACATAAGATGCCATCAGCAACTCAGGCTCTCCACCCCATACATAAGGTTGTCGAATTATTTCAACATACGCTTCAATGAACCTAAAACCCATGAAAAGAATGAATAAACACTTCCATTCCGATTTAACCATGTGCAATAACACTAAGTAATGTATTTCAAAAAAATAAAAATCACACTATCTAATGTACTTCAAAAAAAATAAAAATCAAGTTAAACCATACCTACTGTTTTCAATGTGTTTGATGAAGGAAGTCTTGAATTGCAGCAAGAGAAAAGGTTGATTTAAAGGATTGATTTGATGAACTCACCTATTCATCTCAAGCAGCTGGCAGTTACCAGAACCAGGTGGTCTGCCCATGCCTGAAGGCACGGTGTAAATAATGATGGAAAAGGAGGTGAGAAAGAAAAACCTGGTGGTGGTGGTGATATAGATGGTAGCCTCAAGTTACCATCTGAGTCATACTTTATTGGCCTCCTTCTCTTCTTCACCAACAAACCACCACCACCACCAACTACACCATCACCACCTATGGTGGTGATCTGTAGGCTTCTCTTCATGCTCATGTTCATCACTTCAATAACAAATTGTATTAGTATTAAAATAAAAAATAAAAAAATAGAACAAATAAGTCCTAAATTCAGACTTGGACATCAAATCAAAGGAAAAAAAAACCATGTCATTAACTAATGTACTTCAAAAAAATAAAAATAAAAAAGCACACCAACTAATAGGAAAAAGAAGAAATAACAAAATCTAAATCAACAACCAAATTGAACTCATCTTGGTAATGAAAAAAAGAAAAGAAACAGAGAATAACATTCAGATTAAAAAGTAACAAAGAATAACACTCAATGGTGTGTTAAGCATGCTAGATGATCTTCAGCCATATATGTATTAAGCATACTACACTATTCAGCAAACCCTATACCAACACTTCAAACTGCAAAATTATGAAATTGAACAAAGAAAATCAACGAACTTGATACCGAACTCGAACATGCGAACTAAATTACTCAATTACTCAAAAGGAGAAAGGGAGAAAAAGAGAAATCAAATTACCTTTGAGTAGCGGTACAACGATGATGTGATTGTGGCTGGAACAAAGAAATCTAGGAAATGAGAGCCAAATTTCACAGCAAAATCATGAAATTGAACAAAGACATGAACAAATGTCAGCGATCTTGATACCAAACTCGATAGTTTCCTAAATGAAGACATAAAACTCAATACACCAAATAAACTCAAAATTCATAATCCAAATTCATAAAATTTATAGAAACAGAGCATTTCAACTAAGCCCTCAACTTCATAGTAAAACAATCCAACCCCAAAATAGCAAAACAGCAAAATCATGAAATTGAACAGCGGTACCAAATTCGAATAGCAAAATCATAAAACTCGGCGGTTATGAAATTACCTTTGAACAGCGGTACATCGATGATGTGGTTGTGGCTGAAATAAAGAAATCTGGGAAAGGAGAGCCAAATTTCACAGCAAAATCATGAAATTGAACAAAGACACGAACAAAAAAATTCATACACATACAAATGTCAGCGATCTTGATACCAAACCTTACGGTTTCCTAAATGAAGACATGAAACTAAATACACCGAATAAACTCCAAATTCATAATCCAAATTCAGAAAATTTATAGAAACAGAGCACTTCAACTAAGCCCTCAACTTCATAGAGAGAACAAATGACCCGTAAACAAAACCCTAAAATAAGCTGTTGGAAGAATCCCTTATTTCCATGACTTCATTGTCTATTGCAACACCTAAAAGATTCATCCTGGTCTAAGCATTCTTAATTTCATGTTCACTTGTTGATGTATTACTCTCTCACACCTGGTTCTCTGTTGCTCCCATCTCTTCTACCACTGTAATTATCAACGACTTCATCAGGATTCCCTTCAAAAACATCAGTTGAATGTTCAACATTGTGTCCTCAAGTTCATAGCAAACCAACGACTCCTCTTCCTCTAATAAATGCAAAACCTAACAAAAACCAAATATTTCAAGACCAAACAATTATTAATACAATAAATTATTCTATGTTTAATCTCTTTTTCTCTGATGTATGACTCTATTTGTTTAGAAAATAAAAGAATACGCATAATAATTTTTTTAGGCTCAAATATAAATATCTATTCAAAGTGTGACTAAATTAGTGGGTTGACGATAATAGTTAATATATATTAAGCGGGTGGACTTGGATTTAATAATTCTTTTCTGCTAAATTTTGGATGACTAAATTAGGTTGATGCTAGTCTGGCTCTGTTTAGGCTTAAAGTAACATGTATTTCTTATTATGTAGTGTAATCCCAATCTAATCGATGTTCACCACTGATTCCAAGAATTCAGTTCCGCCACATGATCTATCTCCACTACATCTCCACTACATTCCAAAATCTTTTAGACACCAAAGCAGTTATCTCCTTTCAAAGTCCCTAACAATTAACTCCAATCCTTACAACTTTATTTTTAAATTGAGTAATGATATACAAATAAAAAATACATACGGAACGATATAGTTGAATTCTCAAATTATTAAAAAAAACCCCACCAAGATGATTCTAAATTTCAAAAAAAAATTTACTGCCACATCATTCTAATTAAGTGAATTTGTACGAAAATTTTAGTAGAAAAGAATTTTCCTTCTAAATTTGGTCCATCAAAAAATTTGGGAAAATTGTTCATTCATAGATTGAAATTACAACTAACATAAAAAAAGGACCATCTATACAAGCTGGAATCTGGAGCTTTCCATGTGCCGACTATTTTCTCAATTGGATGGGAAACTTGTTCGTTCATAGATTGAAATTACAGTACCAAACTAAAGCAACCCAAGCCAGCCTCTACGAAAATCAACTCAAAAATCCAACAGGTGCAATGCAGTTCTCCAGAGTCAGAGAAGGTAATAAATAGCAACACTCAATAACTTAAATATACTAAATAACTTAAGTATACTCAATAATATACTAAATAGCAACACTCAATAACTCAAATATACTAAATAATAGCAACACTAATTAAGGTAATAAATAGTTTTAAAGTTTTACCATTACATAATAAAACCTAAAGATGTTTAAGCATAAGATAATTTAAATATATTAAATAACTGACATAGTTTTCTTTCCAATCTTGAAGAGTCGTGTGCTGTTAAGTGTTAAAGGAATGTCAAGAGGAGAATATGTATGTGACATAAATATTGTCATATCTCAGTTTCTTCTTATGTCGATAATTTTTACATGCCCTTTGGAAAGCCTTACAAAGCTCTAAAATCTATGATATTATTACCTTGAATAAAGTCTCTTTCTTTATAAGGAATTGTTGCATAGAATCCCTCTTATCGTGGTTCATTTAAGCGTTCTTTAATCTGGTCTTGGTTATTGGCAGATACCTTTGAAGTGCTAACATTAAAACCCATGTGGTTTTTGTGATCTTCTCCTTCACCATCATAAGCAATGCCGAGCTTAGCACAGCCTTCAAAATCTGAGCCCGATAATCCTTTGAAGAAAGCAAGTAGCCCTTCCCTTTTCCAAATCGTATGGATTGCACCTGAGACTATCTTTTGGGCTTTCGGTTGATCTTCCTTGATCTCATCTTCATCTGATTTAGCCTGAATCGCCACCTTACACCTGTCCACAGTTCATATCGTAATGTTATCAGTTTTTCCATGAAAAAAACACACAGATAAAGGGGGCATGCTATTTTTCATTCAAATTCATATACCAATTTTTCATAAAAACCGAATAGAAAATCCACCTGATAGCTGGATATGTTAAGCATGTGGCAATACACTTTGAGACTGCACCCAGCACAAAAGCAGAAAAGGCAAAAAGAGCTTCCGAGGATGGTTCTGTACCTCTTTTCTTGCTTAGTTGCCTCTTCAGTAGTCTCCGTTTAAGCTGATCAAAAGCAGTGTACTACACAATAAAATTAGCTCTGGTTTAATTCGATTTCTCATATTTCGCAATTACATCTCCTTGTCTTGGTGTTTACCAAAACAAAAAGCATAAATCTACAGTGATAGAAAATTGCAGAGGTAACTATCACCTCCAGATAGAATACAATTTGGATTAAGGCCCATGATCCCTACACTGTATCGTTACTGTCATATTATCGAATAAATTAGACTAAATTGTAGCATTATATATATAGGGGTTTTTCTGTGTGTTTCTGTGTGTCAGGGCTGATGTGTTGCTCTTCCAAATTAGTGCTTCACTAAACATTTACTCATTATCCCCAGAATTAAGCGGTAGAGATGTGGAGGACTGGAGAGGCAGACACAGCCCGACAGAGAGAGAAGGGGAACAGAGAGAGAAGGGGAGAGGCAGAAATCTTACCTTGCAAGCCGAGTTCGAGAGGCAGAAGGAGTTGCTGTCTGTGGAGATCGGAGGAGAGTGAAGATCTGAGATCTGGGAGGGAGAAAAGATGAAGAGTTGCTGTTAGTGGAGTTCGGAGGCGGCGCCACGGTGGAAGCGGAGCGGAAGTGGAACGGAGGGGGAGGGAGAGAAAGAGAGAGAGAAGTGCAAATAAAAACAAATCATCTCAGCCTTGGGTGGGACGCTGCAGAGAGAGGGAGAGGGGGATTGTTTTGGGCGGGAATGCGGAAATCTCACAAAGCATCTCAGCCTTTAATGAATAAAAACAAATCATCTCAGCTATTTAAATTAAATGTATCTCTCACACATTTGTATACATTTTCAAAAACTATCTCCCCTTATTATATAGATAGTTGTTTTGAGTGATAGATATTATAGTTATGAGATGCAGTGCCACAAGTTGCATCAAGTATTTCATACTTCCATGGTTAGTTGCCAGAACTAAAAAGTATGGCGGTTTTTGGTAAACTCAAAATGTTTAAACATTGCTTGTGATGGTTTCATGCTATAAAGTTCGTTGCCTTGGTGATTCAATCTTTATGGACTTTATTCTGCCAATAGGTTTGAGCAGTGATAATAAATGCAATAAGCATATTTTTTTGTTGATGATTCCAGGTCTCATTATTGTATTTGGCTGACATTACTGAAAAAAGTGTCACATTTCAGGTACTTTTTCTTTGCATTTACTGGTGTAGCCACTGTTTATTATGACATTAATGTTGATGTACTTGTATGATGTTAACCTAGCTTGTGGATAATTTTTTTCTTATAGATAAATATCTGTTTATACATACATACATCCAAATCTGCATATACATATATATGATTCATGTTGCTTTAAACTTCTAATGTTGACTAATGTATATCAGTAAATTTAGTTATACTATACATACATGTAAGTCTATTTTTTATTTTTTTTTTTGAACAGCTACGTACATGTAAATCTGTACATACATATATATGACTTCACGCTGCTCCAAACTTGTTATGCTGACAAATCTATTAGTAAATTTAGTTATACTAGAGCATCACAACCATTTAGGTCTTGCTTGGGAACATGCTATTTTAGTAACTCTTTGGCTAAGATATGAGGTAAAAAAAAACTAGTATGTTTGGGATGACTTTTTGGCCTTTTATGACAAAAGTGAAAATAGAGAGAAAGGGAAATATTTGACTTTTTTGCATAGTTTGTTGGCTTTTTTCACATCCTGAGATGGGTGGGTCGCTTAGGATAAAATATTTTATGTTTGTGCAAGCAACTAACCGATGTAGTTAGAGTATTGTTCCAACAATAAAAGCTCAAGTTCTCTAGTTTGAGAATGTGATTTGAGTCATGGTGGGACCAATACCATATATATATATATAAAGAGATGAGACTATGTTGGGTTCTAGCCATTTTTTGTTTACATGATTTTGTGTAATGTTCTTTTCCAATTGTTAGTCTTGTAGTCAACTACATGATTGCCTGCAAACAAATGCATCATGAGCTTGCATGTATGTATTCTTTGTCTTCCTTTGCATGAGCTTTTGAGCGAACTGGGAACCAGGTCAATGAGTTAAGGGATGGATATACCCTAACTATGTTTTGATTAATGAAACACATTGAAAGGTTATTTTCCTTGAGATACTTCTGGTTATTTTAGGATTCAGGAAAGTTGTCTTGTGGTTATGATTTTTTTCATCATTATGTGTTGTATCTGGTGCTAGCAAATAATGCATTTGTTATAGTAGAAAACATTCTCATCAGTGCTCAATTACTTAGCTATTGTTGTATTAGTTACAACTTTTATGAGTTTTTATTTTTTATTTTATTTTCTTCTTCTTGTTTTATTAGTTCTCACTCTTAAACTTACCAAGTATGTGAATTCACCTCTGTTTTTGATGTTGCTAGTAACTGAATATTTTTTTGTCACCTTTGATCACTTTATTAGTGGTAATTATTTTTTCCCCTGACTATGAATCTAGGTTTGGCATATATTTAGCTTCTATTTATTGTTTTGTTCAAGATTCAATGTTTTACTCTTATTGATTTTTTGGCATTGCTGGAAATGTTAAAGGATGCAGTGAGAACTAAGACATACCAAAATGTTATTTATAAAAATAATTTCTTGCTCAAGGACATAATAGTCCTTGATGTGGGTACCGGGACTGGAATTTTGTCACTTTTTTGTGCAAAAGCGGGAGCAAAACATGGCACAAGAGATTGTTAAAGTAAACGGCTTTTCAGATGGTGATGTCACTAGGAACAATGAATTTCGTAATTTTTTTTTTTTTTAGTTTTTGCTTCTACTTCTTAACTGATTTGGCCTTTTTATGTTTTCTCATTTTAATTACTATAGTTATCACAGTTTTGAATGGAAAAGTTGAGGAAATTGAGCTTCCAGTTGCTCAAGTGGATATCATTATTTCAAAGTGGATGGGATATTTTTTATTGTTTGAGAATATGTTAAATATAGTCCTCTATGCTCGTGATATGTGGCTTGTAAGTTACACTGCCCCTTTTTCTTTCTGAATAACCACTTTGATGCTATTGCTAATCTGGATGTATTAGTGCAATGTTTGGTAGTGGAGTTAGTTTGTTTTTCTTTTCTTTTTTTGGTTTTGTTTTGTGTTTTTATTTTTTATTTTTATTTTTTATTTCATCATGGAAGATGTTATTAGAGTTTAATTGGTTTCATCTGCTTGAATTTATTATAATTCGTTAGTCTTTATATTCTTAAAGCTCAACTCTTTGACTGGATCAGACGCCTTTTCTGGGATTTTTAGTTCTTTTGTTTAGAAATTTTATGGTGGTGGAAGCAAATTGATTAATTTAATTATTGTTGGATTTATATGCTCATAAAAGTTTCGGTTTGCTTATAATCTGTTTTCTGGTTAAAGTCATTATATTTTAAGAGGTCTATCTTGAGTTGGGTTGTAATTTTTTTAAGTTACAATTTGATTCGTTTGTTTAGGAATTTTGTCTTGTTGGAGTTTAGTCTTAAATAGATTCTACATCAAGTGGGAAAATTTATTTTTTACTCTTTTTGTTCTTCTTTAGGGTTTTCTAGCATCTTCATAATGGCTATTGGATGTGAAATGAGATTTACGTAAGTCCTCAATTGTTTTGGCCAATAGTAGTAGAGTTCAATGTCAGTTTTGTCTTGGTTAATGACCGACTGTGGAACAATGGAATTGGTTTGATTTGAGTGTGGTTTTCGGATGAACTGTTGTTGAGCATGGCATTTTTTCTCTTCCTTTTCGATTTCATTTGGTATTAGAATGGAGAGGTTAATCATAAATTATGGTGTGACGTTGTGGCAAAGTAAGCCCTTCCATCCATTGAAATTCAGAACAAAAAATTAAAAATTTGTCTCCATGCTTTTGTCATGGTTTTACAAATTTACTAAAGCAAATAATAATGGGGTGTCTATGTTGAAACAATTCATTTGATTGTCAACTGAATACTGATAGAGAAACATCAGGTCTTGATGAGATTCTATGATTGTTATTTTACTGTATTCTTGTAGGGGAAAAGTGGCAGAAGGTATCGATTTTGATGGACAATATGGCAGATTTGCTATCATGTTTGGGGTCCCTTTTCAATATACATTAAGCAGGTGATTTGCTACGACTGTTTTGCAGCCTTGGTACTTGAAAATATCAGCGGCTATGTCCAAATATGTTTATGAAGTTCATTGCCTAGGCCTGTTGATCCTTTAAGCTTTATTTTCTTGATTGTTGCAGAATATTGATTGCATGTTTGGAGTGTTAGAGGGAGACTTTCCAGATAAAGGAAGGCGATTTTCTGACTTTTGACGCTCTGGTATTTTTGTACTGCATGTTTGGCTGTGTGATAATTATGTTTTTTTTTTTTTTTCTTCTTCTTTTGAAAAAATAACTATGACCTTCAATAATGGGACTACATTTATTCAGAGACAAGCTGCTCAATGTGTGGGGCGAGTTATTCGTTCAAAGGCAGATTATAGGATGATGATTTTTGCCGACAAAAGGTATTCTTTTAATGGAATTATTAATACTGGTCCTACTTTATGTATTCAGTCCTGGGGTTTTACCTATCAGTCAAAGATATTCTGTACCTCAGAAGTGTAACTAAATAATCAAAAGTTCATGACAATCAGATCCATGTTTGGCATTGGATTGCTAAAAGTAAATTCTGCACTTTTTGTTAATTTAGATTGGTCTGGTTATTAGCTTCATCTATCGATAAATAATTCTAAAGTACTAAATTTAGATAGCTTGCCAAGCTAAATGGAAGTTGTGAAATTATGTTGACTGAACAGTCTACCAGTGTCATTGTTGGCCATCCAGTCTGTGGGGAACCAACAAAAATGTTGGAAGGATATTATTAAGGAACATTTGATGGAAGAAACCTTAGTGCCAAATGCATGCAAGCTGTAATTTGCTATTCTTAAGTCTATTGCTATTTGCTAGTATGTAAGGTACTGTCTACCAAAAAATTAAGGCATCAAGTTTGTAAAGCATGTTAACTAGATTTTGTTTCATTGTGGCAATGCTTGGAGGATTCACAGTTAACCATTTGTTTGGCAAATTAACTTGTCATTTTTGGGGAATTTTATTCCTTCTATGTTCTGATGACCATCTCTAATTTGTTCAGGTACAGCCGTCATGACAAACGTTCTAAATTGCCCGGATGGATACTGTCACATTTACGTGGTGCTCACCTAAACTTGAGTATTGATATGGCTATGCATATAGCACGAGAGGTGTGTGCTTATTAGTATGCAGTTCTTATATTTTTCACTGGGAATGCTTACAGGTCTATGTCAGTATACATGAGGAACAGTTCTAAATAACAAGGAAACGTGATTAGACTCCCCTCGCAACTGATTCCTCTGTGGAATAATTTTAAATACAGAAATAATGACTATTATGAAAGCTAAAATTGAGGCCAAATGGGGTAACATGACCAGTTTTCTATTTTGAGAAAGGACCAATTTAGGTGTTAGATTTCACTTTTTTCCTTTATTACATCTAAACTAGAACTTCAAATATAAGTTATTCTGAAATTCAGTGTTGGAAGCTTAAGATGGCTTTGACTGAGTGCAAACTGACAATTTTAAATTCAGGAGTGTTGAACTTGAGTGTATTATTATTGTTTTATTCTTCCATATGTGCAGTTTTTACGGAAGATGGCACAACCATATGATAAGAGTGGCGGTAGTGGTAAGAAACCCCTATTGTCACAAGAAGACTTTGAGAAGATGGGCAATGGCGGTCTTGGGGAGATGTTGTTTTAAAAGAATTATTCTGTCTTTGAGCAATATTTATATGATGGCTATAGCCGGTGGTTGGCCTTGCAGTTCTCATGTCAACAAAGAGGTCGTGGTCAGCGAAGCAGCAGAAACTCTTTGTTCTCAGGAATGCAAGGAGCAGTTTTTTGCTAAAAAAGGAAAATATCAATATTAAATATTAGGGTAGACTAGTAGTTATATTTTTGGATGGGTGTGTATGGAAAATATTTGGTACACTACTAGTTGTATTTTTGGGTTGATGCACATGGATGAAAGTTTAAAACATAATAACAAGTACTTGTTATGTTTTAAATTTTTATGTTAGATGAATATGTACTTTGGAATTACTTGTGAATGAAAACTTATAATAGTTGCTGACTTTAATTAAACAGGTTCAGAAATGGTTGATATATGTATTTTGTTGAATGTTCATGATTCAATTTATTTGTTGGTTTGAATGATTTTTGCAAATTACAAATTATATTGAATAAATTGGATGGATTATTATAAATTACAAGTTTATTTTGATGGATGTTGGAGACCAAATTTTGGTTTTGTTTTTCTAGTTTTGGTGACCAATTGATTGGTCGGGAAAGATAAGTTATACTTTTGCCAGCTAAATAAAGTAGTCGGTGTATCACAAAGCACATTTGGCGACTAAATAATTAGTCGTTAAAATTAATAATTTGGCAACCAAAGGATTTGATCGCGAATAGGTCTATTGCCGACTAAAGTTTTAGTTGCGCAAATATTTCTTTTGGCGACAAGCATGTTTGGTTGTGGAATATGACAATTGGCGACCAAACAATTTGGTCGTGGAATGTGACAATTGGCGACTAATTATTTTGATAGTGGAATGTGACAATTGGCGACCAAAATTTTTGGTCGTAGAATGTCACAATTGCCGATCAAATTTTTTTGTCGTTGAATGTGATAATTGGCGACCAAACTTTTTGATCGTGGAATGTGACAATTGGTGACTAAGATATTTGGTCGGGAAAATATCACTGTTCGCGACCAAAGTGTTTTAGCGACAAAATGGATTAGTCGCAGTAATGATATATTTAGCGACTAAAAATTTAGTCGGCAAAAGATTATTTATCCCATGCTTAGTAACTGTTTGTTAGGTTTTTAGTCGCGACCAAAGATTATCCAAGAAGCAGCATTACAAGAAAAAGATTCATTGATTGAGGGGGAGCCTCCGCCTTTACTCACCAAATACCCCTTGATTCCTAGTGGTTTGACTTTCCTTTGTTGTGCTTAGATTCTCTTGTCGGAGGTCCAGCTTTCATATCACTACTAGGATTGAATCTAGTATTTGTCGAACTCCAAGAGTCACACACACACTTTTCTCATGGGATCTATGCTTTTCACATTATGCATCACTTTCTTTCATGAGGAATCTTCTACAGACTGTGCACATTGTGTTTTCTTGTAATGGTGCTTCTTGGATAATCTTATGTGTTTTAAGGTACTAATCTGAAATTCCTTGCTTGCTCCATCATATTATTTTTATCATTTTCTTTTTGTTCACTGTTTTTAGTGTTTGTGGTTGTTTTTAGTAAGGGAGTTTGGTTTATCATTGCAAGAGTTTGTTTAGCATGAACACTTTGATATGTTTGGTAAGGGAGATTGACTATATGTTTTGCATGTTGCTATGCACTATTTGCCCTTCTTGTATGTTCATGGTATTTACATCGTCATATCATTGCTTGTGTGGTTTATGATCTTGCTTTTGTTGTTTGAGAGTTGTTTTTCATGAGTCTTAGTTTTCATCTATTCATGTTTTCCATCTCATGTTTCAAGATAATCTTGTCCTATGTTTATTGTTTTTTCATATATTCTTGTGGGACTAATAGTTGTTTTGGAGATTGTGGCACTAATAACTGTTTTGCAGATCTTAATCTTGAAAAAGAAGTTGGCTTTTGTTGGCTGTAATGGGTTGGGGTGTTTAGGATTTTATTTGTTAGGTGTGTTTTGTCACGGCATTGCCAAAGGGGGAGATTGTTAGGTTTTATTTCTTGGCAATCCCGTTTGACAAAACTCCTTTCAGTTGTATTTATTTTCGCACATTTATTTCAGTGAGGCTATGAGTGTTTAGATGGGAATCCAACCCGAATTGTGCTTTTCAGAGAAGTTTATGATGATAAAGCATTCAAGATTGCCACTTCGCTGATTATTACGGGGGTCGAGCTGCCCGGTCAGCTCGCGGCCCGAAGTAAAATGCAAAAATGCATTCAAAGTTGCCTGTCCGATCATGTTATATTTTTCCAGTTTTTCCAGTTTTGGCCTTCCCGCTCGAGCGGGGAAAGGAACGCTCGAGCGGGGATTGAAAGCTCTCAGTATCTCTGCAGTCGCCTGAAAAAGTACTGGATGGCGTGATTAGCCGCTCGAGCGGCAAAACCGACGCTCGAGCGTGGAGCCTGTATGAAATCACAGAATTTGAAGTCTCCGCTCGAGCGGGAAAAAGAGCGCTCGAGCGGACCGCGCGATCCCAGATTTCCAGATTTGATTGAAGAGTTGGTTTTCTTCTGAAATTAGGATTGCTTTGGTTTTCTATATATAGTTGGTTTTCTCCCAACACTAAAGAGACTTCTCCAGATCTTATTTTTGGATCTTAAGGTTTATATCTGGAGAGATTTTGCTAGTTTTCTTTGATGTTTTTATTGAGTATTCAACTCATGATCTAAAGAGAGTACATCAAAGGTTTGTTTGTTATACACAAAATAGAGAGTTATTCTTCAGTTGTGGATTCTGAAGAATTCGAGCCTGAAGCTTTGGTGGAATCCGGAGTGGCTCATCAGAAAGACAATTCCGTGGTGAAGATGGGGTTGGAAGAGGCACATAGAGGTTGGTTCAATTAGGCGTTGTGGATTCGCTAGGTAATTGAGAGTATACCTGTGTAATTCCTTTAAATCTTCTTAGTGGATTGTTCTTGTGGCTGTTGCCCGTGGTTTTTTGATCACAGTTGGAGGTGTCCAATTGTGATTTTTTCCACGTAAAATCGCTGTGTCTCTTTGTCTTGATTGTTTGATTGTTTGATTGGGATTGTTATATTCTGCTTAAAATTGATACATAATCACAAATCAACATCTAGGGGATTTCTAGATTTTTTCACTGTTGTTATAGGCGAATTTCACTAAAGGTAGGTAATTACCCCAATTACTTTTGAGCTCTAGCACACACACGCGTAACATATCTTCCAAAGCCTGGATTGTTCTTTCGGATTGCCCATCAGTTTGTGGGTGATAAGCAGTGCTAAACTTCAATGTAGTTCCCAAAGCCTCTTGGAATTTGTTCCAGAAGTGAGACACGGAGAGGGGGTCTCAGTCAAACACGATTGAAACGGGGGTACCATGCAACTGAATGATTTCTTTAATGTATAGAGTGGCGAACTTAGTAAAGGGATATGCGATTCGGATTGGCAAAAAATGTGCCAATTTCATCAATTGATCTACAATAACCCATATTGCATCATTCTTCGAGACTGATTGTGGTAATCCGACCACGAAGTCCATCGTAATGTGCTCCCATTTCCATTCAAGAATAGGGAGTGGCTGTAGCGTTCCCACATGTGGACTCGCCTTTTTCCGCGCGCCGCCTTTCGGAAAGGGTTGAAAAGAAGGCCTCACAGTTCGGACTCCCGTAGTTCTGAATCTAGTCACACAAGTGCAATGTGAAACTGACAATCACCAAAAAATTCAAATCCGGCAAATCTTTTTGGAAAATCAATTTTAAATTAAATAATGTCAAAGTTGGACTGCTTTGCCAGATAAAGAGTCGATCAAATTCTATCTTTTTTGTATTCCTTAGACGTAGATGTAAGAGTAAGCAGTACCATATATTTTCCCTTCAAAAGGAATAGGAGTACTGTAATTTAGATTAACTCATTTTAAATTCATTTGCCACAACACGAGGTAAGTGAATTCATTTATTTTCATGTGCAATTGCATTAAAGTTTGTTGTTTCTAGCACAATTTGTGAATGTGTAGCCTTCTTCATTGAGGCTAAATCAAAGTCAACACATTCCTCTAATTAAAATTTCTTGGGCCAGTTTTACGCCCCTTTGTTAAATTTTTCTTTGTAGGAAATTTACTCCACATACAAACACAAACATAAACACATTGGTAAACACCAACTCCTACAACAGTTTTTTTTTTTTTTGAAAAACTAATTAGATTAGAAAAGAATTTGTCGGACAACTGGGAGACTGGGAGACTCTTTCATTTTTCCTTTTCTATCAAGATTCCATAGCTATTAAAAAAGGCAAGTAACTTTTACATCATCTAGGGCTTAAGTGAGGAAACACAAAAACTTCAGCTAAGATAAATAGAAAAAATACACTATTTACATTAATCTATTCTTCATTTGAAAACCAAAATAATGTCAAACAATACAGTTCTCATATCACTTTGATCTTCATTTGGGAACCAAAACCATATCAAACAATAAATGTCAGAGCAATTCCGCTAGACTCTATACTGTGCTTGTTAGAGCATCTCCAACGGTGAACCAAATTTTTCACCAAATTTGAGTAAAAAAAAGCCAATTTTCTCAATCTGATATGGCTTGCTCCAACCATGCATCAAAAAGGAAGGGTCGACCGGTTGGTCGATTGGCCGGTCGACCGGTAAGGGCAATTTTTTTTTTTTTTACCTGTTTGAATCTTTTTTGACCAGTTTGAACCTACCTATTTGAAAGGGAACTGGTCGACCTGTTGGTCAACTGGCCGGACAACCGGTTGGTTGACCGATTGGCCCACCCCAACGGTAACGCACAGTGAAATTGTGAAATTTGGAGCCTGTTCTCACTTTGATAAATTTTTTGTTCCATTCTCATTTTGATACCAATTTGGTGAAACCATTGGAGCTCCAAAAAGTGACTTTTTCACCAAAATTCAAATCTGATGCAAAGTTTGATGAACCGTTAGAGATGGTCTTAGACATTTTACCTAATCAAATTACAATTTCAATGCTCCAATAGGCTAGGCAATACACTAGGCATTATGTCTCATCTACAAGGAGACTAGCTACAATTGGAGAGCCAAGAGAGGTTAGGCAAATGATTTCTCTCTTTAAGTACCTACGTGGCCAACTATAAAGAGTATCGTTGGAGTACGCATCAGCTAAAGTGATTAGGTAAAAATAAAAATGTATAGATTTTTCTTTTTTTTCGTGTAGTTTCGATAGGCAAAATGCCTTGTAGTGTTGGAGTTGTTCCCTCGATTCAATCTTTGAAGTTTCTTTTTTCTCTTTATTTTCTTTGGATATATTCTCACAAAGATAGCAAGAACTGAATTTGACACCAACTATCAGAATCAGATACAATGTGAAGATGCTTATCAAAATCCTTAATTTCTAATTATGATTTATACAAATTTCACAAATAACTAGAACATGAATTTCAACTTTGAATAACACAAAAATTAAAAAAACACTTTCAAAGTTGGAAAACTCCACAAGGAACCAAAAAAATAACCTACTTGAGAGCCAATTTACGATACGCGCTTTTGATTTCCTGATCTGTAGAGTTCTTTGAAACGTCGAGAACCTCATAAGGGTCTCGCAGGAGCTGCTACGACGAACCGTGCGGTTTCGATTTCGATCGGTGAGCCGGCATTTTTGTTTCACAGCTGACAAACCCAAAAGCCCTAGAAATTACTCACCAAGTTAGTTACAAATCTCACATGAATTCTCGAATCTGACACAAACTATAAAAGTCAATTTTTTTCAAAAAAATTTCGGGAAAGTTTGGTGTTTGGAAGAAAATTGAAAACCCTAAAATGATAAGGTGTTGTTTGGTAATACTTACGTTTTCAGTTTTCTGTTTATATTTACAAAAATTTAAAAAAACTCAAATAAAAACTTGTTTGGTAAAATTTTTGATTTATAAATCAGTGGTCTCAGTTTATAAATTTGGCCAAAAAATGAAAACACAAAAAATGTGTTTCTGTTTTGAGTTTTGAGTTTTGAGTTTTTTGTTTTTTTTTTTTTTTTTTTTTTTTTACCACCCAACACTAGCCACCACCCACCACCATTTTCCACTATCGTCTTCCGCCACCACTACCTACCCCCCACCACTTGCCACCACCACTCACCACCCACCTACCACCACCCACCTACCACCACCCGCCACCACCACCCACCTGTCACCACCCGCCACCACCACCCACCTGCCACCCACTCGCTACCACCACCCATCCTTCGCCATCGCCACCACCATCACCACCACCACCACTACCACCACCCACCTGTCATCCACCCACCACCACTCACCACCTGCCACTACCATCCACCGCCCGCCACCACCACCCGCCACTACCATCCACCGCCCGCCACCACCACCCGCCACCTACTAGCTACCCACCTGCCACCACCATCCACCACTACCAGCCACCTACCACCAACCCGCCACCACCACCACCACCACCCACCCGCCCGCCACCCACCTGCCACCACCATCCACCACCACCACCCGCTCGCTACTACTTACCACCCACTACTGTCACCCATCCGCCCGCCACCACCACCACCCGCCACCTACCCGCCACCACTCACCACCACCCGCCATCCGCCACCCACTTGCCACCACCCGCCACCACCACCACCAACACTACTACCCACTCGCTACCATCCACTACCCGCCACCGTCACCCACCATCACCACTCGCCCACCATTACCACCCACCACCCACCACCCGTTATCCGCCATTCGCCACCCACCTGCCACCACCTGCCACTACCACCACCACCACCCACTCGCTACCAACCACCACCCGCCACCGTCACCTACCACCACTACCCGTTACCTACTCGCCACCACCCACCGTCACCCACCCACCTGCCACCACCACCCACCAGTCGCCACCACTACCCCGCCACCACACCCACTCGCTACGACCTGCCACCGTCACCCACCCACCCACCACCACCAGGTACCCAGCGCCCACCATCACCACTTTTCACCATCGTCTTTCGTTGCAAACATCACATTTAATTACAAAAAAATCCAATCATCTTTCTAAATACAAAAATTTTAACCTATTAAAATAACCAAAAACTAAAATAACTTACTAAAATAACAACTTTCCCAACACCCACATTGTGTAAATAGAATCACCAAATATTAATCAACGGTTAAAATGTGAAACAATCAAATAGTTATTGGCTATATATATGCTTCCAAAATCATAAATGCATCATTTGTAAACCATCCAACTTCATCAATACAAAAATAATGGGTAAATCATAAAAAATGGTGTGTGATACATTTTTTTTTGGTTAGTTCAGATAGAAAAATTAACAATAAGTCTTTGGTCTAAAATTACATTGGTTTTTTAAACTACATTTGAATCATAAGGGACTGAAGTATTCCAGTCCCAAATCATGAGGGGATAAAATGAATTTAACCTAAAATAAAATTACCTAAATACTCTCTAATCCCAAAATGAAATTGGCATATTACCATCATTTTATTCATTTACCATCAAATTCTCACTCTATACCACCACAATATTTTCCAGCCACTATCGGTGATATACCAAATACTTGTAAACAATAATAAGAACGATGTTAATCAAAAGCAAGAGAGAGTAGTGGGATGGTTGGACAAAATAGTATTCCTACTTGAGCGAAAACAAGGAATAAATACAGTGAGATAGGTAAAAAGAAAATAAAGTATTTAACTTCATATAGGTTAATAGAACTATTTTTTTTTTAAAAAAAAAACAAATTAGTTTCTTGGATTATACACTTTGTTAATTTGACTTAACGGTTAACTAATAGAGAGAGTAATTTGTTATGTAATTGAAAATTTCAAAAGGTAAGATTTATTAATTTCTTAAACATAAAAGAGAAGTTTGTATTTAAAGTGTAAATTACAAATAGACTTCTTGAGATTCACTTAAAATATAAATTGTCTCCTATAGTTTTAAAAAATTATAAATGCCCCATTGCCAAAACAAATAATAATAAAATTAAATTCTTAAATAAAGTAGTATACAATAATAAAATTACATGAATTATTAATTAGAATATATTTATGATATTATTAAAAACTATTAATAGATTTGATGATTTATTAATAAAATAGGTCATTTATTATGCAATTAGAAACTTGAAGGGGCGAGATGTAATTTTCAAAACTACATGGGATAATCTGTATTTTACACAAATCTTAAAGGGTATATCTGTAATTTATATCTATATTTAATAAACATAAATTGGTGTATTTTATAATTTATCCAAAAATAAATACAAACAAAAAGGTACTATAAATATGATTTTATTATACTTACCTCAAAGTAAAAATCACTTTCTAACTTTTAATCCATTTTGAATCACATTATCTCTCGCATTTTTTTACACATATTTTCAAAAAAAGTTAAAAAATCAAAAAAAATTGATTTGAGATTGTGGTTATAAGTTCAAAGGGGAATTACAAAACTACCCTCTATGGGTGGAAAATGAGTTAATGTGTATTTTTTAATTAGGTGGGATATTTTGGTCAATTGATATTAAGGTATGATGATATGACAACATAAATAAATATTAAGTAAAAAAATTAAAAAGTAATTTTTTTTATCAACTTATCAAATAATTTTATGAAAAAACCAAAAAATTTAATTAAAAGTCAAAAAATTAAAAATTTTACTATCTTTTTAAAACACTCCTTAACCATCTTCTCAAATAACCACAACTAACAAATTTTGTGGCTACTAATGGCCCTGTTTGGTAGAGCTGTGAGAAAGTGCTTATAGCTTATGCCTAAACAGTTTATAACTTATAACTTATAACTATGAACATAAGCTGATTTCTGACTTATAAATTAAGCATCTCCAGCCCCACTCAAAGAATAAGCTGATTTCTGATTTCTAAAAAGCTATAAGCTATAAGTTATAAGCTAAACCAAACACATCAAAATAACTTAAATTAAGCTAAAAACTGAAATAAACTACTTTTAAGTTCTGCCAAACAGGCACAATATATCTCACTCTTCCCCATTTGAACTTGTGAAATCCATTTTATCCATGGCACAAAAAACCGAGTTACATTTCAATGATAATCTTGGCCATCTTGTTTGGTAGCAATGCATTAATCTTGCTCGAAAAGGGGCTTGTTGTCATGGCTGCACCTGCACCAGCACCTCCCGCACCTGCTGCATCATATACCATTGATTCATATAAGCCATGTGATTACAAGGAATAGACGGTTGATTGGTGCTTTATTGAGATCGTCAGCAGCACATCCAACGATCCTTGTTGCCGCCACGTCACCAAGATGGGAAATACAGGTTTGCCAAAGATATATCGAGTGACCGCAACTGATGAGACTATAGGCGTGTTTGGCAAGTTGAATTTTAACCTTTTTTTTTTTTTAAATATTTATAAAAAGATAAAATAAATTAAAATGGTTAATAAAATAAAATATCACATCAAATCCATAATCATTTCACTTTTTATATCACAAACATCACATCTAATTATAAAAAATCTAACTATTTTTTTAAATACAAAAATTTAATTTATTAAAATAGTCAAAAATTTAAAAAACCTATTAAAATAACAACTTCGAAACGCCACTATAACTGATGAGATTTGGAATAGTTGTGTTCCACGCTAATGTTAAAATTCGGATAATTAAGGCCCTGTTTTATTTATGAAAAATGAGAAAATATGTATAAAAAGTATGTAAAATGTAATTATATTTTATTTATCTATATATATATTTAAAAATTTTACTCAAATTCATAAACCAAAACAAAGTCTAAAACTATTTTTGTTGTTTAGTTGTTTGGTTTCAATTTTATTTTAGTTGATAAATGGAAAGAAAAGGCATATTTTTTAACAGGATTTATATTGTTTGTCAAATGTTCTAATAGTCTTTTTTTTTTTCTTCCAATAATTTGGATAGTTAATTTATTTATTTATTTATTATTCTCAAGTCTTTCTAGTTTAGAAATATCAAAATCACTAAAAAAAATTTATAGAAAAAAAAACTCACAAAATCTTTAATTCATCCCCAAATCCAATTGTTTGGAAGGTCGTCCACCAACGGTCATTTGCAAAATTTGATAAAAAAATAAAAATTCCCTTGGTTTGACGAAAAATATAGTACTCCCTTCATTTGATATTAATATAATGAAACAATTGGAGTATCGTTTTCACCATTTTTTTTTTATTAAATTTAAATTTGATGAAACATTTTTAATTACTGGACATGTTTATACGTACACACGAAACAGTACAATAAATGTGGTTTTATTATACTACCTCAAAGTAAGTATAGCTAACTATGCGTCCAGCTTAGATGATCATCTTTACTACAATCATCACATTAGCAGGAATTTGATTAACAATCCCTGCCATGACACAATTAAGCCTTCTAGGCCAATTCCAACCTGCATTACTAAGCATGCTACTCACTTTTACATGCATATTTCTAAGTAGATTATGGCCAAGGTTGCTGCCAAATCTGGATAAAGAGGCCCAAGTGGGTGCCAGTTATGCCAGAGATATGTGTTCTTGCCATTCCCTATAACAGATTCGACATAAGGCCTGGCAATGTCTCTTACTTTAAACATCTTCCTCACTGTCCAAGAAGCATCGATAGGAGTCTTCATGTACCACAAACTCTGGTCTTAGTTGATATAAGTGTGAATCCACTTAATCCATAACACATCTGCCTTCATACACAAGGCCCATAATTGTTTAAGGATTGCAGCTCTATTCCACTGCAACACAGACTTAAAACCAAGATCCCCTTCTTCATTAGGGCAACAAATAGCCCAGCTAACTTTAGGGGCTGATTTACTAATATCTGAACCGGACCACAAGAAATTCCTCATAGCTCTGATGGTATTTTTTCTATAAGATCAGCTTGACATGTTGTTAAAACTCATCATCCTGTGGTGCACTGGTCTAAGGTTGTGTGGTTTTCCTTACATGTTCCCAAGTGGTCATTGATTTGCTGGTTGTCCATCCTTTGGTAGACTTTCCACCCTTGACAGAGTTAGGAATTGGGGCCTTACTCAAAATATGACTTGTTTGCTTTGCAATTCTGCTAGTGAAAATCATGAAAATTTATTTTTTAAATGTAGCTATGCAAGTAGTATTTGGAGGAGTGTCTTAAGCTTGAATGGTGTGCCTAATCTAGTATGGATATGCATCAGATTATTTCCTGGGCAGTGCAAAATACGAAAGGCAAGAGTTTTCAACACAATTTGTCCAAGCTTTCTCTTTGTGCTACTGTCTATCATATCTGGCAGGAGAGAAATTTCAGATTGTTCCAGACCAAAGCAAAGCATGTAGTTGATCTTCTCAGTAACCTGCTTGAAAACTTTTGATGGAGAGATGCTTATTGGAATGACTTTGAGAATGATGAGACATCTAGGATTTTAGTATGTGCTTGGAGTTTCTCCCCTAGAATCGTTCATGGATACTTCCTTCTGATGTATTGTTAGCTTAGGGAATGCCCTGGCTTTTTGTTGTTGTTTGTGTTTGTGCTTTATAAAATTTGTCACATTTCAGGAAAAAAAAAAAAAAAAACTATAGCTAACTAATATTTGTAACATTACTCTTAATATATATCTCATTCTTCATGGCCATCTTGCTTGCAAAATGGACTTGCTTTTGATTCTTCAGATTCGGATCCACCTTGTGGAATTCAATTCCTAGCTGATGGACGCTTGGTCTACTTCCACACATCCAAGGATAGTTGTTGCTTCAATGTCTCACGGTTTGGTAAAAAATGTCTTCATCAAATGCCTCGAGGTATTACACGCTTTAGAGATGAAAACGTTGCTGTCGCACAAACTGATAAAATTTGGAATATGTGTGGTACACACTCAAAAAGTATCGGACCAAGATTATCTGCAATAATTTCTATAATAATGGTAGTTTAAAAAGTATTTTTTAAAATGATTTATAATTAATTATGAATAGTGAATTCTTTAGGAAAAAAATTTGTGTCTTTCACAATGGAATCTAAAAGGTGAGATTTCAAGTATTTATATAATTTTTTTTATCTGAAGAAATGATTTATCGAAAAAATAAGTCACCATCCACACATCTAAACTTATAATATATCTTTGGAAGGACAGTTTATGTTCTGTATGTCAATATTAATTTTCCGTTTGTATCATGAGGTGGGAAATGGAAAAATAATAATAATAATTTGATATCTCACATGGGTAAGAAATGAAAAAAAAAATAAAAATTATAATTTCTTATCATCATCGTGCTTTGATCAACAATAAATAAAAATTGACACTTCTTTTTTTGGCGGGGCTTCATATTTGGAAGGATAATTGAGGAATTTTTAAAATTTTGATACGTGGGTTTGTACTGAATATACTCTGTTTTGATAACAGATCTTTAGTTGCTTGGTTTCAGTGTTTCCTTTTTGTTTGTGTTCGTTGGCTAATGGAACAACTCCATTGGATTGGTAGTGAACTTTTTTTCACAAAAATAAAAAAAAAATTATTTGCTAAAATAAAATGATTTTTCCAGGAAAAAAAAAAAAAGAACCGCATTTGTTTATATCATTTTCAAACTATTTTTAGTATTATGTAAATTATACCAAACATAGTTCAAATATTTTTTAAGCAATTCAGATTTTCTTACAGGTTTAACATGCATATCATACTTCACCCTCAACCTCAACGCTAAGAGCATTCGTAGTGAAGTAGTTAAAATATGTTATGTGTTAGTCTTTATGATTTATTGAGCTTTCATCTAAAATTTTAAAAATAACATACTCTTATTTTTTATTTTGAAAGACACTGACAGGTTGCACATTTTGAGAACTAAAGTAAAAAAATATATAAAATTGAGTAGTAAAGTATAACAGATGGCATACTTTAAATACTATTATTGCAATTAAGCCTATAATATATATGTATTGAAGATATTAAAGAATTGAATAGTTCTATCAACATAGAAACCAAATTCCTGTCGATTAATATGTATTTTGTGTCTAATTCTATTTCTGATTTTTGTGTTCACTGCGCAACTACAAAGAATTTGAACCACCTTAAGGTATGGCACTCTTACGTGGCTAGGTACAAACATTTATTATAGCCCACTTTAAGAATGCAAGCTCAACCCTAATTGAAGATCCAAAGTTTTACAATTTTGCTTTGAACCAGACAAGGAGGAAGAAGAAGAAGGGTTGAAGATGACAGACCGCGACCCACTTTGGATCGATCGGCGGTCGTCAGAGTGTGTCAGAGTGAACATACAAGGATCCTGCTGAAATGGTAAATCACACCAATTTGACACTATGGACCCATTGACATGCCTATCTTGATCAAATCTACTAAAACTAATTTGAGACTCATCAAAATGAGTACTAGAAAAATCATAAAACCATGGAGTGTTAGAGTTTTGGAAAGGTTGAAGATAGTAGTTGATGCTAGCCTTTCTTGCTTGAATTTGCAGTCTCTTTTTCTTCATTCTTTCCTTCTTGTGAGCATTTTGATGGCCTCCCAACGCTTGCGAGTTTACGAATTCCTTGAGACAGAATTGGCACTCGAACTTCTTGTCATCTGGTTCGGTTTTCTTGTTTGTTTCCTGGGTAAGTTTTTCTGTTTTTAAGGAAACTCTGGTTGTTGAATTCACACTTTCATGATCATTGCTAACATTGTTGTTTGGGTGAAGCTCAAACCCAAATAATCTGAGCTTCTTCTCAGGGAAGGATTTAGAAGAGTATTCACAATTAGAGACATCTTTTTCCATATCTACGAAAATGAGAAATAAAAAAAAACTAATATTTTGAAGCACAATGATCTCTTTGTTTTGCATCTATTCCTTTTTATAGTGACTTAGGTTTTTGACAATGCATTGCACCTCCAAACAATAGTTTTATAATCTGTAGTTGGTATTTCCTAGAAAAAGAAAATAATAAATAAATAAATTATAGTTTTATGATCATCATCAGCACAAATGTACAAGATCAATTATATAAAAGGAGGAAAAATAGTAAAAGTCAAACTATGAAACCTATATTTCTCATGCAATATTCGTTTATACGATAAATATGCTTTGTCTCCAAATCTCTTCGTTTTGTCCTAACAAAATTTTTAATTATTAATTTATATGAAAATCTCAAGGTATGTGAACCTTCACACATGATTCAACAATTAGAGTGTGTTGAAACAAAAAGAAAAATATTTTAAAAATAAAAAATCTCATGCCAATTTATACCTAACCTCTACGTGTTTATAACCAAAATTATGTTTAGAATTTAAATCATATTCGTTTTTAGTGTTAGCCACGTCAAAACAAATTAAGGTCTTGTTTGGCATGAACTAAAAAATTCAAAAAGTCAAAAAATTAATATCTTATTCAAGTCACATCATTTTATTTAAGTTATATCACTTGTCTACCAAATCACTTCAAACCCAACCCATATCCAACCTATATTTTATAAAAAGTTAAAAAATATTCTTATTTAGTACATCCCAAATCACTCTTAAATTTACATAACATATTCAAATTTTTAAATATATATCATTTGAAGTAGATACACCTCATACTTTTCCAATCAAAGGATTCAGTACTATGTTTTATTAACTAGGAAATCTATGGTCTATGAACACTTTAACCTTTAAAATATATAAAGCATAAATTACAATATTACCACTTGTACATTAAAGACAAGTATTCTATGCTCACAAAGGATAGAAATATTATTATATTAATCTTAATGACAAAAGTCAAAGAAAGATTGGGATGTGATCAGCTGGAAGGAAGGGGCTCTAACTTTACACCAAATCTATATTATTGTACTTTAATACATTTTAAATATATATATATTTACATAATATTTAAGGTTACTTTGCTTGACCAACTAATTAGTGGATACATGCATTGTTATCTACCAAAGCATATCATACTAATATTTAGAAATACTGTATATTATATAAATATATTTTTGGATGACCAGTCTTGTTCATGTTTATACAATAATGTTGAGTGGTCTAGAATTCTGATTATTCAGCACTAAATGAAGCTTCTTTGTAACTCTCCTTCCACAAACATACAATTTAAAATGAATTGAAATAGAGTAGTGTTAAAATAAAAAAAAATAAAAAACTTTAGATAAAATTAATACAAAATAATATGGTAAGTTTAATTTTATCATTTAAAGCAAATTAAAGACCTATAAAACATATATTTATATTTTTAAAGGATCTTTTTAATTTATACACATAAGACAAATGTTAAGAATACTTAAAAAGATGAAAAAAAAGTACATTTAAATATGAGTCATTAAATAAAAATAATTGTATTATTAAGTTGTGTTTAAATCATAAATTTAGATTGGAATTAGAGAATTTTTATCCATTTCTCACTCATTTTCCTTTTTATTTTCAAATCATTATCAAAATCAATGATCCAAACATAACTAATAGAGGTACAAGTGCACTTATGCCCGGTACAAGTGATAATCATGGTATGAGACATATAAATTGTATATTTTTTATTACACATCCTTATATACAAAATATATAATCTTTTAAATTTGTTGACGTGTACCTACATGTAAATAAAATTTATTTTTTAAAATATAATTTTTGCCACATTCTGATATAAAATTCTGTAGAAAAGTATTTTTTATTTAAATAATTTTTACCTTGACCATGTTTTGGGATGCTCTTAAAATATGCTAAACAAAGGAATATAATAAGTGGGTAATGATGTAAGCATATATACTAAGAGTCTTCAATGAGATCTAGGCATAGATCTAGGCATATCTTCTTAGAGTTGGCAAAGCTATATTTTATGCCCAAAAAATGTGTTCATGGGATTGAGGTCATTGGCAAATATTATTCAAAAACATAAAAGCACTAATGATGGACAGGTGTTGTAGTTGTACCCCACTTTTGGTAGGTTTTGAGGACATATTATAGAAACTATACATTAGATTGTGCTTTTATTCCATGATTTTAAGATCTTCCATTGGTGGACTTCTCGCAACCAATGCACACCTCTTAATTCTCATCATTTCCCCCTCCTTTTCATTGTTTTTATAGCCTAATAAAATTGCCTTTTTTTTATTAAAAAAAAAAAAAAAGAAGCTTTAAGAGGAGAATTCCAAATAGGCATGCTATAATCAAGCATTTCACTCTCTTCTATAAAATAAAAATGTGGAATAAAATGAGGCTGATCTTGGGAGGATTGGATTATGGTGGCTGGATGGCTGGTAGGTGGGTTATATTTGATTGATTGATTTTTGTCTCATCTCTTTGTCTTGATCCCTTGCTTAGAAATGGAATTAAGAAGTGGGTCCCTACAAAGAAACTTAATACTTGCAATAGAATGATTTTAGATAAGGTAAAAAGATTTATTAAAATTTTTATCCAAAGATTTGTATGATTGTGAGATTTACATATGATTTATGAGTAATGCTACGTCGCTCGAAAATGGCTCTCCCGAATTCCCCTAAAGGCAAAAACGACATTGTTTTTGCCATTTTTTTTTTGTTTTTTTGAATCAGAAACGAAGAAGAAGAAGAAGAAGAAGAAGAAGAAGAAGGGAAGGGAGAAGAAGAAGAAGAAGAAGAAGAAGAGAAGGGAGAAGAAGAAGAAGAAGAAGGGAAGGGAGAAGGGAGAACTGGACAGGAGGGGGCATAAACCAGGGGCGGAGGTGCGGTGGAGGCGAGGCGGAGGCTGAGCTGCTGTGACGATCGGCGATCGGCCGACGATCGGCCGAGCTGCTGCGACGGCTTCTCTCCCTCTCTCTCTCTGTTTCCATTTTCGGGAGATTCGGAGGGGGAGCTCATTCGAACTCCCAAGCTTTATCCATAATTTATATGATGTGGGCCTCACGCTATACGAGATATTTGATAAAAATTTTAATTAATTTTTTTAATACCTAACATTTTCCTTCGAGATATTATATAACATTACTTAATCAATTAAATAATCAATTTTTTTTTAGGGAGAATAGAATTTCATTACTACAAATAGATTTTTTGTATTAAAGTTATTCAAGCATTTGATTTGTTAGAAATTCTTCATTAAAAATGTCATAAAATTTTCAATATTATGATTCCAATTATTTTTTTTACTCTCAAAATGATTAGTTAACATTCTTCTAGAAATGTAAACCAATTTTCTACTTAACTTAAAAATATGATTCATGTTAAAATAAATAATTAAAAATCACCTTTCTTATACTAAATGGTTCCAAATTCTGAAATTATTAAGATTCGTAATCACATTATTCTCTACTGATATTCTTACCATTTAAAAACTTAAAAGAGTGTTGAGTGCAATCCAAAAACTTATAAAAATTATCTTTAAAAGATAAATTACATTTTATCCTCTTTATACTTAGTCATTTTTTTTTACTTTGACACAAAAGTTTCGTTTTCTCACTTTAACCTTTCATATTTCAAAATTTTTACAATTTACTATTAAAGTTAACTTCATATTTAAAAATATTTCATATAAAATATCACAATAACTGTCACATAATAAAAAAAATATTTTATTATATTAGGCTTTAATTTATGTCAGAGTGTGAGTTATAAGTAATAAAATATTTTTATATTACGTGATTGTTAATATGTTATTTTCTGTTTAATTTTTAATAAAAATTAGTTTTATAAATAAATTGAGAAAAATTTAAAACATAAGAGTTAAAGTAGAATAAATAAATAAATTTTAAAATTTTCAGTGAAAAAATGATTAAACATAAAATAGGTAAAATATAATTTATTAAAAAAAAAAAAAAGCAAATAACTTCTCACCCGCCCAAGAATGCCAAAATTGACTGACCAACATGATTGGTAATGACAACCTATTTGATTGTCTTTTCATTGTCTTTTGTGTTTTAAAAAATAAAACAATAAAAGTTATAAAAAGAAATATACCACGTCCACATTCAATTAGGGGTTGTTTAGAATGATCTAAATAAGTGTATTTTTTATCTTTTTATAAAAAGATATGTAAAAAAATAGAGAAGTGATCTGATGAAAAAAGATAAAAAGATAGATTATTTTGTGTATACCAAACTTGACCTTATGCCATTTGATTATAATTTATTATCAGATTAATTATAACTCATTATTATATTAGTTATAATATTATTTTAATTATGATTTAAGAATTTTTTTATTATATCTTATGTGTGTTTGGTTATAATTTCATTTTATTTTATTTTATATAATTATGACTCTCACATGATTGAATTATAACATTTGTGATAATTAAACTTACAAATATCTTGCCGTTCCAAAAAAAACTTACAAATATCATAACTTGTATATAGTGCTATAGCATTACCCTAAAAAAAATTACCATTAAGTGATATTTTAAAAAATTTATTATAAATTCAAGAAAGATTATAGTTATTAATATTTATAAAAATTTATTGTTTATTTATCATTAATCCTTAAAAAGGTTTTTTTTATTGATAAATCTCATTTGGAGGTATTCTAACTCAATAAGTCCACTAAGAAAAATTATAACCTAATTAATCTTATGTATTTATATTTTTATTCTATGAGGTTTTTTTTTTTTTTTTCTTATTTGTATTATTTGTTGGAATATTATACCCTTATGTTTATTTTTGATATGTATAGAATAGAAAAGGATATCAACATTTCCTTTTTGTTGCTATCACTATTTTAGTAGTTACCATTATTCACGTTTTTCTTTTTGATTAGTTTTATTCACATTGATGGTATTGTTTCATTGTGTTAGGGTGAAAAATCTAAAAATCCCCTAGATATTGCTTTATGACTTTGTATCAATTTTAAGCAGTAGATAACAATCCCAATCAAGACAAATCGACATAACGATTTTAACGTGGAAAAATCATAATTGGAGTACTTCCAATTATGATAAAAAAAATCACGGGTCAAAGCCACAAAACAATCCACTAAGAAGACAAAAGGAATTACACAAGTGTACTCTCAATTACCTAGTGAATCCATGCCCGAATTGAACCGACCCCTATATGCCTCTTCCACCACGGTCTTCACCTCGGAATTGTCTTGCCCAACGTTAAATCCACAACGCTATTGTCAAGTCACGACGATGAGCCACTCCAGAATCCATCAAAACTTCAGACTCGAATTCCCCAAAATTCATCGAAAAACAACTCTCTCTTTTGTATTGAATAAACAAACAATCCTTTGATGTATATTTCTTAAATCATGAGTTGAATACTCAATCAAACATTAAAGAAAATTAACAAAATAGTCTCAAAAGAAAACCCTAAAACCCTCAAAGAAGATCTAAAAAACGTAACCCTAGATTTGGAGCAACTTGAGATTTTATAAAATCAGAAATCGTGAGGTCCGCTCGAACGTAGGAATGGACACTTGAGTAGGGACTCTATAACGCGTGTTCCAAACCATGATGTACACTCGAGCGGGGAAATGGACGCTCGAGCGAAAAAGCACACCTCACAGTATATTTGCAGATAGGTCAAACTTCTAGAACCCAACATTTTTCGCTTGAGCGTACAAACGGCCCTCAAGCAGACAGACAACTTTGAATGCATTTTTGCATTTTGCTTCAGGGGCGTTGCCCCTCAACCCTGCCGTGGCGCTGCCCCGGACCCGCTAAGGGGCGCTGCCCCCTAGATCCCTGCGAGCTGATCGAGCAACTCGATCCCCGTCATAGTCAGCGAAGTGGCAATCATGAAGAATTAGCACCACAAAATTTTATGCAAGGCACAATTTGGGTTGGATTCGCATCTAAAAACTCATAGCCTCACTGAAATAAAAGTGCGAAAACAAGTAGAACTGAAAGGAATTTTGTCAAACGGGATTGTCAAGAATAAAAACCTAACATAGGATTTCGAAACTCTTTATTTGGTAGGATTTAGAAACTCTAATTTATACATGGTGGTGAAATAAAATTATGCTCCTCTATTATTGCGGTGAAACTTTGTGTTCCGCCATTGTCACTTTGTGTTCAAAGTTTTGTGTTCGTTCATTATTGCTCTGTGTTCGAAACTCTATGTTTCTCCATTGTTGTAAGTCTAAATTTTGTTTATGTCTAATCAATTTCGTTACAAACATATTCTTCAAATATGGGTTTGGTTTGATTTGGATTGGTGGAATGGTGAAATTACATAGATTGTTAATGATAATGATATTGATAATGATGATGATGAAGATAAGGATGTAGGTGATATTTTTTTGTTTTTTGTTTTTAGAGTGATTGAGTTTTTTTTTAGATTTCTAATTCTATTGCTGCAATGGTTTCTTTTTTTTGTTAATCAATGTAAATGTTCACATTTTACATTGTTTGAAAGTCTGAGAAATAAATGTTGGAATATAGATATGGACATAATTATATATTTTGCAAGATGTGAATATTCACATATCATTGGTTATTTGTTACTATACTTGTTATTTGAACAATCATTTTTTATTACCATTAAACAATTGAAATAGTCATTTTTTTCTTTCAATTTTGTTTAATGTTGTAGTGTGAATGTTTATATTGGTATGAATTTAATTTTTCTAAGGTTAATTGTATGTTAATTATAAATTGTGAACATTCACATTGTATTTTGGTATGAGTTTTTATTTTATTTTATTATATATATATATATATATTTTTTAAGTTTTTTCAAAAATTAATTGTATTTTGTTTTTATTTTTTATTTTTTATTATGCTTGTTGGTTAAACAATCATTTTTGTTACCATTGAACAATCGAAATAGTTAATTTTCATTTTTTTAAATTTTATTTTATGTTTTCACGTTGTAGTAAATGTTCACATTGGTATGAATTTATTTATTTTTTTTAAACTAGTTGTATATTAATTGTAAATTATGAACATTCACATTTTATTTTGGTATAAGTTTTTTTTTTTTTTTCGAAAGTTAATTGTCCGTTTGTTGTTTTTGTTAGTATGTTTATTAGTTGAATAATCATTTTTGTTACCATTGAACAATTGAAATAATCGATTTTCACTTTTTTCAATTTTATTTTATATTTTCACATTGCAATATAAATGTTTACATTGGTATGAGTTATTTTTTTAAAGACTAATTGTATGTTAATTATAAATTGTGAACATTCACATTGTATTTTAGTATGAATTTTATTTTTTCGAAGGTTAGTTGTATGCTTGTTATTTATTGTGAACACTCACATTGTACTTTAGTATTTTTTTGATTTTTCAAAAGTTAGTTGTGTGTTCGTTGTTTACGGTGAACATTCATATTATATTTTGATTTTCATTCAGATCATTATTTTTAAAATTTTAAAATTATAAAAAGATTCAAAATTCATAATTTGAGATTTTCTCTATGGAATGCGGGAGAGATTTTCTTCTTAGAATAAGGGATAAATTTTTTCCATAGAATGCGAGAGAGATTTTCTTCTTAGAATAAGAGAGAAATTTTCTCTATAAAATGAGAGACTATTATTATGTATAAGTTTCAAAATAAAAATATGTGCAAAAAATTAGAAATGGTAATTTGGTCATATTACATTAACTGAACTTAATAAAATATTCAAAAAGAATGTGGGTTAAATAGAAGAAAAAAGATTTATCAAAAAATGGCTATTTTTAAAACTTTCCATTGAAATAAAAATTTACCCAAAGTTAAAACCACTTATAATTTTCAAAATCTTTTTTTGGTGTTATTTTTTTCTTTCTTAAAAGTGGGTTTAAAAAAAACCCTTTAAAATCTCAAAAACAGTTGTCAGAACAAGCGGGCTAAAATAAAGGGTTGTTTGAGGTGTTCTAAATAAGCGTATTTTTTATTTTTTTGAACTAAAAAATTAAGGAAGAAAATATGGATGTTTGGGTTAATTTTTTGACTTTTTATGAAAAAATGTGTAATAAAAAATTACAAAAATTGATTTATAGGAAAAAATTAGGATTAAGAGTTGTGCAGCCGTAATTGTTGACTTTTGGTGAATAGTATTAACTTTTTAACTTTTTGAGTAATTTTTTGATTTTTTGACTTTTTTATAATATTGCAAACTTAGCCTAAGTTTTGTTCTTTTCAAAAAATACAAAGAATGCAACATAGCATTATAGTAAAATACTGTCCTATTCCAACCAAGTTTGCATAGAAAAGCATACCCATTTTTTTCTTTTCAAAAAATTTATGCACTCAGAAAATGCATTTCAAAAATTCTCTAAAAAATAAAGTGTACACAATAAATTTAGGCCATTTCCATTCCCTGAAATTTTGAACCGCATATTGACAAACAAAAACTTTAGCATAAATTTGAGTAAAAGTTTCACTAATGGAAGATTGCTAAATTTGAGAGCCACAAAATAGCTTTGAAATTTTAGATTATGGAGTTGTTTGGAATGACGTAAATAAGTGTACTTTTTATCTTTTTACGAAAAAATGTGCAGAAAAGTAGAGAAGTGATGTGATGAAAAAAAGATAAAAAGATAAAAAGATAGATTATTTTTGGGTTGCCAAACTTGGATTTGGATAAAAAAATTGAGTGAAATTCAATTTGATATAAAGACGTGGCGAGATTACTTAATGGTATTGAGTTGGGTAATAAGAGATCTGACCGTCAATCAGACAAGATCGTGGTTAAGGGTATCAAATTTATTGGTAATGTTCAATTGGGACAGGATGCTAAGGACGAAGCTGTGGTCCACCACGTGTTATTTTTGTCATCAGTGATAATAGTCCATCAGATTCCGTCCCTACACCTGACAAGATATTTATTGGAGTTGGCGAGGGTAATCCTGAGACCTTGATTGTTGATCTTGACCAGTCCGACCGTTTTCGGATGCTAAAGAAAATGAGATTCAAGCTCGTTGGTGGCAAGGACAAAGAGTACATTCGTCACGGGATAGAAGTTGTAGACCGGTTCTTCCCAGTTGATGTTTGGACGGACTACAAAGATACGCTGTTGGGAAATGTTGGAAGCATTCAAAAGAGTGCCATATATTTAGTGGCTGCTACTGTTAGTGGAAAGGAATGCAAAATTACTTTAAGGAGTCAAATGTACTTTAAAACTGTTTAGAATTGTAATTTGATGTATTTTTATTTTTAATGTTCAGGTTAATGGAGGTGGACGATATAAAAACTGGGGTTGTTGAAGGTGTTCTGGCAAGTTATTTCAGTTGTATTGAACTTGCGTTGCCTAATTTATTTTCTCAATTGAGGTTAAGATACAAATAAAAAAGTATTAAGGTTGATAAAATATTGATAAAATATTCCCCCCTTTGCGCACCCAATGCTAGTGGGTTGGTCAGAGTAAATGTTTATGATCGGTGGTTAGACGGTAATGACAGTTTGCAGGCATGGTTTATTTTCCCAGTAGATTGTCAATGCGAGTTAGTCTATTATGGGAATAGTTATTGTTCAATTAACGACAAACAGGTGCCATGGATGGTGAAGTATGGACTTGAAAATTCCAATATTAAAAGGGGGGTTACGTATTGTAAAATGAATGGGTGTCTGAAGTATTCTACGAGTGACATGCCAGAAGATTTGCAAATGAGGGCCCCCTCTATTGTTGTGTTATCTAAAAAATATACTAATGATAATGTTGATGTTTGGCATTGTCCTCCAACGAAGGCCATTCCGATTCTGACACGGACTAAGTCTGTTAGTTTACCGGAGAGGCGAAGAGATTTGTTGTTAGGAGGTTTTGGGGAAAATGGTTCAGTTATTCATGAACGCAGAGGTCGTCTGAGTTTATCAGAGATTGATGTACGCAGAGGTGGTGATGACACTACTGATGTTGATCTTGGTCCGTCGATTTCAGAGGTTGGTGTTAGCAAAGAGGAAGTTGATCGTAGAGGATCAGTTGTTATGGATGCAACAGAATTTTCTAATGTTTTACGAAATGTAATCATTAGTGTAAAAAATAGTGATGTGACTCAAGATGTAATAGTTGATGATAAGGAAAATGTAGTAAGTAAATAAAATTTTGAGTGGTTTCATAAATAAAATTAATAAAATTTTTCATTAATCATGACAGTGGTTACATTAACATCAAACCATTCTCTCATTTTTTGGGACATTGTATCTAACCAACTACTGTCCCCATTTGTTAATAAAATACAAGGAATTTCTCCTCTAATAGTGAGATCTGGTTGGAACTTAACAAATACATGGAAATCTCTCTGGCAGCCTATTAAATTCTTCATTAATTCGGTAGGGACTGTCGAGTATTTGATGTCGTCTATGACGTTGTAGACGGCGTCTTGGTCGTAGTCCTTGAAGCTTATTCTGCCGGAGAAGTAATTGTGTCGTCTGAGGCTTCTGGCCCAGGTGGTTTTGCTTGTTCTTGAGGGTCCTTCAAGGTAGAGGGAGATTGGGCGGATGGGCCTCTGCTCTGGTTCTTGTTATTAGAGGAGGAGGAGAGTTCTTCGTCAGTATATAAATTGTTTATATTATTTTTGTGTATCCCTAATATAAGGAAATCGTCTTCCCTCCAAACGGAGAGACAACAATTTTGACATAACTCGTACTGAACGCAATTTCGACTTACAAACAAAATATTATTTTCTGTCCATTTTTTTACTTCTTCATTTAAAAAAGGAAATGAATTAAAAGGGCTAGTATATGGGGGCCTCTCTCTTTTGTAATGATCCCTGAAAAATGTTTTTAATTGGGGGTATTTTGTGACGTAATCGGTGGGACATCTTTCTTTACAGAGAGTAAAGAATTGTTCCTCCGTTTCTGCTTCGCCAAGTATTCCCCTCCAGAGTTCGTCTCTGTTTTTCGAAGGACTTTTCCCCTTAGATGAAAATTCTCCGCATTCGACGAACTCGCCCCCTTTCTATATATACTGTCGACTTGCTGTTGGCGAGTAGAGTTTTTCTATATTTGGATGGTAGATCCTCCCATTGGTTCCAGTGAGATCGAAAAATCTCGGGTTGGAGGTTTGGATCTTCTTCGTGCATTGAACCATGGCATGAAGGTGAGAGTTTCCATCTTCATGGAGCTCCCTTGCGACAAGTATGTAGTATGGCTGACAGGCTAGTTGGAGGAGAGATTGGAGGAGTTCTAAGAGCTATTCTTTTAGGCATGGGCATTGTGGGTAGGTGAGGAAAACATTCTTGGCATAAAAACGGAAAGAGGCTTAGCGAGGCATTATTTAGCTTATTTAGTGATTAACACTTAACTTACACAGGTATGAATGTTGTTTGTCGAGGCTTTATATAGGGGGAGGTCACACCAGCTGGAGGGGGCGCTATATATAATATTACTAGCGCCCCCCTGTTGAAATTGTACCCGTTAGGCAATTTCATCCGTTGATGGACGTACGGATGGTGACGTGTAAGGCGGAGATTAAATCTGTACTGGTGTGAGTAGCCGGGGCTTGGTGTGAGTAGACGTGGCCATCTCCTGTCCACCCACATGTCACGATCGTGGTGGTTTTGCTTGGATATAAAGCAAAGGTGCACAGAATTCCGCGTGAATGAACAGTAATGGGCGGGAATTCAAATTTTAAATTCCGAATCTCTGTATTTACAGCTGTCTATATATCTAGGTCCAGCCTCAGATATTTGTCGGTGGAGAGAGATAAGAGAGATATGCTTTTGCAGTTGGAGAGTTATTACACTGAGGTGATTTTCTGGTACCTTGTTTCGTCCCTCCTTTTCTTTCTGCCATTTTTGTCGATTTATTTGGTATACAATGTTGTACTCCTTTGAAGAGTATCCCGAGAATTACGGGCAGTTCACTCAAATGTGTGTAGATCGCTTTTTGACGTGGCAACTAGGATTGTGGGAAGAGAGTCGGTGGAGAGCTCTGGTGAAGTTTGTTCCTGTGTACGAAGATCAAAGGGCAAAAATATCAAAGCTAAGGTGTCTGAATAGAAGGGTTAACAGAGGTAACAGATCTTATAGAAGTGTTCGTATAAAAGATTTGGAGTTATTTATAAAAAATGGAAGGAATAGGAAGCAGCTATTACCGCACCCCCCTTGCGTACCGGAGGTCAAGGACACCGGCGGTCAGTGGATATAGGCGTAGTTACCGTAGTCGTGCACCTTTTAAGACCCAGTATGTTCGCAGACGGTACGTTCAGAATATTCCCCGATTTATTAAGAAGACTAAGAGGGGAGTAAGGAAATTACAACTATACGATGAACAATTAAGGGACGTTAAGTTTGATAATAAAGGCGTGATGAGATTACTTAATGGTATTGAGTTGGGTAATAAGAGATCTGACCGTCAATCAGACAAGATCGTGGTTAAGGGTATCAAATTCATTGGTAATGTTCAATTGGGACAGGATGCTAAGGACGAAGCTGTGGTCCACCACGTGTTATTTTTTGTCATTAGTGATAATAGTCCGTCAGATTCCGTCCCTATACCTGACAAGATATTTATTGGAGTTGGTAAGGGTAATCCTAAGACCTGGATTGTTGATCCTGACCAGTCCGACCGTTTTCAGATGCTAAAGAAAATGAGATTCAAGCTCGTTGGTGGCAAGGACAAAGAGTACGTTCGTCACGGGATAGAAGTTGTAGACCGGTTCTTCCCAGTTGATGTTTGGACGAATTACAAAGATACGCTGTTGGGAAATGTTGGAAGCATTAAAAAGGGTGCCATGTATTTAGTGGCTGCTACTTTTAATGGAAAGGAATGCAAAATTACTTTAAGGAGTCAAATGTACTTTAAAACTGTTTAGAACTGTAATTTGATGTATTTTTATTTTTAATGTTCAGGTTAATGGAGGTGGACGATATAATGTAAAAGTCAAAAAGTCACTATCTTATTTAAGTCACATCATCTTATTTAAGTCACATCACCTCTCTAACACATCACTTCAAACCCAATCCAAACCCAACCCATATTTCATAAAAAGTCAAAATGTACACTTATTTATATCATTAAATTTGATACAGGCTTGAGTCAAGAATTACCCTCAAATTTAATGCGGTATCAAAATAATCTAGATTCACAAATTTTATATTTAATTTAATTTTTTTTAATGTACAATATTTATATATATTTTCTCTGATGTCATCACATTTATGATTTGACAACGTTATCAACTTTTTGTTTATATAAAACATGTAACAAGTTTTTATTTTTGTGAAAAATATAACACAGAAAACTTGTTTGGTGTGCACAAATATTGCAAGATGTGGTGGACAATAGTAAGAGTAGTTGAAATGTCATCAGAGCTCACTGAGTTATGAGAGGTTTAGCTAGAGTCGGCCGGTGGCAAGCGGTAAAAGTATCTTCAAATATTCTATATTCGTAGACATACTATATTCTAAAATTATTAGCCAAACTTTCATCTTCTCAAATTCAATGTAGTAGTTAAAAATTACTTGTCATATTTTTCACTGTACAGATAAAAAAAATATATGTAAAAGAAATGTTCTTCCCAATTTTAAATTCCTTTTCTTATTGAAGCTTTTGCCATCATAATTTAGGTTTCGTTGATGCAAGAGCAACGTGTAGGGCCAGAATCTGAAAACAAGATTTCTACAACTCTATTATAATTTTATTGACTCTTAAAAATGCACCTAACAAAAAATAAAATAAAATGGGTAAAGACGAGGGGAGACCTAAACATATTAAATTAACTGATGAACTCTAAAGTTTACCGTCGTCGTTAAAAAGCAAGAGTGGTTTTTACAACTTGAAAATTTAGTCAAAAAGTTAAAAAATCATTATCAGTTATTACATCACTATTTCTATTTTTTTTTATATTTTTTTGTAAAAATGTCAAAAAAATAACTAAAATAACTTCTTCTCAAACCAAAGCTAAGTACATATATAAGAATACTTAAATTAACTAGACAACATATTCTAACCATTCATACTCAGAAACCCAACAACCCTAAAAACAACTCATAATAAAAATAAAAAAATTCAATACAATAGGATAGAAAATAATGACGAATCTTTACCTTTGGTAATGTTCAACTTCCGAATACACGAGTATAAAAATCGTCAACTAAGCCAGCACAATTAATTTTAAAAAAATGCTTGAGACTTTGTTTTTTAAGAAAACACCAGAATTCTCTTTAAATCTCAATCATTGATGTATGTGTGATACTCATTTATGTAAGTGTAGAACTCACATCACCAATAATTAAGATTCAAAGAGAGTGGCAAAAGTCCTGAAAAAGATAATCTCAATCAATCATTATTGTTTTATTGGAAACAATTAACTAAGCCAATTCTTGCCATTCACCACAACAATAAAGAAAATTATTAAAATCAACAAGAAAGTCAAAGAAACTTTTGGGTGACGAAGAATCAAAGAAACTTGTCAAAACAAACGAAACACGAAAAAAAAAAAAAAAAAAAAAAAAAAAAAAAAAAAAAAAAAACTAGAAAAAGTCAAAAGCAGAAATAATAAATATTTTCTAAAACAAAAATATCACTCATTAAAGACCCAAATAAGTTTTTTTTTGACATTTCATATTACTTAATTGTCAATAATAGGACCTTTACCACTTTACCATCCAATATAGTCAACCTGTGTTACCAAGTCCGTACCAAGGGGGCATGCTTTCAATGGTTTAACATGACAAGTGAAAAATAAAATAATAGATCACCTCTCAAACAAATGAGATATGTGAAACCTTCGCTGTAATATTGTTTTCATTGTTGTATAAAAATAATTTCCAAAAAAAAAGAGTACATGCATTTCTTGAAAATGATTTATATATATATATATAAAAAGACCAAATTAACTGTTTCATTTTCTATTTTTTCCGCTTTCAAAAAGATCAAATAAAATAAAAATTAAAAATGATATCAAACGAGCCTCAAGTATTGAAGACAACCAATTCTGAATTTGCTGAAGCATATGCCAGTATACTTCCCAACTTGCAAGAAAAAGCTCAATTCCAACCACACAGATTTAACATGAAAGGCATTAGACAAGTACAAAAATTAATCTCCAGACTTTGTTTTAACTAAATTCAATTTCCTCGGACTAAATGGCAGATAAGTAATATCAAGTCTCAGCACAATATGTAAAGCACTCAGACGGGCATCATCTAGCACAGAACAAGGAGACATCTAAACAATGCAAAATTTCTTACCATGTAACAATGTCAAATATTACAGTTTAAACTAGAGCATATACGGACGAAACAGCTGATCAATTTGATGCGAAAGATTTTTTTGAATAAGATCTTCCAAGGCTAATACCCAACAAGTTTCTTTGTTTTTGAAGTATTACTTCATCCCAATTGTCGCTTGGTACGTGACAGCAGGGAAAGCAAGATTTTCTTCCTAGGCCCCTGCAATTTAAAAAACCTTTCTAAGAGAAGAGAATGAAACTGCAAACATTATGTTGACTGTAAGGCATGAAATAATAACCTAGAGATTGTTCACAGCAAACATGATGATGATGATGATGATGCTCTGAACTTAAAGGTCTGAGCCATGAATGCTTGTTTCCTCTCAATAAAAATTACAACATTGTTAAGTTAAAAGGATAAGTATCTCTGTGTAATCATTATTTTGCAAACAAAATATTCCCCCTTTGAACCAACAATTACAACTTTAAGGTCAAAATATCTCGGTAAAGGTTGTTGTAGATTGTTGTTATTGTGCTCAAAGACTAGATGCTCCTCAAAACTGATTCACAATAAAGCCATTGCACTGCCTTGTGTATATTTCAGAGAAAGAAACTATGTCAAAACATCACATCTGACATCATTGCATTTTCCTCAGTTTTGAAGACGAGCCCTGTTTTGGCCTATGAATTGATTCTACCTTTTCCAGTCCTCACTTCATTTTTGCAAATCTTCTCTATCCCTCATGTAACCAACATGTTCATTCCCATGTCTCTAGAACCAACCAGCTCTCTCCCTTCTTGGTCTCCCATGTTCGGTTGCCATGGTGTGCCACTAGAACACATTTAGTCAACAGTCCCATGTGCACTGATCACTTAATGTTTGGAATAACACTAGAATAATGACCGATTTAGTGCCACTGTGGTGTAACTTCATTTCCTGGGTAACTAAATGCCCATGACAACAAAACAATGGCAAAATTACTTGACCTGATTGTATTTGTACTAACCTGATTTTAATTAAAAAAAGGTTTGGGAGAGCATTGATGGGGTAGGGTAAAGTATAGAAGTAGGTAGGACAAAATTGTTAGGATTAGGGTTAAGTAAGAAATTGTATCCCTAAAATAGTTGAGTTTAAAATCAAGAATTCTCACACAGAATCCAAAAAAACCCAACCCTCGAGTGTCACAAATAAATATTTTGCTATTTCGTCAAGAATTCTCCAATGAGGCTGTCCAAGGGTTTCAGCAGAAGCCAAGCACATACTCATGGGTTTTGAGTTTTGAAGAATATATTAAAGTCATCCCTACATCTATAGCAAGGTCGGCATAAGATGAGGGCAATTTTTCAAAATCAGCCCAATCAAATGACTACTCTCTTTCTCGCTCCAACTAGATCAAGGTTCGACAAATTCCCATACTCTTTTAGTGCACATTGATTAATGACATTCCATCACAAAAATGTTGTAACTATCTATGTATAAAGCTGTCACTACAGGCTTCACAATTGCAAGGGTAGAAGAAACATGGCACTACATATAACAAAACAAAATGAAAATCAATGAATTTGATAAGGTGCCTGCTAACAACAGACAATCCATGAATGAAACCATAGCAAATGCAGAGACTTGCAAAAGGCATTAAGGTGCCTTTCTGACATCTTATGTCCTAGGAACACACATACTGAATTAATGTTAGTAAAACAATTCTTCGGTTGACCACAACTCGTAACTGTCAAAGAAGAAAAATGGTAAAGATGTGTATAATAATCTATTAATGCTTTTAGAATGGACTCGGGTACAGGTGTTGAGTGTGGGTATGTATTTAGAGGTTAGACTCATCAAACCATAAATTTAATTTGGAAAAAAAATATCATATTTTTATATTTTTAATCAAATATGTGAAATAAAATGGTACTATATGTAACTTACAGTATCAAAAAGATATTTATAGCATTTATACAACAATATATATATAATAATAGTGTTATATATAATTATATAAGAAGTATCCATTGAAAATTATCCGACACTTATCCCATACCCTTGCCCGAGAGTTGGGTGTCCGACAAGGGTATTTGATTTATTTCTAAGAGTGTGTAACAAAGAGCAGAGACTTGCAGAAGGCATTAAGATGCCTTTCCGACTTCTCATGTCCTAGGAACACACATACTGAATTTAAGTTAGTAAAACAGTTCTTTGGTAGACCATAACTCATAACTGTCAAAGAAGAAAAATGGTAAAGATAGGTATAATAATCTATTAATGCTTTTAGAACAACTCATCAAAATTTGAACTTCATAAACATCAGGCAGACAGTACTAAATAAGTACAACAATATCAAACAGAAAAACCAAGTCGTGCCCAAATTTTGAAATCAACTGAGAGCAAAGATGAAAAGAATAATACCATAGGTATTCCCAAGTCTTTGAGGTCATTGTCTCCCATCTGCCTTAATGCAGTCATATCCACCTGCAGAATGCACCAAATGCAACAGAAATTAGCTTTGATCAAATAGAAGACAATAAATTATCTCGTTTAAGCAAATTACTTCAATCAAATTCACCAGACTTTAGGAGAAGAAGAAAAAGATGGAATGTCTTCGAAATCATTGAAGTTCAGCTAAATAAATTGCTGAATGACAGAACAATACATTAACATCATCCAAGGTAACTTTTAATGCTGAATCTTAAGCTGACTTAACACCCTATAATTTAATTGACAGTGTTGCAGACACTGAGAATCAGTATGGATCTGGGGATAAGACATCACTGCAGTTAACCCAACATGATATCTAAAACTCAAAATATCGGTGTTTTGGTCATAGAATAATACTTACCAATTAAATAGTTCAGATTCAAAAGTTAAGTGCATGGGTATCTATTATAAAGAACAGAAAGTCTATAAATTCATAAAATAATCTATAAAACCAACTGAAAGGTACTCTTCTGACTTCCACAAGATAGCTAACTTCTAAAAGTGCTTCATATTCCATACCAGGATTCCATTTGCATGTTACCCATAAGTAGTGAACTAGACAAATGCAATCAATTAACAGAAAATAGATATGGCTATGCCACCTGCCTGATGTCTTCAAATCTTAGTCAACAAATATTATTTGATGGTAAATTAGGACAAGTGCAGGGAACACACTACTACTACTAATGAGCCCAAATTAAAAAGAAAAGATCAATATCTTATTAGCTTGCTTGCTATTTTGAATAAACAAGAAAAGGCAGTGTCAATTTGAAGATTTTCATACCAAGCCATGAATGCAAGTCTGAATCTCATGCACTCTAATACTTCAATACTTAAACTCACGGTTGAGTTTTCTCCAACTGGGGAGGCTGGTGCAGTCCATTAGAAGAGCAATCAAACATAAATGCAAGAAAGCACCTAAAACCTAAAATCTATGTTACATGGACCCGGGTACGGGTACGGGTATCGGGTAATTTGAGGGAACGTGGACTCGGCAAAAAAATATCATATTTTTATATTTTTAATCAAGTATGTGAGATAAAATGGTACTATATGCTACTTACAGTGTCAAAAAGATATTTATAACAATTATACAACAATATGTACATATAATAATAGTATTAGTATATACAATTATATAAGAAGTATCTGTTGAAAATTATCCGACACATATCCTATACCCTTGTCCGAGTGTTGGGTGTCCGACATAGGTATTTGATTTATTTTGAAGAATCCGTGTAACATAGCCTAAAATTGGCATGATTTCCAGGTAGGCTATACAGGATCACGCATAGTCAAGTTTCTAGTCTTAATAGTCCAATTTGCACTTATTTTAGGTTAAACATGCTTCCTATCAGTTTTAAATAAGTTTTGTAGACTGAGGATATTTTGGTAATTTGCAAAAAATATTGGGAAAGGACTACAGATGCTTCATGAGATGTAAATCCATACATGTTGCAATATTAAGTCTCTAAATATGTGTTCAGTTAGGTTTAGATATATGTTAGAAGTCATCTAGTTTCTAAATTAAGAATATACATCTTGGTTGGTGTAGGAGCTACTATGGAACGCTTTTAGTTCGGCAAGGATCAATCTTTAGAGAATTACCAAAGTTTTTCAAGTTTCTTTGGAATTTTATGATATGCATTCCTACAAGCTATGTAATGCTTCTAAGTCAACAAGGATAAACTTTTAGAGAATTATCAAAGTATTTAAAGTTTCCTTGGAATTTTTTGATACAGTACTAATCCAAGTGCGCTGACTGTGGAATCTAGATGTGAAACATCTCTTTTTAATTTTCTGCAATTTTAAGCTTCTAACGAAAAAATTAGATCTATGTTAACCCCTTTTTCGCCTTCCAACATTTTAGTCTTTTTTTTCCCCCTTCTTAAAACCAATACATTTGGTTCCTTGAGCATCCAACCATAACCAGATAACCACAAACCGGCCCTTTCTACAGTTCCCTGGATACTATTCAGGGTTCGCAAAACTTCTTGTCCTTAATTCCAACCCCTAAAACCTACCCTTTTGTTCCCCATTGAATACCTAATAACTCACATATTTTACCAAGTTTGGCCACATAAATTAGACATAATTTAACCCAAAATAAGTCCTTCTCCAGCTGCATCCTATCAGTTTTGGGCTCACTACAAGTCTATTAATAGGAGCGTCAATCCAACATCATCTGGTCAAGACAGATTCTTAGGCCTCGTTTGGCAAATGCCCCTTTCACTCAAAAAGTCAAAAAGTTACTAAAAAAATCAAAAAACCAACAACCCATACCAAAAAATCAAAGATTCCATTTTCTCTCTACTTTTTGCACATCTTTTCGTAAAAAGCCAAAAAGTCATCCCAAACATACTAGTTTTTTTTACATCACATTTTAGCCAAAAAGCCAAAAAGTTACTAAAAAAGCCTGTTCCCAAACGAGGCCTTAATAATTGGAAAAATCAAAGATCTCCAGAGCCATAATTGACACCAGTCAATTAGAATTGGTAGAGAAAACATACAGAACTGGTTTTGGTATTAAACTCCTCCAAAATAAACCAGCACAGTTCATAAAAAGTTCCAACCTTAGGCTTGATTCTTTTCTAATTTTATATGGGTAGAATTTGTAGCTTCTAAACATCAATCACTTTCTTAATTTGTCTACATACTATTATGAAAGCAAAAAATAATTAGTATTGCCAATTCTTTAGGATTCATTCTCTATTTCAGAAACTCTTCTGTCATCACTTAACTGCATTAAATTGGGCACGAAAATACATCAAAAGTTCCATTTGCAAACATGGATTTATCTAGCACATTATTGACATCAATTGTAGATTTATTACAATATTGCTCTTTATGAATTTTATACATGTAAAATATATGTTGTCTTCACATTAATTGTGGAGGTTGTTACAGTGAAATTAATATTCTGACACTAAAGTTCTTAAAAATTAAATGTGTATAATTCATGTTATTCTAATTACTTTCTACCATTATGCAAGTGATATTCTAGTTCATGTTCTGTTAATCAAGGTTGAATTTCATGTATTTATAAACACAGTAGAAACAGAATACATGCGCTAATTTTTGCCCCCTTCCCTAAAAAAAGTAATAAGTAAAAAATTCTCTGGTTCCATCCCCACTGGCAACACTAGCATGCTCTACAGTTTTTAGCATTTTGACAGTGAATGGATGTATTGTCATGTTTTAAAGTATTGCATCATGTGCACATGCAAGAGAAAAGGGGGCTGAGGTACCTTCCTCTAGTAACCTTTTGAGGAATAAAATGATTCTTTCCCTAAAATGTGCAGAGTGTGAAAGCTGTGCATAACTACTGGGATTAGCCCAGTGACAAGAGCCCGTTTGCCTCACTAGGAGGTCATGAATTCAACTCCCCAAGGACAATAAGGCATTCATAATGACAAACTTCATAGATTTCAGTTTTATTTTGCAACAACCAAAAATATAGAAAACAATTACTAGCCTGATGATAGGGACACTTTTCCACAAAGAATTTTGAGACATGTAGGATAACATCAAGAATGCAGTTAGCAGGAGAAAGATGTGTGTAGTGACAGACATAAATTTTAATTGCTTTAAATTTTCTATATTTATTTGGTTTAAAATGAATTGAATGATAACTAGTTTTTGTTAAATCATACATGAGTTTCATGCTTCATTATAAAACACCAACAATGTAGAACTTAATTGAAAGTTTATACAATTTCATCGCAAGACTACTCATAAAGCATTAAAAAGATCTCAACAGAAACCACATACTTCTTCAGCCTTAAAAGAGATTGCATATTTTTCCAAGCCCAATGAATGCAATAAGCCATCCACAGTAAGATGTTCATTGCCCTACATAACATAATTGATAAAAAAGAAGTATAGTTAATAGATGAATGTAAAGAACCAACATATTGAAATGACAAAACTTCAAAAAAAAAAAAAACCCCAAAGTAACACAATGTGTTGCATATCATCAACAAAATTGTGAAACTGATAGAGTACCATATTTCTGCTTCACTAAAACTTGAGAAAGTATCTACAAGAGGCAAAGACTAAGAAAAACATGGTTGCCCATGATGGCACGTATTTGAGGTATGCTCAGAAAAGGACGCTGAAACATGCTATTATTGAGTATAGTTTGCTAGAGCATCATATTAAGTTAAAGAGTCATTACAACCTACAACTCTTATCACTAGTCCAAGTTGCAGAAATATATCAATAAGTGATTAAAATAGGTGACATCTTCCAAGAAAAATGAATGATACAAGTATTTTTTTCTCTTAATTTCCAACATCTTCTAAAACATCATTCAAAGTGAATCATTGCACCCTTAGAAGAAACCTATCATACACTACAATAAAAAAAAATTTAAAAAAAAAAAAAGAAGAAAAAAACAGCCAGGACGAACAGCTCGGTTTCACAATTATCTGCTGGGCAATCACAAGATACTTCTGCCCTCTGATGATCCAAACCTGATTCCAGCCTGCAGGGACTGGCTTCTTGCAAATTTTCCATTGCAGATACTCAGGAGCCACAAGAGTCAAAATACAAAAGCATTTCCAACTCAAAATCAACATAAATCAGCTGTTCTAAAAGGATTGATAACTGAGAGAGTATAAATCAAAGATATCTCAACATCGCAGTTTATAAATCAAAGATATCTAATGATTCCAATTTTTTTTTTTTTATTGTTATAACTCACAACAGCATAATTGCAACAACTCATGACATGTACAGTCTTAATTATGTCCCTAAAAACCACTGATCTCACCACAAAAACTTGTGCATGTTTGGGAAAAGAGACTAGCCAACTAAAAGCTGATTATAAATTTCACCATGTTCATCATGTCAGAAAAGGAATACATGTCAGATAAAGAAATTTAACAAACTTTATTAGAACATTCTTTCTTAGGAAACTAAATACTTAGCCTCATCGGATTTGATGCATTTGTTTGGACTACAATTCCATTCTTATCTTGTTCCTGATCAAGGTTGTTAAAATCGGGATCCTACATACATAGGATCAGTGAGAAGGTTTCGTGCATATTAAAAATAAGGTGAAAAATCATAAATCCAGCGATCCTACCTATGATCCCATACAATCCTACTTGCGATCCTACTATAGCACCGATCCTACAACGATTTGGATCGTTTTGACAATTTAGGATCGTAAGATCGTACGATCCAACGATCCGGATTGCGATTTTGATAACCATGCTCATGACATGCATAGTCTTAATTATGTCCATAAAAACCACTGATCCCACCACAACAACTTGATCATGTTTGGGAATAAAGGCCAGCCAAGTTAGCATCATTTATTGGTTAGCTAGTAGAATAAGTCAACTAAAAGTTGATTAACGATAAAAATTTCCCATGTTTATCATGTCATGTAAGATAAAGAAATTTAACAAACTTTATTAGCACATTCTTTCTTAGAAAACTGAACACTTATTTCATCGGCTTTTGTAAATGTTTTCTGACTATAATTTACAGATCTGTTAGACTGTTACTCAATCACATAATGAAGCAATCTCAAAACAAAAGCAGAGCTAATTTATGGGTAAACGTGACACAATATTTGATTATTCATATGAAGTATATCAGAAATAGGACAAGCAATGAGGAAGTAAATAATAATAAAAAAGAATGTGATGACATGAATTAATCGTCCAACTAGTATGCAGCTGTGGCGTGGAAATTCAGGCTAAAAAGAGGAAAGCAAAAATGCAAGTAAGGCAATTGAGTTGTACCATGTATGAACTTTTATGCACAATGCCACCTGGTGGAGGAGGTGGGGCTGGTGGTGGCACTAGAGACTTTGCAGATGCAGCAGCGACTGCTGGTCTTGTCATGTAAGGTGAAGTGCCCAAGGGCCTTCCAGCTTCAAGAATCTCTCTGCTCATATACGAAACTGTTCTCGTGTCGTCATATGCCCTGATTAATGGCCTTTTTGTAATTTCTTCCTCATTCCTTTGTGGCAAGAGGTTCCTAGAAGTTCGTAAAACCCTATCAGGTGATCTTTGCCTTAACTGATCCAAATTCCAAGGTGAATAAGAATTTCTCAACGAGACCATCTGGGGCAATGCATCTGCACTTCTCGTGGAAGGAATTCGCCCCAATATGCTAGCATCCTTTCTCTCAGTCACAAGATGCCTAGAATCTGTTGGCTCAGGCATGCGCTGCCGAGTGCTGAGACCAGCTGTAGATGGCCGAACTGCCCTCGATAGCGTATCACGTAGATCCACCCCATTCCGATGGACATCACTTTTCCCTTGCCTAAGCACATTTTTCCGCATAAGTTTGAATCGGAGATCATCTTTTCCAAGGCGTGCATCTTTACTTGTTCAAAGAACTCAATATTAGTCCGATGAAAATTAATTCAAAATTTAAAAAAATGCAATATTGTAGCAGCACTTTTGAGTAAGCCTATTACCATCTACACCACGAGCCCCATTCATACTCAATTTATTACTATCCCCCCTTTGCCTGCAAAAAAAGTAGAATTTTAGAACCAAAAATGTCCAGCATCATTTTCTAGCTTCAGCATCACCACTAACACAGCATTACCATGTAAAACAATCTCATTTTTTAAGAAACTCATTGTGCCCTAAAATTGTAAATGAGTTTCAATATATCAAACAGTAATAAGCAATTAAATTTGTGCCCAAACATGTATCTATTACAAGTTAGCTCGACGAAACAACAACACTTCGTTTGGATTGAGGGTTTGGTGAGAAAAGAGAAGAAATGGTGAGAATAAGTTTCTCATCACTTGTTTGGATGATTAATGAGGTGAGTAATGATAAGTTAGACAAATCACTCCAACCTTAAGTTATGTTTGAGATTTGGTGTTTATAATACCTAAACTACCCCTTTAAATACAAAGCAAATTAAATAAAAAGATGTATGTATCATCTTTTAATCATTGTCCATCCAAACAAGAAGTCGATAAATCACAATCATTTCTTTTATTTTCTCACCTAGATGAGAAATTCTAATCATCTCTTTTCTTTTCTAGCTTTGGCGTCACCACTAACACAGCATTACCATGTGAAACAATCTCATTTTTGAAAAAACTCAATCTGCCCCAAAATTGAAAATTTTCAATATATCCAATACTAATACGCTACTAAATTTGTGCCCAAGCATGTATCTATTACAAGTTAGCTCGACCAAACAACAAGAAAGCATAGAGAAAAAACACAAAAAAAGCACCGTTTGTTGCCGAGTTGAATTCCATCTCCATCACTTCCTAGTCTATCTCTAACCGATCGCTTACTTCCAGGGCCCGGATGATACTCCGAAAAACCACTATCTACCACTGGTCCTGCCCTCTTGACCACCTGTAAATTAATGCCTCAAATGATTGAATATTCAGTCAACACAACAGCCACTTCAATACCATCCATAGCATCAAACAAACCAATTCAACAAAAGCACACATTTATCAATCTTTCATTCATCCCCAAACCATAGATTAAAAAAAAAAAACCCTAATTTGAGATAAAGAGAGAGGATTGAGAAGAAATAGAACGCACCTGACCACTACGACCCAAAGTGATGGTAACGCGAGACCTCGAAGTCTCTGCCATGAGAAGTTGGGATTGTGGCTCAGAATCTCCCAAACCCTAGACCAACCGATCGATCAATCAATCAGTTGATGAAAATGTGATCCAGAGGTTAACGAGACAGCGTCGAGTTCGAAGAAACCAGCAGAGAAAACCCTAGCCACACCATACAGATTCACAATGGTATATGAATGACAACATTGATCGCAATCCAGACGAGAGATAGAGAGAGAGTTTGAAGGGGGTGCTATTGTTAACTGGGGATATGATATGATATCACAGTCGTTTCGGATTCTGCATCAGAGTAACGAGGTGCGTCTGATGAACAGACAGCTTTAAGTTTGTTTTTTTATGGGTAATGCTAGAAATACTTTGGGCTTGTTTGTATTTGAGAAACATGTTTTGACATAATAAGGTCAAGTTTGGCATGATTGAAAAAAGATAAAAAGTTAAAAAGTTACTATCTTATTTAAGTCACATCATCTTATTTAAATCACATCACCTCTCTAACACATCATTTTAAACCCAACCCAAACCCAACTCATATTTCATAAAAAGTCAAAAAATGTACTTATTTAATCTTTCCAAACTAGGTCTAAGTACGAAAATTTATTTGATTTGATTTTTTTTTTTAAAGATATTTTAAAAATTTATTTTGAGAGAGAGTTTTGAAAAAAGTGATTGATTTGATATATATGAGAGAGAGATTTGTTTGGAAAATTTATAAACCAAACAAGTTTTGAAAAAAAAAATTGGAAAAATTTGTTTGGTTTGATTACTTTTGAAAACTTATTTGTAGAGAATTTTTCCCAAAATTTTTTGAGAAACACAAACCAAACAAGGCCTTTTATAAATGATTGAGGGTGTGGAGTCCATAATTTTATAGAACCCACGCACCTATGTGCGATATTTGCTTATTTATTAAGGCTATGTTTGGTAGTATTTATTTTCAGTTTATTTTAATTTTTAGTTTAATTTAAGTTATTTTGATATATTTGATTCAGCTTAACAATACAGATGATAGTTTTTTTTGTAAGTTAAAAATCAACTTATTCTTTGAATAGGGGAGGAGAAGCTTAATTTATAAGTCAAAAATCAGCTTATATTTACAGTTATAAGGTATAAGCTGTTAGGTTATAAGTTATAATCACTTTCCCACAGTTCTACCAAACAGGGCCTAAGTAGGAAGTTTAGGATTTATAGTATTTTTTATTATTATTATTGTTAGGTTGGTTTGGAAGGGGGGAAAAAAAAAAAATTAACTTAACTTAACTTTTAAATCTTTTTGGTTAAATTAATTCTGTTTAGAAAGAATTTTTGGGTTTCTTTTTTTCTTTTTATGTTTATTTAATATATTTTATATTTTTGTACTTTTTTAAGTCCAAGTCAAACATAGGAATGATAACAGGTCGGGGCGGGGTCAGGGACCACACTCCCCGTCCCCGATCTCCGAAGGTTAAAACATCCCCGTCCCCGTTCCCAATCACCGGCGGGGGAACCCATCACCCCTCGTCACTGTCCCCTAATGGGGATCGGGTTTCCCCGACCCCAAAAAATCCCCGTTTTTTTTTTTTGTTTTGTTCAAGAACAACAAATCAATATAACAGATCTAACTACCAACAATCATCATCAACAGATTTAAATTAAAAAAATAATCTGAAAAAAAAATATATATATATATGTTTTCATCATCATCAACAGATTTAAATTTTTAAAAAATAATCTAAAATATATATATATATATGTTTTCATCATCATCAACAGATTTAAATTTAAAAAAAAAATCCGAAAAAAAATTATTTTCAACAATAATACCAACAATCATCATCAACAACACAATACAATACCAACAAGATCAGATCACAGAGAGGGAGAGAGATAGATAACAGATCTGAGTACAGATCTAACAAATCTGATCGGTGGTGGTGAAAGAGAGGCAGACCTTCTGCTGCGGCGATGGTGGCCATGAGGAATAGAGAGAGATGAAGTGGAGAGAGAGAAAAAGAAACCGAGGTGAGGAGAAGAGAGAGAGGGGAGTCGGGGCCAGCGGTGGTGGTTGGACAAGGTAACTGTGAGAGCAAGAGTGAGAGAGTTGAGAGAGAGAGAAGAACGAGAGTTAAGAGAGAGTGAGAGAGAAGAATGAGAGAATGAGAGTGAGAGACCAGTCAGTGACCACGGGTTGCTAGTATAATAGTATTATGTGTGTGTATATATATATAAGGGGTATAAAGGTAATTTTACTTTGGGAAAATTCAGGGATGGGGCCGGGGAAGGGGCCAGGTCGGGCCGGGCCGGGGGCTTGAACACTGATCACTGTCCCCAGCCCGAAACAGATCGGGGATTGATTTTCAAAAACCGTTTTTCTCCCCGTTGGGTGTATTTTTCAGGAAAAAACCGCTCAAATCGAGTCGGGGTCGAAGATCTCCGTTGGGTCGGTTTCAAATTGCCATCCCTACTCAAACACAATCCACTTGCTAAATGACAAGTTAATATTTCTACTTTTAATAGAAATAGAAAAATTAAGAATATGTTTGGTTTAAAATTTTAAAAATATTTTTTTGAGAATATTTTAAATGTTTTAATCAATTTATATATTTTTTATTTTTAGTGAATATTTTAAATGTTTTAATCAAATTTTTTTTATTTTAATTTTAGATTCACATAATTTAGATACATTTAAAATGTATGAAATTTGTGCAAAAAATTTTCAAAAAATGTTCAAAATTTTATTAAATACAAAAAATATATTTTCGTATTTTGTCGTATTCAAAACTCAAAAAATTATTTTTGAAAACTCTAAACTAATTTTTTTTTTTTCAAAAACTGAAAAACATTAGAATGCATTTAATATTGTTTACTATTTCTATTCTCTAAAAAAAAATTAAAAATTAATACAGAAACTTATTCTAACGAATTATTTTCCAAAATCTTTTTTTTAATAAATTTCTTGAAAACAAAATTAATTATTTTTTAAATATTCAAAATTTCCAAAATTTTTAGAAAAAAATAAAAAAGCCTCATGGAAAATAGTAAATATTTTTCAAAATTATTTAAAAAAAAAAAAAAACTAAGCTCCACCTTTGAGGTTGTTTTCATTTTTTATAAGTTTGTATTTAAGGCTTTGTTTGGAAATAGGCTATTTTAATAACTTTCTGACTTTTTAGCTAAAATATGAGGTAAAAAAAATTAGTATGCTTGGGCAGGCTTTTTGATTTTTTTTTTACAAAAAGATGTGCAAAAAATAAAGAGAAAATAGAATCTTTGATTTTTTGGTATAGGTTGTTAGCTTTTTAGTTTTTTTGGTGACTTTTTGATTTTTTGGCTAAAATCACTACTTGCCAAACGAGGCCTAAATTATTTTTAAAAATAAAATATATTTTTAAGATTTTTTTGAGTTTCATGTGGAAGATGGAGTTTCATGGAAATGTCTACGAGAAGAATATATGGTATTGGGCCATGCCCATGGGTTGGCCATTGGCTTTCAAAAGATTAGGGAATGTGAATTTTATTAGGTTCCAAACAGGCTTTCCGAAAATTCTATTTCCACACACTTAGTTATTTTTGTGCACATTATTTCTCAGTGCACACTCTTATTAATTTAGTTAAAGATTATTGTTCTCATTCCACACACTTCATGTTTCAATTATACCCTAACTTGTATCCTTGGCCCATCATTTAAACTCCCATTCCACACACTTATAACCCATTATGGTCATCTTTCTCTCTCTCTCTCTAAAATAGTGAGATGATTCTTATAAATTTTGAAGATCTATCACTCAAAATTGTAGATATCTGAAACTAACCTAATACCAGTTGAAATTTTTAATAAATCAAAACAATTCAAGAACAAAAATATATAAAAATGCAAAGGTACCTATTCAACGTTGAGAATTTTCAAGTGAGAAGACAAGACCATTCCAAGACTGAATAATCAAAACCCAGAAAAGAAAAAACTTATCAAACATCATTGACTCAATCCATCGCCGCCAATCTAAATGGATCGCCGGTGGCGACTTTGTGACCACCGTGACTAGAGAACAGAGTCTTGATACTTGGATGGCAATGCCATTATTCTCTTCTGCCTTTTCAACTTGGAATTGAACTTGATTTTGGAAACTTTTTCTCTCTCTTGAGTTCTACACTGGGTTATGATGAGTTGATTGAATTTGAGAGCTTTTCTACTTCGCCTAATGACTCTCCTCTGTATGTATGAAACACCAATTACAGATCCTACAAATTGCCTTGACTAGTTGGTCAAGAACTTCGCATTGAATCGGGGAAGATGAGGAATTTGATGGGGAGGAAGAGGATGAATATGAGGATAAAGCAATGAAATGGGTAGTGATTTATGAATGTAATAGATGAGGATGAGAAGAAGAAGAAGAATAAGTTGAAAATGATGAAAAAGTAAAAGTAGCAGAAGTAGAGTCCTTTGACTCTTCATTAGAATTTTTTTAAATTTGGATCAAACAAATCGAATTAGATAAAGGGGTACAAGAGTAACGAAAATTTTTTGGAGAGAGAAAAATGAGAAATAGACGTGTATAGAGAATATTTTTATATAATATTATAGATATTTTTAGATGTCTATTATGGTCATTTTTATTTAGGATATAATTGTTATTAAATTAATATTTCATTAAGTGTGTGCCATGAGCTAACTATATATGTGTTGAAATAGATTTTCCCAAAGTTGTGTGTTGTACAAGGAGTAATGATTGAGACCCTACCCCCACAAGACCCTTATAAATTTGGACTACTTATAATGTGGACCCCATACATAGATAAATGGCCAGAATCACTTTGGAGATGTGGGGGTCATCCCCTAAGGGAGTCCCTGAAAAACTTAAGTGATTCGTGATTCGTGATTAGATCAAGATTTAATTGTACCAATTCCCAAATAATTAAAACTAACAATCTAAATCATCAAGCACGTACGAAAGTGATTTAGATTGTTGTTTCAGAAATAATAAATAGACATAAACGATTTTTACGTGAAAAAAATCACTATTGGAGCATCTCCAATTGTGATTAAAAAACTATGGGCGAAACGCCACAAATCAATCCACTATGAAGGAAAGAAAGAATACAAAATACCCAAACAAATTACCCAAACTCTATTAATTTGTCTTCAACGCTTTGTATATCTTCCACTGCAACCTTTGTCTTAGGATTGATTAGATTGATGCTGATTCCACAACATCCACGTCGACTTAACGACTACACACAACTTCAAACACCTTTGAACACTCCATAATTGAATCTCCGGATTCCACCAAAGAAGAACACTCTTGAAGATGATCACTCAAACAACCCTTTGATATGAATTATCAAACCATGTGAGTTTAATACTCAAGTAAGCATCAAAGGAAAATTAGCAAAATAGCCTTTAAAAGAAAACCCTAGAGCTCCTAAAACAGATCTAGAAGCATTAAACCTAAAAACGGACCTAAACACATATATATAGAAAACAGGGGCCGCGTACCCTGCTCAAGCGCAGGCTTTGCTGCTCGAGCGGATTCACTAAAACGCGTGGTGACTATGATATTTGCACATATAAGATTGAGCAGACGGAACTAGGGAAGGAGTTCAAACTATTTAATCAGAGCGCCCTTAACCCAATTACGGGGTGCACCACACAAGGCAGTGACCACCTTGTTGAAATCACATGTGGCTCAGACAGGGAAATGATAGTGCTCCGGAAAAACACGGTCAATGCCTAAGAGCTCTCTAATAAGATCAGGGGTAACAACGATAGACTTAGACCGAACCCAGGTCTGGAAGGAAGGGTCAATATCATCAATACCCTCAATGTTATAGTAAAACCCGCGGACCCAGTTAAGGTTTTGGCGGCCGGAGAAAGACAGAACTTAATCACCTCCTAATGGATCGAACAATGGTTGAATAGGAATGGACTCAAAAGTGTTTGGCTGGACATGGCGCTCTAGATGAACTGTCCTAGAGGAGAAAGACTCTCTAAAAGACTTGGCTTTATCGATGGATGGAAATCTGTCGGTGTTATACGAGGGGCGAGTGACTGTGGACTTCCTACGTTTGGCAGTGGACATAGCTAACCCAAGGTTCACATTTCTTAACGTACTTCTCTACGTCTGTTTGCATGTATGGCCACCAATACCCTTGTGAGATAGCTTGGTAGGCCAAGGATCTTCCCCTTTGGTGCCTTCCACAAACACCCTCATAGATTTTGAACAAGAAGGCCTCAACCTTGCTAGGATGGACACACTTTAACTACGATCCTGAGAAGGACTTTTTGTATAGTGCTAGAGATGGGAAGAACCAAAACCATTGCGACTTAGCACGAATCTTGTTGGCCTCCTTTTTATTTCTGGCAGGATGCTAGATGTTAAGAACACAACGATGGGGTCCATCAAGGAGGGAACCAGATTGAACACCCCTAAAAACCAAATCCAAAATAGTTAAGAAGAAAAACATTAGTAACCAAAAACCAAGTTAGACAAAAATTCAATGAAATAAAATCAATACCCAAAACATGAGACCAACAAATGTAGGCCAAGACAGTAGTACGAGAGATGTACATAGTTAAAAACAAAAAATTAATACTACAACAGAGAGAGAATTGAACCAAGTGAATAAAGTGTGTGAATCACCAACAAGGATGAGAACCTCTATAAAAGTGTGTGAATCAAGTGAATGAGACACAAAACCAACATGACCAAGTCGCACACGACAGAAAAGAAAAAAAAAAAAAAAACTAGTAGTAAACAAACCCCAAAAACATATCAATAGAGACAAAGTAAACAAAATAAGGAAAAAAAATTGAGGGGAAAAACTTACCAGAGATAAATCAGAGGAGGAAAAAGAAGAAGGATGACCAGATAAAAGCCCAAGCAAGTCACAATCGAAGCCCTAGGGGAGGGAGAGAGAGAGAGACAATTGCAAAAAGAGAGAAAAAAATGAGACTGAACGAATGGGTTGCAGAATATATACTAGGTCATACCGCTCTAGCATGAGACTCAACGCTCGAGCGGACTCATTTATGCGCGTCTCTCTGCTCGAGCGAAGAAAAGTATGCTTGAGCGTAAAAACCTGCTCTCAGAATCTCGCGCACTTTGCAAAAGTGCTGGATGAATTGAAAAAGTGCTCAAGTGCTATAAGGTCTGCTCGGGCGGATAAGAAAAAAACACCAAAGACCAAAAAACACCCTTCTGAGCAGTTAAAACCAGTTCACACTGCCAAGTGGGACCTGAAACAATTAGAGGTAAGCACAATAGCCAAAATGTGACACTAAGATGTGATAATCCACAAACCATGAAGCCTCCAAACTTGCAATATTGACAATATGAAGCATAATATCATGAGCAAATCAGATGAATATTGATTAATGAGCATAAGCTACATGAGAATGCACAACTCAAATACAATCATGAGAGCTCACAAAATGAATGTGTGTGTGTGCAATCCTTGAGAGGCCACAGAGCTAGAGTTAATCATCCTAGTGATCGGATGGCTGGACCTCTAACAAAAGTAACTAAACATCACAGAAAAAAGTCAAACCACCAGGAATCAAGTGGTATTTGTTGAGTAAATGTGGAGGCTCCCCCTCAAACAATGAGTCCCCTTTTTTTTTTTTTGACTTTTCTTTCTTGTGGGCACTCACTGGCGGCATGCACGCTCAAGAGTATGGAGACCAAACCAGAGAAGCATGAAATCAGTAAGGATGGCCTGGTTAATGCCTCTGAGGTAGCCTTTTCCTAATGCCTGGACTTCAATGAATTGACGGAAGAACCATGGAAGTGAAAAAAAGATGGTAGATGGTTAAGGGACTCAACATCACCCATGATATGCCGATATAGGTCAATTCCTCCAATAATGTAAAAGAGACACTGTTAGTGGTCTATAGAGAACTTTGATCACTTGTGCGGAAACCTTTGCAACAGTTTATCTCAAGGATGTGTACAAAATGAGATCATGAAGTCAATTAGCAAGAGCATTCAAAATGAGCTATGAACAAAGAAGAATGACATCTTGCAAGCAGCATGAGAGGTGTTCATATGAGTCTAAATGTAGAGATGACAAGAATCAATGAAAATGAGACTATAGCATCCAAGTACACATAAAACCAATCACTAACACCCACTCAAGTAACAGGTAACACCCTAGTGACTGAGCACTACACCCAAGGTCTTTCTAAGGCACTCAAACCTAAAAAGATCAAGGGGTTTTGTAAAAATATCAGCTTTTTGATGCTCAATGGGTACGTGTTTGTGGACGCGCCCTCGGGCTTTGTGCTATCACAGTTCGGACTCGATGTCACAGTTCTGAATCTAATCTCACAAAGTACAATGCAAGATCGATAAATCACCAAAGAGTCCAAATCCGACAAATCGTTTTGGGAAACAGATTTTAAGAAAGAAGTGTCAAACATGGACTGCTTTGCCAGATACAGAGTTGCTACCTAAATATTTTATTTTGGGGAAATTTAGAAAACCCTGACTCGCGCCTAAGGCCACGTGTCCGTCATCACCAAAGTTGCCTCGGCTCGGGAACTTGGGTACGATTGGGGAAGGTCAGCTATGAGCACCCCCACTTGCCCGATCCGAAGATCGGCCTGTACTAAGCATGATATTTTGTTTTGAAAACATATGTGTTCTTATTCCGGTTAATTAGCTAGAATTTACTATGTGATGCGCACAATACACAAGTATAAACTAGATCGCCTAATTTGGAACAAAGCATTGCATATCCATTTTGTTTTGAAAAATGGTTTGAAGTTTGCTACTCGTAAGTAGGCTAAAACACGGGTTTCGACGAATTATTCTAATTCAAGCAACCCAACCTTCACCCACAGGCATTCAGGCAGTTATATCACATAAGCACATAGCCTCATGGTAAGCATGCTGTCATGTTAACACTTACACGCATGTAAGATGCTAAAGCATAAACACTCACAGTGTATTTCGAGCCAAAACGAGAACATGTTAGTAATCAAATGTATGATCCAAGTCCATGTTAAGATGGCTAATGCATCGCAGGCAAAATGCAATTAGAATAGGCTCGGCTAATCTAAAGTGGATATGAGATGCGACAATTCGATACATGTATTCAAGTTGGAATTTAAATACAATGCAGTTAGTATAATGCGCCGAGCCTGGTGCATGCAATACAGATGAATGATGTAAACATGCATAGCATAAGGATGCTAATTGAAACGTGCCCTAGAACTAACCATCGTAAGCGGTTAAGTAAAAAGGAGAAAGAAGTGGAGGTTGGAAGACATGCATCACACACATGCATACTTATTACACAATTGCGCCTTCTCGGGGGGGGGACCGAAAGAATAATACAAATCAAATAATTAACTAACTAGCGAGCTAACTAATTATTACACAATACTTAATTAATTAAATGAATTAATTAAGCTAAGAAAGTAGTAAAGAGGCCTCGGGAAAAGGGATGAATGCGTGCACGCTCAACTCCGCTCGGAAATCCATCGCCATACTCATGCTGCCTCTGTCTACACTGGTCTGTACTTCTGAAAACTTCACAAGTCCCAAGGAAGCTTCAGAATAACTCCTTGAACACTGTGGGATGTCACCGACCAAGAGGTGAGGCCATCAGCCATGGGGAACTGGTCATCGACCATAAATGGGGCTCTCGGCCAAACATTTGTAGCCGGCCGGCACTGAAGATGGTCGGCCGACCATCTTTTCCTGCAGAATCTTGTTTTGCTGCAGCAGAGGACAGACAGAATATGGCAATGCATTTTCAAAGCAATGTTTGCACCACCACCCTCCTTATCATGTTTGAGACTCAAAGGAGTATGGTTCTCAACCCTCGGGCCATCAATCACGCATTTCAATGCATGATGGCCCAAGGCGCCAAGTGTGCAAATTAATATGAAATGAAATGCATATAACACATAAGGGGCCCCAACCTCTATCATGGTTGATCAAGAGGCAAGAGATGCATGCTCGATGCTATGCAACCTAAACATGCGAGCATACTAGTGCAAAATGAGCATACAAGCAACAATGTTACACAAGGCAATTAGCATATGACAATATGCAAAGACAAGCATACAAACAAGCATGTGACTTTATTCAATCATGTAACAACATGTGAGGCAAACATGTAACAACATGTTAAGCAACGTAAAACCAAAAGAATGCATGCCAAATGCACTATCGCTTAAGCGTGCAACAACATATTAATAGGCCAAGTATGCGACAACATGCAAGGCAAGCATGCATCAACATGCAGGAATGGTCTTACACCAAGATGGACAGCTCTCTAATAGGTCCAAAACAGTGGCCAAAATGCTAAAGGATAAGGGACAAGAGACAAAACTACATACAAACATGCATGCTAATGGCCCATCACTTTAAGCACAAAAAGGCAACCTTTAAGCACACTTAAAAGGAATGAAAAGCATGCAAATGTGACAACATTACATGCTCTGAAATGAAGCTAGGAGTGATGCCAAATCACATAAACAAGTCAAGCATGGCATGCTCAAAACTGAAGCCTAAGACTAGTCGAGGGACTTAAACCAAAACTACACAAGACAAAGAGCATATGGCAAGTATGACCCAAAACAGTCCTAAATCATGCTAAAGTGAGCCTAAAACATGCCATGACCAAAGCCAAAACAAGCTAAAACAAAGGGGTAAAATCATGAGGCATGCAAGGCTCTCAAAGAGGTGTTACACTACACCTAATACAACCAAACATGGCATGATTTAATCAGCCCAAAACAGAGTTATGATATGTCAAAATGAGCCCAAACACCCACTTAGATGGCATCCCAATGACCTATGCATGATGGCATACACAATGACACATTCATGAGGCATAAAACACAAACTCTTTAAGATATTAAAGGAGTGATAAGTGTAAATTTATAAGCATGAAATATGGACTGAAATAACATTTTAAGTGATGCCAAACCACTGAAATGATCCACATAGAGCATGCTAGCAACTTGGACACTCAAAACTAACAAGTTAGATTATATGGTAGCTGTACAAAGTAAGTCATGGATGACCAAAACAACCAAAATTAGAGCTCAAGCATGCTATAACAAGCCTAAAAGCTTCATGGAGTTGAGCCAAAATCATGCTAAAAACATATGTTACAACATGATGCATGTTAAGGCCAAATCATGGGATTACAAAACAAGTGTATGAAGCATACATGGCATGTCTAAACCAACTCAAAAAAGAGGTGTATCATGGAAAAACAAAGCCTAATATATGCTGAAATGAAGCTAAAACAAACTAAACACACATGCTACCTCATAAGCTATTTATGTAAGCATTAAAGACAACAAGGAGAGGGGGTGACCCTCTCCTTTTTAGGACCTCAAAACCACCTTTTCACCACTGAAAATCCTCTGGATTTCAGTGGTAGAGAGGTCATGCAAAAACCAAAACAATGGCCAAAAGGTATGGCCTAAAACAAGGCTTAACATGGCCTTGGAGGGGAAAAACAACCCCAAACCTCAAAGTGACCTTAAACAAAGTTCTAAAACACACAAAATCAGAACTTTTATTAGTTATAGTCGAAGCTTAAAACAATAAGTAAGATAGGCTAAAAGCTAGTGCAAAAATGGGGAATAAAGAAGGTAGGTTCTCACCTTTGAAGAACCTTTTCAAGAGCACCACTCCAGCACCTTCCTTTGGTCAAAACCAGTCCAAGAACCCTAACAACAACCTTCTAAAGCCTCAACAACCCAAGGATGGTGGAATGCTAGGTGTTCTAGTGCAAAAGTAAGACAAAACTCACCTTAGGGCACAAAATAAGACCAAACCAAGAAAAATAAATACAACACTATATCTATCCTCTCTAACCCTAATTCTCTGAACCCTGGAAGAGGGAGGAGGGGCTTCCTCTTTATAGAGGCTCAAATCCTAAGGCTTCCAAGAGAAGCCAAGCAAGGAGCAAATCCCTCCATACATACACGTGTATGGAGGGGGGTAATGTGGATGCCAACTGTGACAGCTGGCATAAAATATCTGCCAAAAGTAGATGGAAAGGGATCGGCTGGAAAATATGGCCGATTTACTAACAAAAATGGCCGGCCGACCAAAAACATTGCCGACCGACCAAAATATTTGGCCGGTAGTAAGAAAACAGGGTCGGTGGCCTTAAGCCAAGGCCGGTGAGGTGTGGGGATGGCCAACAAGCCATTCCCTGCCCTCATAAGCAAAAACACAAGTGTTTGGTACACAACCAAGCACAAAACAAACAAGTCGAGAGGTCTTGAGGCAAGGCGCACGACCGAAACCTCCGAGAACTCAAGACGAACACGAACATGGATGATCACCGAGTGTTCAAATGATGACGTCCAAGTCTTGAGGATGGTCAAAAATGGGGTGTCTACAGTTACCCCTCTTTGACAGAACTCGAAAGTCATAACAATGACAGGAGTGAGTGTCAAAGCCCAGAGATGACCCATTTTTGACAAGGCCGAAGACTTAGACAAAGCATACAAGCTAGCAAGATATGTGCCCGTAGGCAGGGGCAAGATACAAAGAACATGCATGATGCCGAACATAACTTATGATCATGCAAAGAGAGCTGTAACGAAGCAAATACATACAATAAATGCAACAGTTTAAGCAGATGGATACAAATCTAACTACATTACATGCAGAAAGGATGTAAGAGAATTGTTCAATTCTCGCTACGTCTCACGCGGAGAATACAATACCTGTGCGGTTCTTCTGGTCGTGCCAGCTTCAAATGAACCGTATATACAATATCGTGCCTGTGTGGTTCGTCTGGTCGTGCCAACTTCAAATGAACCGTACATACAATATCGTGCCTGAAAAAGAAAGAAAACTTAACAGGTATAGTATTGTTAGAAACATGCATAGCAATGCAAGTGAGAAGTGCGTAACAACGCAAGTGAAGTGTGCATAACAATGCGAGTGGAAGGGGTGCATAACAACGCAACCCGAGTGTGTGCATAACAATGCGATTTGAAACAAGCATAACAATGCTATGAAGGCACAAACACATGTAAGTAAAGCATACGCGACAACGTATACAATGTGTAAAGGTGAGGAAAAGTATACACATGTAAGTAAAGCATGCGCGGAAACGCATGCAATGTGTAAAGCAAAGAATAAAATGTACACATGTAAGTAAAGCATACGCGCTATCGCAAGCAATGTGTATAGCAGGAATGAACACATGTAAGTAAAGCATGCGCGCTAACGCAAGCAATGTGTGTAACAAGAGAGTCATAAACACATGTAAGTAAAGCATACGCGAAAACGCATGCAATGTGTGCAACAAGAGAGGCATAAACACATGTAAGTAAAGCATACGCGAAAACGCATGCAATGTGTGCAACAAGAGAGGCATAAACACATGTAAGTAAAGCATACGCGAAAACGCATGCAATGTGTGCAACAAGAGAGGCATAAACACATGTAAGTAAAGCATACGCGAAAACGCATGCAATGTGTGTAACAATGCGGGGAGGAGAGAAAGGGGTTAGTAAGGGTTAGTTACATCCACACGTGGCACGTGAATGGAGAAAAGTTAGTTACGTCCACACGCGGCACGCGAGTGAAGAAAAGTTAGATACGTCCACACGCGGCATGCGAGTGGAGAAAAGTTAGATACGGAACATGTTTCGAATGCTCTTAACCAAAGAAAGGGAAACATAGGGACATATCCCGGTGTTCCCAAAAATAAGAAGGGGGGGACATAGGGACGTATCCCGGTGTCTCGGAGAAAGAACGTGCAAAACAATGCAAATTAGAGGGGTGCAAGACAATGCACATGAAATATGCAACAATGCGAGAGATTGACATGTATGATAATGCAAATGGAAGATGCATGACAATGCGAGTTGTTCGAAATGCATGACAATGCATGCAAGAGATGCATGACAATGCACGTTATTGAAATGCATAACAATGCATATACTGAATTGCATGATAATGCAGAAGAGACATGCATGACAATGCATGATAAGGAAATGCATGACAATATAAGAGAGATATGCATGACAATGCATGATAAGGAAACACATGACAATGTATGGACGAGAATGCATGACAATGCATGAACTGAAATGTAGATGAAAGATGCATGATAATGCGTGTGATTGGAACGCATGACACTGCATGATTTATTGAAATGCATGACAACGCATACTATTGGGATGCACGACAATGCAAATGAGACACGCATGACAATGCATGGACGAGAATGCATGACAATGCATGAACTGAAATGTAGATGAAAGATGCATGATAATGCGTATGTTTGAAATGCATGATAATGCATGATTTATTGAAATGCATGACAATGCACACTATTGGGATGCACGAGAATGCAAATGAACTCGAATGCGTGACAACGCATATTTTTTTTTGAAACGCATGACAATGCAAATGAACTCAAATGCGTGACAACACACGTTTTCTTTTTTGAAATGCATGACAATGCAAAAGCACGTCTTTTTTGAAATGCATGACAATGCAAATGAACAGTGCATAACAATGCAAATTGTGCGTGTTACAACGTGTGTAGACGTGCATAACGATGCAACCTATGTATGCTTATCATAAACAAGGCAAAACATTGTAATGCAACGCATGTAAAGCAATTTCCGAATCTCTCAAGAGACAAAAGGATACAAAAAAAAAGGATACATCTCGTACATATCAAGTGCCACGCACAGAAGACACGGCTCGAGGTTAACACGGAGACCGGCTAAGCTTTGAAAATGCACTTTCTTGCATTGTCTTGAGTAATGAAGGTCCATAACCACATAAATGACCCAAACAAGGGTGTAGGAGGTACACCGGGGAAGACCACCGGCCATCCATCAGCCACTAAATAAGGTCACCGGCCAAATATTTGGCCGACAGGCCAAAAATTGCTGTATCGGGGCAATTTTGTCCTTTGGCCACGGGTCTTTAAATATGGGGTTCCAAACCCCATATTTCCACTTCCTCTTTGCTCGAAAATCTCTCCCTTCTCTCTCTAAGTGATTTTCCAACCCTCGGTCGGAGTTTTTATAGTGTTTTAGCACCATTTTCGTCGTTCGATTTGCGAAAACCTCCTCATTTTGCACGTTTTGAACCGCACAAATCTCAGTTTCGGTGTACTTTTCTCAATTTTCACCACTTGGGGTTTGTTTCCCCCGAGTTTAGCTCGATCTTTGTGCCTTTTTCAGACTCTGACCTTTCTGCCCATTTTTCACCCTCTCGGGGTTGACTTTTGGGTTGACTTTTCATATTCTTGCCTGGTTTTCACACCTTCAGCCATTTTCACACTATTCTTGAGATGGCAGATGACATTCCAGACGGTGGGGCTCCCTTGGAGTTGGACATGGACCCTGAGGCCGAGCTCCTTGTCACGACCCAAACTTGCCCCTATGGGTTTAGCACCGTAACCGACCAGTAATCTGAGATTACTGAAGGCCTGCTTAACAGTAAGACAGTAATACAGAGTACAGGGGCTAGCGGAAGCCAAAACAGTAACAAAATATGTCCAATGAGTTGTGACAGTTTGTATGCAAAAAGACTTTTTAAAACATTTTCACATTCGAAACAAAACAGTATTGTAGACACCCCATTTTTGACCGGCCTTAAGACTCAGACGTCACCAGTTGAGCACTTGGTGATGATGTATATTGTGCTCGTTCTGAGGTTGCGGAGTCTCGGCTGAGAGCCTTGCCTCCGGACTTCGGGGCTCTTTTGTGCTTTGTTTCGATTTGCGAACCAAGTCCTGTTTTCTCTTCCCACAGGGAGGGAGAGGTCTCGTAGACCATCTCTCAGTGGCTGTAGGCTACGTTTCGTGGTCATAGGCCATTTTTCCTGTTTGGAGATCAGTTTTCAGTTTTTAGAGCCGTCGGCTGTGTGCCTCGATTCGGAACCACTTAACTACCTTCGTTTGCTCCGGTTTTTGGCACACACCTTGTTTCCTCTCTTTTGAGGGACACTGTGGCTCGAGAGACCACCTTCGTGGTCGCACGCCACTTTCGGTACCTAACAGCCTGTTTTTGGGGCCCCAGGCCGCGTGTTTTGGCCCCCGAACCCTCGTTTTGCATTAGTTAGGGTTCATTTTTGGTATGGACCCTATTTTCATTGTTTAGAAGGTGGTAGAATGGTGGACGACCGGCAATTCTTTTGAAAACCATTTTCTCTCTCCTCCAGCCGATTTTCTTGACAGAAAGCTAGTTTTTCTCACTTTTGGACCTTAATTTCTGGTCTCCCATACCACCATTGTGTTGTACTCATCTGGGAGGCCACCAATATGGGTAGGCCGACCAGCTTTTCTTCCTGACCCTTTTGAACCTTGCTAGAAAGCTGGTTTTTCTCTCTCCTGGGTCACATTTTCTGGTCTCTCACCATATAGCTGTATTCTACTCATCTAGGAGGCCACCTTTCTGGTATGGCCGACCAGCATTTCACCTTGACCCTTTTGACCCCTGGTCGGCCGACCAGGGGAAGTGGTCGGCCGACCACCTTGGCTGGTCGGCCAGCCTTCTGCTTTTTGGCCTTCCTGAGTGCAATACAGCTGTGCCAGTTGTGTAGCACTTGACCCACTGTCCGAGATTTTAAACCTTTTGTTAGTCTTTTTAAGTTGGTTTTGACCCTTTTGCTTAGCTTCTTAGAGAAGCTTGACTCTTTTGTCAAGCTTCTTGAGGAAGCTTGACCCTTTTGGTCTAGCTTCCTCAAGAAGCTTGACCCTTTTTGGTTAAGCTTCTTTGAGAAGCTTTGACCCTCTCTTGAGTCTTCTCCAAGAAGTCTTGGCTCTTCTCCTCTATAAAACCAACACTCCCCCTCCATTTGCAAGGGTTAGAAAAACCAGCCAAGACATATACGCTCCACCCTCCATATCTCTTTCATCCAAGCTCAAATACCCCATTGTTCTTGGCCATTACACCACACCTCATAGCCTACCACCTCCACCATCCATTCAAGCACCTTGGAGCTGATTTTCAGAGGTTGAAGACTCACTATTTTGGTCCAGAAGCTGCTGGCCTTCTTCTCTTCAAGGGTAAGTCTCCATTTTCCTTATTTTGACATGGTTTTGCTCCATAGTTTAGCCCTATTTGTAAGCATTTTTGGACTTTGACATAAACTAAAAAAGGTCTTGTTTTGAGCTCCTCTTCAAGTTTATTTAAGGTCATTTTTTTGTTCGGGGTCATCTACCCCCTTTCATGCTTCATTTCCTCATGCTTTGAGCCATGCATTTGAGCATTTGCATTGGCCTCGGTTTGGCCTTTTAGCCACTGAAATCCAGTGGATTTTCGGTGGCTTAGATGTGTTTTTGAGCCCTAAAATCAGAGAGGGGTGACCCTCTCACCCCTTGTTCTTTTTACTAGCCTTGTTGGCCTTCCAAAGGAGCTCCATTTTGCATGCTGAGAAGTCTTGTTTCAAGCCATTATTTGTGAGTTTCAAGGTCTGCCTTGACTTTGTCCAGAGCCCTTTTGGCCATATTTTGTGTCTTTGATGCATGTGTAGAACAATCCCATTCAAGGCCTTTCAAAGGGGCCTTTATTTGCACGTTTCCTAGACCCCTTTCAGGCTCTTTTTAGTGGGTTTTAGGACCCTTAGAACCTCTGTCCAGAGGTGGTTTTTCCATTGTGTGTGTCCATCAAGCATGTGTAAAACAACCCCCTTATTGGCCTTTCAAAGGAGCCCATCATTCTTGCATGCATTGACTGAGTTTCAGTGGTTATTTGGGCATATTTTAGCATGGCATACTTCTGTTTTTGGCTGGTTTGGTAAGCCTTCATATGCTCCATATAGTTGTAATGTAACTCATGGTTCACTAGCTTTCTTTGCATACTTTGTTGACCCTTGATTTTAACACTTTTTGGCCATGCCTTCAACTGATATTATGCTTATTTTGGACTGCCCTAGCTCTATTTTTGGGTCTCATGGTTGAATAATGTTGGTTTTGCATGCTTGTAGTTCAATACCCATGCTTAACTTTGAGTTTCGAGGTTCATTCCATGCATATACTGAGGTGTGTTCATGTTTTGGGCTCATTATACATCATATTTCAGAGCTTGTTTGAATGTCATATTGCCATGTTTTGTACTCTTTAAATGTGTTTGAGAGTTGGACTTGTATGCCTTGTTTTTGAACTATTGAGTGAGCTCCATTTCGTTGCATTCCGAGCCATCATTTTAGGCCATTTCCCCACTGTTTCAGACCTGCCTAGGGTCTGTTTGGGGTTGGTTTTGCCTTTGGTGCATTACTTTGGGTACCTCTAGTGTAACGCACTTCACTAGTTTCGGTACTCGGGCCCCCTAGCTTGTATTGTGTGCCATATTTGCATGTTTCGGGACCATATTTTATGCCATTTTAGAGCTGTATCATGTGTCATTTTATGCCATGTTTCATCCTTTACCATGCTTTGGTAGAGTGGCATTTGATGCCTTAGGATTGGTCCCTTGCATCGTGCATGTTTGCATGTGTTTCGGTTGTCTCATTTCCATCATATGGCCACTGATTCGAGTGTGGCTGAGGTCCACTCATATTGGTTTAAGTCCACCTTGCATTGTGTATGCCATGTTGCAATGTGTTGTGCATGTTATGTTGTTAGCATTGTGTATGCCATGTCATTCCTCGCATCGTGTATGCTAGATTGTTAGTCGCATTGAGTATGCCATAGGTTGTTAGTTGCATTTAGTTCATGAGCATTATGCATGCCATGTAGTGTTAGCATTGTATATGCTAGGTGCATGTTTGCATTTTCATCTCTTGCATGTTTGCGTCATTCAGTGGCATTGCATCTAGGATTGCATATTAGAATTGCATTCATGCATATCATGCATACTGCATTGTGTTTGGAGTAGGGTTTAGTCCAAACACGGGAAACGAGGGACGTTTTGTACTCCAAGTGACGAAACGTGCCTCGATTCCCGGTCGCCGACACTCCGGATTATCCATGATGGAGTTTAGGCCTTGTTGCGTTCATATGTGCATTCATTTCACATCGAGTCATGCAATTCGATTCCTCAGCCATCATGCATCGAGATGCGTGATTGGTGGCACGAGGATCAAGGACCACACTCTCTAGAGCTTGTGCAATGACGGGGAGAGTGGTCGTGCACACATGTGTTGCAAATACATTGCTTTCTCTTTCTCTTGCCTTTGTTGCAGAAAAACCAGAAATTAGAGGCAGGAACTGGTCGGCCTACCACATTTTCTGGCAGGCCGACCACCCCTTTTGGTTTTTCCCACATAAACTGGTCGGTGGGTGGTCTCCAAGCCCAATAGCTGGTCGGTGGCCCTCCCACAGCTTCCTAGAGTGGAGTTTCAGCCTCTCGGAGCTTTGTGCAAGTTTCTGGATTCAATTACAAACAAAGGCGAGTCAAGGCATCGCGATAGAATTTACCGACAAGGCAAATTGAGCTTGCATACACCCTCCATCATTCCGAGCAGAGCCGAGGCAATCCATTGCACGTAGCATAGCATGCTAGTTTACTTTGCTTTCCTAGTTAATTTGTTAATTAAATAGGGTTTTGTAATGTTTAATCATTCATTCGGACTGTAATTATATATTCGGACCCTCCGAGCGAGGGCATAATTGTAATAAGTGTGCGTGTGTGTGATGCATGTCTTCCAACCCCACGTTTTTCTCCCTTTTATTTATCAGCTTATGATGGTTAGATTAGGGCATGTTTTCAATTAGCATACTTATGCTCGCATGTTTGCATCATTCATCTGTCTTGCATGCACTGGGCTCGGCGCATCATACTAACTGCATTGTATTTCAATTCCGAGTTGAATACTTGTTAGTTGTAGCATCATCACATGTCATCTTTAGAATGGCCGAGCTTATTGTAGTTGCATTCCTGCATGTGTTGCATTAGGCATCTTAGCATAGTTAGGATCATGCATAGATTTCTAACATAACTTTTATTTTGGCTCGGAGTACTCGGTAAGTGTTTATGCTTTAGCATCCTTGCATGCGTGTGAGTGACTGCCATGATAGCATGCTTACCATGAGGCTATGTGCTTATGTGATATAACTGCCTGAATGCCTGTGGGTGAAGGTTGGGTTATTTGGATTGGAACAACTCATTGACTGCGAGCTTTAAGCCCACTTGAGAGTGGCAAAATCATGTTTTCTAAGCCCACCTGAGGGTGGCAAATCCACATTTTAGCCTACTTGCGAGTAGCAAACTGCTTTCAAAAACAAACATGAGATGTTTTGTTCCAATTCAGGCGATCTGGTCTATATTTGTTTGCTATGTGCGTTACGTAGTAAATCTAGGCTAATAACCGGAATAAGAGCACATAATGTTTTCAAAACTCGATATCATGGTTAGTAGAGGCCGATCTTTGATCGGGCGAGCGGGGGTGCTCACGGAGTGACCTTCCCCAATCGTACCCAAGATCCCGAGCCGAGGCAACTTTGGTGATGACAGACGCGTGGCCTTAGGCAACGAGTCAGGATTTCCTAAATTTTCCCAAAAATAAAATATTTAGGTTGTGACTTTGTATCTGGCAAAGTAGTCCATGTTTGGCACTTCTTTCAAAAAAATTTGTTTTCAAAAATGATTTGCCGGATTTGGACTCTTTGATGATTCATCGGTCTTGTATTGCACTCTGCGAGATTAGATACAGGTTCGTGACATTTTAGTCCTGAACTGTAGTGAGCCCAAAGGAACAGAACGGGATTTCCCTCCCGGGACGTTCGGGGACGTCTACAAGTATGTACATACATCATATACAGATAATCAGGTTAGGGACGAAATCCCTACCATAACAGTACAGTACAGGTACACATATCATTCAGTCTATACAGTGTTACAAAACCAGATACAAAAAGGAAAAAAACTAAAACACCCCAAAAAGCCCTAGTTTGAAGGACTTGGAACCTCGCAGTGAGGCACGGTGGTTGGCTTGACAAAAAGGGAGTTTAAACCCCACGCCCCTAGCTTCGATCCGGTGCCTGGACACCTACATATATATATAAAAACAGTAAGCTAAAGCCCAGTGAATAACATATGTGTAAAGATGTTAAGAATGAATGTCCTTTCAGTATTGAAAACAGTCATTTATCAGTATATCAGTCATTCAGTTTGTGGCTCATAATTCATGCCATACAGTAATTCAGAAACTATAATAGTCATATGTGGTACACCCAATAGCAAAACAGTACAGTAGGTCTTAACAGACCGACCAGTCAATGATGGCCATCATATTAGTAAACAGTAGTGGTTCCAAACATGGGAACCGACAGAGATCTCTGTAATAGTAGTGGTAACAGTTCAGTAACAGTATATTGCTATGGATGCCACGAATACAGTTCACAAATAGGACAAACATTCATTCAGTAAACAATGTCATTTCATAAAGCAGTATAGTCATTTGTTCAGAAAATAATCTCGATTGAACATATCTTTACAACATTGTTACTCACAGAGTTCTGGGCTACAAATAAGCTAGTACGCATCCTCGGATGCCAACCCTACACAGTTACAGAACAAACACACACTAAGCTACACAGTTGGGAAATAATAACTTAATCCCTATCTTGACTCGGTGTGGTTCTACATCAATATCCTCATTACGATGCCTTAAACTAGGCCTAGGAATGCCTAGGATGGAATGAAGATGCAAAGATTCACTTTAAAACACTTTTCAGAATTTTCAGAAAACAGAGGTCTCGCTCGAGTGTGGCTTTCTACGCTCGAGCGGACAAGCAGACAATGAGCTCCGCTCGAGCGTGACTTCCGTCGCTCGAGCGGACTGTAAGCTATAGTAAAAGTACTGGATGCACAAAAATCACGCTTGACGGGCGCTCGATCCGCGCTCGAGCGTGAGACACAAGTCCTCGCTCGAGCGTGAACTCTCTTGCTCGAGCGGACTGTAAACACATGCAAAGTACTGGATACACGAATTTCACGCTCGAGCGTCACTTTCCTCGCTCGAGCAGACTTCATGTAATCAGAGTGTACGCTCGAGCGGGGAGTTCCTCGCTCGAGCGTGGGTCTAAAATCTGGAAATTCCAGATTTGAACCTCAAGCTCAAAACTCAACTTTAAAGCATCAAAACTCAACCTCTTGGGCCCATTTTCTGGAAAAACACTTTAAACTCATAATATAACATGTTTTGAAGATCAATTTGTAAAATCAAAGCCCAATGGTGAGTCAATTAAAACACAATTTTCAAATAAACTTCAAGAACATAATTTACATGTAACATGCATGTGTTCCAATGAATTCAAAGCTTCAAAGCAAGCTCAATTTAGTCTAAACATGGTGAATTCATGGACTATAACAAAGATGTGGACATGGATGCAAGAATTTCTTTGAAAACAACCTCAAACTTCAAGAGATGCACATGCATGCATGAAATAAGCTTCAATTCAACAATCTAAACCAAAACTTGACTTCAAAACTCTAATCTTCCAAGAACCATGCAAGAACCAACTTCAATTCACAAATGAGAGGATGAAATCGTTACCTAGGTTCCTCAATTACAAGTCTAGAGGCTCAATTTGCCAATTCTCTCTTCAATTCTACCAAGTTTCCTAGCAATTTAGTTGAAATCAAGTTCTTTCCTCCCTCTTATTCTCTCTAGTCAGCTAAGTCTAAGAAAAAAAATGGACTGATGAAGTGTTGTAATGCTAGCATTAGAGATCAACTAAAAGACTCATGAAAGTCCACTAAGTGGCATTCTCGTAAATAAGTCCAACGCTTGTAATTTAACTTAATTAATCCAATTTAATCATACCAAATCAATTTTCAATTAAAAATACCATAAAATCACATAAATGCTAATTAACATAAATCACTAATCAATTTCAAATTCGGCCGCCGATACGGCCTTCAATTTGCAATTTAAACATAATACATGAATAGATAATTTAACAGTCAAACAGATAGAAATGCATTTAAATAACACACTCAATCAATCAGTTCAGATTTCAGTCAATCAGTCAGTTAACATGCTTAATCATAGATTAGCACTAATCAGTGGTGTTATCAGTAAACAGGAGTGAGGGCTGTCACAGTCTCCCCTCCTTATAAAGAGTTTGGTCCTCCAAACTCGAATTACCTTCATTTTGGAAGAAAACAGGATTCAGTGGGAACAATTCAGGATATCTCTTCATCATATCATCTTCCTTCTCCCAAGTGGCATACAAGCCACCATGGTTTTGCCTGTCAACTTTCACTAACGAAATTTCTTTATTTCTTAACTTCTTGATCCGTCTGTTTACAATCTGAATAGGCCGCTCTTCGTAAGTGTAGTCATCACTTAGCACTACATGGGTAGGCTCAATCACATGGAAGGGATCCCGAAGGTATTCCCTCAACATTGAAATATGGAACACGTTTTGCATATGCTCTATTTCAGGAGGAAGCGTTACTTGATACGCGACCGGATTGATTTTCTCAATAATCTCATACGGTCCGACATATCTCGGCGCTAACTTGCCTTTAACTCCAAAACGAGTCTGGCCCTTCATCGGTGTCACTTTTACAAACACATGATCACTTACTTGATACTCTCTGTCTCGCCTTCGGACATCCGCATAACTTTTCTATCGGCTTTGTGCGGTTTTCAATCTCTGTTGAATCAGTTTCACCTTTTTAGTAGTTTCTTGTACAATCTCGCGCCCCAGTAAAGGCCCATCTCCAACTTCTGCCTAGCAGATAGGAGATCGACATTTCCTACCATATAAAGCCTCGAAAGGCGCCATACCAATGCTTGAATGAAAACTGTTGTTGTAGGCGAATTCGGCCAACGGTAGATGACTTTCCCAATTTCCCTGGAAATCAAGAACACACATCCGCAATAAATCCTCTAGAGTCTGGATGATTCTTTCTGACTGACCATCTATCTGAGGATGGTATGCACTACTCAGTCTCAGTTCAGTACCCAATGCTGTCTGCAAACTTTGCCAAAATCTCGATGTAAACTTCGAGTCCCTATCAGAAACAATGGACACAGGCGCTCTATGCAATCTAACAATCTCATCAATATAGAGTATAGCCAATTTGTCTGCATTATAAATTGTTTTGACAGGTAAGAAATGAGCAAATTTAGTCAATCTATCAACAATAACCCAAATTGAATCCATACATTTACTGGAGCGAGGTAAACCAATAATAAAATCCATAGTGATATGTTTCCATTTCCACTCCGGTATCGGTAAGGGTTGCAGTAAACGTGCGGGTCGTTGATGTTCGGCTTTAACTTGTTGGCAATGAAGACATTTCGACACAAAATCAGCAATTTCTTTCTTCATTCCCGGCCACCAGAAATTTAGTTTCAAATCTTGGTACATTTTCGTATTTCCTGGATGAATAGACCATTTTGAATTGTGGCCTTCTTGCAGAATTCTTCTTTTTAGTTCAGAATTACTTGGTATACACAATCTTCCCTGAAATTTCAACAAATTATTCTCAAATTTGAAATCCGGCCTCGGTTTGGATTCCCGTTCTTCGATGATCTTCCTCAAGAAGTCATCCTATTGCTGTTTCTCTTTAATCTCTTCAATCAGTGCTGGTTGAGCAGAAATAGCGGCTATTGTTCCAGATTGTTCACGCAAAACAATCTCAATTTCAAGTCTTTCAAGGTCACAAAGCAACTCTTTCTGTCCGGTGAGTAAACATGCTAAATTTTCAATCGATTTTCGACTCAATGCATCGGCAACGATATTAGCTTTCCCGGGATGGTACAAAATTTGCAAATCATAGTCTTTAATCAGTTCTAACCATCTCCGCTGCCTCATGTTCAATTCTTTCTGTGTGAAGAAACACTTTAAACTTTTGTGGTCTGTGTATACTTCACATGTCGCCCCATAAAGGTAGTGACGCCAAATTTTTAGTGCAAACACCACTGCAGTAAGTTCCAAATCATGGGTCGGCTGTTCTTCTCATGTGGTCTCAGTTGTCGGGAAGCATACGCAATCACTTTCCCATTCTGCATTAAAACACACCCCAAACCCTTATGAGAAGCATCACTAAATGCAGTATAACCATCCGTACCTGAGGGTAAGGTGAGAATTAGTGCAGTCACTAGGCGAGTTTTCAACTCTTGAAAAGCTGATTCCCTCTAATCGGTCTAGTCAAATGATATCCCCTTCTGAGTCAGCTGTGTCAGTGGTAGGGCAATTTTGGAGAAATCTTTGACAAACCTTCTATAATACCCAGCTAAGCCTAGAAAACTTCGGACTTCGGTAACATTTGTCGGTCTAAGCCAGTTCACTACTGCCTCAATTTTCTGTGGATCAACTGAAATTCCATCTTTACTGATTACATGCCCCAAAATCATAACATTGTCAAGCCAAAATTCACATTTAGTCAGTTTAGCATACAGTTTCTATTCTCTTAGGGTCTGTAGGGCAATTCTCAAATGATGTTCATGTTCCTCCATGCTTTTGGAATAAATTAAAATCTCATTTATGAATACAACAATAAAGTCATTGAGGAACGGTTTAAAAATTCGGTTCATAAGGTCCATAAATGTAGCTGGTGCATTAGTAACTCCGAAAGGAATAACAAGAAATTCGTAGTGTCCATACCTTGTTCAAAATGCAGTCTTTTCAATGTCTCCCGTCTTGACTTTCAATTGGTGGTATTCAGATCTAAGGTCAATTTTGGAGAACACTTGGGCACCCTGTAACTGGTCAAATAAATCATCAATACGAGGAAATGGATATTTATTTTTCACTGTTACCTTGTTCAATTCACGGTAGTTAATGCAGAGTCTCAGTGAGCTGTCTTTCTTTTTCACAAATAAGACTGGCGCGCCCCACGGTAAAGTACTGGGCCTGATGAACTTCTTATCTAACAGTTCTTGCAACTGAACTTTCAACTCTTTCAATTCAGTCGGTGCCATGCTGTAAGGAGCTTTAGATACTGGCTGTGTACCCGGAATCACATCAATGGTGAACTCAATCTCCCTATCAATCAAATCTCCTAGCAGATCATCTGGGAAAACATCTGGGAATTCTCTGACTATAGGAATACTGTCCACATTAGTTTTATCATCAGTAGGTACAATCAATACAGAACATAAATACCCTTTGCACCCCTTTCTAATCAATTTAAAAGCTTTCATGGATGAAATCAGGTATGGGGGATGTACTACTCCAACTCCGTTAAACACAAATTCAGGCAGTCCAGGTGGACGAAAAACAACTTGTTTTGTTACGCAATCTATGGTAGCATGGTATTTTGTTAACCAGTCCATTCCCAATATCACATCAAAGTGGTCAATATTCAGAGGCAGTAAATCAATATACAGATGAACATCCCCAACAATAATTTCACATGAAGGGTACATATAAGCACAAGTCATAGATCCCCGAATAGGTGAAGATACAGCTAACAGATAGTTCATGGGTTCCAATGGTCTATTCAATTTTTGCGAAAAAGCATGCGATACATATGAATGTGTAGACCCCGAATCAATCAAAACATATGCATTTTGAGCACAAATTAAGAGTATACCTGACACAATGGTCTCGGTATTCTGTACATCTCCCAGTACGAGTGCGAACACTCAGCCTTGCCTCATAGGCTCTTTTCCAGTCGTTTTAGGGTTAGGTTTTGGTGGAGCAGTTGATGCTGCTGCGCTTGGTGCAGCTTTGCTATTGCCTTGGGGAGCAGAAGGGCAATCTTTGATCATGTGGCCCACCTTGCCACACCTGTAACAAGCACCAGATATTTTATAGCAAACCCCTTTATGCTTCTTACCACATTCAGAATAGGGCGGTACGGAACCACTTCCCTGACTGGAAGTGGTTGTTGACCCTGTATTCTGCTTTTCGTTCGATGAACTATTTCTGTCTTTCTTGAACTTGAAGCCTCATCTTTTACCATGCCATTCAGACACTGGTGTTTCAGTTTGTTTCAGTGCCTCAATGTTCGACTCAGCCATGATTGCTCGGTCAAGAACATCCACCTACTTAAGCAGTTTCAAAACATTAATTCTGTCAAGAATTTCCACATTAAGGCCGCCTTCAAACTTCCTGGCCTTTTTGTAGTCAGTGTCAACCATGTGCGGTGCATAACGGGCAAGTTCGGTAAACTTTGATTCATACTCTGCTACCGACATAGTACCTTGCTTCAATTGCTCAAATTCGGTTACCTTGCGGTCCCTGACACACTGTGGGAAGTATTTCTCAAAGAAGGCTCCCTTAAAATGAGCCCAATCCATAGCAATATTTGTGTCGCAGACCAACATTCACCACCTTCTGGCCTCTTCCTGTAAGGTGAAGGTAGCCAATAGGACTTTGTGTGCTTTTGAACACGGAAACACTTCAAATAAATTTTCTATTTCAAGCACCCACGCTTCGGCCTTTAAGGGTTCAAGGCCTCTCTAAAAGGATGACGGTTTCATCTTTCTGAACTTCTGTGTTAGAGCAATGATGTCATCATTAACATTATGTTCTGGCTGTACCGGAGGAGGTAAGAGCTGTTGGTTCTGTTGTTGTAGCCTCAAGGCCTCAGTCAATATTTCCACTGTTCTTTTGAGCCTTGCCATTCTGTTCTCAGATGATTCAGTTTTATCAGTAGTTCTTGCAATATCCATTTCACTATAGACAATTATGGCAATTATAAACATAGGCAGTTGCATACTTAAACACATTAGCACATTAGCACAGATATTCATGTCATAGCCACACACACTTTTCATGCTCATGCAATGCCCTATTTACTTTTCTAGGACATCCTATAGCTCATTTGGACACGTGTGTGCGGTATAACTCGTGGTTAAGTATCGCGCTGATACCACTCTGTCAAGACCCAAACCCGCCTCTATGGGTTTAGTACCATAACCGGCCAGTAATCCGAGATTACTGAAGGCTTGCTTAACAGTAAGACAGTAATACAGAGTACAGGGACTGGCGGAAGCCAAAACAGTAATAAAAGATGTCCAATGAGTTGTGACAGTCTTTTTGCATATAGACTGTCACAGCTCATTGGACATCTTTTATTACTGTTTTGGTTTCCGCTAGCCCCTGTACTCTGTATTATTGTTATTACTGTTAAGAAGGCCTTCGGTAATCTCAGATTACTGGCCGGTTACGGTGCTAAACCCATAGGGGCGGGTTTGGGTCGTGACAGAGAAAAATCACATAAATTCCACTTAGAATAAAACATTAATCAATTTCAGATTCAGCCGCCGATAAGGCCTTCAATTTGCAATTTAAACATAATACATAAACAGATAATTTAACAGTCAAACAAATAGAAATGCATTTAACAAACACACTCAATCAATCAGTTCAGATTTCAGTCAATCAGTCAGTTAATATGCTTAATCATAGATTAGCACTAATCAGTGGTGTTATCAGTAAACAGGAGTGAGGGTTGTCACAGTATATAAAAACAGTAAGCTAAAGCCCAGTAAATAACATATGCGTAAAGAGGTTAAGAATGAAAATAGTCATTTATCAGTATATCAGTCATTCAGTTTGTGGCTCATAATTCATGCCATACAGTAATTCAGAAACTATAATAGTCATATGTGGTACACCCAATAGCAAAACAGTACAGTAGGTCTTAACAAACCGACCAGTCAATGATGGCCATCATATCAGTAAATAGTAGTGGTTCCAAATATGGGAACCGACAGAGATCTCTGTAACAGTAGTGGTAACAGTTCAGTAACAGTATATTGCTATGGATGCCACGAATACAGTTCACAAATAGGACAAACATTCATTCAGTAAACAGTGTCATTTCATAAAGCAGTATAGTCATTTGTTCAGAAAATAATCTCGATTGAACATATCTTTACAACATTGTTACTCACAGAGTTCTGGGCTATAAATAAGCTAGTACGCGTCCTCGGATGCCAACCCTACACAGTTACAGAACGAACACACGCTAAGCTACACAGTTGGGAAATAATAACTTAATCCCTATCTTGACTCGGTGTGGTTCTATATCAATATCCTCATTACGATGCCTTAAACTAGGCCTAGGAATGCCTAGGATGGAATGAGGATGCAAAGATGCACTTTAAAACACTTTTCAGAATTTTCAGAAAACAGGGGTCTCGCTCGAGCGTGGCTTTCTACGCTCGAGCAGACATGCAGACAATAAGCTCTGCTCGAGCGTGACTTCTGTCGCTTGAGCGGACTGTAAGCTACAGTAAAAGTACTGGATGCACAAAAATCACGCTCGACGGGCGCTCGATCCACGCTCGAGCGTGAGACACAAGTCCTCGCTCGAGCGTGAACTCTCTCGCTCGAGTGGACTGTAAACACATGCAAAGTACTGGATACACGAATTTCACGCTCGAGCGCCACTTTCCTCGCTCGAGCGGACTTCATGTATTCAGAGTGTACGCTCGAGCGGGGAGTTCCTCGCTCGAGCGTGGGTCCAAAATCTGGAAATTCCAGATTTGAACCTCAAGCTCAAAACTCAACTTTAAAGCATCAAAACTTAACCTCTTGGGCCCATTTTCTGGAAAAACAGTTTAAACTCATAATATAACATATTTTGAAGATCAATTTGTAAAATCAAAGCCCAAGGGTGAGTCAATTAAAACACAATTTTCAAATAAACTTCAAGAACATAATTTACATGTAACATGCATGTGTTCCAATGAATTCAAAGCTTCAAAGCAAGCTCAATTGAGTCTAAACATGGTGAATTCATGGACTATAACAAAGATGTGGACATGGATGCAAGAATTTCTTTGAAAACAACCTCAAACTTCAAGAGATGCACATGCATGCATGAAATAAGCTTCAATTCAACAATCTAAACCAAAACTTGACTTCAAAACTCTAATCTTCCAAGAACCATGCAAGAACCAACTTCAATTCACAAATGAGAGGATGAAATCGTTACCTAGGTTCCTCAATTACAAGTCTAGAGGCTCAATTTGCCAATTCTCTCTTCAATTCTACCAAGTTTCCTAGCAATTTAGTTGAAATCAAGTTCTTTCCTCCCTCTTATTCTCTCTAGTCAGCTAAGTCTAAGAAAAAAAATGGACTGATGAAGTGTTGTAATGCTAGCATTAGAGATCAACTAAAAGACTCATGAAAGTCCACTAAGTGGCATTCTCGTAAATAAGTCCAATGCTTGTAATTTAACTTAATTAATCCAATTTAATCATACCAAATCAATTTTCAATTAAAAATACCATAAAATCACATAAATGCTAATTAACATAAATCACTAATCAATTTCAAATTCGGCCGCCGATACGGCCTTCAATTTGCAATTTAAACATAATACATGAATAGATAATTTAACAGTCAAACAGATAGAAATGCATTTAAATAACACACTCAATCAATCAGTTCAGATTTCAGTCAATCAGTCAGTTAACATGCTTAATCATAGATTAGCACTAATCAGTGGTGTTATCAGTAAACAGGAGTGAGGGTTGTCACACTCTTGCCTCTTCACATCCGGCCGTTCGATCCGGCAACCTACAGGCCGGCGATACACATGCTTCCTCCTGACAGCCTCCGTCACTTCAGGAGCTATGAGCAACGCGTGCCACTGGAGCTTCTGCTGCGCGAGCCAGAGTCACATCTGTCCTATGGCGCTTCTGAGGTACACTCTTTCCTGTTTCATTTTTTGCAATGTGGAACACATAACTGTAATAGCGATTCTGTTCTTTAACTGCTTAACTCAGACACACTAATACATCGCATGCTGTAATTCACTGCGAGCACATCTGCACCCGATACCTGTTTGAATCTGAACACGTGTACACACGCTGTATTTTCCACTGAACCACTCAAACACATTGACACATCACATGCTGTAGTTCATTGTGAGCACACCCGCACCCGATACCTGTTTGAATCTGAACACGTGTACACACGCTGTATTTTCCACTAAACTACTAAAGCACACTGATACATCATATGCTGTAGTTCACTACGAGCACACCCACACCTGATATCCGTTTGAATCTGAACACGCGCACACACGCTGCATTTTTATCAATTCTAAGTGCAATCAACACTGTATTTGTAACATTGCTTCGCAATTGTTTGTTTTGACCACAGGGAGATTCCTATGCCTTCCGGGGGTATGGGAACACTGCCGCCAGGGGTTGGTACATGGAGTTGCCTGATGCGGTCCATCGCATTGTTGACCGAGCCGGCTTTGGGACCTTCTGCATGGGACTCTCACACCTCACCGCGAGTAGGCCCCTCCTTGCTGCTCCGGTGGAGAGGTGGTGGGACACCACCGACTCCTTCCACCTTTCAGCCATCGGGGAGATGATGATGACTCCCTTCGACTTCTCCATGCTCACAGGCATCGGAGTGGGGGGTGATCCGATCCCCTTTGATACAGACATGGACGAGTGGGACGTCGCTCAGCTATACTTGCTCAGCACTCAGCCACCTCTCGCTCGGGCAGGGTTCGTGCGATACTCATGGTTCGAGGATCATTTCCGGATCCAGGCGCCTACTACCCGGGAGGAGGAGGAGTAGTACGCTCGTGGTTTTATCATGTTTCTGCTAGGGACCACACTTTTCGCCGACCGGTCGAACACCGTCGCCCTCTATCTGCTGAGCGCGCTTATGGATGTGACACAGATCCGCCGCTATGACTAGGGTGGCGCGGGCTTGGCCACTCTTTACGGGTACATGAGCTCATCTTCCTGCCTCAGCGGGCAGTTACTCGGAGGCTATTGGCGAGTCTGGGAGGTACAGATTCCCTTCTTGTCTTTTTAATTCTGCCTTTCATTATCTGTACACCATACACACTACGCACACGCAATCTGTTCTACACTGGTTGTACACTGCGTACACTGCACAATACACTGCACATACCGCATTCTGCTTTATCTGTATACTGCTCTGTCTGATAATCATACTCATATCTGCTCTATTTCATTCTGTAGTTGTGGGTGTATGCCTACTTTCCTAGGCTTGCCCCAGTACCAGACGAGGAGATACCCCCTACTTTCCGCCACTACTTTGACACCATCATCGCAGCCGAGGCATGTCAAATATTTCAGTTTATTGGCTTTTCTTTGCAATGCACCTTAAATAACAGATAACAAACTGTATTTACTGCTATTTGCAGATCACCTGGCAACCGTGGGCCTCGTTGCCCATCGCAGTTCGGGAGCGGTATGTCGGCGCTCAGGAGATTGCCCGATTCAGAGTCTTGTTAGAGGGCCTGGTTTGCCGTGCCTGGTACTTTGGGGAGCGTTTCTTGCAATAGACCTTGGGCGTGCTAGAGCAGTCGGTTCCAGCACCTCCTCCTACCCATGCGAGGGACACTGAGAGGTATACCTTAGCAGAGATGATGGGTTACACCATCGGTTGGAGCCATGAGCGCTTTATAGATGAGGGCGACTATGCGGAGTTCGTTCAGACCTATATCATGCAGCCTCTGACTGGTGCTGGCCGAGTTGAGAGAGAGAGACCAGCGGCTCCAGCTACGAGAGCAGGAGCATCGCGGGCACCTCGGGCCCGAGGTAGGAGTGAACCCCGGAGAGGGCAGGGAGCTGGGTGGCCCGAGCCGCCTATTATGATGACATGCCGAGGGCAGGGTCGGGAGACTTACCAGATCCCCATCGTTCCCCTCCGCCTGATCACGTGCTAGTCGGATTCTACGGCTTGCCTCCGGTATGCACTACTGCATTTTGCATCTTGTACAGCCATTTCATTTCATTTCTCTTGATATTCCGCAGAATACTGATGTTTCTAACACTCTTGCAGACTTTCGCCGAATACACTCGCCAGTCTTTGGAGTTGACTGCTTCTGTGATGGGGATGCTACAGCGGAGCCTTGACTTGCTGGCTATTTACAGTATCCTAGTAAGCTCTTTCTACCACAATCTCAAACTATGCATAATCTGTTTCACACATAATCTGATGCATCGCACTGTCAACATGGCACTTGATATGCGGCCCTCACGGCTTTGATACATTGTAACCCACAGATTGTTCACAACATTGCTCACGGCATTCATACACGACACTCAGTCACTGCATTTTGTACTGACACACTGCTCACAGCATTCATACCCCGTACTCATACACTGCATTCTGTTCTGATACACTGTTCATAGCATTCAAACACTGTACTCATATACTGCATTCTGTATTCATACTCTGCTTTGCGTAGCATAACTGATGTATTTACCATTTGTCATTTTCAGTCCCCATTCCATATACCGGCTGCAACGGGTGCTCCAGCAGGACCATCTATGTTTGCTCGAGGAGGAGGGAGAGCAGGGCGAGGGACCACAGTACCCCCCGCACCAAAGCAAGGCGCACTCATGTTGGGAGCAGCTTGCGGGCACCGATTCCAGATGATGATGAGTTCGAGACAGAGGCAGAGGCAGAGTCATCTGAGGATGAGACTGGAGATGACTCGGGCTCGGGCTCAGATGGTGGGGCCGGCGACGATGCTCCTGGACCTTCGTCCAGGAAGAGGACGAGGACAGACTCTCAATCTTGAGACCAGTTGACGTTGATCTAGACTTTTGCTGCTTTTCTCTTCTTGTTTGTTTGTTTTTTTTTCTTTTCCTCTCTTTTGCTAGTAGCTTGAGCACATTGTACTGCCTTAGGCATGTTTTATTTTCCTCAAAACAATGTACTTGAAAAGATAATGGAATGAAACAAGCTTTTTGTTTGAAAAAGAGTTATATTTACACATTTTATTCATCGCATCGCATCACTTTACACAACAATGCAAATGAGATTGAACTTTTGTCTGAAAATTAAACACTTGTATCGCAATAACTGGGTGGTGAACCGACTAACGACAAAACAACTCATACAACATACTGCTCATTCTGAATACACAGCTCATAACACAACGCTGAGTTCCTTCGGCACACAGCTCATACGCACAGCTCATACAACGCACTGCTCATTCTGAACATACAGCCCATAACACAGTGCTAAGTTCATTTGGCACACAGCTCATACACACAGCTCATACAACGCACTGCTCATTCTGAACATACAGCGCATAACACAGCGCTTGGTTTATTTGACACGCAGCTAATTCTGAACAAATAGTTCAATCCGAACAGACAGGATGCAAAGATGGGATTGACAGAAGTTGAAACATACTCAGATGCTCCAAATGTGGAAGAACAAACGTGGAGAATGACACAGCACTCTGAGCATAAAACGATTCATTTTGAAAATCGAGAAATGAATTCTGAATCGGGTATTGAGCCTACGACTGAATACAGCAAAAAAGACTCTACAACGGAAAACAAAAGGTAAACAACCTAAAGACAAACACAGACACTTGAAACGACTTAAGACAAGAATCGAGACAAACAAAAACAAAAGACACGACGCTCGGACGTGTTACAAAGGCGAGAGGCCCCTCAATTCGTCAGGAGCCAGTTTCTCCGGGTATCGTTTCCCATCCTTTCTCATTTGTGATTCTCACATCATTCTGGCACTCAATCTCTGTTTTTCTAAAAAAGCCCTTTTCTCACTTTTTCTCAATGCACATCTCTCTATTCTTCAATCTCTCATTCTTTTATCCCTCCCCTGGGTGGTTTGATGGATAAACAAGAAGTTGTGGGTTCATGCCCAACATTACCAGCTCGCGGCTATTTCTTCCGATGACGTCTAGTCGGTGTCACGGATAAGGGAGTGGAGTATCTTGATCCATTCCAATTCGCGCTTCGCGCTTGGCTTGACACCTCGCTACTCGAAGGATACGAGAGCTTTCGACCCTTTTCTGTTAGCTTCCGCTGTGCCCTTCTCTGACAGGTAAAGTGCCCTTTCCGGCAAGTATGTTGACAATGGGTGAAAAGACAGAACACTTGACTCAACTGTGTCCCTAGTTCATCATTTTGACCATTTTTTGTTTTGGTTTTCTACTAAAACAATTTTGACCAATATGAAAGTTAGATTAACATACTCGTTCAACTTTCTGATTTAAAATCATGCAAGTTAGATTGTGAGCACTGAAAATTTTCCTTTTTGGGTCCAAAAAAATGGTCCGGCTTTGGAAAAATGGAATAATTTTTGAGAGAATTAGTCAGCCTTAGTAAAAATTCACAAAAACTATTTTTTGCAAACGGCCACTGCTCAACGAGCATGGAACCTACTCTCAAGATGCGCAACCTCGAATTGAAAGCAATGGAAAATTGCCCCTTGTCTGAAGGACACTGCACGACAACGACAAGTTGCCCCTTGTTTGAATAATACCGCAGCACACTGTATGGCAATGGAAAGTTGCCCCTTGTTTGGATAACGCCGCAGCACGCTGTAATCAGTCTTCAAAGTGACAATCACAACCAAACTCTCGGATATAGAGAAAATAAAGATGATCAAAACCATTACATGGACATAATCGATTTGGAAGTGTTTGTGGCTGGACATCAGAATGAAGTTGCCTACGTATCCCAAATATGGGAATCAAGCCTTACGTAGTTCCGATTAAGGGACACTCGGGTATTAACCTCTCCTTTTACGCTCTAACTTTTGCTAAGGCCACCCTTCTGGGTTTTCAACCTTGCGAGCTTTGTTCTTCTTTTCTTTTCAATTCTTTTTATTCTTTTTTCATTCTTTGCATTTTTTTTCTCTTCTTTTTTTTTTTTTTGCTCTAACTTTTGCCTGGGTCACCCTTCTGGGTTTTTGGCCCAGCGAGCCTCTCAAGGGTAAAAGTGTAGCTTTGTCCATATCAAATGGTTTTGAGATCTCGAAGCCATCTGAATCCAAGAGAGTGGCTGCTATTTGCTGATGATGTCGGAGTCCATCCAATGGGGGCTGAATTTGCCCCTAGTGTTGTGGATAGGAACTCGGTTGTTCTCCGGCGGTGTTTTCTTCTTTCCTCCCTTTTGGGATTTGGCATTCTTGCCGATCTTTGTCTTGGACTCTTCAAGTGCATTATCTGACGTTTTTTGCCCCTAGTTTGAGAGGTGCTTCTGATCTGGCCATACAAGCCTCACATTGCGGTTGACTGTTGAACATTCTAAATGCAAGTTCAATTGTTTGAGAGCAAAAGGGGATCGAGTCTCGAGGCTGAGAGCGTTCCTAAGCTACACGATCTCAAGAGCGATTCCACACAAGTCTTCGTAGGACCGCGCAAAATATTTTTTGAAAAATTTTAAGAAAGCGACTAATCGCTCACGTTGAAGACAGTGTAGAACCAATCTGGATCAAGTCAGGATCCTTCTCAGTACTCATATTAACAAGCATGATCTCATTCATCAAGGGCTTAGCATGCCTCTTTTTCTCTCAGTTAATCAAATTTTTACAAATCCTGAGGAATTCCTTCCTCTTCGTTTCCATCACAGTGTTCAAAAAGTTTAGAAAAACTTAGGTCAATGCGATGATTCAAAGGTGCAGAAGAGCAGGTGGGATGCTCCGTCATTTCATTCTAGACTTGTTGGCACAACAGGCTCAAAGTAGCAATAGGCGCAAAAACATGATAGTCACAGCTGTTTCGTTCAAATTTCCTGATTGCAACTGGCTCCACAGCAGAGACAGACTCAGAAGAAAGTAAAAAGACAAACACAAAACAAACAAATGATGTCTGAGGTAACATCCTCGGAATCACCTGACTTCTATATAACAGGACTGACTCGATACAACAAGACAGACCCGACTGACATAGTACAAAAATACTGATTATATACAGGACAACAAAACTGACTGAATACCCAAGTCAGAAAACACAAAACTAGCATTCGCAAATGTTCAAAAATAGTGCGTGCCATATGCCACATCTGAAATAAACTGGATGCCACCGGCAGGTGGACCTACCCCTGATCACGTACTTGTATTATTCTCAAAATCCACCAATCCAGTGCTGACAGACTTTGCTGAGCTCGGCGGGAGGATGACTTCATTGTCAATCAAATCTTGCACTGCGTGGCGAAGGCGGAAGCAATTGTTGGTGCTGTGACCGGTTTGCTGGTGGTACGCGTAGTACTGAGTAGCATCATGTGAGAGAGGGAGGTTACTTGGGAGAGGTCGAGGCTCGAGGGGTTTAAGATGCCCCTTTTCAGCTAGGATTTGAAGTGCCTTAGACAAAGGCATGTAGAGGGCATGGAAGACTCTGCGACCTCGGGGCAAATACTTCGAAGTCTGTGGACTTTTGCTGGACGCACTAGCAAAGGGATCGGCAGGTGCTGCCTTGGCTCTCTGATCTTTTTCGGGCGTAGGGTTAGGATTGGCAGGAACAGTTCCGGTGCGACGGTCCTTATCCCAATTTTCCCTCTGGCTTGAACTACTCTCGGTCTGAGTGGGGAAGATGTCATCCACAATCTTAGCCAAAACCGCGAGTACTTGTTGCTTATTCAACCCCTCGGCTTTTAGAGCCTCAACAGCTTGCTGAAATTGTTCGTAGGAATCAGCATCCATCTTCATTTTGTTCTTTCCACTAGCCTCAGCTTGGTGGGAGGTTTGGGTTGTTACTTTAGTGTGAAGCTCCGTTGTCGTTGATACGTCATTGTTGGAGTTTGAGACAGCTTCAGGTTGGCTGAGCTCAATTACAATTCGCCCCAGTAGTGGGGGCTCCTGTGGCATGAAGTTCCCGGCATACGATGTGATTGGTGGCGAAGCCGACATTCCATAGGCGAGGTCAGCCACAGACCTTTGGAGGTCGCTAATCATTCCTATCAACTCAAATGTGGTGGGCTCACGAGTTTGAAATAACTGGGGCGTCCAGATCGGGTGCGCGACAGGCGACCTAGGCGAATGCGGTATTTCAACATTGGTCTCATCCTGTAAGATGATTCCTTGGTCCAATGCGGCTACCATAACCACAATTTCCTCTGAATTTTGTGTCATCATAAGTCTGCTGAACTGGACGGAGATGATGTAACCTGGTGACTAACGGAGCAGGTGAATCGGTAAGCCTTGACTGGTCTTGCCTCAACAAAGGAGAACACTGGCTGCTCCAAAGTGAATCTCCGAACTGAAAGAGAAAGTAGGCAACATCTCAGCCCAATTTTACTAGAACAGACATAAGTTTAGCTGAATAACTGCATTCGACCACTGATCAATGTTCCCTAAAAATTACTGTCCCAAATCTGAATCTGATACCCGCAGATATAACTGATTCTCAAAACACCGATGCCCAGGCCTGATGCCCAGACTTGCAGACCGATATGTGTATTCCCTGTAGAGGTCAACTCTAAAGCACATAACAAACAAGTAAGAGCCAAAACACCCCTATGGTGGGGTAGGGTTTCCCTGTCCTATTTTGTCAGGAGCTAGGGTTTCACTACGCACACAGCAGTTTCAAACAACCTATAATCGGGTAAGCAACCTATCATAGTTTGGAATTGTAATAACCCTCACCACTGCCTACCGATAAACACTGATTACCGTTAAACTGAACTGATCATGACTGATAATTGAACGGATTAAAAGTACTGAACTGACTGACCGAAATTGAAACTGAATTGAATGAATACATCTGTTTGAATTGCATTTTATCTGTTGACTGTTTGTTTGATTTGTTCATGTCTTATGTTTAAACTGCTCATTGAAGGCCTTATCGGCGGCCGAATTAGAAACCGATTGGTGTTTTATGATCGTCATAATTAATGTGATTTTATGGTATAATTCTTTGAAAATCGATTAGGTATGATTAAATTAGAGTAAAATGAGTTAATTATATGAATTGGACTTATTTACAACCTTGCCCTTGAGTGGGCCACTACCTATACACCTTTGAGTTCATTACACTTAAATCAAAATGTTTTCCTCAGCTTTCTTCCTTGCATTGCCGACCATAGAGAGAGAGAGAGGAACTAGAGGAGTGAATTTAATCTCATTTTGCTTGTAAATTGCTTGGTAATTGAAGGAATTGGAACATAGGTTGCGAATTAAGCTTTCTCACCTTGTAATTGAAGCTCTAGGTAAGGATTTCAACCCCTCTTTGTTGTGTTTAAGCTTATTCATGCAAGATTCTTGAGCCTCTAGTAAATTAAGTCTAGAATTGGTTCATTGATGTTGAATTAGAAGACATTTCATGCATGCATGTTTGAATTGATGAGTTTTGAGTTGATTTCATGGCAAAAAGGTTACATGCATGTTCATAATTATGTTAAGTCCATGGTTTCACCATGTTTTGAAAAGAATTGGCTCCTTAGAGCATCAATTAGAGCTTCAAAATGATTTGAATTCATGCATGTTTGCATGTTCTTCATATTCTTGAAAAATGGTTTGAAATTGAGTTTGAATTTAACACCCTTGGGCTTGATTTCTCAAATTGAGCTTTGAACCATGTTATTCTATGTGTTTATAAATGTTTTCCAGAAAATGGGCCCAAGAGGATTGGTTTTGATGCATTTGAATGTGAGTTTGAGCTTGGAGGTGCAATCTGGGATTCCCAGATTTTGCACTTACGCTCGAGCGGGGAAAGTGGCGCTCGAGCGTGGAATCCGAGCGTCCAGCATCTCTCTGCACTGTTTTACAGTCCGCTCGAGCGGAGGATTGGGCGCTCGAGCGGAGTCATGTCTCAAGCTCGAGCGGGCGTCGAGCGGGGATTTCACCCATCCAGTACTTTTACAGTACGCTCAAGCGGGAAAGTTTACGCTCGAGCGTGTACCTTTGTTGCATGACCGCTCGAGTGGGTAAACCTGCGCTCGAGCGGAACTCTGTTTTTCTGAAAATTCTGAAAATGCTTTTAAGTGTACATCCTTGCATCCTCATCCCATTCTAGGCATTCTTAGGCCTAGTTTAAGACATCTTAATGAGGATATAGATGTAGAACACACCGAGGCAAATTAGGGGTTAAGTTATTATCTTTCCCAGCTGTGTAGCTTAGTGTGTTCAATCTGTTAACTGTGTAGGATTGGCGACTGGATAGGCACGCTCTAGCATACTGTAGCTCAAACTCTGTGAGTAACGATTGTGTAAAGATATGTTCACAAATGATTATCTTCTGAACAACTGAACTGTACTGTTTTCTGAACTGATTACTGTTAACTGAATGAATGTGTAACAAGCCCGCGGGGGACCTCGCTACAGCTCGGACTCGGCCTTTCATAGTCACGGTTCTAAGTCTGAACCAAAGAGTCCAAATCTGGCAAATCGTTTTTTGAGAAAAACAGATTTTTGAAAGAAGTGCCAAACATGGACTGCTTTGCCAGATACAGAGTCGCCACCTAAATATTTTATTTTGGGAAATTTAGGAAACCCTGACTCGGTGCCAAAAGGCCACGCGTCCGTCATCACCAAAGTTGCCTCGGCTCGGGAACTTGGGTACGATTGGGGAAGGTCACTTCGTGAGCACCCCCGCTCGCCCGGTCATAGACCGGCCTCTACTAACCATGATATCAATTTTTGAAAACATTGTGAGTTCTTATACCGGTTATTAGCCTAGGTTACTATGTGACGCGCACAGCATATAAGTATAGACCGGGTCGCCCGAATTGGAACAAAACATTTCATGCTTGTTTTTGAAAATGGTTTGTTACCCGCAGGTAGGCTTGAAACATTTTGATGATTCATTCCAATTCAGATAACCCAACCTTCACCCACAGGCACTCAGACAGATATATCAGATAAGCACATAGCTTCATGGTAAGCATGCTATCATGGCATTCACTCACACGCATGCAAGGATGCTAAAGCATAAAAACTTACCGAGTACTCCAAGCCAAAATAGAAACTATATTAGAAATCATGCATGATCCTAAGTATACAGAAATGCCTAATGCATCACATGCGAAAATGTAACTATAGCAGGCTCGGCTATTCTAAGATGGTATATGAGATGCTACAACTAACATGTATTCAACTTGGAATTAAAAATACAATGCAGTTAGTATGATGCGCCGAGCCCGGTGCATGCAATACAGATGAATGATGCAAACATGCTGTCATACTGTATGTTAATTTAAACATGCCCTAATCTAACCATCATAAGCGGATAAATAAAAGGGAGAAAGACGTGGGGTTGGAAGACATACATCACACTCACGCACACTTATTACAGTTGTGCCCTCGCGCAGAGGGTCCGAATAAATATACAGTCCCGAATAAAAGAATATTACAGTCCAAAATATTACAGAATTCTAATTAATTAATGAATTAACTAGAAAGCAAATAAACTGGTGTGCAAGCCAGGGACTGCCTTGCTTCTGATGGATGATGCATGTCCGGATTGTCTTGCGCGGAAATCCACCGGGATGCCCCAATTAGCCTCTGTTTACACCTGTTCCTTGAAAAGCGTGCCAAGTCCCAAAAAGTCGTTGATTCTCCGTTTTGCTGCAACAGAGAGCAGGAAAGGGGCATAGCAATGTATTTTCACAAATATATGCATGTCTCGATCCTCGTGCCACCAATCGTGCATACCGAGGCATGATGGCCGAGGAATCGAAATGCACAACTCTATATAGGATGAATGCACATGAAACTATAGCTAAAACCTAACCCCATCATGGATAATCCGGAGTGTCGGCGACTGGGGGAATAGAGACACATTCCGTCACTCGGAGTACGAAATGTACCTCGTTTCCCGTGTCCGGGCTAACTCTTATTCCGGACACGATGCAACATGCATGATATGCATGAAATGCAACTAAAATATAATCCTAACATACAGAATGCTATGGAACGAGATGCCTCGAAATGCGTGCAAGCGGGCACACAAACCGAGAAAGTGACTGGATGTTGAAAAATGAGATGCCTCGAAGTGCGTGCACACGGGCACGCAAACCGAGGCGATGATAAATACAATGAGAATGAGATGTCTCGAAGTACGTGCACACGGGCACGCAAACCGAGGCAATGCTAAAATGACATGGAAAATGAGATGCCTCGAAATGCGTGCACACGGGCATGCAAACCGAGGCGATGACAGATACGATGAAAATGAGATGCCTCGAAATGCGTGCACACGGGCACGCAAACCGAGGCGATGACAGATATGATGAAAATAAGATGCCTCGAAATGCGTGCACACGGGCACGCAAACCGAGGCGATGACAGATATGATGAAAATGAGATGCCTCGAAATGCGTGCACACGGGCACGCAAACCGAGGCGATGACAGATATGATGAAAATGAGATGCCTCGAAATGCGTGCACACGGGCACGCAAACCGAGGCGATGACAGATATGATGAAAATGAGATGCCTCGAAATGCGTGCACACGGGCACGCAAACCGAGGCGATGCTAAAATGATGAAAATGAGATGCCTCGAAATGCGTGCACACGGGCACGCAAAACGAGGCGATGCTAAAATGATACGGAAATGACAAATGGACTTATACCAACATGAGTGAGCCTCGGCCACACTCACATCGGATGCCGATGGCAGAAAATGAAGTGCCTCGAAATGCGTGCACACGGGCACGCAAACCGAGGCAATGCAAATGCAATGCAAATGACATGGAAAATGATAAGTGGACTTATACTAACATGAGTGAGCCTCAGCCACACTCACATAAGATGCCGATGGCAGAAAATGAAGTGCCTCGAAATGCGTGCACACGGGCACGCAAACCGAGGCAATGATAAAATGATGCGAATGACATGGAAAATGATAAATGGACTTATACTAACATGAGTGAGCCTCAGCCACACTCACATAAGATGCCGATGGCAGAAAATGAAGTGCCTCGAAATGCGTGCACACGGGCACGCAAACCGAGGCAATGATAAAATGATGCGAATGACATGGAAAATGATAAATGGACTTATACTAACATGAGTGAGCCTCAGCCACACTCACATAAGATGCCGATGGCAGAAAATGAGGTGCCTCGAAATGCGTGCACACGGGCACGCAAACCGAGGCAATGCAAAATGCAATGAAATATGGCAAAAATGATATGCAAGCATGCTAATGGAATTTCAGCAACAAAATATGGGGGAAAACAGTCCCGAAATGAAGCGAAAAGACATGAAATGTAAGGAAATGACCCGAAATGCAACATTAGGCATCCGAAATGGCCTATAGCCATACTAAACATGCACAACATGGACATGCAATGCAAAGACAGAAGCTAGACAGTCCCAAAAGATGCACTTTCACAGTTATGAACATGGCCAAACAGTAAGCATAGGTAAGGGAAGCATAGCATGCAAGAATGGGGGCCAAAAGAGGGGTAAAGAAGCAAGTGGTATAAGCAAAACTCAAACTGAAAAATTTCCTTCTATAATACTGAAGATGGACCAAAAATATGAACATTTACAGTATATGACAGCCTCAAAATCAGTATACAAACATGCTAAAAATATGATGCAAAATAAGGCTCAAAAGGTACTAAAACATGAAGTGTATAAAACAATCACCAAACAGAAAAAAAGTGTGAATGAAACATGAAGTATAGGCCAAAATAAGACCACTTTCAGTTCGGATCAAGGTCCAAAAACAGAAACCAAGAGGGCTATCACCTTATGCAAAAATGGGGCCAAATAGGGGATTAAACTACAAGTGACACATGGAAACACCAAACAATGTTGAGCCCTTCTCCAATGTTGAAGAGGGGCTCAAAATATGCCTCATATCAGTTTACAACATGCTCGAAAATAAATTGCTCATAGGTCAAAAAAAGCATACAAAATCATGATATACAACATGGTCAATGAAGCAAGTATATTATGGAGGGCTCAATCAAGGTTGAGCCCTTAATGAGAAGTGAAGATGAGCTCAAAATATGGTCCTTTTCAGTTAGGACCGAAGCTTGAAACCAAAAAGAAATGAGGCTTAGAAATAGATCAAAGAAAAGGGTCAAAAGGATCAAAGTGTAACTTACCCTTGAAGATCTAGACTTTGGTTGCTTCTTGGATGGATTTGCTGCTCCTTTGGCCTTCAAGAACCCTTCCTAGCTGCTGGAAATGAGATAGTGGTGGTAGAGCTTGGTGGTATAGAAGGAATGGAGGTTAATGGACTTAGGGTTTTTGAAGAATTGAAGAAGATGAAGATGGAGTTGGCTATGGAGTTCTTAAGATCAAATTTTCTAACCCCCTAGAAGAAGGTCTCCAGCTGGTTATAAGGTCAAGAAAGGGGGTGTAAAAGGGGGGTCAAATGGAGAGGAAAACTCTCTCCCAAAATATCCCCCGGATACAGAAAATATCTGGGGGATATTGCCTCACAGCTGGAAGGGGCACAGTGAGAGGAGCACGGCCGGCCGCTTACTTTTGCTGGAGGTGGCCGGCCGGCCACACCCCCTAGCCGGCCGGCTAGGGGTCAAAAGGGTCAAGCATCTTTTCTGGCCGGCCAGGTATTGGGGAGGTAGGCCTTTGTGTGTACAACACAACCATGTAATTGAAATTCCAAGAAAGTGGGCCCAAGGGGTTCAACAGTGGCTCGGAAAGAGGGGTTCAAAAGGGTCAAGTGACCTTAATGGCCGGCCATGAACTTTTAGTGGCCTCTCAGGTGTGTACATCACAGATATGTGGTTGAAAGTTGGAAACGCTAGCTCTAAGGTATTCAACATTAGCCCGGAAGTAAGGGGTCAAAAGGGTCAAATGACCTTAATGGCCGGCCATGAACTTTTAGGGGCCTCTCAGATGTGTAGATCACAGATATGTGGTTGAAAGTTGGCAACGCTAGCTCTAAGGTATTCAACATTAGCCCGGAAGTTGGAAAAACGGGTGCCGGGAGGCTCGGGAGGAGAGATAACTGGCTGTCGCAACAATTGCTGGCCTCCCACCCTTCAGTGACCTTCCCTGTGATAAAACAGAGGTACCTGCCAAAAATGAGCGAAAACCGTTGCAAAACGAATGTTCCGGAGCCAAAACACGTAGTTCGGGGTCCCGGAAATGGGCTGTTAAGCACCGAAAATCGTATTTGACCTCGAAGTGGGTTTCTCAGCCCTCAGTGTCCCTCAAAATGGATGAAATAGGATGTATGCCAAAAATCAGGGCAATAGGAGATGGTTAAGCGGTCCCGAACCGAGGTACACGGCCTGACGGCTCCGAAAACCGGGAACCGGACTCCGAAATGGGCAAAATGGCCTACGGCCACCAAATGTAGCCTACGGACGTTGAGAGATGGTCTACGGGACCTCTCTCTCCCCTCAGGAAAAGAAACAGAGAAAACCGAGTCTGGTTCGCAAACCGAGACAAGGCACAGAAAAGGGTTCGGGAGTCCGGAGGCAGGGCTCACGGCCGCGACTCTGAAACTTCTGAACAAGCACATTATGCAACATCACCAAGCGCTCAATCGGTGACATCTGAGTCTTAAGGTCGGTCAAAAATGGGGTGTCTACAGTTGCCCCTCTTTGACAGAACTCGGAAGTCACAAGTGACGGGAGTGAATGTCAAAGCCCAGAGACGACCCATTTTTGACAAGGCCGAAGACTTAGACAAACATACAGGATAGACGGAAATGTGCCCGCAGGCATGCCCGCAGGCAGGGGGCAAAATGCGAATGATATGCAAGAAACCGAAGGTAGCCCAATGATCGTGCAAATGCAGCTAGCTGTAATGAGGCAAGTATTCGCAAATAGATGCAACAATTTTAAGCAAGAATGCAAAGCGACAACTACATTTCATGCAGTTAAGAACGCGGAGGATTATCCAATCCCCGCCATGTCTCACACGGAGAAGATACGATACCTGCGCGATTCGTCTGGTCGCACCAGCCTCAATTGAACCGTACATACAATATCGTGCCTGCAAAAGAGAGAAATTGCAACAAGTACAATATGCTAACAACACATATTTGATGTGATTTCGAAAGTTCGACACACGCAGTGCTGGTGAGCGGATGCATCGTAATGCAAGAATGAGATATGTGTGACGACGCATGCTCAAACACAGAGGTATACAAATATCGAGAAATGTACATGACAATGCGAGTATGCCTATGAGAATGCAAGATAGTACAAAACGAGCATGAAACAGGGTGTTCATTTGTCATGAAACAACGAGTACGGAAACGCGTGTTTCGGCGAAGGTAACTTAATCACGACCTCTGATTCACTTCTCTGAAAGGTTATAACCCATTCGAAAGGGATACACGTTGATTTCGATGGACGATGATGAGACACACATCAGAACTTGAAACCGAAGTCCCGACGGAGTAATTTTGCGACCGGAAGTGTACGTTTCTTGAACTTTTTCAGGTCCCGGGAACTCCGATCTTCCTCAAAATTTGCAGAGAGCTAGGTGAGCATGTGGGGGTGATGGCCGGCCGTTTATCTTCCCTAGGGGGGGTGTCCAACCGTTTTCCACAAAAGCCAATGGCTGGCCGGCCATTTCTGCAAAAGCAGATGGCTGGCCAGCTATTTTTAGAGGCCGGCCGGCCGTGCCCTTTTCCCAAGGGCATTTTCGTCTTTTTGCCTCCTTTTTGTATGCATTTCATCCAAGGCTTGAAGCCTATAAATAGCAACCGAACCCCTTTTCATTCCTTGCCTCTTTCAACACTTTTCTCTCCAGTTTTGAGTTTTACGCGCGTTTTCCAACGCCTCGCGCAAATTGTTTTCGTAAAAACACTTAGTTTTAAACACTTTGGAGCGATTAAATTCCGGCTTCGGAGCTTCTTTTTGCATTTTCAATACTTGAGGTAAGTTCATCTTAAAATTTTGAATATTTTCCCGGGAGTTGACTTTTGTTGACTTTTTCCAATTTTTGCTTATTTTGCTCATTTTTGCTCCCCTTTTGCAGATTTCTGAAAATGGCGGGTACTTCTTCCCCTGGTGGCGGTTTTCCGGGTGCTGGGGGGGATTTCGATCCCACGACTCTACCTCCGAGGACCCGACCTTTTATGCCCGAGAGGTACCGTCCAGTAGTGCACGTCCTCCCTCGTGCCGTTTTTCGTCATTTCACCAGTTTCGACGAGAGAGCACCCGCAGATCTGCTTCTTAGAGAGCCGGAGCAGCATCTCTCTCACGAGGCTCGAGAGGTATTTACCTCCTCTTCTGTATTTTACATTTCGCACCCTTGCCATGTTTAGACATTTAGCTTGTGACATTGTACTTTCCTTACATCTTTGAACATGTAGTTTCAACACTTGAATTTCTGAACACTCGGCTCATTAATTAATCGCGAACACACAGCCCACATTAAAACACATGGCTCAAACACTGACTTGTCGAACACACAGCCCGAATTCGAAAGTGAACACACAGCCCACACTTTAACTGAAAGTTGAACACGCAGCCCAAACTTCAAATTCTCTGAACACGCAGCCCAGGTAGATAGTGAACACGCAGCCCACAAATTAACTGAAAGTTGAACACGCAGCCCAAAATTCGAATTCTCTGAACACACAGCCCAGGTAGATAGTGAACACGCAGCCCACAAATTAACTGAAAGTTGAACACGCAGCCCAAAATTCAAATTCTCTGAACACGCAGCCCAGGTAGATAGTGAACACGCAGCCCACAAATTAACTGAAAGTTGAACACGCAGCCCAAAATTCAAATTCTCTGAACACGCAGCCCAGGTAGATAGTGAACACGCAGCCCACAAATTAACTGAAAGTTGAACACGCAGCCCAAAATTCAAATTCTCTGAACACGCAGCCCAGGTAGATAGTGAACACGCAGCCCACAAATTCACTGAAAATTGAACACGCAGCCCAAAATTCAAATTCTCTGAACACGCAGCCCAGGTAGATAGTGAACACGCAGCCCACAAATTCACTGAAAATTGAACACGCAGCCCAAAATTCAAATTCTCTGAACACGCAGCCCAGGTAGATAGTGAACACGCAGCCCACAAATTCACTGAAAATTGAACACGCAGCCCAAAATTCAAATTCTCTGAACACGCAGCCCAGGTAGATAGTGAACACGCAGCCCACAAATTAACTGAAAGTTGAACACGCAGCCCAAATTTCAAATTCTCTGAACACGCAGCCCAGGTAGATAGTGAACACGCAGCCCACATTTCAAATTCTCTGAACACGCAGCCCAGGTAGATAGTGAACACGCAGCCCACAAATTAACTGAAAGTTGAACACGCAGCCCAAATTTCAAATTCTCTGAACACGCAGCCCAGGTAGATAGTGAACACGCAGCCCACAAATTAACTGAAAGTTGAACACGCAGCCCAAATTCGAATTCTCTGAACACACAGCCCAGGTAGATAGTGAACACGCAGCCCACAAATTAACTGAAAGTTGAACACGCAGCCCAAAATTCAAATTCTCTGAACACGCAGCCCAGGTAGATAGTGAACACGCAGCCCACATTTCAAATTCTCTGAACACGCAGCCCAGGTAGATAGTGAACACGCAGCCCACAAATTAACTGAAAGTTGAACACGCAGCCCAAATTTCAAATTCTCTGAACACGCAGCCCAGGTAGATAGTGTTTGCATGTAGCTTATTTTACTTCATCGGCACACAGCCTATTTCATCTCATTGGCACACAGCCCATTTACTTATCATTGGCATACAGCCCATTCACTTTATACTGACGTATGTATTCATTCTGAATGCAGGGTAGTTCTCGCAGTGTGCGAGGATATGGTTCTACCATGGCACGAGATTGGTATGCTGAGCTCCCGGAGGGCGTCAGGGATTTGGTAGATTTGGCGGGGTTTGGGCCCTTCTGCACCGGATTGTCACGCTGTCCTGCCAGGAGGACCTTGATGGCAGCTTTGGTAGAGAGATGGTGGGACACCACTAATTCCTTTCATTTCTCTGCTACCGGGGACATGACCATGACCCCTTTTGATTTTGCTGTATTGACCGGCCTTGATGTCGGAGGTTGGGCCATCCCATACGATGAGGATATGGGCGAGTGGGAGGCCGCCTGGATGTATTTGTTGGGGGCTCGCCCACCTGTTGATAGGGTTTCAGGGAGAGTCAGATATACTTGGTTCTCATCCCATTTTCGGCGGGCTGAGATGATGCCCGAGACTCCTGAGGAGACAGAGCAGTATACTCGTGGCTTCCTGATGTTCCTCTTCGGGACTACCCTGTTTGCCGACAGAGGGAACACCATTGGGCTATATTTGTTGAGCGCTCTGGTTGACCTATCACAGGTCAGTAGATATGATTGGGGTGGCGCTGGCCTAGCTACCCTCTACTTTTACATGAGCGCGACCTCCCGCGGGCGGGGTGATTTGCTTGGCGGCTACTGGAGAGCTTGGGAGGTACTTTCTGTCTCCTTGATTTACATTTCTGCTCTTTATCACTTGTATATTGCACATACAGCACACTTTTACAGTCTGCATTTTGCTCTCATCATTTCGCACTTACATTCTGCACTGCTTTTCTCAGCTATGGGCTTATGTATACTTTCCATCATTAGCCCCAGTGCTGGAGGTGGTGGGGATCCCTGTGACCCCATATTCATTGATATTTGAGGGCCCGCACCGGGCGAGGCCTCGAGAGACCCTGGTTCGCCTGCGACAGTACTTCGACACTGTGCGACACTCAGAGGTACTTCAGAACTTTCAGTTCTTTTCATTTTCATCTTTGCCTTGCTCTGCATATTCTTGTTCTCTGATTGGTTTATACATTTATCATCCGCAGATTACTTGGCAGCCTTGGGTGCCTCTGGGTGATGATCTCCTACTTCAGTATACCGGAGCATCAGGCATCTCCCGGTATAGGGTCCTGCTCGAAGGGCCAGTTGGCAGAGTCTGGTTTCTAGGGGAGCGCTTCCTGTGCCAGGTACGGGGGTATCTTTCCCAGGATGTTCCCGCGGTACCTCCGGCTAGCATGCGGACCGCTGACAGGCTCTCTTACTCAGAGGTAGTCGGCGCCATGCTAGGCAGCGATGCTTTGTTATATGTTGCGGAGGGGGACTACGCCACCTATCGTCACATATATTTGATGCCTCCATTGACAGAGGCTCGTATTCCGATGATGAGACCTGCCGGCATGTCATCCTCGGATCAGGCCCAGGCTCGGGCTACAGACATCCCTTCTTCTAGCAGGGCTGGCACATCTAGGGGTGGGAATAGACCGTTTCCTCCGAACCCGTCGATTCATCCTCATCTAGGATGGCCAGATATGCCTACTGAGTTGATGGCGTGGCAGTATGGGACTAGCTCTCCGATTCCAGTTCCACTAGAGCCTCGGATGCCCAGTGATCGATATGCCATTGATCCGGACTCACCGCCGGTACGCTCCACTTTCGTCATTCATCATTTCAGATGTTTAGATACTCATTTGTTCACTGATGATTATGAACTCATTTTTGCAGCCATCGCGAGGGTACATGGAGGAGATGGTTGAGCTGGTGGCCACACTCGAGGGCATGGTCCTACGCAGGGAGGCACAGTTGTCTGTTGCAGGCATTCAGGTACCCTTCAGTTTTTCCTGGCATTTATCATACTTCTGATGACATGCTGATTTCTACTGCATTGATAGACTACCTGTGTAGAGCACATCTGACACACACATCACTTGTATACTGTATTTACACGCACCCACTTCATGTAGCTTTTGCTCATATCTGTATCCGATGTACATATTTGGACTGATGTATTTGATTTGAACTCCTTGTTTTCAGATGCCTACATGGTCCGGTCAGCCGCAGGCCAGGCCACCTGGGCCTCATTGGGGAGCTGGGCCATCCGGGCCTTATCAGGGGGAGGGGCCATCTGGGCCTTATCAGGGGGAGGGGCCATCTCGGCCTTCCCGGGGAGCCGGGCCATCTAGGCCTTATCGAGGAGCTCGAGGAGGACCGGTCCGCAGGCGCAGGGCTCATGTCGTGGAGGTGGAGCCTGATGAGGAGGAGGAGGAGGAGGAGGAGGAGGAGGCTACCGACCGCCAGTTCGAGACATCTGTCGAGGAGGGAGGCTCCGGTTTTGGCTCGGGGAACAGAGGCGAGGCTGAGGAGGATCCTGAGGGTGACAGCTCCGACTCTGACGATGGTGTGGAGGTTGTCCCACAAAAGAGGACTAGGCGTGCTTCTCGTTCCCGCTCCCGAGGATTTTGATGCTGCTATTTCCATGCTTTATTTTTCTTTTTACTAGTAGTTTGTAGCACTTTGCACATCGTTAGGCAGTTTTATTTTTGTAAAACCTGTACCTTTATTTGTTGTAAAGCATGATGAAATGAAATAGCTTTTGAAAAGGTGTTTGTACTTTTAGCATCGTATCGCATCAATTTGTTTTGCACAAGAAATGAAATTGAATGGTAATGCGCATTGTAATCACCAAATCAGGTAGTGAACCGACGCAACAAACTAAACAACCCAACTTACTAAGATATAACAGAATCTTTAGCAAGTTTACAACTCGATAAGCAAAAAGCAACAATGCAAACAAACAAGACTTTAACAAAACTTGCTTAAACAGAGAGCAAGGACTCAAAACACAAAACACGTCCGCTCGACAAACAACTCGATAAGCAGAGTACAACAACTCGATAAGCAAAACTCAACAACAAAAGGTGTACTTCTGACGATCTGGGCATCGGCACGCGTCTGAAATGAAGGCCTTCGGCTCTCCTGTTGTATGGTAATGTTTGGAGTTCTCCTTCGAAGAGCAAAACAGGACCGAGAAGACATACTGCAATATTGCCAGCCATCCTTGGGAGCTGGCTGGCCAGAGATATGCCACGGCATGGAGGACTAGAGAGTTTCTGGCCCCTGCTTCAACCTTCAGTTGCACTTTGTCAGATGAATGTGTGGATTGGCTCAAAGAGGAGGCACAAGTTGGGCCTGGCTTGGCATCAGATGCTCCGTCCAGCTCCGGGAGGGGACACATAGATACTTGATTCAACTATGCCCCAAATTTATTGCTTATTTAGCATTTTCAAGTTTTCTCTATGACTGTACTAAAATAAGCAACCTCGATTGTAATGCAAGAGCAGGAGAACTCTATTTTGAAATCAATGAAATTGAAAGTTATGGTACTGAAAATTTTCCACTTTTGGTCCAAAAATGGTCTTAGTCGTAAAAAGATCGATTTGAACAAAGTCAACTTTTATTGAAACTTTTCAAAACTATTTTCGATGTGGATCAGAACTGGACACGCCGAAAATCTGTCACTGAAATGCACAACCCCGGATCCCCGCAACTAGAAAGTTGCCCCTAGTCTGAAGAACAATGCGGCATTCCAAAGCAACGGAAAGTTGCCCCTAGTCTGAACAGCACTGTACCGGAGATCACGGTAAATGCTGATAGATAAAGATGACTGAAATGATTGAAATGGACAAAGTTGATCGGGGAAAAGTTTATGACTGAACTTCAAGACGAAGCTGCCTACGTATCCCAAAGATGGGAATCAAGTCTTACGTAGTTCAGGCTTAGGTTCGCTCGAGTATTTTCACTCTCCTTTTGCGCTCTAACTTTTGCCAAGGCCGCCCTTTGCGGGTTTTCAACCTTGCGAGCTCAGTTTTTATATTTTCTAATTTTTTGTGCCCTGAATCTTGCCTAGGTCGCCCTTTCGGGTTTTCGGCCTAGCGAGCCTCTCAAGGATAGTATTTCTTCAACTTGTCCATATTGATCGGTTGTGAGAACTCCAAGCCATCTAGATCCATCAGAACCACAGCCCCACCTGACCAGATAGCTTTGATGATATAAGGACCAGTCCAATTGGGTTTGAACTTGCCCCTTGGGTCGTGGATGGGAGCTCGGTTGTCTTTGAGCACCAAATCTCCTTCTTTCAGATTCCTGGACTTAACCTTCTTGTTGAAAGCCCGGGCAATTCTGCGTTGATAGCCTTGGATGTGGTACAGTGCTTTCAGTCTTCTTTCATCAAAAAGCATGAGTTCTTCGAATCTGCTTTGCTGCCAATCTGCCTCGGCTATCTGGCATTCAGCTAATACCCGTAATGATGGGACCTCAATCTCAATGGGTAGAACAGCCTCCATTCCATAGACCAATGAATACGGAGTTGCTCCAGTAGAAGTTCTGATTGAAGTCCTGTAGCCCCATAGAGCAAATGGCAGCTTGTCTGGCCAATCTCGATAGGTTTCCACCATCTTCTGTAGTATATGCTTGATATTCTTGTTGGCGGCCTCAACTGCTCCGTTGGTCTGCGGCCTGTATGTGGATGACTTATGGAAAGCCACATTGTATTTCTCCAACAAGTCTATCACTTCTTTCTTGAAGTGGGAACCATTATCTGAAATTATCTCGTTTGGCACCCCGTAGCGACAGATAATATTGTTCCTGATGAACTTTGCGACATGCGACGCCTTCAACACTGCGTATGATTGGGCCTCGACCCACTTTGTAAAATAATCTATCGCTACCAGGATAAACTCATGCCCGTTTGACCCCTTCGGGGTAACAGCTCCGATCACATCAATTCCCCAGACTGAAAAAGGCCACGGCGAAGTCATGTTATACAGTTTTGAAGGCGGGATGTTCATGCGATTTGCATGAATTTGGCATTTGTGGCATCGCCGAACAAAACCAATGCAATCCTCCTCCATGGTTGACCAGTAGTAGCCCTGTCTGAGGATCTTTCTGGCCAGCATTACTCCATTCATATGTGCACCGCACTCCCCCCCATGGATGGCTTCCATCAGGCGTTTTGACTCTTCAGCTTCTACACAGAGCTTATGCATTCCCAGATGGCCCCTTTTGTACAAATTTCCCCCGCAGATAATGAACTGAGCAGCCATTCTTCTGACAGCCCTCTTATCCTTGGCATTTGCCCCTAGTGGGTATGTCTCCTTTTCCAAGAAGTTCCAGATGTCGTAATACCAGGGGTTGCCGTCTTGAACCTCATCTATGGCGGAAATCGACTCATATGCCGGCGCAAACTTTTGATCAATAATGATTGGACGCATCCGGACTCCGGACGGGATGTCTATCATAGAAGATAGAGTTGCTAATGAATCTGCAAACCTGTTGTTCTCTCTTACGAGGTGGGCGAAATTTAGCTTCTCAAACCGAGGAATTAACAAATCCAAGGTTTGGTGGTAGATTATCATCCTTTCCTCTTTGACCTTCCAATCTCCTTTTGCTTGAGACACAACAAGGTTCGAGTCCCCAATGACGTCCACTCGTCTTGCCCCTAGTTCCAGGGCTGCTTCCAGCCCAGCAATACATGCCTCATACTCTGCTTCATTGTTGGAAACTTTGAACCGGAGCTTGAATGCTAAAGGAATACGGGAATCATCAGGCGCTATCAGCAACACCCCTATCCCATATCCATACTGGTTTGACGCTCCGTCAAAGTACATTGTCCAGGTTTCATCTTTAACGTGCAGAATTGCTTCATCCGGGAATAGATACTCAACCGCTTCATCCCCCTCAACCGGGTGGTCGGCAAGGAACTCCGCTACCGCTCTGCCTTTTACTGACTTGCGCGTTACATACTTCAAATCAAATTCGGAGAGCAACAACAGCCATCGAGCTAGCCTACCCGTAAGTGCTGGTTTCTCGAAAAGATATTTGATGGGATCTAACCGCGAAACCAACATTACAGAGTGAGCTAACAGGTAGTGCCGCAGCTTCCTGGTTGCCCATACCAAGGCCAAGCAAGCCTTTTCCAGCGGTGTATAGCGGGTTTCGTAATCTAGCATCTTTTTGCTCAGATAGTATATGGCCCTTTCCACTTTGTCTTCTGACTCCTGCGCGAGCATGCAGCCCATGGTAGTCTCAGTTACCGAAAGGTACAGTATCAACGGTCTCCCCGGCTCTGGCGGTGACAACACGGGTGGGTTCTGTAGATATTCTTTGATCTGTTCAAAAGCTGCTTGACATCGGCCGTCCCATTGGAATTTCTTTCCTTTCTTCAGGAGACCAAAAAGTGGTTCACAAGTTAAGGTTAATTTAGAGATAAACCGTCTTATGAATTGCACTTTACCCAGAAAGCCTCGCACCTCCTTTTCAGTCCTTGGTGGTGGCATTTCTAAGATGGCCTTGATTTTGGAAGGGTCGACCTCGATGCCCCTTTGTGTGATCAGAAACCCTAACATCTTCCCTGCTGTAACACCAAACGTGCATTTCTGGGGGTTCAGTCGCAGCCGAAACTCTTTGATCCTCTGAAAGAATTTTTGTAAGGCGGTGTAGTGGCCCTCTCTATCTTTGGATTTGACAATCATGTCGTCCACGTACACTTCGACCTCCTTATGGATCATATCATGTAATATTGTAGTTGCTGCCCGTTGATACGTAGCTCCAGCGTTTTTCAACCCGAATGGCATCACTCGATAACAATATGTCCCCCACGGGGTAGTGAATGCAGTCTTCTCCCGGTCTTCGGGTGCCATCACTATCTGATTATAGCCTGAGAAACCATCCATAAACGAAAGCAAGGCGTGTCCTGCCGTGAAATCCACCAGTTCATCGATGTGCGGCAAGGGGAAGTCGTCCTTCGGACTGGCCTTGTTCAAATCCCTGAAGTCTACACAGACCCGAATTCTGCCGTCCTTCTTTGGCACTGGAACTATATTGGCCAACCAAGTTGGATATTCAGATACCAACAGGAACCCTGCGTCAATTTGTTTGGTGACCTCTTCCTTAATCTTGAGGGCCCAGTCCGGGCGAATCCTTCTGAGTTTCTGTTTGACAGGGCGGGCCTCTGGATCAAGAGGGATCCGGTGCTGTACAATCTCAGGATCGATTCCAGGCATGTCTTCATAGGACCACGCGAAAACATCTTTGAAATCTTTTAGTAAAGCGACTAAGCGCTCGCGCTCCTCTGAAGACAACGTGGACCCGATCTGGACCAGCCGCGGGTCCTTCTCAGTACCAATATTCACAGAAGTGATTTCATCGATTAAAGGTTTAACAAATCTTTCCTGCTCTTGATCAATTAATCGTTGCAAAATTGGAGGAATTTCTTCCTCACTATTTTCATCAAAATTTTGAAAATCCTGATTTAAGCAATAAATCAAAGGCACAGAAAAATACTCGGAAACCACATCCACATCATTCTCATTAAATACTTCCAAGCCGTCAGATTCCTCTGTTACAACAGACTCAAAAGAAAATGAAAAAGACGACCTAGACAGGACTGTGGTATCCGGGTTATCACCCCCAGGAATACCGGACTCAGACTCAGTCGAGCTGGAATCTGATTCCGACGCAGAAGATTCGGCAGAATCAGATTCCGGCTCACTACCTGACCCGGAATTGCTAGACAAAAAGCCTTCTTCATACTGCCAAATGAGAGAAGGTGCGATAGATGCATCCAAGATCGGCGCTGGGAAGCCCGCGGCTATTTCATCTCCAATCACAGAAACCGAAGAGTTATCCCCCAAGCACTCTTGGCTGATCGGAGGATCTGATAGTAGACTCGCCAGTGCTACCCCCATTTCCAGCTCTGTACTCTCGGGATCCACTGCTTTACATTGCTTAACCTCGGTTGGTGGGTCCGTCTGCGCCTCGGCAACGTCATCCCCAGATAATTGTATGTCGAAGAAGATTTCAAAACCAGGCACGCGCTTCCCCTTTGCGTTTAGCCATGGCTCCGGGAAGCCGCAGAATGGAAAATCTTCCCCCTCCCGGACGAAACGTCCGTTCAGGGTACCCCAGATGGGCCTGTGCATTAAATCAAATGGCTTCCCGGCCTTCTTTGCTCTGGCCCTTCCCGCCATTTCTTTTCCTTTCCTTACCCAATCCTCCTTGGTGGGCAGATAACCCAGTCCAAAGGCATGGGGGTTGTGTGGCACTTCGGCCAATACTGAGACGCCCTTCCGGCCGCTTCTCCCTAATCCCATCCCAGGGGTATGTTTTAGCTTGTTCATGAGGTATATGGATTGTGCACTAACATACATGCCCTCATTCGCAGCCATGACATTCTGCACTACTTGAGCTTCGGCCAAAGTGAACCCCGACAAAAACACATCCTCCGTGCCGTGTTCGATCTCCAAGACGGGTGTAGACACCTCTGGCGGGGGATGGATCGATGAATTTCCAAAAACGATTGCTACCCCTTTCCCGTGAGGGTATTTCAGTATTTGATGAAGGGTGGAAGAGACTGCTTTGACCTGGTGCAACCACGGTCGCCCCAAAAGTAAGTTAAAGGTTGCGGGAACGTCCAAGATATGAAATTCGATACTGTGTTGTCCTGGACCAACCTTAGTTTGAACTTTAACAGTCCCCATCACCTCTCTGCTGGTATTGTCATATGCCCTGATCACTTGGGTGGTTGGGACGAAATCTACGGGCTTCAACCCGATTGCATATGCCGTTCTGGTCGGGCAGACGTTAATCGCAGACCCGGTATCAACAAGTACCACCGGTATCCACTTATCTCTACATTCCACAGAGATGTAGAGAGGCTTATTATGATTTGCGCCCTCAGGCGGTAGCTCCTTGTCTGAAAAAGTTAATGCCGGGGAACCTCCTCCCGGAAAAACCAGCCCAACCAGCTGTTCAGGCGTGGTGTCTATAGAAAGTTTCGACTTGTCCATGGCAGATAGGACAGCTTCCCTGTGCACTCGTGATGCCATTAGCAGTCCCCAGATGGAGATGTCTGCTTGTATTTTCTTTAACTGTTTCAGCACAGCTTCCTCTTCAATCTGCTTCTCCTTCTGTCTCTCTGCTTCTCTGTCTTTCCCGGATGCTTCGGGTTGGTCTAGGTGTGGGGGCTTGAAGTACCGCCCACTTCTTGTCATGTGGTCCACTTCATCTAGATACCAAGTATCATCCGGCTGGCCATTTCCCCAGTCTTCATCGGTGTGGGCAAGACACAAATCGTCATCTTCCCACCACATTCCACTGGCAGCCAACAGACACCTGTCTGGCTCCGGTCCACTCGCACTCTCAGTGCTCTCTGTCCATACGTTCGCAGCATTGCTTGTCTTTGTGCGCACAGAACTTTCGGTCCCCTCAGGCCCCTTCGCCTTTCTGGCTCTCTCAGCTTCCTCAAATTTTCCTTGTTCCAACTGCGTCAGTACAGTTGTTTGTTCAACAGTTCCTACGTCTGTAATGCCCATGTCCTGAGCGGAATTCTTAACACCGGCACTCTCCGGCGGTACAACTTGATTTTCGGCCGTTCCGGCCACAACTGATATTTCTGCCCCTGCCGGGCTCTGTTTTGGTTGCGTTTCCCCTACTACATCCGGTTGATCTTCGAGCCATCCCGTGGCCTCCTCTGATCCCTCATAATCATTCCAGTTAATGGATGCATCTTCCTGCTCCTGATCATCGAGAAATTGTAAGTTAGCAAAGTCCTCTTCTGCGGTTGTCGGTTCATCTGCCCATAGCCCAGATCCACCCCCTCGGATCATGCACAGTTCTCCTGTCTCGGGAAATTCTACACTTAGCCCATTTCGGCTCGTTGATAGGATGTACTTGCTTGGATCATAAGCCCTCTTAGCAAAATTCTGCCCAATCCCAGATTCAACAGACTCGGTCTCTCCCAAAATCCGCCCTGCCCTGCCTTCGACGGTCACCACCATCGGTTCTGGTTGGGTTTTGGAGGTGTCCACCATGCACAAGAAGTCAGTGCAATCGGGGAGGAGCACCTCCGGCTTGGGTAGGTGGGTGGGAGTAATGTAGATGCTAGGATCGTAAGATGCGACCCCAGTCTGGATAAAGTTAATTCTTTTGGGAGGAGGAGCTTGGTTATGTGATGGGAGAGGGTTGGTCGTAACATTGGGTTGGTCGGGAGGTGCAATCACCTGTTTGTCAATAAGATCTTGGATCTCATGACGCAGTCTGTAACAACGGTCGGTGTCATGACCGTGTTGTTGGTGGTATGCACAGTATTTTGACGAGTCATATGAGGGGGGAAGTGGATTTGGTAATGGCTTTGGTTCCAGGGGTTTCAAATGATTCTTTCTGATCAGTATTCCTAGAACTTTGGTCAGAGGCATATATAGTGGAGTAAAGGTTCTTTGGCCTCGGGGTTGGAATCGGCTGTTTTGTGAGTTGCTTCCGGACGCGCCGGAGAATGGTGTGGCAGTCGTGGGTCTTGGAGGGGGAGGGGGAGTGGTGGTGACCATACCAACTTCCGAGGCTCTCGTATTTGCAGCGCCGCTCGGGCCTGCGTTGTTGTTGCGATTGAAGGTCCTCCTTGGTTGTTCTCTGTCCTGGTCAAGCAGTCCTTGTCTCATAGCATCTTCTATTTGCACCCCCATATCGTGTAAATCTGCGAAAGTAGGGAAGGGGACCACAATCATTCTTTGCATTAACTTGGGGTGGAGATTGCGTACAATCATCCGAATTTGATCTCTGTCAGTGGGCCTTAAAGTCATCGTCGACGCCTTTGCCCTCCATCGGATCACAAAGTCCGAGAAAGATTCCTTAGGCTCTTGCCTGGTTGTTTCTAGATCACGGGTTGTGATCTCGATCTGCGTATTATAGGAATATTGTGTGACAAAGGCCTCAGCCATCTCATCCCAGTTTTTCTTCACCTCATCCGATAATCTTGCGTACCAATGGGAGGCCACACCCGACAGGGTTCGGCCGAATAATGAGAGCTTCTGTTGTCGTGTAAGGCCCATTGGCCGCAAGACATCCGCAAACAGTCGGATATGAACCATGGGGTCACCAGTCCCGTCAAAACGGTCTATTTGTGGCATTTTGAACCTATCGGGGAGTGTCACGGCCTCCTCGGTATATCCATCTCCGATATCCGGCATAGCCTTAGCCCCTTGGGATTTCTTAAAGAGTTTCTCCAATTTGCTCAATTTCAGAGCCGTAGGATCAACCTCGTCCTCGGATGGAGAGTCCGGGTGATTGGATGTATGAGCCTTGGACAGTTGTGGTGGAATTGGGGGCGGGACAGGCCCCGTTGGAAGACTTGTGTCCTCTTGCAAAATTTGGACAGCCGGTACAGTATTCGGGGTGTTGGGAGGGACGTCCTGAATAACAGGAGCCTTCTCGGGTAATGGGGCTCCTGCTGGAGGGGGAATTTGTGAGGCAGATGCTGTGTTCTGTTGTTGTAACCTGGTAATCAACTCAGCCTGTTGGGCCATAACTGTGGCCTGCTGTTTGGAGAATTCTGCTTGGCGGGCGGCATCATCGTGCATCTGTTTCATGCTTTCCTGCATCTGGCGCATTAGAGCCTCTATCCCCGATGTATTCTGTTGCTCCATCTGTCTAACAGGTATGTCTATTTCTGCAGCAGTAATTGAGACCTCAGTCCTATAGTCCTCTGATGGAGTAACCCACTGCCTTGACAACCTCTGTTCCGACACACTACGCCTTTTCGGCTTCCTTCTGATAACAGGGGGTAGAGAATAGAACACTGGCTGTCCGTCTATCAGATCCTCAGATCGGTGGAGTCGACGACCTCGTGTCCAAGGTGCTTGGGGAATGCCTGTTGGTTCGGAAGCAATCGTGCTAAAACTGACCTAGCAAAAGATAAATAAAGCGAAAAGGAAATAAATAAACAGATAAACGGGCAGCATAACAACTTAAAACAAAATGCAAGACACACAGTCGGGCATAATCAACACACGGTCAATAAGCTGAAATATACACTGTCCTCAAACACTGATTATCATCCCTGTATCACTGTTCCCCAAAACAGAATCTGATATCCGCAGATAAATAGTCCTCAAACACTGGCTGATGCTCACAGGCTTGATACCCGTAATACAAAACTGATGCCCGCAGGCGTGATGTCGACGATACTGAACTGATGCCCGTAGGCCTGATACTGTCAATACCCTGAACCATAGCCCGCAGGCTTGGTATTCAATACTCATATACTGATCTGATGCCCGCAGGCTTGATGCTGACAATTCTGAACCGATGCCCGCAGGCCTGATGCCCAAACTCATATACTGATACATGCATTCTTGTAGAGACGCACTCTAAAGCACATAACAGATAAGTGAGAGCCAGAACACCCCTATGTTGGGGTAAGGTTTCCCTGTCCTATTTTGTCAGGAGCTAGGGTTTCACTATGCACACAGCGGTTTCAAACAACTTATAAACGGGCAAGCAGCCTGTCCTAATTTGGAATGGTCACTATGGATCCGAATATGCACTAGGCCAAATGGTCAAAGAGGGTGCCCCGGTAAAACCGGGGTTTGTGTTCCCATACTGGCAGAGCCCACAACCGGTCAGCCTTATGGTCATGCCTTGACAAGACAAGCCTCCGGCAAACCGTTCAGGAATAGCAGATGGCAAACACGGTGTCCTAGGCGCACCAATGCAAATGCAATGCAAAGAAACACACAAGTGTGGTCAAAAACAGATATCATGAGTTCGAGTTAAGTTCTCTAAATCCCCAGCAGAGTCGCCAGAAACTGTAACAAGCCCGCGGGGGACCTCGCTACAGCTCGGACTCGGCCTTTCATAGTCACGGTTCTAAGTCTGAACCAAAGAGTCCAAATCTGGCAAATCGTTTTTTGAGAAAAACAGATTTTTGAAAGAAGTGCCAAACATGGACTGCTTTGCCAGATACAGAGTCGCCACCTAAATATTTTATTTTGGGAAATTTAGGAAACCCTGACTCGGTGCCAAAAGGCCACGCGTCCGTCATCACCAAAGTTGCCTCGGCTCGGGAACTTGGGTACGATTGGGGAAGGTCACTTCGTGAGCACCCCCGCTCGCCCGGTCATAGACCGGCCTCTACTAACCATGATATCAATTTTTGAAAACATTGTGAGTTCTTATACCGGTTATTAGCCTAGGTTACTATGTGACGCGCACAGCATATAAGTATAGACCGGGTCGCCCGAATTGGAACAAAACATTTCATGCTTGTTTTTGAAAATGGTTTGTTACCCGCAGGTAGGCTTGAAACATTTTGATGATTCATTCCAATTCAGATAACCCAACCTTCACCCACAGGCACTCAGACAGATATATCAGATAAGCACATAGCTTCATGGTAAGCATGCTATCATGGCATTCACTCACACGCATGCAAGGATGCTAAAGCATAAAAACTTACCGAGTACTCCAAGCCAAAATAGAAACTATATTAGAAATCATGCATGATCCTAAGTATACAGAAATGCCTAATGCATCACATGCGAAAATGTAACTATAGCAGGCTCGGCTATTCTAAGATGGTATATGAGATGCTACAACTAACATGTATTCAACTTGGAATTAAAAATACAATGCAGTTAGTATGATGCGCCGAGCCCGGTGCATGCAATACAGATGAATGATGCAAACATGCTGTCATACTGTATGTTAATTTAAACATGCCCTAATCTAACCATCATAAGCGGATAAATAAAAGGGAGAAAGACGTGGGGTTGGAAGACATACATCACACTCACGCACACTTATTACAGTTGTGCCCTCGCGCAGAGGGTCCGAATAAATATACAGTCCCGAATAAAAGAATATTACAGTCCAAAATATTACAGAATTCTAATTAATTAATGAATTAACTAGAAAGCAAATAAACTGGTGTGCAAGCCAGGGACTGCCTTGCTTCTGATGGATGATGCATGTCCGGATTGTCTTGCGCGGAAATCCACCGGGATGCCCCAATTAGCCTCTGTTTACACCTGTTCCTTGAAAAGCGTGCCAAGTCCCAAAAAGTCGTTGATTCTCCGTTTTGCTGCAACAGAGAGCAGGAAAGGGGCATAGCAATGTATTTTCACAAATATATGCATGTCTCGATCCTCGTGCCACCAATCGTGCATACCGAGGCATGATGGCCGAGGAATCGAAATGCACAACTCTATATAGGATGAATGCACATGAAACTATAGCTAAAACCTAACCCCATCATGGATAATCCGGAGTGTCGGCGACTGGGGGAATAGAGACACATTCCGTCACTCGGAGTACGAAATGTACCTCGTTTCCCGTGTCCGGGCTAACTCTTATTCCGGACACGATGCAACATGCATGATATGCATGAAATGCAACTAAAATATAATCCTAACATACAGAATGCTATGGAACGAGATGCCTCGAAATGCGTGCAAGCGGGCACACAAACCGAGAAAGTGACTGGATGTTGAAAAATGAGATGCCTCGAAGTGCGTGCACACGGGCACGCAAACCGAGGCGATGATAAATACAATGAGAATGAGATGTCTCGAAGTACGTGCACACGGGCACGCAAACCGAGGCAATGCTAAAATGACATGGAAAATGAGATGCCTCGAAATGCGTGCACACGGGCATGCAAACCGAGGCGATGACAGATACGATGAAAATGAGATGCCTCGAAATGCGTGCACACGGGCACGCAAACCGAGGCGATGACAGATATGATGAAAATAAGATGCCTCGAAATGCGTGCACACGGGCACGCAAACCGAGGCGATGACAGATATGATGAAAATGAGATGCCTCGAAATGCGTGCACACGGGCACGCAAACCGAGGCGATGACAGATATGATGAAAATGAGATGCCTCGAAATGCGTGCACACGGGCACGCAAACCGAGGCGATGACAGATATGATGAAAATGAGATGCCTCGAAATGCGTGCACACGGGCACGCAAACCGAGGCGATGCTAAAATGATGAAAATGAGATGCCTCGAAATGCGTGCACACGGGCACGCAAAACGAGGCGATGCTAAAATGATACGGAAATGACAAATGGACTTATACCAACATGAGTGAGCCTCGGCCACACTCACATCGGATGCCGATGGCAGAAAATGAAGTGCCTCGAAATGCGTGCACACGGGCACGCAAACCGAGGCAATGCAAATGCAATGCAAATGACATGGAAAATGATAAGTGGACTTATACTAACATGAGTGAGCCTCAGCCACACTCACATAAGATGCCGATGGCAGAAAATGAAGTGCCTCGAAATGCGTGCACACGGGCACGCAAACCGAGGCAATGATAAAATGATGCGAATGACATGGAAAATGATAAATGGACTTATACTAACATGAGTGAGCCTCAGCCACACTCACATAAGATGCCGATGGCAGAAAATGAAGTGCCTCGAAATGCGTGCACACGGGCACGCAAACCGAGGCAATGATAAAATGATGCGAATGACATGGAAAATGATAAATGGACTTATACTAACATGAGTGAGCCTCAGCCACACTCACATAAGATGCCGATGGCAGAAAATGAGGTGCCTCGAAATGCGTGCACACGGGCACGCAAACCGAGGCAATGCAAAATGCAATGAAATATGGCAAAAATGATATGCAAGCATGCTAATGGAATTTCAGCAACAAAATATGGGGGAAAACAGTCCCGAAATGAAGCGAAAAGACATGAAATGTAAGGAAATGACCCGAAATGCAACATTAGGCATCCGAAATGGCCTATAGCCATACTAAACATGCACAACATGGACATGCAATGCAAAGACAGAAGCTAGACAGTCCCAAAAGATGCACTTTCACAGTTATGAACATGGCCAAACAGTAAGCATAGGTAAGGGAAGCATAGCATGCAAGAATGGGGGCCAAAAGAGGGGTAAAGAAGCAAGTGGTATAAGCAAAACTCAAACTGAAAAATTTCCTTCTATAATACTGAAGATGGACCAAAAATATGAACATTTACAGTATATGACAGCCTCAAAATCAGTATACAAACATGCTAAAAATATGATGCAAAATAAGGCTCAAAAGGTACTAAAACATGAAGTGTATAAAACAATCACCAAACAGAAAAAAAGTGTGAATGAAACATGAAGTATAGGCCAAAATAAGACCACTTTCAGTTCGGATCAAGGTCCAAAAACAGAAACCAAGAGGGCTATCACCTTATGCAAAAATGGGGCCAAATAGGGGATTAAACTACAAGTGACACATGGAAACACCAAACAATGTTGAGCCCTTCTCCAATGTTGAAGAGGGGCTCAAAATATGCCTCATATCAGTTTACAACATGCTCGAAAATAAATTGCTCATAGGTCAAAAAAAGCATACAAAATCATGATATACAACATGGTCAATGAAGCAAGTATATTATGGAGGGCTCAATCAAGGTTGAGCCCTTAATGAGAAGTGAAGATGAGCTCAAAATATGGTCCTTTTCAGTTAGGACCGAAGCTTGAAACCAAAAAGAAATGAGGCTTAGAAATAGATCAAAGAAAAGGGTCAAAAGGATCAAAGTGTAACTTACCCTTGAAGATCTAGACTTTGGTTGCTTCTTGGATGGATTTGCTGCTCCTTTGGCCTTCAAGAACCCTTCCTAGCTGCTGGAAATGAGATAGTGGTGGTAGAGCTTGGTGGTATAGAAGGAATGGAGGTTAATGGACTTAGGGTTTTTGAAGAATTGAAGAAGATGAAGATGGAGTTGGCTATGGAGTTCTTAAGATCAAATTTTCTAACCCCCTAGAAGAAGGTCTCCAGCTGGTTATAAGGTCAAGAAAGGGGGTGTAAAAGGGGGGTCAAATGGAGAGGAAAACTCTCTCCCAAAATATCCCCCGGATACAGAAAATATCTGGGGGATATTGCCTCACAGCTGGAAGGGGCACAGTGAGAGGAGCACGGCCGGCCGCTTACTTTTGCTGGAGGTGGCCGGCCGGCCACACCCCCTAGCCGGCCGGCTAGGGGTCAAAAGGGTCAAGCATCTTTTCTGGCCGGCCAGGTATTGGGGAGGTAGGCCTTTGTGTGTACAACACAACCATGTAATTGAAATTCCAAGAAAGTGGGCCCAAGGGGTTCAACAGTGGCTCGGAAAGAGGGGTTCAAAAGGGTCAAGTGACCTTAATGGCCGGCCATGAACTTTTAGTGGCCTCTCAGGTGTGTACATCACAGATATGTGGTTGAAAGTTGGAAACGCTAGCTCTAAGGTATTCAACATTAGCCCGGAAGTAAGGGGTCAAAAGGGTCAAATGACCTTAATGGCCGGCCATGAACTTTTAGGGGCCTCTCAGATGTGTAGATCACAGATATGTGGTTGAAAGTTGGCAACGCTAGCTCTAAGGTATTCAACATTAGCCCGGAAGTTGGAAAAACGGGTGCCGGGAGGCTCGGGAGGAGAGATAACTGGCTGTCGCAACAATTGCTGGCCTCCCACCCTTCAGTGACCTTCCCTGTGATAAAACAGAGGTACCTGCCAAAAATGAGCGAAAACCGTTGCAAAACGAATGTTCCGGAGCCAAAACACGTAGTTCGGGGTCCCGGAAATGGGCTGTTAAGCACCGAAAATCGTATTTGACCTCGAAGTGGGTTTCTCAGCCCTCAGTGTCCCTCAAAATGGATGAAATAGGATGTATGCCAAAAATCAGGGCAATAGGAGATGGTTAAGCGGTCCCGAACCGAGGTACACGGCCTGACGGCTCCGAAAACCGGGAACCGGACTCCGAAATGGGCAAAATGGCCTACGGCCACCAAATGTAGCCTACGGACGTTGAGAGATGGTCTACGGGACCTCTCTCTCCCCTCAGGAAAAGAAACAGAGAAAACCGAGTCTGGTTCGCAAACCGAGACAAGGCACAGAAAAGGGTTCGGGAGTCCGGAGGCAGGGCTCACGGCCGCGACTCTGAAACTTCTGAACAAGCACATTATGCAACATCACCAAGCGCTCAATCGGTGACATCTGAGTCTTAAGGTCGGTCAAAAATGGGGTGTCTACAGTTGCCCCTCTTTGACAGAACTCGGAAGTCACAAGTGACGGGAGTGAATGTCAAAGCCCAGAGACGACCCATTTTTGACAAGGCCGAAGACTTAGACAAACATACAGGATAGACGGAAATGTGCCCGCAGGCATGCCCGCAGGCAGGGGGCAAAATGCGAATGATATGCAAGAAACCGAAGGTAGCCCAATGATCGTGCAAATGCAGCTAGCTGTAATGAGGCAAGTATTCGCAAATAGATGCAACAATTTTAAGCAAGAATGCAAAGCGACAACTACATTTCATGCAGTTAAGAACGCGGAGGATTATCCAATCCCCGCCATGTCTCACACGGAGAAGATACGATACCTGCGCGATTCGTCTGGTCGCACCAGCCTCAATTGAACCGTACATACAATATCGTGCCTGCAAAAGAGAGAAATTGCAACAAGTACAATATGCTAACAACACATATTTGATGTGATTTCGAAAGTTCGACACACGCAGTGCTGGTGAGCGGATGCATCGTAATGCAAGAATGAGATATGTGTGACGACGCATGCTCAAACACAGAGGTATACAAATATCGAGAAATGTACATGACAATGCGAGTATGCCTATGAGAATGCAAGATAGTACAAAACGAGCATGAAACAGGGTGTTCATTTGTCATGAAACAACGAGTACGGAAACGCGTGTTTCGGCGAAGGTAACTTAATCACGACCTCTGATTCACTTCTCTGAAAGGTTATAACCCATTCGAAAGGGATACACGTTGATTTCGATGGACGATGATGAGACACACATCAGAACTTGAAACCGAAGTCCCGACGGAGTAATTTTGCGACCGGAAGTGTACGTTTCTTGAACTTTTTCAGGTCCCGGGAACTCCGATCTTCCTCAAAATTTGCAGAGAGCTAGGTGAGCATGTGGGGGTGATGGCCGGCCGTTTATCTTCCCTAGGGGGGGTGTCCAACCGTTTTCCACAAAAGCCAATGGCTGGCCGGCCATTTCTGCAAAAGCAGATGGCTGGCCAGCTATTTTTAGAGGCCGGCCGGCCGTGCCCTTTTCCCAAGGGCATTTTCGTCTTTTTGCCTCCTTTTTGTATGCATTTCATCCAAGGCTTGAAGCCTATAAATAGCAACCGAACCCCTTTTCATTCCTTGCCTCTTTCAACACTTTTCTCTCCAGTTTTGAGTTTTACGCGCGTTTTCCAACGCCTCGCGCAAATTGTTTTCGTAAAAACACTTAGTTTTAAACACTTTGGAGCGATTAAATTCCGGCTTCGGAGCTTCTTTTTGCATTTTCAATACTTGAGGTAAGTTCATCTTAAAATTTTGAATATTTTCCCGGGAGTTGACTTTTGTTGACTTTTTCCAATTTTTGCTTATTTTGCTCATTTTTGCTCCCCTTTTGCAGATTTCTGAAAATGGCGGGTACTTCTTCCCCTGGTGGCGGTTTTCCGGGTGCTGGGGGGGATTTCGATCCCACGACTCTACCTCCGAGGACCCGACCTTTTATGCCCGAGAGGTACCGTCCAGTAGTGCACGTCCTCCCTCGTGCCGTTTTTCGTCATTTCACCAGTTTCGACGAGAGAGCACCCGCAGATCTGCTTCTTAGAGAGCCGGAGCAGCATCTCTCTCACGAGGCTCGAGAGGTATTTACCTCCTCTTCTGTATTTTACATTTCGCACCCTTGCCATGTTTAGACATTTAGCTTGTGACATTGTACTTTCCTTACATCTTTGAACATGTAGTTTCAACACTTGAATTTCTGAACACTCGGCTCATTAATTAATCGCGAACACACAGCCCACATTAAAACACATGGCTCAAACACTGACTTGTCGAACACACAGCCCGAATTCGAAAGTGAACACACAGCCCACACTTTAACTGAAAGTTGAACACGCAGCCCAAACTTCAAATTCTCTGAACACGCAGCCCAGGTAGATAGTGAACACGCAGCCCACAAATTAACTGAAAGTTGAACACGCAGCCCAAAATTCGAATTCTCTGAACACACAGCCCAGGTAGATAGTGAACACGCAGCCCACAAATTAACTGAAAGTTGAACACGCAGCCCAAAATTCAAATTCTCTGAACACGCAGCCCAGGTAGATAGTGAACACGCAGCCCACAAATTAACTGAAAGTTGAACACGCAGCCCAAAATTCAAATTCTCTGAACACGCAGCCCAGGTAGATAGTGAACACGCAGCCCACAAATTAACTGAAAGTTGAACACGCAGCCCAAAATTCAAATTCTCTGAACACGCAGCCCAGGTAGATAGTGAACACGCAGCCCACAAATTCACTGAAAATTGAACACGCAGCCCAAAATTCAAATTCTCTGAACACGCAGCCCAGGTAGATAGTGAACACGCAGCCCACAAATTCACTGAAAATTGAACACGCAGCCCAAAATTCAAATTCTCTGAACACGCAGCCCAGGTAGATAGTGAACACGCAGCCCACAAATTCACTGAAAATTGAACACGCAGCCCAAAATTCAAATTCTCTGAACACGCAGCCCAGGTAGATAGTGAACACGCAGCCCACAAATTAACTGAAAGTTGAACACGCAGCCCAAATTTCAAATTCTCTGAACACGCAGCCCAGGTAGATAGTGAACACGCAGCCCACATTTCAAATTCTCTGAACACGCAGCCCAGGTAGATAGTGAACACGCAGCCCACAAATTAACTGAAAGTTGAACACGCAGCCCAAATTTCAAATTCTCTGAACACGCAGCCCAGGTAGATAGTGAACACGCAGCCCACAAATTAACTGAAAGTTGAACACGCAGCCCAAATTCGAATTCTCTGAACACACAGCCCAGGTAGATAGTGAACACGCAGCCCACAAATTAACTGAAAGTTGAACACGCAGCCCAAAATTCAAATTCTCTGAACACGCAGCCCAGGTAGATAGTGAACACGCAGCCCACATTTCAAATTCTCTGAACACGCAGCCCAGGTAGATAGTGAACACGCAGCCCACAAATTAACTGAAAGTTGAACACGCAGCCCAAATTTCAAATTCTCTGAACACGCAGCCCAGGTAGATAGTGTTTGCATGTAGCTTATTTTACTTCATCGGCACACAGCCTATTTCATCTCATTGGCACACAGCCCATTTACTTATCATTGGCATACAGCCCATTCACTTTATACTGACGTATGTATTCATTCTGAATGCAGGGTAGTTCTCGCAGTGTGCGAGGATATGGTTCTACCATGGCACGAGATTGGTATGCTGAGCTCCCGGAGGGCGTCAGGGATTTGGTAGATTTGGCGGGGTTTGGGCCCTTCTGCACCGGATTGTCACGCTGTCCTGCCAGGAGGACCTTGATGGCAGCTTTGGTAGAGAGATGGTGGGACACCACTAATTCCTTTCATTTCTCTGCTACCGGGGACATGACCATGACCCCTTTTGATTTTGCTGTATTGACCGGCCTTGATGTCGGAGGTTGGGCCATCCCATACGATGAGGATATGGGCGAGTGGGAGGCCGCCTGGATGTATTTGTTGGGGGCTCGCCCACCTGTTGATAGGGTTTCAGGGAGAGTCAGATATACTTGGTTCTCATCCCATTTTCGGCGGGCTGAGATGATGCCCGAGACTCCTGAGGAGACAGAGCAGTATACTCGTGGCTTCCTGATGTTCCTCTTCGGGACTACCCTGTTTGCCGACAGAGGGAACACCATTGGGCTATATTTGTTGAGCGCTCTGGTTGACCTATCACAGGTCAGTAGATATGATTGGGGTGGCGCTGGCCTAGCTACCCTCTACTTTTACATGAGCGCGACCTCCCGCGGGCGGGGTGATTTGCTTGGCGGCTACTGGAGAGCTTGGGAGGTACTTTCTGTCTCCTTGATTTACATTTCTGCTCTTTATCACTTGTATATTGCACATACAGCACACTTTTACAGTCTGCATTTTGCTCTCATCATTTCGCACTTACATTCTGCACTGCTTTTCTCAGCTATGGGCTTATGTATACTTTCCATCATTAGCCCCAGTGCTGGAGGTGGTGGGGATCCCTGTGACCCCATATTCATTGATATTTGAGGGCCCGCACCGGGCGAGGCCTCGAGAGACCCTGGTTCGCCTGCGACAGTACTTCGACACTGTGCGACACTCAGAGGTACTTCAGAACTTTCAGTTCTTTTCATTTTCATCTTTGCCTTGCTCTGCATATTCTTGTTCTCTGATTGGTTTATACATTTATCATCCGCAGATTACTTGGCAGCCTTGGGTGCCTCTGGGTGATGATCTCCTACTTCAGTATACCGGAGCATCAGGCATCTCCCGGTATAGGGTCCTGCTCGAAGGGCCAGTTGGCAGAGTCTGGTTTCTAGGGGAGCGCTTCCTGTGCCAGGTACGGGGGTATCTTTCCCAGGATGTTCCCGCGGTACCTCCGGCTAGCATGCGGACCGCTGACAGGCTCTCTTACTCAGAGGTAGTCGGCGCCATGCTAGGCAGCGATGCTTTGTTATATGTTGCGGAGGGGGACTACGCCACCTATCGTCACATATATTTGATGCCTCCATTGACAGAGGCTCGTATTCCGATGATGAGACCTGCCGGCATGTCATCCTCGGATCAGGCCCAGGCTCGGGCTACAGACATCCCTTCTTCTAGCAGGGCTGGCACATCTAGGGGTGGGAATAGACCGTTTCCTCCGAACCCGTCGATTCATCCTCATCTAGGATGGCCAGATATGCCTACTGAGTTGATGGCGTGGCAGTATGGGACTAGCTCTCCGATTCCAGTTCCACTAGAGCCTCGGATGCCCAGTGATCGATATGCCATTGATCCGGACTCACCGCCGGTACGCTCCACTTTCGTCATTCATCATTTCAGATGTTTAGATACTCATTTGTTCACTGATGATTATGAACTCATTTTTGCAGCCATCGCGAGGGTACATGGAGGAGATGGTTGAGCTGGTGGCCACACTCGAGGGCATGGTCCTACGCAGGGAGGCACAGTTGTCTGTTGCAGGCATTCAGGTACCCTTCAGTTTTTCCTGGCATTTATCATACTTCTGATGACATGCTGATTTCTACTGCATTGATAGACTACCTGTGTAGAGCACATCTGACACACACATCACTTGTATACTGTATTTACACGCACCCACTTCATGTAGCTTTTGCTCATATCTGTATCCGATGTACATATTTGGACTGATGTATTTGATTTGAACTCCTTGTTTTCAGATGCCTACATGGTCCGGTCAGCCGCAGGCCAGGCCACCTGGGCCTCATTGGGGAGCTGGGCCATCCGGGCCTTATCAGGGGGAGGGGCCATCTGGGCCTTATCAGGGGGAGGGGCCATCTCGGCCTTCCCGGGGAGCCGGGCCATCTAGGCCTTATCGAGGAGCTCGAGGAGGACCGGTCCGCAGGCGCAGGGCTCATGTCGTGGAGGTGGAGCCTGATGAGGAGGAGGAGGAGGAGGAGGAGGAGGAGGCTACCGACCGCCAGTTCGAGACATCTGTCGAGGAGGGAGGCTCCGGTTTTGGCTCGGGGAACAGAGGCGAGGCTGAGGAGGATCCTGAGGGTGACAGCTCCGACTCTGACGATGGTGTGGAGGTTGTCCCACAAAAGAGGACTAGGCGTGCTTCTCGTTCCCGCTCCCGAGGATTTTGATGCTGCTATTTCCATGCTTTATTTTTCTTTTTACTAGTAGTTTGTAGCACTTTGCACATCGTTAGGCAGTTTTATTTTTGTAAAACCTGTACCTTTATTTGTTGTAAAGCATGATGAAATGAAATAGCTTTTGAAAAGGTGTTTGTACTTTTAGCATCGTATCGCATCAATTTGTTTTGCACAAGAAATGAAATTGAATGGTAATGCGCATTGTAATCACCAAATCAGGTAGTGAACCGACGCAACAAACTAAACAACCCAACTTACTAAGATATAACAGAATCTTTAGCAAGTTTACAACTCGATAAGCAAAAAGCAACAATGCAAACAAACAAGACTTTAACAAAACTTGCTTAAACAGAGAGCAAGGACTCAAAACACAAAACACGTCCGCTCGACAAACAACTCGATAAGCAGAGTACAACAACTCGATAAGCAAAACTCAACAACAAAAGGTGTACTTCTGACGATCTGGGCATCGGCACGCGTCTGAAATGAAGGCCTTCGGCTCTCCTGTTGTATGGTAATGTTTGGAGTTCTCCTTCGAAGAGCAAAACAGGACCGAGAAGACATACTGCAATATTGCCAGCCATCCTTGGGAGCTGGCTGGCCAGAGATATGCCACGGCATGGAGGACTAGAGAGTTTCTGGCCCCTGCTTCAACCTTCAGTTGCACTTTGTCAGATGAATGTGTGGATTGGCTCAAAGAGGAGGCACAAGTTGGGCCTGGCTTGGCATCAGATGCTCCGTCCAGCTCCGGGAGGGGACACATAGATACTTGATTCAACTATGCCCCAAATTTATTGCTTATTTAGCATTTTCAAGTTTTCTCTATGACTGTACTAAAATAAGCAACCTCGATTGTAATGCAAGAGCAGGAGAACTCTATTTTGAAATCAATGAAATTGAAAGTTATGGTACTGAAAATTTTCCACTTTTGGTCCAAAAATGGTCTTAGTCGTAAAAAGATCGATTTGAACAAAGTCAACTTTTATTGAAACTTTTCAAAACTATTTTCGATGTGGATCAGAACTGGACACGCCGAAAATCTGTCACTGAAATGCACAACCCCGGATCCCCGCAACTAGAAAGTTGCCCCTAGTCTGAAGAACAATGCGGCATTCCAAAGCAACGGAAAGTTGCCCCTAGTCTGAACAGCACTGTACCGGAGATCACGGTAAATGCTGATAGATAAAGATGACTGAAATGATTGAAATGGACAAAGTTGATCGGGGAAAAGTTTATGACTGAACTTCAAGACGAAGCTGCCTACGTATCCCAAAGATGGGAATCAAGTCTTACGTAGTTCAGGCTTAGGTTCGCTCGAGTATTTTCACTCTCCTTTTGCGCTCTAACTTTTGCCAAGGCCGCCCTTTGCGGGTTTTCAACCTTGCGAGCTCAGTTTTTATATTTTCTAATTTTTTGTGCCCTGAATCTTGCCTAGGTCGCCCTTTCGGGTTTTCGGCCTAGCGAGCCTCTCAAGGATAGTATTTCTTCAACTTGTCCATATTGATCGGTTGTGAGAACTCCAAGCCATCTAGATCCATCAGAACCACAGCCCCACCTGACCAGATAGCTTTGATGATATAAGGACCAGTCCAATTGGGTTTGAACTTGCCCCTTGGGTCGTGGATGGGAGCTCGGTTGTCTTTGAGCACCAAATCTCCTTCTTTCAGATTCCTGGACTTAACCTTCTTGTTGAAAGCCCGGGCAATTCTGCGTTGATAGCCTTGGATGTGGTACAGTGCTTTCAGTCTTCTTTCATCAAAAAGCATGAGTTCTTCGAATCTGCTTTGCTGCCAATCTGCCTCGGCTATCTGGCATTCAGCTAATACCCGTAATGATGGGACCTCAATCTCAATGGGTAGAACAGCCTCCATTCCATAGACCAATGAATACGGAGTTGCTCCAGTAGAAGTTCTGATTGAAGTCCTGTAGCCCCATAGAGCAAATGGCAGCTTGTCTGGCCAATCTCGATAGGTTTCCACCATCTTCTGTAGTATATGCTTGATATTCTTGTTGGCGGCCTCAACTGCTCCGTTGGTCTGCGGCCTGTATGTGGATGACTTATGGAAAGCCACATTGTATTTCTCCAACAAGTCTATCACTTCTTTCTTGAAGTGGGAACCATTATCTGAAATTATCTCGTTTGGCACCCCGTAGCGACAGATAATATTGTTCCTGATGAACTTTGCGACATGCGACGCCTTCAACACTGCGTATGATTGGGCCTCGACCCACTTTGTAAAATAATCTATCGCTACCAGGATAAACTCATGCCCGTTTGACCCCTTCGGGGTAACAGCTCCGATCACATCAATTCCCCAGACTGAAAAAGGCCACGGCGAAGTCATGTTATACAGTTTTGAAGGCGGGATGTTCATGCGATTTGCATGAATTTGGCATTTGTGGCATCGCCGAACAAAACCAATGCAATCCTCCTCCATGGTTGACCAGTAGTAGCCCTGTCTGAGGATCTTTCTGGCCAGCATTACTCCATTCATATGTGCACCGCACTCCCCCCCATGGATGGCTTCCATCAGGCGTTTTGACTCTTCAGCTTCTACACAGAGCTTATGCATTCCCAGATGGCCCCTTTTGTACAAATTTCCCCCGCAGATAATGAACTGAGCAGCCATTCTTCTGACAGCCCTCTTATCCTTGGCATTTGCCCCTAGTGGGTATGTCTCCTTTTCCAAGAAGTTCCAGATGTCGTAATACCAGGGGTTGCCGTCTTGAACCTCATCTATGGCGGAAATCGACTCATATGCCGGCGCAAACTTTTGATCAATAATGATTGGACGCATCCGGACTCCGGACGGGATGTCTATCATAGAAGATAGAGTTGCTAATGAATCTGCAAACCTGTTGTTCTCTCTTACGAGGTGGGCGAAATTTAGCTTCTCAAACCGAGGAATTAACAAATCCAAGGTTTGGTGGTAGATTATCATCCTTTCCTCTTTGACCTTCCAATCTCCTTTTGCTTGAGACACAACAAGGTTCGAGTCCCCAATGACGTCCACTCGTCTTGCCCCTAGTTCCAGGGCTGCTTCCAGCCCAGCAATACATGCCTCATACTCTGCTTCATTGTTGGAAACTTTGAACCGGAGCTTGAATGCTAAAGGAATACGGGAATCATCAGGCGCTATCAGCAACACCCCTATCCCATATCCATACTGGTTTGACGCTCCGTCAAAGTACATTGTCCAGGTTTCATCTTTAACGTGCAGAATTGCTTCATCCGGGAATAGATACTCAACCGCTTCATCCCCCTCAACCGGGTGGTCGGCAAGGAACTCCGCTACCGCTCTGCCTTTTACTGACTTGCGCGTTACATACTTCAAATCAAATTCGGAGAGCAACAACAGCCATCGAGCTAGCCTACCCGTAAGTGCTGGTTTCTCGAAAAGATATTTGATGGGATCTAACCGCGAAACCAACATTACAGAGTGAGCTAACAGGTAGTGCCGCAGCTTCCTGGTTGCCCATACCAAGGCCAAGCAAGCCTTTTCCAGCGGTGTATAGCGGGTTTCGTAATCTAGCATCTTTTTGCTCAGATAGTATATGGCCCTTTCCACTTTGTCTTCTGACTCCTGCGCGAGCATGCAGCCCATGGTAGTCTCAGTTACCGAAAGGTACAGTATCAACGGTCTCCCCGGCTCTGGCGGTGACAACACGGGTGGGTTCTGTAGATATTCTTTGATCTGTTCAAAAGCTGCTTGACATCGGCCGTCCCATTGGAATTTCTTTCCTTTCTTCAGGAGACCAAAAAGTGGTTCACAAGTTAAGGTTAATTTAGAGATAAACCGTCTTATGAATTGCACTTTACCCAGAAAGCCTCGCACCTCCTTTTCAGTCCTTGGTGGTGGCATTTCTAAGATGGCCTTGATTTTGGAAGGGTCGACCTCGATGCCCCTTTGTGTGATCAGAAACCCTAACATCTTCCCTGCTGTAACACCAAACGTGCATTTCTGGGGGTTCAGTCGCAGCCGAAACTCTTTGATCCTCTGAAAGAATTTTTGTAAGGCGGTGTAGTGGCCCTCTCTATCTTTGGATTTGACAATCATGTCGTCCACGTACACTTCGACCTCCTTATGGATCATATCATGTAATATTGTAGTTGCTGCCCGTTGATACGTAGCTCCAGCGTTTTTCAACCCGAATGGCATCACTCGATAACAATATGTCCCCCACGGGGTAGTGAATGCAGTCTTCTCCCGGTCTTCGGGTGCCATCACTATCTGATTATAGCCTGAGAAACCATCCATAAACGAAAGCAAGGCGTGTCCTGCCGTGAAATCCACCAGTTCATCGATGTGCGGCAAGGGGAAGTCGTCCTTCGGACTGGCCTTGTTCAAATCCCTGAAGTCTACACAGACCCGAATTCTGCCGTCCTTCTTTGGCACTGGAACTATATTGGCCAACCAAGTTGGATATTCAGATACCAACAGGAACCCTGCGTCAATTTGTTTGGTGACCTCTTCCTTAATCTTGAGGGCCCAGTCCGGGCGAATCCTTCTGAGTTTCTGTTTGACAGGGCGGGCCTCTGGATCAAGAGGGATCCGGTGCTGTACAATCTCAGGATCGATTCCAGGCATGTCTTCATAGGACCACGCGAAAACATCTTTGAAATCTTTTAGTAAAGCGACTAAGCGCTCGCGCTCCTCTGAAGACAACGTGGACCCGATCTGGACCAGCCGCGGGTCCTTCTCAGTACCAATATTCACAGAAGTGATTTCATCGATTAAAGGTTTAACAAATCTTTCCTGCTCTTGATCAATTAATCGTTGCAAAATTGGAGGAATTTCTTCCTCACTATTTTCATCAAAATTTTGAAAATCCTGATTTAAGCAATAAATCAAAGGCACAGAAAAATACTCGGAAACCACATCCACATCATTCTCATTAAATACTTCCAAGCCGTCAGATTCCTCTGTTACAACAGACTCAAAAGAAAATGAAAAAGACGACCTAGACAGGACTGTGGTATCCGGGTTATCACCCCCAGGAATACCGGACTCAGACTCAGTCGAGCTGGAATCTGATTCCGACGCAGAAGATTCGGCAGAATCAGATTCCGGCTCACTACCTGACCCGGAATTGCTAGACAAAAAGCCTTCTTCATACTGCCAAATGAGAGAAGGTGCGATAGATGCATCCAAGATCGGCGCTGGGAAGCCCGCGGCTATTTCATCTCCAATCACAGAAACCGAAGAGTTATCCCCCAAGCACTCTTGGCTGATCGGAGGATCTGATAGTAGACTCGCCAGTGCTACCCCCATTTCCAGCTCTGTACTCTCGGGATCCACTGCTTTACATTGCTTAACCTCGGTTGGTGGGTCCGTCTGCGCCTCGGCAACGTCATCCCCAGATAATTGTATGTCGAAGAAGATTTCAAAACCAGGCACGCGCTTCCCCTTTGCGTTTAGCCATGGCTCCGGGAAGCCGCAGAATGGAAAATCTTCCCCCTCCCGGACGAAACGTCCGTTCAGGGTACCCCAGATGGGCCTGTGCATTAAATCAAATGGCTTCCCGGCCTTCTTTGCTCTGGCCCTTCCCGCCATTTCTTTTCCTTTCCTTACCCAATCCTCCTTGGTGGGCAGATAACCCAGTCCAAAGGCATGGGGGTTGTGTGGCACTTCGGCCAATACTGAGACGCCCTTCCGGCCGCTTCTCCCTAATCCCATCCCAGGGGTATGTTTTAGCTTGTTCATGAGGTATATGGATTGTGCACTAACATACATGCCCTCATTCGCAGCCATGACATTCTGCACTACTTGAGCTTCGGCCAAAGTGAACCCCGACAAAAACACATCCTCCGTGCCGTGTTCGATCTCCAAGACGGGTGTAGACACCTCTGGCGGGGGATGGATCGATGAATTTCCAAAAACGATTGCTACCCCTTTCCCGTGAGGGTATTTCAGTATTTGATGAAGGGTGGAAGAGACTGCTTTGACCTGGTGCAACCACGGTCGCCCCAAAAGTAAGTTAAAGGTTGCGGGAACGTCCAAGATATGAAATTCGATACTGTGTTGTCCTGGACCAACCTTAGTTTGAACTTTAACAGTCCCCATCACCTCTCTGCTGGTATTGTCATATGCCCTGATCACTTGGGTGGTTGGGACGAAATCTACGGGCTTCAACCCGATTGCATATGCCGTTCTGGTCGGGCAGACGTTAATCGCAGACCCGGTATCAACAAGTACCACCGGTATCCACTTATCTCTACATTCCACAGAGATGTAGAGAGGCTTATTATGATTTGCGCCCTCAGGCGGTAGCTCCTTGTCTGAAAAAGTTAATGCCGGGGAACCTCCTCCCGGAAAAACCAGCCCAACCAGCTGTTCAGGCGTGGTGTCTATAGAAAGTTTCGACTTGTCCATGGCAGATAGGACAGCTTCCCTGTGCACTCGTGATGCCATTAGCAGTCCCCAGATGGAGATGTCTGCTTGTATTTTCTTTAACTGTTTCAGCACAGCTTCCTCTTCAATCTGCTTCTCCTTCTGTCTCTCTGCTTCTCTGTCTTTCCCGGATGCTTCGGGTTGGTCTAGGTGTGGGGGCTTGAAGTACCGCCCACTTCTTGTCATGTGGTCCACTTCATCTAGATACCAAGTATCATCCGGCTGGCCATTTCCCCAGTCTTCATCGGTGTGGGCAAGACACAAATCGTCATCTTCCCACCACATTCCACTGGCAGCCAACAGACACCTGTCTGGCTCCGGTCCACTCGCACTCTCAGTGCTCTCTGTCCATACGTTCGCAGCATTGCTTGTCTTTGTGCGCACAGAACTTTCGGTCCCCTCAGGCCCCTTCGCCTTTCTGGCTCTCTCAGCTTCCTCAAATTTTCCTTGTTCCAACTGCGTCAGTACAGTTGTTTGTTCAACAGTTCCTACGTCTGTAATGCCCATGTCCTGAGCGGAATTCTTAACACCGGCACTCTCCGGCGGTACAACTTGATTTTCGGCCGTTCCGGCCACAACTGATATTTCTGCCCCTGCCGGGCTCTGTTTTGGTTGCGTTTCCCCTACTACATCCGGTTGATCTTCGAGCCATCCCGTGGCCTCCTCTGATCCCTCATAATCATTCCAGTTAATGGATGCATCTTCCTGCTCCTGATCATCGAGAAATTGTAAGTTAGCAAAGTCCTCTTCTGCGGTTGTCGGTTCATCTGCCCATAGCCCAGATCCACCCCCTCGGATCATGCACAGTTCTCCTGTCTCGGGAAATTCTACACTTAGCCCATTTCGGCTCGTTGATAGGATGTACTTGCTTGGATCATAAGCCCTCTTAGCAAAATTCTGCCCAATCCCAGATTCAACAGACTCGGTCTCTCCCAAAATCCGCCCTGCCCTGCCTTCGACGGTCACCACCATCGGTTCTGGTTGGGTTTTGGAGGTGTCCACCATGCACAAGAAGTCAGTGCAATCGGGGAGGAGCACCTCCGGCTTGGGTAGGTGGGTGGGAGTAATGTAGATGCTAGGATCGTAAGATGCGACCCCAGTCTGGATAAAGTTAATTCTTTTGGGAGGAGGAGCTTGGTTATGTGATGGGAGAGGGTTGGTCGTAACATTGGGTTGGTCGGGAGGTGCAATCACCTGTTTGTCAATAAGATCTTGGATCTCATGACGCAGTCTGTAACAACGGTCGGTGTCATGACCGTGTTGTTGGTGGTATGCACAGTATTTTGACGAGTCATATGAGGGGGGAAGTGGATTTGGTAATGGCTTTGGTTCCAGGGGTTTCAAATGATTCTTTCTGATCAGTATTCCTAGAACTTTGGTCAGAGGCATATATAGTGGAGTAAAGGTTCTTTGGCCTCGGGGTTGGAATCGGCTGTTTTGTGAGTTGCTTCCGGACGCGCCGGAGAATGGTGTGGCAGTCGTGGGTCTTGGAGGGGGAGGGGGAGTGGTGGTGACCATACCAACTTCCGAGGCTCTCGTATTTGCAGCGCCGCTCGGGCCTGCGTTGTTGTTGCGATTGAAGGTCCTCCTTGGTTGTTCTCTGTCCTGGTCAAGCAGTCCTTGTCTCATAGCATCTTCTATTTGCACCCCCATATCGTGTAAATCTGCGAAAGTAGGGAAGGGGACCACAATCATTCTTTGCATTAACTTGGGGTGGAGATTGCGTACAATCATCCGAATTTGATCTCTGTCAGTGGGCCTTAAAGTCATCGTCGACGCCTTTGCCCTCCATCGGATCACAAAGTCCGAGAAAGATTCCTTAGGCTCTTGCCTGGTTGTTTCTAGATCACGGGTTGTGATCTCGATCTGCGTATTATAGGAATATTGTGTGACAAAGGCCTCAGCCATCTCATCCCAGTTTTTCTTCACCTCATCCGATAATCTTGCGTACCAATGGGAGGCCACACCCGACAGGGTTCGGCCGAATAATGAGAGCTTCTGTTGTCGTGTAAGGCCCATTGGCCGCAAGACATCCGCAAACAGTCGGATATGAACCATGGGGTCACCAGTCCCGTCAAAACGGTCTATTTGTGGCATTTTGAACCTATCGGGGAGTGTCACGGCCTCCTCGGTATATCCATCTCCGATATCCGGCATAGCCTTAGCCCCTTGGGATTTCTTAAAGAGTTTCTCCAATTTGCTCAATTTCAGAGCCGTAGGATCAACCTCGTCCTCGGATGGAGAGTCCGGGTGATTGGATGTATGAGCCTTGGACAGTTGTGGTGGAATTGGGGGCGGGACAGGCCCCGTTGGAAGACTTGTGTCCTCTTGCAAAATTTGGACAGCCGGTACAGTATTCGGGGTGTTGGGAGGGACGTCCTGAATAACAGGAGCCTTCTCGGGTAATGGGGCTCCTGCTGGAGGGGGAATTTGTGAGGCAGATGCTGTGTTCTGTTGTTGTAACCTGGTAATCAACTCAGCCTGTTGGGCCATAACTGTGGCCTGCTGTTTGGAGAATTCTGCTTGGCGGGCGGCATCATCGTGCATCTGTTTCATGCTTTCCTGCATCTGGCGCATTAGAGCCTCTATCCCCGATGTATTCTGTTGCTCCATCTGTCTAACAGGTATGTCTATTTCTGCAGCAGTAATTGAGACCTCAGTCCTATAGTCCTCTGATGGAGTAACCCACTGCCTTGACAACCTCTGTTCCGACACACTACGCCTTTTCGGCTTCCTTCTGATAACAGGGGGTAGAGAATAGAACACTGGCTGTCCGTCTATCAGATCCTCAGATCGGTGGAGTCGACGACCTCGTGTCCAAGGTGCTTGGGGAATGCCTGTTGGTTCGGAAGCAATCGTGCTAAAACTGACCTAGCAAAAGATAAATAAAGCGAAAAGGAAATAAATAAACAGATAAACGGGCAGCATAACAACTTAAAACAAAATGCAAGACACACAGTCGGGCATAATCAACACACGGTCAATAAGCTGAAATATACACTGTCCTCAAACACTGATTATCATCCCTGTATCACTGTTCCCCAAAACAGAATCTGATATCCGCAGATAAATAGTCCTCAAACACTGGCTGATGCTCACAGGCTTGATACCCGTAATACAAAACTGATGCCCGCAGGCGTGATGTCGACGATACTGAACTGATGCCCGTAGGCCTGATACTGTCAATACCCTGAACCATAGCCCGCAGGCTTGGTATTCAATACTCATATACTGATCTGATGCCCGCAGGCTTGATGCTGACAATTCTGAACCGATGCCCGCAGGCCTGATGCCCAAACTCATATACTGATACATGCATTCTTGTAGAGACGCACTCTAAAGCACATAACAGATAAGTGAGAGCCAGAACACCCCTATGTTGGGGTAAGGTTTCCCTGTCCTATTTTGTCAGGAGCTAGGGTTTCACTATGCACACAGCGGTTTCAAACAACTTATAAACGGGCAAGCAGCCTGTCCTAATTTGGAATGGTCACTATGGATCCGAATATGCACTAGGCCAAATGGTCAAAGAGGGTGCCCCGGTAAAACCGGGGTTTGTGTTCCCATACTGGCAGAGCCCACAACCGGTCAGCCTTATGGTCATGCCTTGACAAGACAAGCCTCCGGCAAACCGTTCAGGAATAGCAGATGGCAAACACGGTGTCCTAGGCGCACCAATGCAAATGCAATGCAAAGAAACACACAAGTGTGGTCAAAAACAGATATCATGAGTTCGAGTTAAGTTCTCTAAATCCCCAGCAGAGTCGCCAGAAACTGTAACAAGCCCGCGGGGGACCTCGCTACAGCTCGGACTCGGCCTTTCATAGTCACGGTTCTAAGTCTGAACCAAAGAGTCCAAATCTGGCAAATCGTTTTTTGAGAAAAACAGATTTTTGAAAGAAGTGCCAAACATGGACTGCTTTGCCAGATACAGAGTCGCCACCTAAATATTTTATTTTGGGAAATTTAGGAAACCCTGACTCGGTGCCAAAAGGCCACGCGTCCGTCATCACCAAAGTTGCCTCGGCTCGGGAACTTGGGTACGATTGGGGAAGGTCACTTCGTGAGCACCCCCGCTCGCCCGGTCATAGACCGGCCTCTACTAACCATGATATCAATTTTTGAAAACATTGTGAGTTCTTATACCGGTTATTAGCCTAGGTTACTATGTGACGCGCACAGCATATAAGTATAGACCGGGTCGCCCGAATTGGAACAAAACATTTCATGCTTGTTTTTGAAAATGGTTTGTTACCCGCAGGTAGGCTTGAAACATTTTGATGATTCATTCCAATTCAGATAACCCAACCTTCACCCACAGGCACTCAGACAGATATATCAGATAAGCACATAGCTTCATGGTAAGCATGCTATCATGGCATTCACTCACACGCATGCAAGGATGCTAAAGCATAAAAACTTACCGAGTACTCCAAGCCAAAATAGAAACTATATTAGAAATCATGCATGATCCTAAGTATACAGAAATGCCTAATGCATCACATGCGAAAATGTAACTATAGCAGGCTCGGCTATTCTAAGATGGTATATGAGATGCTACAACTAACATGTATTCAACTTGGAATTAAAAATACAATGCAGTTAGTATGATGCGCCGAGCCCGGTGCATGCAATACAGATGAATGATGCAAACATGCTGTCATACTGTATGTTAATTTAAACATGCCCTAATCTAACCATCATAAGCGGATAAATAAAAGGGAGAAAGACGTGGGGTTGGAAGACATACATCACACTCACGCACACTTATTACAGTTGTGCCCTCGCGCAGAGGGTCCGAATAAATATACAGTCCCGAATAAAAGAATATTACAGTCCAAAATATTACAGAATTCTAATTAATTAATGAATTAACTAGAAAGCAAATAAACTGGTGTGCAAGCCAGGGACTGCCTTGCTTCTGATGGATGATGCATGTCCGGATTGTCTTGCGCGGAAATCCACCGGGATGCCCCAATTAGCCTCTGTTTACACCTGTTCCTTGAAAAGCGTGCCAAGTCCCAAAAAGTCGTTGATTCTCCGTTTTGCTGCAACAGAGAGCAGGAAAGGGGCATAGCAATGTATTTTCACAAATATATGCATGTCTCGATCCTCGTGCCACCAATCGTGCATACCGAGGCATGATGGCCGAGGAATCGAAATGCACAACTCTATATAGGATGAATGCACATGAAACTATAGCTAAAACCTAACCCCATCATGGATAATCCGGAGTGTCGGCGACTGGGGGAATAGAGACACATTCCGTCACTCGGAGTACGAAATGTACCTCGTTTCCCGTGTCCGGGCTAACTCTTATTCCGGACACGATGCAACATGCATGATATGCATGAAATGCAACTAAAATATAATCCTAACATACAGAATGCTATGGAACGAGATGCCTCGAAATGCGTGCAAGCGGGCACACAAACCGAGAAAGTGACTGGATGTTGAAAAATGAGATGCCTCGAAGTGCGTGCACACGGGCACGCAAACCGAGGCGATGATAAATACAATGAGAATGAGATGTCTCGAAGTACGTGCACACGGGCACGCAAACCGAGGCAATGCTAAAATGACATGGAAAATGAGATGCCTCGAAATGCGTGCACACGGGCATGCAAACCGAGGCGATGACAGATACGATGAAAATGAGATGCCTCGAAATGCGTGCACACGGGCACGCAAACCGAGGCGATGACAGATATGATGAAAATGAGATGCCTCGAAATGCGTGCACACGGGCACGCAAACCGAGGCGATGACAGATATGATGAAAATGAGATGCCTCGAAATGCGTGCACACGGGCACGCAAACCGAGGCGATGACAGATATGATGAAAATGAGATGCCTCGAAATGCGTGCACACGGGCACGCAAACCGAGGCGATGCTAAAATGATGAAAATGAGATGCCTCGAAATGCGTGCACACGGGCACGCAAAACGAGGCGATGCTAAAATGATACGGAAATGACAAATGGACTTATACCAACATGAGTGAGCCTCGGCCACACTCACATCGGATGCCGATGGCAGAAAATGAAGTGCCTCGAAATGCGTGCACACGGGCACGCAAACCGAGGCAATGCAAATGCAATGCAAATGACATGGAAAATGATAAGTGGACTTATACTAACATGAGTGAGCCTCAGCCACACTCACATAAGATGCCGATGGCAGAAAATGAAGTGCCTCGAAATGCGTGCACACGGGCACGCAAACCGAGGCAATGATAAAATGATGCGAATGACATGGAAAATGATAAATGGACTTATACTAACATGAGTGAGCCTCAGCCACACTCACATAAGATGCCGATGGCAGAAAATGAAGTGCCTCGAAATGCGTGCACACGGGCACGCAAACCGAGGCAATGATAAAATGATGCGAATGACATGGAAAATGATAAATGGACTTATACTAACATGAGTGAGCCTCAGCCACACTCACATAAGATGCCGATGGCAGAAAATGAGGTGCCTCGAAATGCGTGCACACGGGCACGCAAACCGAGGCAATGCAAAATGCAATGAAATATGGCAAAAATGATATGCAAGCATGCTAATGGAATTTCAGCAACAAAATATGGGGGAAAACAGTCCCGAAATGAAGCGAAAAGACATGAAATGTAAGGAAATGACCCGAAATGCAACATTAGGCATCCGAAATGGCCTATAGCCATACTAAACATGCACAACATGGACATGCAATGCAAAGACAGAAGCTAGACAGTCCCAAAAGATGCACTTTCACAGTTATGAACATGGCCAAACAGTAAGCATAGGTAAGGGAAGCATAGCATGCAAGAATGGGGGCCAAAAGAGGGGTAAAGAAGCAAGTGGTATAAGCAAAACTCAAACTGAAAAATTTCCTTCTATAATACTGAAGATGGACCAAAAATATGAACATTTACAGTATATGACAGCCTCAAAATCAGTATACAAACATGCTAAAAATATGATGCAAAATAAGGCTCAAAAGGTACTAAAACATGAAGTGTATAAAACAATCACCAAACAGAAAAAAAGTGTGAATGAAACATGAAGTATAGGCCAAAATAAGACCACTTTCAGTTCGGATCAAGGTCCAAAAACAGAAACCAAGAGGGCTATCACCTTATGCAAAAATGGGGCCAAATAGGGGATTAAACTACAAGTGACACATGGAAACACCAAACAATGTTGAGCCCTTCTCCAATGTTGAAGAGGGGCTCAAAATATGCCTCATATCAGTTTACAACATGCTCGAAAATAAATTGCTCATAGGTCAAAAAAAGCATACAAAATCATGATATACAACATGGTCAATGAAGCAAGTATATTATGGAGGGCTCAATCAAGGTTGAGCCCTTAATGAGAAGTGAAGATGAGCTCAAAATATGGTCCTTTTCAGTTAGGACCGAAGCTTGAAACCAAAAAGAAATGAGGCTTAGAAATAGATCAAAGAAAAGGGTCAAAAGGATCAAAGTGTAACTTACCCTTGAAGATCTAGACTTTGGTTGCTTCTTGGATGGATTTGCTGCTCCTTTGGCCTTCAAGAACCCTTCCTAGCTGCTGGAAATGAGATAGTGGTGGTAGAGCTTGGTGGTATAGAAGGAATGGAGGTTAATGGACTTAGGGTTTTTGAAGAATTGAAGAAGATGAAGATGGAGTTGGCTATGGAGTTCTTAAGATCAAATTTTCTAACCCCCTAGAAGAAGGTCTCCAGCTGGTTATAAGGTCAAGAAAGGGGGTGTAAAAGGGGGGTCAAATGGAGAGGAAAACTCTCTCCCAAAATATCCCCCGGATACAGAAAATATCTGGGGGATATTGCCTCACAGCTGGAAGGGGCACAGTGAGAGGAGCACGGCCGGCCGCTTACTTTTGCTGGAGGTGGCCGGCCGGCCACACCCCCTAGCCGGCCGGCTAGGGGTCAAAAGGGTCAAGCATCTTTTCTGGCCGGCCAGGTATTGGGGAGGTAGGCCTTTGTGTGTACAACACAACCATGTAATTGAAATTCCAAGAAAGTGGGCCCAAGGGGTTCAACAGTGGCTCGGAAAGAGGGGTTCAAAAGGGTCAAGTGACCTTAATGGCCGGCCATGAACTTTTAGTGGCCTCTCAGGTGTGTACATCACAGATATGTGGTTGAAAGTTGGAAACGCTAGCTCTAAGGTATTCAACATTAGCCCGGAAGTAAGGGGTCAAAAGGGTCAAATGACCTTAATGGCCGGCCATGAACTTTTAGGGGCCTCTCAGATGTGTAGATCACAGATATGTGGTTGAAAGTTGGCAACGCTAGCTCTAAGGTATTCAACATTAGCCCGGAAGTTGGAAAAACGGGTGCCGGGAGGCTCGGGAGGAGAGATAACTGGCTGTCGCAACAATTGCTGGCCTCCCACCCTTCAGTGACCTTCCCTGTGATAAAACAGAGGTACCTGCCAAAAATGAGCGAAAACCGTTGCAAAACGAATGTTCCGGAGCCAAAACACGTAGTTCGGGGTCCCGGAAATGGGCTGTTAAGCACCGAAAATCGTATTTGACCTCGAAGTGGGTTTCTCAGCCCTCAGTGTCCCTCAAAATGGATGAAATAGGATGTATGCCAAAAATCAGGGCAATAGGAGATGGTTAAGCGGTCCCGAACCGAGGTACACGGCCTGACGGCTCCGAAAACCGGGAACCGGACTCCGAAATGGGCAAAATGGCCTACGGCCACCAAATGTAGCCTACGGACGTTGAGAGATGGTCTACGGGACCTCTCTCTCCCCTCAGGAAAAGAAACAGAGAAAACCGAGTCTGGTTCGCAAACCGAGACAAGGCACAGAAAAGGGTTCGGGAGTCCGGAGGCAGGGCTCACGGCCGCGACTCTGAAACTTCTGAACAAGCACATTATGCAACATCACCAAGCGCTCAATCGGTGACATCTGAGTCTTAAGGTCGGTCAAAAATGGGGTGTCTACAGAATGTATGTCCTATATTCTGAACTGTATTGTGGCATCCTTAGCACCTACTGTTTACTGTTACTGTGACAGAAATCTCTGTCGGTTCCCTTGTTGGAACCACTACTGTTTACTGATTGATGGCCATCATTACTGTTCGGTCTTTTAAGACCTACTGTTTACTGTACTGTTATGCTAATGGGTGTACCACATATGACTGTACTGACTGAATGACTGAATACTGTTTAAATGAACTGTTTTCATACCGTAAGGACATTCATTCTTAACCTCTTTACGCATTATGTTATTCACTGGGCTTTAGCTCACTGCTTATATATATATGTAGGTGTTTAGACACCAGACCGCGGCTAGGAGCGTCAGGGTTACTCCAGTTTTGTCAAGCCAGCCTATGTGCCTCACTGCGAGGTTCCGAGCTTATCGTGTCAAGGCTTAGGGGTGTTTTACAATTCCCCCTTCTGTACTGTCTTACTGTTTTTGTATAGACTGAATGTTACTGTACTGTTATGCAGGGATGAAGTCCCTGGTCTGAATGATTGTAAATATTGTGCATACTGTTCTGTACTGTTTATGTATAAATGTATGAAAAGTCTTTTTGCATACAGACTGTCACAGCTCATTGGGCATCGTTTATTTACTGTATTGGCTTCCGCCAGGCCTTGTACTCTGTTTTACTGTACTACTGTTCTGTAGGCCTTCGGTAATCTCGGATTACTGGCCGGTTACGGTGCTAAACCCATAGGGCCGGGTTTGGGTCGTGACAAGAATGGTCACTATGGATTCTGAATATGCACTAGGTCGAATGGTCAAAAGGGTGCCCCGGTAAAAATCGGGGTTTGTAGTCCCATCGTGGCAAAGCCCGTAATCGGTTAGCCTTATGGCAAGCTTCTCAAAGCGAGCCTCCGGCAAACCGTTTAGGAATAGCAGATGACAAATACGGTGTCCTAGGCGCACCAATGCACATGCAATGTAAAGAAACACATGAGTGTAGTCAAAACAAGATATCATGAGTTCGAGTCAAGTTCTCTAACTCCCCAGCAGAGTCACCAGAAACTGTGGACGCGCCCTCGGGCTTTATGCTACCACAGTTCGGACTTGATGTCACGGTTCTGAATCTAATCTCATAAAGTGCAATGCAAGATCGATAAATAACCAAAGAGTCCAAATCCGGCAAATCGTTTTGGAAAACAGATTTTAAGAAAGAAGTGCCAAACATGGACTGCTTTGCCAGATACAGAGTCGCCACCTGAATATTTTATTTTGGGGGAATTTAGGAAACCCTAACTCGCGCCTAAGGCCACGTGTCCGTCATCACCAAAGTTGCCTCGGCTCGGGAACTTGGGTACGATTGGAGAAGGTCAGCTATGAGCACCCCCGCTCACCCGATCCGAAGATCGGCGTGTACTAAGCATGATATTTTGTTTTGAAAACATATGTGTTCTTATTCCAGTTAATTAGCTAGAATTTACTATGTGATGCGCACAATACACAAGTATAGACTAGATCGCCTTATTTGGAACAAAGCATCGCATATCCGTTTTGTTTTGAAAAATGGTTTGAAGTTTGCTACTCGTAAGTAGGCTAAAACACGGGTTTCGAAAAATTATTCAAATTCAAGCAACCCAACCTTCACCCATAGGCATTCAGGCAGTTATATCACATAAGCACATAGCTTCATGGTAAGCATGCTGCCATGTTAACACTTACACGCATGCAAGATGCTAAAGCATAAACACTCACAGTGTACTCCAAGCCAAAATGAGAACATGTTAGTAATCAAATGTATGATCCAAGTCCATGTTAAGATGGCTAATGCATCGCAGGCAAAATGCAACTAGAATAGGCTCGGCTAATCTAAAGTGGCATATGAGATGCGACAATTCGATACATGTATTCAAGTTGGAATTTAAATACAATGCAGTTAGTATGATTAACTGCGCTGAGTCCGGTGCATGCAATACAGATGAATGATGCAAACATGCATAGCATAAGGATGCTAATTGAAACGTGCCCTAGAACTAACCATCGTAAGCGGTTAAGTAAAAAGGAGAAAGAAGTGGAGGTTAGAAGACATGTATCACACACACACATGCTTATTACACAATTGCGCCCTCTCGGGGGGGGGGACCGAAAGAATAATACAAATCAAATAATTAACTAACTAGCGAGCTAACTAATTATTACACAATACTTAATTAATTAAATGAATTAATTAAGCTAAGAAAGCAGTAAAGAGGCCTCGAGAAGAGGGATGAATGCGTGCACGCTCGGCTCTGCTTGGAAATCCATCGCCATACTCATGCTGCCTCTGTCTACATTGATCTGTACTTCTGAAAACTTCACAAGTCCCAAGGAAGCTTCAGAATAACTCCCTGAACACTGTGGGATGTCACCGACCAAGAGGTGAGGCCACCGGCCATGGGAAATTGGTCATCGACCATAAATGGGGCTCTAGGCCAAACATTTGTAGCTGGCCGGCACTGAAGATGGTCGGCCGACCATCTTTTCCTGCAAAATCCTGTTTTGCTGCAGCAGAGGATAGACAGAACATGGCAATGCATTTTCAAAGCAATGTTTGCACCACCACCCTCCTTATCATGTTTGAGACTCAAAGGAGTATGGTTCTCGACCCTCGGGCTAACAATCACGCATTTCAATGCATGATGGCCCAAGGTGCCAAGTGTGCAAATCAATATGAAATGAAATGCATATAACATGTAAGGGGCCCCAACCTCTATCATGGTTGATCAAGAGGCAAGGGATGCATGCTCGATGCTATGCAACCTAAACATGCGAGCATACTAGTGCAAAATGAGCATACAAGCAACAATGTTACACAAGGCAATTAGCATATGACAATATGGAAAGACAAGCATACAAACAAGCATGTGACTTCATTCAATCATGTAATAACATGTGAGGCAAACATGTAACAACATGTTAAGCAACGTAAAACCAAAAGAATGCATGCCAAATGCACTATCGCTCAAGCGTGCAACAACATATTAATAGGCTAAGTATGCAACAACATGCAAGGCAAGCATGCAACAACATGCGGAATAGTCTTACACCAAGATGGACAGCTCTCTAATAGGTCCAAAATAAGGGACAAGGGACAAAACCACATACAAACATGCATGCTAATGGCCCATCACTTTAAGCACAAAAGGGCAACCTTTAAGCACACTTAAAAGGAATGAAAAGCATGCAAATGTGACAACATTACATGCTCTGAAATGAAGCTAGGAGTGATGCCAAATCACATAAACAAGTCAAGCATGGCATGCTCAAAACTGAAGCCTAAGACTAGTCGAGGGACTTGAACCAAAACTACACAAGACAAAGAGCATATGGCAAGTATGACCCAAAACAGTCCTAAATCATGCTAAAGTGAGCCTAAAACATGCCATGACCAAAGCCAAAACAAGCTAAAACAAAGGGGTAAAATCATGAGGCATGCAAGGCCCTCAAAGAGGTGTTACACTACACCTAATACAACCAAACATGGCATGATTTAATCAATCCAAAACAGAGTTATGACATGTCAAAATGAGCCCAAACACCCACTTAGATGGCATCCCAATGACCTATGCATGATGGCATACACAATGACACATTCATGAGGCATAAAACACAAACTCTTTAAGACATTAAAGGAGTGATAAGTGTAAATTTATAAGCATGAAATATGGACTGAAATAACATTTTAAGTGATGCCAAACAACTGAAATGATCCACATAGAGCATGCTAGCAACTTGGACACTCAAGGCTAACAAGTTAGATTACATGGTAGCTATACAAAGTAAGTCATGGATGACTAAAACAACCAAAATCAGAGCTCAAGCATGCTATAACAAGCCTAAAAGCTTCATGGAGTTGAGCCAAAATCATGCTAAAAACACATGTTACAACATGATGCATGTTAAGGCCAAATCATGGGATTACAAACAAGTGTATGAAGCATACATGGCATGTCTAAACCAACTCAAAACAGAGGTGTATCATGGAAAAACAAAGCCTAATACATGCTGAAATGAAGCTAAAACAAACTAAACATACATGCTACCTCATAAGCCATTTATGCAAGCATTAAAGACAACAAGGAGAGGGGATGACCCTCTCCTTTTTATAACCTCAAAACCACCTCTCCACCACTAAAAATCCTTTGGATTTTAGTAGTAGAGAGGTCATGCAAAGACCAAAACAATGGCCAAAAGGTATGGCCTAAAACAAGGCCTAACAAGGCCTTGGAGGGGGAAAAAAACCCCAAACCTCAAAGTGACCTTAAACAAAGTTCTAAAACACATAAAATCAGAACTTTTATCAGTTATAGTCGAAGCTTAAAACAATAAGTAAGATAGGCTAAAAGCTAGTGTAAAAATGGGGAATAAAGAAGGTAGGTTCTCACCTTTGAAGAACCTCTTCAAGAACACCACTCCAGCACCTTCCTTTGGTCAAAACCAGTCCAAGAACCCTAACAACAACCTTCTAAGGCCTCAACAACCCAAGGATGGTGGAATGCTAGGTGTTCTAGTGCAAAAGTAAGACAAAACTCACCTTAGGGCGCAAAATAAGACCAAACCAAGAAAAATAGATACAACACTATATCTATCCTCTCTAACCCTAATTTTCTGAACCTTGGAGGAGGGAGGAGGGGCACCCTCTTTATAGAGGCTCAAATCCTAAGGCTTCCAAGAGAAGCCAAGCAAGGAGCAAATCCCTCCATACACGTGTATGGAGGGGGGTAATGTGGATGCTAGCTGGAAAAATAGATGGAAAGGGGTCGGCTGGAAAATATGCCTGATTTACCAACAAAAATGGCCAGCCGACCAAAAACATTGCCGACCGACCAAAATATTTGGCCGGTAGCAAGAAAATAAGGCTGGTGGCCTCAAGCCAAGGCCGGTGGCCTCAAGCCAAGGCCGGTGAGGTGTAGGGATGGCCAACAAGCCATTCCCTGCCCTCATAAGCAAAAACACAAGTGTTTGGTGCACAGCCAAACACAAAACAAACAAGTCGAGAGGTCTTGAGGCAAGGCACGTGACCGAAACCTCCGAGAACTCAAGACGAACACGAACATGGATGATCACCGAGTGTTCAAACGGTGACGTCCAAGTCTTGAGGACGGTCAAAAATGGGGTATCTACAGTGTTCAAGAACAACAAGGCCCTCTTTCACTAACTCTCAAATGAAATGATGACGAATGTCAATGTGTTTGGTGCGAGAGTGTTAAATAGGATTTTTAGAAATGTTAATGGCACTTGTGTTATCACAGAAGAGGGTAAGAGTGTTCTGGTCTATACCTTAATCATGAAGCATTTGTTTCATCCATAATATTTGGGCACAACAACTCTCTGCAGCAATGTACTCAGCCTCAGCGGTCGAAAGAGAGATGGCATTTTACTTTTTACTATGCCAGGCAACCAAATTATTCGCAAGGTAAAAACACCCCTAGATGTGCTCTTATGATCATCAGCACACCCTGCCCAATCGACATCACAAAAACCAGTGATTTCAACTATAGTGTCGGTCGAGGACCAAATCCCATAACCCAATGTCCCATTAACATACTTAATGATGCGTTTGACTGCAAGAAGATGAGACTCTTTAGGACAAGCTTGGTAGTAGGCGCAAACACCTATACTAAATGCAATGTTATGACGACTGGCTGTGAGGTACAAGAGACTCCATATCATACTCCTATAAAGGGTAGGATCAATATTAGTACCAGAGGAATCTTTAAAAATGTGAAGACTGGTGCTCATGGGAGTGCGTGCATGTTTGGCTGACTTGAGACCGAACTTTGACACAAGGTTTTTGGCATACTTAGTCTGAGAAACAAACATACTCGAAAGAGACTGTTTAATTTGAAGACCTAAGAAATAAGACTATTCTCTCATCATGCTCATCTCAAACTCATGTGTCATGCAATCCAAAAAATATTTCACAAGATGATCAGCAGTGGATCCAAACACAATGTCATCAACATAAATCTCAGCAACAAGTATATGAGACTTAGTATGTTTCACAAATAAAGTCTTGTCCATACTATCCCTTTGAAAACCGTTATCAACAAGAAAGGTAGCAAGTCTATCATACCAAGCTCGAGGGGCTTGTTTCAACCCATACAAAGCCTTGTCTAACTTGTAGACATGGTTTGGACATTTAGGGTCCTCAAACCCTTTTGGTTGCTCAACAAAAGCCTCTTCTTTCAAGTACCCATTCAGAAAGACACTTTTCACATCCATTTGAAACAATTTGAACCCAAAAAAGCATACAACACCAAGTAAAATACGAATAGATTCGAGACGTGCAACTGGGGCAAACGTCTTATCTAGTTAATACTCTCTATTTGAGTACAACTTTAAGCAACCAACCTAGCTTTATTTCTAACCACAGTACCATTCTCATCAGATTTATTTTTAAAGATCCACTTAGTACCTATCACATTCATGTCTCTAAGTCTGGGAACAAGAGTCCAAACTTTGTTACGTTCAAATTGACGTAGCTCTTTATGCATAGCATTGACCCAACTATCATCTAGTAAGGCCTCTTTTATATTCTTAGGTTCAATTAATGAAACATAACACATGTGAGATACCTCTTCCTGAATTTGTCTTCGGGTTTTCATTCGATCTGAGACACTTCTAATCACTTATTGAGTCGGATGATTCAGTTTCACCATTGCTGATGATTTGAGTTCTAGACTTGTAGTGACAAGAGCATCAGAAGTGGTGTCTCTTTGTGCACTCTTTGGACTTGGACTCACCTTAGAAGTTGGTGCTGGCTCACCTTCTTGAGCTTGGTCCTCTGCTTTTCCTTAACTTTGTGGTTCAGTATCCAGGATTGGAGACTCACCATTTTCTTCCTTATTTAACGCTGAAGTAGGAGAACCTGTGTCATCTATAACCACATTGATCGATTCTATTAAAGTCAAAGTACGCAGGTTATAGACATGAAAAGCTCTAGTTGAGGTTGAATACCCTAGAAAAATACCTTCATCACTTGGGAGTCAAATTTTCCCAAGGGCTCTCTATCTTTGAAAATATAACATTTACTCCCAAAAGTTTTGAAGTATTTTACATTAGGTTTTAATCCATTCCACAATTCATATGGAGTTTATAAAATGCTGGGCCTTAAATATACACGATTTACAACATAAACAACAGTATTTAAGATTTCAACCTAAAACTTTGGAGGAACTTTCTTACTAAGGAGCATGACCCCAGCCATCTCTTGAACAACCCCGTTTTTTCTCTCAACAACTCCATTTTGTTGTGGAGTGATCGGTGCATAAAATTCATGCTTAATTCCATGCATATCACAAAAATCTGAAAACGAACTATTTTCAAACTCATGACCATGATCAGTTCAGATCCTTATGATACGCCCAATAGAAACACTCTATTCATTTTGGATTTTAAGGACTAAGGCCTAGAAAGCATCAAACGTATCTGTAGACACCCCATTTTTGACCGACCTTAAGACTCAGACGTCACCAATTGAGCGTTTGGTGATGTAGCATATTGTGCTCGTTCTGAGGTTGCGGAGTCTCGGCTATGAGCCTTGCCTCCAGACTTCGGGGCTCTTTTGTGCTTTGCCTCGGTTTGTGAACTGGGTCCTATTTTCCCTATTTTCTCTTCTCGAAGGGAGGGAGAGGTCTCATAGACCATCTCTCAGTGGCCGTAGGCTATGCTTCGTGGTCGTAGGCCATTTTTCCCGTTACTAGACAGAGGTCAAAAAACGCACAGTGTACCAGTACAGAGGTTGTCAGATCAGTGGTCCTTAAGGAATCGGGCAGAGATTTTTGAGTCTACTATAGAGACAGACATACCAGTTGTTTAGTTAGTTCAGGACAGTATGACAGGTCTGGAAGAGATGATGCGTCACCTTTAGGAGAGTATGCAAGCCATGCAGCAGGATGTTGCTTGTCAAGCAGAAGTGGCTGCACGCCAGGCCGAGGTCATGGCCCAACAGGCAGAGTCAATTGCCAGGCGACAGCAGCAGCCTGAAGCATCTGCTTCACACCTAGTTCCTTCCCCACTGTAGACACCCCATTTTTGACCGCCCTTAAGACTTGGGCACTACTGATGGTTTGCTCGGTGTTGAGAGATGTGCAGGGCAAAGAATCAGTTTCTTCGGCTAGAAGAGAGGCAAATCTTTCAAAACACTTTGTTTAGGTTTTTGGAGTTGAAGAAAAGAGGAAAGGAGAGGAGAAAACTAGTTTGGGAGAAGTTCGGCATGAATCCGGGTAGAAGCGAGTCGAGCAGCCCTCGCTGAATCGGGCTTATCTGTTTGTACGCTTGGAGTTTAGCTATGGGGCCACCACCGTCGGAAAGCTTACTTCTGGGGCTTCATTTTGCACTCAAGAATCTCCTAGAGCCAAGTCCGGGTGGGGGAGATATGGTCAGTTGAAGTTGGGCATCATCCCTGTTGGATCGAATCTGCGCGGCTTCACGAAAAAGGGCATAACTTTTTGTACAGAATGAATTTTAATGCAAGGTTTGCGCCATTGGAAAGCTAACTTCCGGGGCTTCAATTTGAACACCAACCAGCCGTTTTTTGACCTTACCGGCCATCCACCGGCACTATATTTATCCGACCGGCCAGTATAAATTGCAGGTCGGCAATATATTGTGCCGACCGGCCATTTATTTTGCCGATGACCTCCTTTCATGGCCGATATGCCCCTTTTTCATCCCTCAAGCATGGTGCATGCCAGCTGTGCCAGCTGGGATGCACAAACCCTACTCCACGTGCATATATGTGGCTATCTTGCACCCTTTGCACACCCTTTGGCCCCTTTTCTTGCACCCTTTGCTCAAGGCTTCTTGAGGAAGCCTTGACCCCTTATCTTGGCTTCCTCAAGAAGCCTACCAGCTGTCCAAGCTTCTCCAATAAGCCTTGACCTCCCCTTTAAACCCCTTTGACCCTTTGAAGCTTGTCTTAGAAGCTTAGGATTGCCTATATAAGGAAGCCATCCTCCTCCATTGTTTTGGGTCAGCAAAAACCAGACCTAATACATACATATAACATATATATCACCTTCTCTCTCTATATCTCCCTCTCTCTCTACATTTGGGTGTGTTAGAGTGATCAAACATCCTTGTTCTTGGGCCATTTCTTCATCAACTCATAGCACAAGGCATCCAACGCCCATTCCAGTAGCTTGAGGCTGTTCTATAGAGCTTAGGAGCACCTAAACTTGGTCCAAGAGGTGCTGGTTCATTGGTCTACAAAGGTGAGTCCTCTTCTTTCCTTTTCTAGCCTATTCTTGCATCATATCTAAGCCATAGTTGCTTGCATCTTTCGGCTCCGACACAAACTGTAAATCATCATATTTTGAGGTCCTCTTCATGTTTGATTGAGGACCTCTTGCTATTTGAGGACAGTAGCTTGCACTTGCTTCAATATCCTCCTTGAATGCCACAATCTTGCATAGAATTTTTGGCTTGTGTGTGATCTGTTTTAGAGCCTGATGTAAACTGAAAATAGGCTTATTTTGAGCCCCTCTTCAACATTAAAGAAGGGCTCAACACTGTTTGGGACCTCCATGCTATACTTGCCTTTATACCCTCTTTTGGTCCCCATTTTTGCATGCTTTGGCAGCCCATTGTGCTTCCGTTTTTGATCTTTTTAAAGGCCTAGAAAAGGTCTTATTTTGACCTTATTAACATGTTTTATTAAGGGTCTTTGGCTGTTTGTTGAATATTTTGCACACTTTGTGTTATAGCCTCTTTTTGAGCCTCATTTTGCATTGCATTTCTAGCATGTTTGTATACTGTTTTTGGGTTTTTACAGTTCTGTAAAGTGGCTTATTTTGGGCCCCTCTTCAATGTTGTTGAAGGGCCCTAACCTGTTTGGAGTTAGCAGCTGTGAGTTGCTTCATAACCTCATGTTTAGGGCCATTTTTGCATGCCATTGTTGCCCTATCTTTGCTTGTTGTTTGGCCATGACTTGTACTAGAAAAATGCTTATTTTGAGGCTGCCTTGCTTCTGTATTTTCATTCCATGTACCAATTATGCATGCTTTGTATAGCTGTAAGCCATTTCACGTACTTAATCTTGTATTTCGGGAGAAATTCCATGCATCGGGTGTGTTTTCGCCTCATTTCGGGGCTGTTTTCCCCCACACTTCAGTGCTGAAATTCCACTAGCATGTTTGCATATCATTTCCATGCTTTTGCATTGCGTATGCCATTGCCTCGGTTTGCGTGCCCGTGTGCACGCATTTCGAGGCACTTCATTTTCTATCCATCGGCCTCTTATGTGAGTGTGGCTGAGTCTCTCTCATGTTAGTATAAATCCATGTTGCATTCTATATGCCATTTTAGCCATTGCATTGCATATGCCATTGCCTCGATTTGCGTGCCCGTGTGTACGCATTTCGAGGCACTTTATTTTCATCTTATGGCCACTGATGTGGGTGCGGCTGAGGTCCACTCACATTGGTGTAAGTCCACCTTGCATTGTGTATGCCATGTTTCAAAGCGTTGCGCATGTTATGTTGTTAGCATTGTGTATGCCATGTAGTTGCATAGCATGCTTGTATTCTTGTTTGCATACCTAGGTTGCATTGCATTGGCATGCATGCCTTGCCTCTTGATCATGTGATAGAGGTTGGGCTTTAGTTTGTTTGATTGGTTTGCATTTCATTTGACATGAAAGTTGCATACTTGATTCCTTGGGCCATCATGCATGGAAATGCGTGATTGGTGGTCCGAGAATCGAGGCACATGCCCCTTTGAGTCATTACCATGATAAGGGACATGAATGGTGCATATATGCATTGAATTGTGCTGCCATGCTTTGCTTTGCACTCTGTTGCTGTCAATTGCAGGTTCTGCAGACATTCCTTGCCGACCGGCAGTATATATTGCCGACCGGCAGTAAACAAGCAGCCGATGAATTCATCTTGTGCCGGTGACTACACCACACTGCCGGTGGCAATTCTACTCAGCTGGTGGAACTCCTCAGTGTCCAAGGAAGCAGTCCTAAGGTTTTGGTAGCCTTCAGAGGAGCAGAGGAAAGAAAACAGAGGCAGCCTATGCATGGCGGCGCATTTCCCGAGGCGGTTTACCTGTTTTCCTAGATTAGTTAATTTGTTAATTAATTAATTAATTTGTAATATTTATTTGGTCCCTCCGAGCGAGGGCATATTTGTAATAAGTGTGCGTGCGTGTGATGTATGCCTTCCAACCCCACTTCTTTCTTCCCTTTTATTTACCTGCTTATGATGGTAGATTAGGGCACATTTATTTTAGCATACCTTATGCTATGCATGCGTGCATTCATGCATTTGTTGACATGCATCAGGCTCGGCACATCATGCTAACTGCATTTGTACTTTAATTTCAAAATTGAATACGTGCATCAATTGATTGCATCTCACATGCCATGCTTAGGTTAGCCAAGCCTACTTCAATTGCATCCCGTATGTGTTGCATTAGTCAATCTAACATGAACTAGGACATGCATGTTTGCTAACTAGTTTATTATTTTGGCACGGAGTACGATGTAAGTGTTTATGCTTTAGCATCCCGCATGCGTGTGAGTGTTGCCATGACAGTATGCTTAACATGTGGCTAGATGCTTATGTGTTATAAATTGTTTGAATGCCTGTGGATGGAGGTTGAATTACCTAAATTGGAATAATGCATTAAAACTGTGAGTTTTAAGCCCACTTGAGGGTGGCAAAATCTGTATTTTAGCCTACTTGCGAGTAGCAAACCATTTTCAAAACAAACATGAAATGTTTTGTTCCAATTTGGGCGATTTGGTCTATACTTGTTTGCTGCGCGCATAACATAGTAATTCTAGGCTAATAATTGGTATAAGAACACATAAACGTTTTCAAAATCAAATATCATGGTTAGTAGAGGCCGGTCTTCGGACCGGGCGAAAGGGAGTGCTCATAGCTGACCTTCCCCGATCGTACCTGTAACAAGCCCTCGGGGGACCTCGCTACAGCTCGGACTCGATTTGTGTAGTCACGGTTCTAAGTCTGAACCAAAGAGTCCAAATCCGGCAAATCGTTTTTGAGAAAACAGATTTTTGAAAGAAGTGCCAAACATGGACTGCTTTGCCAGATACAGAGTCGCCACCTAAATATTTTTTTAATAGGAAATTTAGGAAACCTTGACTCGGTGCCAAAGGCCACGTGTCCGTCATCACCAAAGTTGCCTCGGCTCGGGAACTTGGGTACGATTGGGGAAGGTCACTTCGTGAGCACCCCCGCTCGCCCGGTCATAGACCGGCCTCTACTAACCATGATATCAATTTTTTGAAAACATTGTGAGCTCTTATACCGGTTATTAGCCTAGGTTACTATGTGATGCGCACAGCATACAAGTATAGACCGGGTCGCCCGAATTGGAACAAAACATTTCATGCTTGTTTTTGAAAATGGTTTGCTACCCGCAGGTAGGCTTGAAACATTTGATGTTTTACTCCAATTCAGATAACACAGCCTCCACCCACAGGCATTCAGGCAGTTAAATCATGTAAGCACATAGCCTCATGGTAAGCATGCTGTTCATGGCAACACTCACACGCATGCAAGGATGCTAAAGCATAAAACTTACCGGGTACTCCAAGCCAAAACAAAAACTGTATTAGAAATCATGCATGATCCTAAGTATATAGAAATGCCTAATGCAACGCATGCAAAATGCAACTATAGCAGGCTCGGCTATTCTAAGATGGTATATGAAATGCTACAACTACCATGTATTCAATTTGGAATTGAAAGTACGATGCAGTTAGTATGGTGCGCCGAGCCCGGTGCATGCAATACAGATGAATGATGCAAACATGCTGTCATACTGTATGCTAATTTAAATATGCCCTAATCTAACCATCATAAGCGGATAAATAAAAGGGAGAAAGACGTGGGGTTGGAAGACATACATCACACACACGCACACTTATTACAGTTGTGCCCTCGCGCAGAGGGTCCAAATAAATATACAGTCCAAATATTACAGTCCCGAATAAAAGAATATTACAGTCCAAAAATATTACAAAATTCTAATTAATTAATGAATTAACTAAGAAAGCAAATAAAACTGGCGTGCAAGCCAGGGACTGCCTTGCTTCTGATGGATGATGCATGTTCGGATTGTCTTGCGCGGAAATCCACCGGAATGCCCCAATTAGCCTCTGTTTACACCTGCCTTGAAATGCGTGCCAATTCCCAAAAAGTTGCTGACTCCTGATTTTGCTGCAACAGAGAGCAGGAAAGGGGCATAGCAATGTATTTGCACAGATATATGCATGCCTCGATCCTCGTGCCACCAATCACACATACCGAGGCATGATGGCCGAGGAGTCGAAATGCACAACTCAATATAGGATGAATGCACATGAAGCTACAGCTAAAACCTAACTCCATCATGGATAATCCGGAGTGTCGGTGACTGGGGAATTGAGGCACATTCCGTCACTCGGGGTACGAAATGTACCTCGTTTCCCGTGCCCGAGCTAACTCCTATCCCGAACATGATGCAATATGCATGATATGCATGAAATGCAACTAAAATGCAATTCTAACATGCACAGAATGCTATGAAAATGATCTGCCTCAAAATGCGTGCACTCGGGCACGCAAACCGAGGCGACAGTATGCAATCTAAGATACAATCTAGTATGCACAATGCTATGAAAATGAGGTGCCTCGAAGTGCGTGCACACGGGCACGCAAACCGAGGAAATGACATGTGTCTCGAAATGCGTGCACGCGGGCACGCAAATCGAGGCGATGGTAGAAACAATGCGAATGAGATGCCTCGAAGTGCGTGCACACGGGCACGCAAACCGAGGCGATGATAGCAACAATGTGAATGAGGTGCCTCGAAGTACGGGCACGCAAACTGAGGCGACGATAGAAACAATGTGAATGAGGTGCCTCGAAGTGCGTGCACGCGGGCACGCAAACCGAGGCAATGATATGTGTCTCAAAATGCGTGCACGCGGGCACGCAAACCAAGGCGATGGTAGAAACAATGCGAATGAGATGCCTCGAAGTGCGTGCACACGGGCACGCAAACCGAGGCGATGATAGCAACAATGTGAATGAGGTGCCTCGAAGTGCGTGCACACGGGCACGCAAACCGAGGCGACGATAGAAACAATGTGAATGAGGTGCCTCGAAGTGCGTGCACACGGGCACGCAAACCGAGGCGACGATATGTGTCTCGAAATGCGTGCACGCGGGCACGCAAACCGAGGCGATGATATGTGTCTCGAAATGCGTGCACGCGGGCACGCAAACTGTGGCGATGATATGTGTCTCGAAATACGTGCACGCGGGCACGCAAACCGAGGCGATGATATGTGTCTCGAAATGCGTGCACACGGGCACGCAAACCGAGGCAATGATATGTGTCTCGAAATGCGTGCACGCGGGCACGCAAACCGAGGCAATGGCGGAATGCAATGGAATGACATGGAAATGACAAATGGGCTTATACCAACATAAGTGGGCCTCAGCCACACTCACATCGGATGCCGACGGATAAAAATGGAGTGCCTCAAAATGCGTGCACACGGGCACGCAAACCGAGGCAATGATGAAATGTGATGAAATGACATGAAAATGACAAATGGGCTTATACCAACATGAGTGAGCCTTAGCCACACTCACATAGGATGCCGGCGGATAAAAATGGAGTGTCTCGAAATGCGTGCACACGGGCACACAAACCGAGGCAATGATGAAATGTGATGAAATGACATAGAAATGATATGCAAGCATTCTAACAGAATTTCAGCAACAAAATATGGGGGAAAACAGTCCCGAAATGAAGCGAAATGACATGAAATGCAAGGAAATGTCCCGAAATGCGACATTAAGCACCCGAAATGGCCTATAGCCATGCCAAACATGCACAATATGGACATGCAATGCAAAGACAGAAGCTAGACAGTCCCAAAAGATGCACTTTCACAGTTATAAACATGGCCAAACAGCAAGCATAGGTAAGGGAAAAACAGCATGCAAGAATAGGGGCCAAAAGAGGGGTAATGAAGCAAGTGGTACAAGCTAAACCCAAACTGAAAAATTTCCTTCTACAACACTAAAGATGGACCAAAAATATGAACATTTACAGTATATGGCAGTCTCAAAATCAGTATACAAATATGCTAAAAATGTGATGTAAAATGAAGCTCAAAAGGTGCTAAAACATGAAGTATACAAAATAATCACCAAACAGAAAAAAAGTGTGAATGAAACATGAAGTATAGGCCAAAATAAGACCACTTTCAGTTCGGACCAAGGTCCAAAAACAGAAGCAAAGAGGGCTATCAACTCATGCAAAAATGAGGCCAAATAAGGGATTGAACTACAAGTGACACATGGAGACACCAAACAAGGTTGAGCCCTTCCCCAATGTTGAAGAGGGGCTCAAAATAAGCCTTATATCAGTTTACAACATGCTCGAAAATAAATTTCTCATGGGTCAAAAATAGCATGCAAATTTATGACATACAAGATGGTCAATGAAGCAAGTGTATTATGGAGGGCTCAAATAGGGTTGAGCCCTTAATGAGAAGTGAAGATGAGCTCAAAAGATGGCCCTTTTCAGTTAGGGCCGGAGCTTGAAACAAAAAGGAAGTGAGGCTTAGAAATGGATCAAGAAAAAGGGTCAAAAGGGTAAAAGTGTAACTTACCCTTGAAGATCCGAATTTTTGTTGCTTCTTGGATGGATTTGCAGCTTCTTTAGCCTTCAAGAATCCCTCCTTGCTGCTGGAAATGAGATGGTGGTGGTAGAGCTTGGTGGTGTAGAAGGAATGAAGGTTATGGACTTAGGGTTTTTTGAAGAATTGAAGAAGAAGAAGATGGAGGTGGCTATGGAGCTTTGAAGAAAAGTTTTTCTAACCCTTGTAGAGGAGGCCATCAGCTGGTTAAAAGGGCCAAAAGGGGGTGTAAAAGGTGGGGGAAATGGAGAGGAAAACTCCCCCACAAAATATCCCCCGGATACAGAAAATATCTGGGGGATATTGCCTAACAGCTGGAAAGGGTACAGTGAGGAGAAGCAGGCCGGCCTCTCACTTTTACTGGAGGTGGCCGGCCGGCCACACCCCCTAGCCGGCCGGCTAGGGGTCAAAAGGGTCAATGATATTTTCTGGCCGGCCAGATACTGGGGAGGTACTCCTATGTGTGTACAACACAACCATGTGGTTAAAAGTCTGAGAAAGTGGGTCCAAGGGGTTCAACATTGGCTCGGAAAGAGGGGTTCAAAAGGGTCAAGTGACCTTAATGGCCGGCCATGAACTTTTAGTGGCCTCTTAGGTGTGTACATCACAGATATGTGGTTGAAAGTTCGAGGAAAAAGGTCCAAGGGGTTCAACATTAGCCCGGAAGAAAGGGGTCAAAAGGGTCAGGTGACCTTAATGGCCGGCCACCAACTTTTAGTGGCCTCCCAGATGTGTAGATCACAGATATGTGGTTGAAAGTTGACAACATTAGCTCCAAGGCATTCAACATTAGCCCGGAAGTTGGAAAAACGGGCGCCGGGAGGCTCCGGAGGAGAGATAACTGGTTGCTGCAACAATTGCTGGCCTCCCACCCTTCAGTGACCTTCCTCGTGGTAAAACAGAGGTGCCTGCCAAAAATGAGCAAAAACCGATGCAAAACGAACGTTCCGGGGCCAAAACACGCAGTTCGGGGTCCCGAAAATGGGCTGTTAAGCACCGAAAATGGTATTCGACCTCGAAGTGGGTTTCTCAGCCCCCAGTGTCCCTCAAAAGGGAGAAAATAAGATGTATGCCAAAAATCAGAGCAACAGGAGATGGTTAAGCGGTCCCGAACCGAGGCACATGGCCTGACGGCTCCGAAAACCGGGAACCGGACTCTGAAATGGGAAAAATGGCCTACGGCCACCAAATGTAGCCTGCGAACATTGAGAGATGGTCTACGGGACCTCTCCCTCCCCTCAGGAAAAGAAACAGAGAAAACCGAGTCTGGTTCGCAAACCGAGACAAGGCACAGAAGAGGGTTCGGAAGTCCGGAGGCAGGGCTCGCAGCCGCGACTCTGAAACTTCTGAACGAGCACGTTATGCAACATCACCGAGTGCTCAACTGGTGACGTCTGAGTCTCAAGGTCGGTCAAAAATGGGGTGTCTACAGTACCCAAGCTCCCGAGCCGAGACAAACTCCGGTGATGACGGACATGTGGCCTTCGGCACCGAGTCAGGGTTTCCTAAATTCTCCCATAAAAAAAAATATTTAGGTGGCGACTCTGTATCTGGCAAAGCAGTCCATGTTTGGCACTACTTTTTCAAAAAATCTGTTTTCTCAAACGATTTGCCGGATTTGGACTCTTTGGTTCAGATTAAGAACCGCGACAACAAAAATCGAGTCCGAACTGTAGTAGCGAGGTCCCTCTCCGCGGGCGCGTCTACACCCACCTAGAGTTCCCATACTCGGGGAGACCGCCAACGTCCAGGAAAATACGGACGTTCCAACGGGGCCAGCTCCGCTCGTAATCCTACCCTAACTATCTAAAGCACCCACCAATCTAGTTGATTCACCGTTTGAGTTCGAGGTGGATCCAACGGCGCTAAAAGTGAGCAAGCTAGAAAAGCTTTTCAAGAAGTCTCAAGGCGTGAAATCCATTTCGGATATAGAGGATGGGTACACCGACTCGGCCGTGACGCTGCCAAACCAGTTTAAAATGCCGCACATTGACCGCTTTGATGGATCTAGAGATCCTATGGTGCACCTACGGCTGTTTTCAGATATCCTAAGGCCAATAGGCCTCACCAGACTACAGAAGCTTTCCCTGTTTGGCCGGACCCTGTCGAGTGTAACGGCCATTTGGTATGCAAAACTAGAGGACTCCGTTAAGAGAAGTTAGGAGGAGATGGCTGAGGCCTTCATAGCTCAATACTCCTACAATACACAGATCGAGGTCACAACTCGTAATCTCGAGACAACCAGGCAAGAGCCGAAAGAGAGTTTCTCTGACTTTGTGACCCGTTGGAGAACTAAAGCCTCGATGATGACCATTAGGCCCGTTGACAAAGATCAGATTTGGATGGTTATGCGCGACCTCCAACCCAAGCTCATGCAAAAGATGATCGTCCTCCTCTTGCCCACCTTTGCAGATCTACATGGGATTGGAGTGCAGATCGAGGACGCAATGAAACAAGGTCTGATTGACCATGAAAGAGAGCAGCCCAAGAGGGCATTTAGTGGCAGTACGAATGCAGGCACAAGCAGTGCTGCAGCTACTAGATCTTTAGATGTGGGAATGGTCCCACTACCCCTCCTAAAACCCTTACAGCTACAGCCTTTACCGGTATGTCCAGAAGTAATTCGCAAATAGCTAGATATGCCCCCAGAGGCCAAAGAACCTTCACCCCACTATACATGCCTTTGTCCAAGGCTTTGGGGGTTTTGATTAAGAAAGGGCACTTGAAACCCCAAGAGCTGCGACCCTTACCAGAAAAACTTCTTCCTTCCCATAACTCGGCGAAGTATTGCGCCTATCACCAATAGCATGGTCACAAAATCGACCAGTGCTTTCGATTGCGTCATGAGATTTAGGATCTCATTAACAACAAGGTGATTATGCCTCTGGAGAAACCAAATGTCACAACCAACGCTCTCTCACCACATAACCAAGCTCCACCTCCCAAACGCATCAACCTAATCCAAATTGGGGTTATGTCATACGACCCTAGCATATATATCACCCCTTCTCACCTACCCAAGTTAGAGGTGTTCATTCCTGATAGCATTGACTTGTGCATGTTGGATATCTCCTAAACCCAACCAGAACTGGTGGTGGTGACTACCGAAGATAGATTAGGGATCACTTTGAGAGCAGGGAAGAATGAGGATTCAGAGCCTGATGGATCTGCGAGTTTTGAGCACAACTCGAACGGTTATATCACACCAACGGATTAGCCTAAGCCAATGGTGGAATTGCCGGTGGGGGCAGAGATTTGTGTAGTTCGAGAGGATGGACCTAATCAGGGGCTAGATGACCTAGTAGAGTTGGAGAAGGACATTACCAACCTTCAGTTCTTCAACGAACAGGATCTAGGAGATGTGACTGTCAACTGGTTTGATCTGGAAGGGTCAGCAGAAGCTACTGGGTGGCTCAGTGACGAGCCGGATGTTATTGAGCAGCCCCAGCCAGAATAGGGTCCGTCAAAGACGGGGACATTAGCAGTGGCTGGAGTGGCCAAGGAACAGAGAGAACCGCCGGAGAGCACCGGTGATAAGAATTTTGCTCAGGATTAGAACAGTTTGAGTACAGAAGATGCTGAGCAGCAGGCTGCACTAAAACAGTTTGAGCAGGAAAAGATCAAAGATCTGAAGAGGGCTAGAACGGTCAAAGCCCCTGTGGGGACAGAATGTGCTGTGCGTACGGAAATGGAATGTACTGTGCGCACAGGAACAGTTATAACAGAACCAGATAGCTGCTTGTCGATGGCCGATGGCATGTGGTGGGAAGATGACGACGTATGTTTTGCCCACACGGACGAAGACTAGGGGAACAACCAGCCGGATAATACCTGGTATGTGGGGGAAGTGGACCACATGACCAGGAGTGGACGGTATTTTAAGCCCCCACACCTAGATCAACTAGAGGTGTCCGGAAAGGACAAGGAGGCAGAGAACGAGAAAGAAAAGTTACTTGAGGAGGAGGCTGTGCTAAAACAGTTTAAGAAGATACAAGCAGACATTTCCATCTGGGGACTGCTTATGGCCTCAAGAGTTCATAGACATGCTGTCCTTTCTGCGATGGACAGAGCCAAACTCTCAATTGACACCACGTTTGAGCAGTTGGTGGGACTGGTCTTCCGAGAGGAGCTTCCCTGACGTTGACCTTCACTGATAAGGAACTGTCGCCTGAGGGCTCAGATCACAACAAACTGCTCTACATCTCTGTGGAGTGCAGAGAAAAATGGATACTAGTAGTTCTTGTTGACACAAGATTTGCCATCAACGTGTGTTCGTCGAGGACGGCATATGCAATTGGGTTGAAGCCCGCAGACTTTTTACCTACTGCCCAAATGATAAGGGCATACGATAACACTAGTAGAGAAGTGATGGGGACTGTATAGATTCAGACTTAGGTTGGTCCAGGACAACACGATATTGACTTTCATGTCTTGGACGTTCCCGCAACCTTCAATCTACTCCTAAGGCGGCCGTGGCTGCACCAGGTGAAGGCTGTCTCTTCCACCCTGCATCAGATGCTGAAGTACCCCCTACAGGAAGGGGGTAGCCATTGTTTTCAGGAATTCTTCAATCCATCCGCCGCCAGAGGTGTCTACACCGGTTCTGGAAATCAAACATGGCATGGAGGATGTGTTCCTGTCAGGATTTACCCTAGCCGAGGCCCGGGTCATACAGAACATATTGGCTATTGTAGACACCCCATTTTTGACCGACCTTGAGACTCAGACGTCACCAGTTGAGCGCTTGGTGATGTTGCATAATGTGCTCGTTCAGAAGTTTCAGAGTCTTGGCCGTGAGCCCTGCCTCCGGATTTCCGAACCCTCTTCTGTGCCTTGCCTCAGTTTGCGAACCAGACTCGGTTTTCTCTGTTTCTTTTTCTGAGGGGAGGGAGAGGTCCTGTAGACCATCTCTCAGTGGCCGTGGGCTACATTTTGTGGCTATAGGCCATTTTGCCCATTTCGGAGCCCGGTTCTCGGTTTTCGGAGCCGTCAGGCCGTGTGCCTCAGTTCGGGACCGCCTAACCACCTCCGTTTGCTCTGGTTTTTGGCATGCATCTTATTCGCTCCCTTTTGAGGGACACTGAGGTCTGAGAGACCCACTTCGTGGTCGAATGCCACTTTCGGTGCTTAACAGGCAGTTTTCGGGGCCCCGAACTGCGCGTTCTGGCCCCCGAACATTCGTTTTGCATCGATTTTCGTTCATTTTTGGCAGGTACCTCTGTTTCATCACCAGGAAGGCCGTAGAAGGGTGGGAGGCCAGCAATTGTTTCAGCAACCAGTTATATTCCTCCGACGCCCGCTTTTTCTCACTTCCAAGCCAATGTTGAACACCCTTGGGCCATTTTCTTGAACTCTTAACCACATATTTGTGATGTACACACATGGGAGGACACCAAAAGTTGGTGGCCGGCCAGTAATTCCACCTGACCCTTTTGAACCCTTCCTAAAAATGGCCTATTCTCTCTCCTGTTTTACAGTTGACAATTTTGAACCACAGGGTTATGTTGAGGGCACCTGGGAGGACAGCAATTTGTGGTGGCCGGCCATTAAATCTTCTTGACCCTTTTGACCCTTGGCCGGCCGGCCATGGGAGGTGGCCGGCCGGCCACCTGAAGCTCCAAAAACTAGCCGGCCATGATCCTCAGGGTATGTATATTCCAGCTGTATACTTTTTTCCCCCCAAAAACCTGCATCCGAGGGGAACAACTTTTGGGGGGAAACTTGGCTTGTTTTCCCCTCAATTTTTCCCTCATTTTCTCCCCCTCTTTGATCTATATACCTGGCCTCCAGCTCTGTCCCAAGGGTTACCAAAAATTCCCTAAGAGCCCTTGCATTGTATCCCTCTCATCTCTCTCATTTCCTTCAAAAAACACCCAAAATCCTATCCCATTTTCACACCACTACCTAGCATCACCACCACTACTCCATTTCCAGCAGCTTGGGGAGCTTTCCAGCAGCTAGGAGGCACCACTTCTCAAGCCAAGAAGCAACCAAGGGTTGGTCTCCAAGGGTAAGTACCAATTCCCTCTTTTTGAGCTTAATCTTGCAACATTTTTTTAGCTATTTTGCTTGCTGTTTTGAGCTCCGACCAAAACTGAAAGTAACCTTTATTTGAGCTCTATTTCATGTTTCATTAAGGGAATTTTGGCATTTGAGGTCCCTATCTTGCACTTGCTTCATTATCCTTCTTAAATGCCATTATCTTGCATAGTATTTTTGGCCTGTGTATGATCTTTTTTGGAGCATGATGTAAACTGTAGATAGGCTTATTTTGAGCCCTTCTTCAACTTTGAAGAAGGTGTCATCACTTTTTGGGACCTCCATGTGCCACTTGTCATTATATCCCTCTTTGGTCCCCTTTTTTTGCATGATTTATTAGCCTATTGTACTTCTGTTTTTGGGCTCTTTTTAGAACTGAAAACAGTCTTATTTTGGCCCATTCTTCATGTTTCATTAAGGGCCTTTCATGGTTTGAGGCATCTTTCATACACTTCATGTTATATCTCTCTTTTGGGCCTCATTTTGCATAGCATTTTGGACATATTTGCATACTGTTTTGGTTCCGTCCATCAACTGTAAAATGCTTTATTTTTGGCCCCTCTTCAACATTGTTGAAGGGCTCCTTTGTGTTTAAGGCCAGCAATCACTACTTGCTTCTTTGGCCATCTTTTGGCCCATTTCTTGCAAGAGAGTTTAGTCATACCTGTGCTGGTTTTTGTGGTTTTTCATAAACTGTAAAAGATCATATTTTGGGCCCCTCTTCAACTTTGTTGAAGGGCCCTAATCTGTTTGGGGTCAGCAACTGTGAGTTGTTTCTTTACCTCACATTTAGGGCCATTTTTGTATGCTAGTTTTGCCATATTTGTGCTTGCTGTTTGGTCATGCTTTGAACTTTAAAAATGCTTATTTTGGGGCTTCCTTGCTTCTGTCTTTTCATTCCATGTACCAATTATGGATGCATTGCATAGCCATAGGCCATTTCATGCGCCAAAATTCGTGTTTCGGGACTTGTTCCACGCATCGGGTATCATTTCGCTTTGTTTCGGGGCTGTTTTGTCCCTCATTTTGCTACTGATTTTTGCATGTTTGCATACCATATTCCATGTCTTTGCCATGTCTCATTAGAGTGGCATTTCGGTGCCTGAGGGTCGGTCCTCGGTTTGCGTGCATGCGTGCACGCATTTCGAGTTGTCTTGTTTTCATCTGATGGCCTCCTATGTGAGTGTGGCTGAGGCTCTCTCATGTTGGTGTAAGCCCATTATTGCATTGCGTATGCCATTTCATCCACAGCATTGTGTATTACCTTATTGCATTGTGTATGCCATTCCATAACATTGTGTATGTTAGGATTGTATCTTAGTCGCATTCCATGCATGTCATGCATATTGCATCGTGTTCGGGATAGGAGTTAGCCCGGGCACGGGAAACGAGGTACGTTTCGTACTCCGAGTGATGGAACGTGTCTCAATTCCAAGTCATCGACACTCCGGATTACCCATGATGGAGTTAGGTTTTGTTGTATTTATATGTGCATTCATTCTACATTGAATTGCACATTTCGATCCCTCGGCCATCATGCATCGATATGCGTGATTGGTGGCACGAGGATCGAGGCATGCATATATCTGTGAAAATACATTGCTATGCCCCTTTCCTGCTCTCTGTTGCAGCAAATCAAGAATCAGCAGTCTTCCGAGGCTTGGCACGCATTTCAAGAACAGGTGTAAACAGAGGCTAATTGGGGCATCGTCATGGATTTCCGCGCAAAGGCAACCCGGGCATGCATCATTCATCAGAGTCAAGGCAGTCCCTGGCTTGCATGCCAGTTTACAGCTTTCTTAGTTAATTTGTAAATTAATTAGGAATTTGTACATTATTTGGACTGTAATATTTGGACTGTACTATTCTTTCATTTGGGACTGTATTATTTATTCGGACCCTCTGTGCGAGGGCATAATTGTAATAAGTGTGGGTGAGTGTGATGTATGTCTTCCAACCCCACGTCTTTCTTCCCTTTTATTTACTTGCTTATGATGGTTAGATTAGGGCATATTTCAATTAGCATACAGTATGACAGCATGTTTGCATTCATTCATCTGTTTTGCATGCACCGGGCTCGGCGCATCATACTAACTGCATTGTATTTTCAATTCCAAGTTGAATACATGTTAGTTGTAGCATTTCATATGCCATGTTTAGAATAGCCGAGCCTGCTATAGTTTGCATTTTTGCATGTGTTGCATTAGGCATTTCTGTATACTTAGGATCATGCATGATTTCTAATGTAGTTTCTGTTTTGGCTTGGAGTACTCGGTGAGTTTTTATGCTTTAGTATCCTTGCATGCGTGTGAGTGACTGCCATGAATAGCATGCTTACCATGAGGCTATATGCTTATGTGATATAACTGCCTGAATGCCTGTGGGTGAAGGTTGGGTTATCTAGATTGGAATAAATCATCAACTGTTTGTTTGAAGCCCACTAGATAGTGGCAAAACCATCTTTTCTAAGCCCACCTGAGGGTGGCAAAATCTGCATTTTAAGCCTTCCTGCGGGTAGCAAACCATCTTTCAAAAAAACAAACATGAAATGTTTTGTTCCAATTCAGGCGACCTGGTCTATACTTGTATGCTGTGCACATCACATAGAAAAACTAAGCTAATAACCGGAATAAGAACGCACAATGTTTTCAAAAATAGATATCACGGTTAGTAGAGGCCGATCTTTGATCGGGCGAGCGGGGGTGCTCACGAAGTGACTTTCCCCAATCGTTCCCAAGTTCCCGAGCCGAGGCAACTTTGGTGATGACGGACACGTGGCCTTTCACACCGAGTCAGGGTTTCCTAAATTTCCCATTAAAAAAATATTTAGGTGGCGACTCTGTATCTGGCAAAGCAGTCTATGTTTGGCACTTCTTTCAAAATCTGTTTTCTCAAAACGATTTGCCGGATTTGGACTCTTTGGTTCAGACTCAGAACCGTGACAATTTGAGAGTCTTGAGCTGTAGTGACCCCAAATGAACAGAACGGGAGCTCGTTCCTCCCGGGGCGTTCGGGGACGTCTACAGTTTCTGGCGACTCCGCTGGGGATTTAGAGGACTTGACTCGAACTCATGATATCTGTTTTTGACTACACTTGTGTGTTTCTTTGCATTGCATTTGCATTGGTGCGCCTAGGACACCGTGTTTGCCATCTGCTATTCCTAAACGGTTTGCCGGAGGCTTGTCTTGTCAAGGCATGACCATAAGGCTGACCGGTTGTGGGCTCTGCCAGTATGGGAACACAAACCCCGGTTTTACCGGGGCATCCTTTTTGACCATTCGACCTAGTGCATATTCGGATCCATAGTGACCATTCCAAACTAGGACAGGTTGCTTACCCGTTTATAGGTTGTTTGAAAACCGCTGTGTGCGTAGTGAAACCCTAGTTCCTGACAAAATAGGACAGGGAAACCCTACCCCAACATAGGGGTGTTTTGGCTCTCACTTATTGTTATGTGCTTTTGGGGTGCGTCTCCATACGAATGCATGTATCAGTTTACAGGGTTTGGGTATCAGGCCTGCGGGCGTCAGATCAGTATTGTGGGTATCAGGCCTGTGGGCATCAGTCAGTATTTGAGAATCAGTTATCTGCGGGTATCAGATTCAGATTTGAGGACAGTGATTCAGTGATAATAATCAGTGTTGGAGGACAGTGTGTATTCAGCTTGTCGACTGTGTGTTGTTATGCCAGGCTGTGTGTCATGCATTTATTTTAAGCTGTTATGCTGTCCGTTTATCTGTTTATTTATTTCCTTTTCGCTTTATTTATCTTTTGCTAGGGCAGTTCCAGCACAATTGCTTCCAACCCAGCAGACATTCCCCAAGCACTTTGGATACGAGGTCGTCGACTCAATCGATCCGAGGATCTAATTGACGGACCGCCAGTGTTCCATTCTCTACTCCCGGTTATCAGGCAAAGACCGAGGAAGCGCAGTGTATCCGAGCAGAGGACTACCCCGTCAGTGGACAGTCAGATTGGGATCCCCATTACTGCTATAAAAATAGACTTGCCAATAGTTCAGACGAACCAAGGCAGTATGGCAACACCGACAGGAGTCGAAGAAATGATGCGTCAGATGCAAGAAACCATGAGAGCCATGCAACAGGACGCCATTCGCCGGGATGAGTTTGCCAAACAACAGGCCGAGATCATGGCCCAGCAGGCCGAACTGATTACCAGACTGCAACTGCAGAATGCGGCATCTGCTTCACACCAGGTCCCTCCTCCGCCAGGGGCTTCATTACCCGAGCAGGCACCTACTGTTCAGAACACTCTTCCTAACACCCAGAACACTGTGCCAAATCCCCAAAACTTACAAGAGGACACGAATCTTCCAACGGGGCCAGCTCCGCCCCCGCTTCCGCTACAACTGTCCAAGACCCATACACCCAATCACCCGGACTCTCCCTTCGAGTTCGAGATTGATCATACAGCTCTGAAATTGAGCAAGCTTGAGAAGCTCTTCAAGAAATCCCAAGGGGTAAGGGCTATTCCGGATATCGAAGATGGATCTACCGATGTGGCCGTGACATTGCCCGATAGGTTCAAGATGCCGCAAATTGACCGTTTTGACGGATCTGGAGACCCTATGGTCCATCTTCGGCTATTCTCAGACATCCTGCGGCCAATGGGCCTAACCTGACCACAGAAGCTTTCACTGTTTGGCCGAACCCTGTCGGGTGTGGCCGCCCACTGGTACGCAAAGTTAGAGGATGAAGTAAAGAGGAGTTGGGATGAAATGGCAGAGGCCTTTGTCGCGCAATACTCGTATAACACTCAGATCGAGATCACAACTCGTGATCTCGAAACGATAAGGCAAGAGCCTAAGGAAGCTTTCTCAGACTTTGTAACCCGATGGAGGGCAAAGGCGTCGATGATGACCTTAAGGCCCACTGACAAGGACCAAATCCGGATGATTGTACGCAATCTCCAACCAAAGTTGATGCAGAGAATGATTGTACTCCCCTTTCCCACTTTCTCAGATTTACACGAGATGGGGGTGCAAATCGAAGATGCAATGAAACAAGGTCTGTTTGACCAGGATAGGGAGCAACCGAGGAGGACTTTCAACCGAAATAACAATGCAGGCCCGAGTGGCGCTGCAAATGCAAGAGCCTCGGAAGTCAGTATGGTCGCCACCATTCCCCCTGCCCTTCCAAGGCCCATGGCAGCCACGCCCTTCTCCGGTGCGTCCGGAAGCAATACTCAAACCTCCAAATACCCCCCTAGAGGCCAAAGAACCTTCACCCCATTATACATGCCTTTGTCTAAGGCTCTGGGGGTCTTGATCAGAAAGGGGCATCTGAAACCCCTAGAGCCGAGGCCATTGCCGAATCCACTCCCTCCCTCTCACAACCTGGCCAAATACTGTGCATATCACCAGCAGCATGGCCATGATACCGACCAATGTTACAGGCTGCGTCACGAGATTCAAGACCTCGTTGACAAAAATGTGATTTTGCCGCCAGAAAAACCCAACGTCACAACCAACCCCCTCCATACCAAACTCCACCTCCCAAAAGAGTCAACTTTATCCAGACTGGGGTCGTGTCTTACGATCCTAGCATCTATATTACTCCCATCCACCTACCTAAGCCGGAGGTGTTCCTCCCCGACTGCACTGACTCCTTGTGCATGTTGGACATCTCTACAACCCAACCCGAACCAGCGGTGGTGACCGTGGAAGATAGTGCAGCAGAGGTTGCAGAGGGGGATAGAATGGTCGAGGCTGGGTTTGAACAGTCTGGAATTTTTGCTAAGGAAGCCTACGACCCAAGTGAATACATCCTATCGGTGGGCCAATCCGAGCTGAGTGTGGGGTTGCCAGAAAGTGTAGAACTGTGTATGATCCGAGAGGGGGATTTGAGCAGAGATCAGATGATCTGACAGCTGTAGAGGAGGACTTCGCCAACCTGCAATTTTTTGATGATCAGGAACCAGGGGATGCGGTAATCAACTGGTTTGACTATGAGGAATCGACAGAGGTCACTGGATGGCTCGATGATCAACCAGATGTAGTGGGAGGATCACAACCAGAACAGGGCCCGGCAGGGGCGGGAGTATCAGTTGTGGCCGGAAGGGCCGGAAGTCAAAGTATATTGCCGGAGAGCGCCGGTACGAAGAATTTCGCTCTGGACGGAAGCATTGTGGATGCAAGAAAGGCTGAACAACAAGCTGCGCTGACGTAGATAAAACAACAAGGTTTTGAGAGAGCCGGGAAAGCTAAGATCCATGAAGGGATCGAAAGTGCTGCGAGCACAAGGATAGAGGATGCTGTGGGCATACAGACTGAAAGTGCTGTGAGCACGAACATGCCCGAACCGGACGGGTGCCTTTTGAATGCTAGCGAAATGTGGTGAGAAGACGATGACTTATGTCTTGCCCACACGGATGAAGATTGGGGAAGTAATCAACCGGATGACACTTGGTACCTCGATGAGGTGGATCACATGACGAGAAGCGGGCGGTACTTCAAGCCCCCGCACCTAGACCAACCCGAGGCATCCAGGAAAGATAGAGAAGCGGAGAAGCAGAAGGAGAAGCAGATTGAAGAGGAAGCTGTGCTGAAACAGCTAAAGAAGATACAAGCAGACATCTCCATCTGGGGACTGCTTATGGCATCGCGAGTACATAGGCAAGCTGTCCTATCTGCTATGGACAAGTCCAAACTCTCCATAGACACCACGCCTGAACAGCTGGTCGGGCTGGTTTTTCCGGGAGGAGGTTCCCCGGCATTGACCTTTTCAGACAAGGAACTACCGCCTGAGGGCACAAATCATAACAAACCGCTCTATATTTCCCGTGGAATGTAGAGACAAGTGGATACCGGTGGTACTTGTTGATACCGGGTCTGCTATTAATGTCTGCCCAACCAGAACAGCATATGCAATCGGGTTGAAGCCCGCGGACTTCGTCCCGACTACTCAAGTGATCAGAGCATACGACAATACCAGCAGGGAAGTGATGGGGACTGTCAAAATTCAAACCAAGGTTGGTCCAGGACAACACAACATTGAATTTCATGTCTTGGACGTTCCCGCAACCTTCAACCTACTTTTGGGGCGACCATGGTTGCACCAGGTCAAGGCAGTCTCTTCCACTCTACATCAGATGCTGAAGTACCCTCACGGGAAGGGGGTAGCAATTGTTTTTGGGAATTCATCAATCCATCCACCGCCGGAAGTGTCTACGCCTGTCTTAGAAATCGAGCATGGCACCGAGGATGTGTTCTTATCGGGGTTCACTTTGGCTGAGGCTCGAGTGGTACAGAATGTCATGGCTGTGAATGAGGGGGTGTACATCAGTGCTCAATCCGTCTACCTCATGAACAAGCTACAACACATCCTTGGAATGGGATTGGGAAGAAGCGGCCGGAAAGGCGTAGCGGCATTGGCCGAAGTGCCACACAACCCTCACACCTTTGGATTGGGTTATCTGCTCACCAAAGAGGACTGGGTGAGGAAGGGGAAAGAGATGGCCGGAAGAGCCAGAGCAAAGAAGGCTGGGAAGCCTTTTGAGTTAATGCATAGGCCCATTTGGGGTACCCTAAACGGACGCTTCGTTCGGGAGGGGGAAGACTTTCCATTTTGCGGCTTCCCAGAACCATGACTGAACGCGGAGAGGAAGCGCGTGCCTGGTTTCGAGATCTTCTTCGACTTGCAATTACCTGGGGATGACGTTGTCGAAGAGCAGACAGACCCATCAGCTGAGGTTGAGCAGTGTAAAGCAGTGGATTTTGAGAACACCGAACTTGAGATGGGGGTAGCGCTGGCGTGTCTACTTTCAGATCCTTCGATCGACCAAAAGTGCTTGGGGGATAACTCCTCGGTTTCCATGATTGGAGATGAAATAGCTGCGGGCTTTCTAGCGACTATCTTGGATGCATCTATCGCACCCTCTCTTACTTGGCAGTACGAGGAGGCATTTTTGTCCAGCGACACCGGGTCAGGTAGTGAGCCGGAATCTGATTCCACCGAGTCCTGTGAGTCGGAATTAGGTTCCAGCTCGACTGAGTCTGAGTCTGGTAATCCTGGGGATGATAACCTGGATGCCGCAGTTATGTCCAGGTCGTCTTTTTCTTTCTCATTTGAGTCTGTTGTAACCGAGAATTCGAACGATTTGGTTGAGCTTAATGAGAATCAAGTGACTGTGGTTTCTGAGTACTTTTCTGTGCCCTTAATTTATTGCATAAATTCAGACTTTCAAAATTTTGATGAAAACGACAAGGACGAAGTTCCTCCGGTTTTGCAATGTTTAATTGAGCAGGAGCAGGAAAGATTTGTTAAACCCTTAACTGATGAAATCATTACTGTGAACATTGGTACTGAGGAGGACCCGCGGCTGGTCCAGATCGGGTCCACGCTGTCTTCGGAGGAACGCGAGCGCTTAGTCGCTTTATTAAAAGATTTCAAAGATGTTTTCGCGTGGTCCTACGAAGACATGCCTGGGATCGATCCTGAGATTGTACAACACCGGATCCCCCTTGACCCCGAAGCTCGACCTGTTAAGCAGAAACTCCGAAGGATCCGCCCCGACTGGGCTCTCAAGATCAAAGAAGAGGTCACCAAGCAAATCAATGCAGGCTTCCTGCTGGTATCCGAATACCCGACTTGGTTGGCCAATATCGTTCCAGTGCCGAAGAAGGATGACAAGATCCGGGTATGCGTGGATTTCAGGGATTTGAACAGAGCTAGTTCGAAGGACGACTTTCCCTTACCGCATATTGATGAGTTGGTGGATTTTACAGCAGGGCATGCTTTACTTTCATTCATGGATGGCTTCTCAGGGTACAATCAGATAGTAATGGCGCCAGAAGACAGAGAAAAGACTGCATTCACCACCCCGTGGGGGACTTACTGCTACAGGGTAATGCCGTTTGGGTTGAAGAATGCCGGAGCTACTTATCAACGGGCCGCGACCACGATATTACACGACATGATCCACAAAGAGGTTGAGGTGTATGTGGACGACATGATTGTCAAGTCCAAGGAAAGAGAGGGCCACTACACCGCCTTGCAAAAGTTCTTTCAAAGGATCAGGGAATTCCGGTTGCGGCTAAATCCTCAGAAATGCACATTCGGTGTTACAGCGGGAAAAATGCTTGGGTTTCTGATTACACAAAGGGGCATCGAGGTCGACCCTTCAAAGATCAAGGCCATCTTAGAAATGCCACCACCAAGGACTGAAAAGGAGGTGCGAGGCTTTCTGGATAAAGTGCAATTCATAAGACGGTTTATCTCAAAATTAACCTTGACTTGTGAACCACTTTTTGGTCTCCTGAAGAAAGGCAAGAAGTTCCAATGGGACGGCCGATGCCAAGCAGCGTTTGAACAGATCAAAGAATACTTGCAGAACCCACCCGTGTTGTCGCCACCAGAGCCGGGGAAACCGTTAATTTTGTACCTTTCAGTGACTGAGACTACAATGGGCTGCATGCTCGCACAAGAATCGGAGGATAAGGTGGAGAGGGCCATCTACTATCTGAGCAAGAAGATGTTGGACTACGAAACCCGCTACACTCCGCTCGAGAAGGCTTGCTTAGCTTTGGTATGGGCTACCAGGAAGCTGCGGCACTACTTGTTAGCTCACTCCGTAATGTTGGTTTCACGATTGGATCCCATCAAGTACCTTTTCGAGAAACCGGCACTTACGGGTAGGCTAGCTCGTTGGCTACTGTTGCTCTCCGAATTCGATCTGAAATATGTCACACGCAAGTCAGTCAAAGGAAGAGTAGTGGCAGAGTTCTTGGCCGATCCCGTCGAAGAAGGTGAAGCAGTTGAGTATTTATTCCCAGATGAAGCTATTTTGCACATCGACGACGAATATTGGACGATGTACTTTGACGGAGCATCAAATCAGTACGGGTATGGGATAGGAGTGTTGTTGATAGCACCCAACAATTCCTGTATCCCTCTAACCTTCAAACTCCGGTTCAAAGTCTCGAACAACGAAGCAGAGTATGAGGCATGCATTGCCGGCCTAGAAGCGGCCTTGGAACTAGGGGCAAGATGTTTGGACGTCATCGGGGATTCAAACCTCGTTGCATCTCAAGCAAACGGAGACTGGAAAGTCAAGGAAGAAAAGATGATGATGTACCACCAGACCTTGGACTTGTTAATTCCACGGTTTGAAAAGCTAAACTTTGCTCATCTTTCAAGAGAGAACAACAGGTTTGCAGATTCTCTAGCAACCCTATCTTCCATGATAGACATCCCATTCGGAATCCGGATGCGTCCAGTCGTCATTGACCAGAAATTTGCGCCAGCCTATGAGTCGATTGCTGCTATAGATGAAGTTCAGGACGAGAACCCCTGGTATTATGACATTTGGAATTTCTTGGAAAAGGAAGCGTACCCGCCAGGGGTAAATGCCAAGAATACAAGGGCAATCAGAAGAATGGCCGTTCAGTTCATCATCTGTGGGGGTAAGCTGTATAAGAGAGGTCATTTGGGAATGCACAAGCTGTGTGTTGAAGCCGAGGAATCGAAGCGCCTGATGGAGGCCATTCAAGGAGGAGAATGCGGTGCGCATATGAACGGAGTAATGCTAGCACGGAAGATCCTCAGACAGGGTTATTACTGGTCCACCATGGAGGAGGATTGTATTAGTTTTGTTCGGCGATGCCACAAGTGTCAGATCCATGCAAATCGCATGAACATCCCACCGTCGAAGCTGTACAACATGACTTCGCCATGGCCATTTTCAGTTTGGGGAATCGATGTGGTCGGGGCTGTCACTCCGAAGGGGTCAAATGGGCATGAGTTCATCCTGGTTGCGATAGACTATTTCACGAAGTGGGTCGAGGCCCAGTCATATGCAGTGTTGAAGGCGTCACACGTTGCAAAGTTTATCAGAAACAACATCATTTGTCGCTATGGGGTCCCAAACGAGATAATTTCAGATAATGGTTCCCACTTCAAGAAGGAAGTGATAGACTTGTTGGAGAAATACAACGTGGCTTTCCATAAGTCATCTACGTACCGGCCGCAAACCAACGGAGCGGTCGAGGCCGCCAACAAGAATATCAAACACATACTGCAGAAGATGGTGGAAACCTACCGCGATTGGCCAGATAAGCTGCCATTTGCTCTGTGGGGCTACAGGACTTCAATCAGAACTTCTACCGGAGCGACTCCGTATTCATTGGTTTATGGAATGGAGGCTGTTCTACCCATCGAGATTGAGGTTCCGTCATTACGGGTATTGGCTGAGTGTCAAATAGCCGAGGCAGATTGGCAGCAGAGCAGATTTGAGGAACTCATGCTTTTTGACGAGAGGAGACTGAAAGCACTGTACCATATTCAAGGCTATCAACGCAGAATTGCCCGGGCTTTCAACAAGAAGGTTAAGTCCAGGAATCTAAAGGAAGGAGATTTGGTGCTCAAGGACAACCGAGCTCCCATCCACGACCCAAGGGGCAAGTTCAAACCCAATTGGACTGGTCCTTACATCATCAAAGCTATCTGGTCAGGTGGAGCTGTGGTTCTGATGGATCTAGATGGCCTAGAGTTTTCACAACCGATCAACATGGACAAGTTGAAGAAATATTACCCTTGAGAGGCTCGCTAGGCCGAAAACCCGAAAGGGCGACCTAGGCAAAAGTTAGAGCACAAAAAATTGGAAAATATAAAAACTGAGCTCGCAAGGCTGAAAACCCGCAAAGGGCAGCCTTGGCAAAAGTTAGAGCGCAAAAGGAGAGTGAAAATACCCGAGCGAACCTAAGCCTAAACTACGTAAGGCTTGATTCCCATCTTTGGGATACGTAGGCAACTTCACCTTGAAGTTCAGCCATAAACTCTTCCCCGATCAAATTTGTCCATTTTGATTATCTCGGTCATTTTTACCCATCAGCATTTATCGCGATCTCCGGTATAGTGCTATTCAGACTAGGGGCAACTTTTCGTTGCCGCGACGGTGCAAGAGCTATTCAGACTAGGGGCAACTTTCCGTTGCCGTGGGGTGCCGCGGTACTCTTCAAACTAGGGGCAACTTTCCAGTTGCAAGGATCTGGGGTTGTGCATCTCAGTGACAGATCTTCGGCGTGTCCAGTTTCTGATCCATATCGAAAATGGTTTTGAAAAGTTTTAATAAAAGTTGACTTTGTTCAAATTAATCTCTTTACAACTAAGACCATTTTTGGACCAACGCGGAAAATTTTCAGTACCACAACCTTCAATTTCATTGATTTCAAAACAGAGTTCTCCTGCTCTTGCATACAATCAAAGTTGCTTTTTATTACATTCATAAAGAAAACTTGAAAGTACTAATAAAGCAATAAATCTGGGGCATAGTCAAGTCAAGTATCTCTGCGCCCCCTCCCAGAGCTGGTCGAAGCCTCTGACGCCAAGCTAGGCCCGACCTGTGCCTCATCGTTGAGCCAATCCAAGCACTCGTCAGACAAAGTGCAACTGAAAGTGGGAGCAGGAGCTAGGAGCTCTCTAGTCCTCCATACCGTGGCATACCGGGCAAGCTGTGCACCTCGGACCGGGAAGGTAGCTGGGTACTCAATCCCCTCTGGTGGGCAGATCTGATCATGACCGAACTGGCGCAGGAACCAGAACGGAAAGTAGAATACACAGTGGGTCAGACCAATCAACTGGATCCCGATCAGCCGGGACATGCTATAGCTCATTGCCTGGAGATTGAGCCAAGGACAACGCCAAGCAATGTGATCTGTGGACAAATTGCACATCCAGTCAAACCACCATCTTTCATCAGGGGCATTGACTAGGCGCTGTCGAAAGAAATAGCCTCGAGCCAAGTAGGCCGGGCAAGAGTCCACGACCTGTAATTTGTCCATTAACCATACCTGGGGGAGGGATGAAAAATGAGAGAATAAAGAATAGAGAGGTGCACGATGAGAGAAAAGTAAGACAAGGGTCTTGTGAGAAAAATTGAGCCTGAGGGCCAAGTGATGTGAGCAAATACATATGTGAGATTGGGTGGGAAACATTACCTGTAGCAGTAGTGGACTCCCAACAAATCTAGTCGTCTCCCGGCGATAAACAGAATCCAAACCCATCAACGTCTCGGCCAAAGTCATGGCGATGCAGTTCTTTCCTTCTCTCAAGCCTTGGGCAACTTCAATCAGACAAATGCTAGCTCCGCCGAAGCCCGAGGAGAGCAGAAAGTGAGACAGCAAGCACAAGCAAAGGGCGTGTTGCCGGAAACCTTGCCAATAATGGTTGCTGCGGTCACCGGCGTCAAAAAAGCGATGGATCAAGCCAAGGATATCCAGTTCCCCACTACAGATCAGAGACCGAGCATCATGCGCGGTGAGTCCACACATCCGCCCTAAAGCCTGGGCATGGCCAAAACGGAGTTGGGGCAAGATCTCTTTATGACATTCAGACTCCATCAAAACCTGAAAATCTTCAAAAGTTGGACATACCTCTTGACCACCGAAGATAAAGACGTGCGTCACTGGGTTCCAAAACCTCGCCGCGGCATGGAGAAAAGGGAGATGTAACCGAGTACGGCTCAGCGTGAATAGTGCATTCAAGCCGAAACCCCAGAAGTTCAGCTTTTCCGAGCCGTCTAGAGAAGAGATCCAAGATGTGAGATTTTCTGTAAGAAACGCCTCCATTTCTTGTGCAAAGCAGTGATGAAATGAATGTTCTCGAAGTTGAGGCTTTTATAGAGGGAAAAGCACTATTCAGGAGGACACGTGTCGAAAATTGAACGGCTGCAGGGAAAAGTGGCCGACCGGCCACCTTTTCTAGCTGGCCGGCCACATTTCTCCTTTCCAACACAAAAAACTGGCCGGCCGGCTCCCAAAAGTGGCCGGCCATGCTCCAGTGTATGCCTTTGGCCCTGTTTTACCCTTTGAGGGAAAGTTTCAAGCATTTCCATGCAACGGATGTGCCGAAGGCCTCTACTTTCCTCTGTTTTGGATGCGTTCCGTTGCCCAGATCGTCCGAAGTACACTTCACTTTGTTAAGTCTTGTTTTTCGAGTTGTTGTTTTGCTTATCGAGTTGTTTGTCGAGCTGTCGTATTTCGTGTTTTTGAGTTATTACTCTTTGTTTAAGCTTTTTGTTTAAGTCTTGCTTATCGAGTTGTCAACATTATTGCATTTTGTTTATCGAGTTATAAACTTGCTAGGGTTCTGTTATATCTTAGTAAGTTGAGTTGCTTAGTTTGTTGCGTCGGTTCACTACCTGACTTGGTGATTACACAATGCACATTCCCATTCAATTTCATTTTTGTGCAAAATAAAATGATGCGATACGATGCTAAAAGTCTAAAATACAAACACCTTTTCAAAAGCTGTTTCATTCCATCATGTTTTACAACAAACAAAGGTATAAGTTTTACAGAAAATAAAACTGCCTAACAAAATGCAAAGTGCTACAAACTACTAGCAAAAAAAAAAAAAGGGAAAATAAAGCAGGAAACAGCAGCATCAATGCCCTCGGGAGCGGGAATGAGAGGCACTCCTCATCCTCTTCTGCGGGACAACCTCTGCACCATCATCATCATCCGGGTCGGAGCTGTCGTCCTCAGGATCCCCCTCAGCCTCGCCTCCGCTCCCGGAACCAAGACCGGAGTCCCCCTCCTCAGCAGATGTCTCTGACTGACGGTCTGTAACCTCCTCCTCCTCCTCCTCCTCCTCATCGGGCTCCGCCTCTACAACATGTGCCCTGCGTCTGCGAGAGGACCCTCCTCGAGCTCCTCGGAAAGGCCTGGATGGCCCAGCTCCTTGAGAAGCCCTGGATGGCCCAGCTCCCTGAGAAGGCCCAGATGGCCCAGCTCCCCAAGAAGGCCCAGGTGGCCCGGCCCGCGGCTGAGTATATACCGGAGGCATCTGAGAACAAAGAGTTCAAATTAAATACATCAGTCTAAATATGTACATCAGATGCAGATGCAAGCAAAAAAGGGCTACATGAAGTGGGTGCATGTAAACACAGTGTACAAGTGGGGTGTGTGTCAGATGTGCTCTACACAAGTAGCCTACCAATGCAGTAGAAATCAGCATGTCATCAGAAGTATGATAAATGCCAGAAAACTGAAGGGTACCTGAAAGCCCATGATAGACAACTGTGCCTCCCTCCGCAAGACCATGCCCTCGAGTGAGGCTACCAATCTGACCACCTCCTCCATGTACTCTCTGGGTGGCTGCAAATACAAGCTCAAATCATCAACGAATAAAGGAGTGTTTAAAGCATTTGAATTATAGATGAAAAGCAGTAGAACATACCAGCGGTGAGTCGGGATCAATGACATATCGATGACTGGGCATCGGAGGCTTAATCGGGATCGAAGTCGGAGAGGTAGCCCCAAACTGCCACCCCATCAGCTCAGTCGGCATATCCGGCCACCCAGGATGAGAAAGAGTCGGAGGAATCGGGGGAACCGGTCTACCCCCACCTCTAGATGTACCAGCCCTGCTGGTGGAAGGGGTGTCTGCAGCCCGAGCCTGAGCCTGGCTAGAGGATGGCATACCAGCAGACCTCGCCATCGGGGTGCGAACTCCCGTCAATGGAGGCATCAGGTATGTATGACGATAAGTGGCGTAGTCCCCCTCCTCGAGATGTAACAAAGCATCAGTACCCAGCATAGCACTGACTACATCCTGGGAAGAGAACCTATCAGCAGTCCGCATACTGACTGGGGGTGCTGCGGGAGGGTCCTGAGAAAGGTACCCCCACACCTGACGTAAAAAGCGTTCCCCCAGAAACCATGCTCTACCAACCGGTCCTTCGAGCAGGAGCCTGTACTGGGAGGTACCCGATCCTCCGGCATACTGAAATCGGAGACCATCACCTAAGGATGCCCAGGGCTGCCATGTGATCTGCGGATAACAAGTGCATAAACCAATCAGAAATCGAGAATATGCGTGGCAAATCAAAGATGAAAATGGAAGGGACTGAGAGTTCTGAAGTACCTCCGATGGCCGCACAGTGTCAAAATACTGCCGTAGATAAATGAGAGTCTCTCGGGGTCTCGGCCGGTGCTGGCCCTCGAACACCAGCGAGTACGGGGTCATGAGGGGCCCTGCCACCTCCAACTCTGGGGCTAACGTCCGGAAGTATACGTAGACCCATAACTGAGAAAAGCAGTGCGGAATGTAAACACAAAGTGCTAAGGGAAAAATACAGACTGTAAAGTGCGTTGTGTGTGCAATGTACAAGTAATGAGGAGTAGGAATGTAAATCAAGAGGACAGAAAGTACCTCCCAAGCTCTCCAATAACCGCCAAGTAAGTCTCCTTGCCCGCGGGAGGTGGCGCTCATGTAGCAGTAAAGGGTAGCCAGGCCGGCGCCACCCCAGTCGTACCGACTGACCTGTGATAGGTCAACTAGAGCGCTCAACAGATACAGCCCAACTGTGTTCCCTCTATCGGCGAACAGAGTAGTCCCGAAAAGGAACATAAGAAAACCACGGGCATACTGCTCTGTCTCCTCAGGGGTCCCGGGCTCCATCTCCACCCGCCGAAAATGAGAAGAGAACCAAGTATATCGGACTCTCCCGGAAGCCCTGTCAACAGGCGGGCGGGCCCCCAGTAAATGTATCCAAGCGGCCTCCCATTCGGCCATGTCCTCGTCGTAAGGAATAGGCCAACCTTCTATGTCCAGGCCGGTCAATACAGCGAAATCTAGCGGGGTCATAGTCAAATCCCCAGTGGCGAAAAAATGAAAGGAGTTGGTGGTGTCCCACCATCTCTCCACCAAAGCGGCCATCAATGTCCTCCTGGCAGGACAACGTGATAATCCCATGCAGAAGGCCCCGAACCCCGCCAGGTCTACTAAATCCCAGACACCCTCCGGGAGCTCAGTATACCAATCTCTCGCAGCGGTGGAGCCATATCCCCGCACATTGCGAGAACCAACCTGCATTCAGAATGAGTACATGTGTCAGTATAAAAATAAATGAGCTGTGTGCCAATGAAATGAATGAGCTGTGTGCCAATGAAATGAATAAGCTGTGTGCAAGTAAATGGGCTGCGTGTTCATCTCGGAGTTTGGGCTGTGTGTTCTGCTCTCAATCAGTGTGGGCTGTGTGTCCACCATCAATCTGGGCTGCGTGTTCAGAAAATCAGAGTTTGGGCTGTGTGTTCTACTCTCAATCAGTGTGGGCTGTGTGTTCACCTTCAACTTGGGCTGCGTGTTCAGAAAATCAGAATTTAGGCTGTGTGTTCTACTCTCAATCAGTGTGGGCTGTGTGTTCACCATGAATCTGGGCTGCGTGTTCAGAAAATCAGAGTTTGGGCTGTGTGTTCTACTCTCAATCAGTGTGGGCTGTGTGTCCACCTTCAACTTGGGCAGCGTGTTCAGAAAATCAGAGTTTGGGCTGTGTGTTCTACTCTCAATCAGTGTGGGCTGTGTGTTCACCATCAATCCGAGCTGCGTGTTCAGAAAATCAGAGTTTGGGCTGTGTGTTCTACTCTCAATCAGTGTGGGCTGTGTGTTCACTATTAATCCGAGCTGCGTGTTCAGAAAATCAGAGTTTAGGCTGTGTGTTCTACTCTCAATCAGTGTGGGCTGTGTGTCCACCTTCAACTTGGGCTGCGTGTTCAGAAAATCAGAGTTTGGGCTGTGTGTTCTACTCTTAATTAGTGTGGGCTGTGTGTTCACCTTCAACTTGGGCTGCGTGTTCAGAAAATCAGAGTTTGGGCTGTGTGTTCTACTCTCAATCAGTGTGGGCTGTGTGTTCACCATCAATCTGGGCTGTGTGTTCTACTCTCAATCAGTGTGGGCTGTGTGTCCACCTTCAACTTGGGCTGCGTGTTCAGAAAATCAGAGTTTAGGCTGTGTGTTCTACTCTCAATCAGTGTGGGCTGTGTGTTCACCTTCAACTTGGGCTGCGTGTTCAGAAAATCAGAGTTTGGGCTGTGTGTTCTACTCTCAATCAGTGTGGGCTGTGTGTTCACCATCAATCTGGGCTGCGTGTTCAGAAAATCAGAGTTTGGGCTGTGTGTTCTACTCTCAATCAGTGTGGGCTGTGTGTCCACCTTCAACTTGGGCTGCGTGTTCAGAAAATCAGAGTTTGGGCTGTGTGTTCTACTCTCAATCAGTGTGGGCTGTGTGTTCACCATCAATCCGAGCTGCATGTTCAGAAAATCAGAGTTTGGGCTGTGTGTTCTACTCTCAATCAGTGTGGGCTGTGTGTCCACCTTCAACTTGGGCTGCGTGTTCAGAAAATCAGAGTTTGGGCTGTGTGTTCTACTCTCAATCAGTGTGGGCTGTGTGTCCACCTTCAACTTGGGCTGCGTGTTCAGAAAATCAGAGTTTGGGCTATGTGTTCTACTCTCAATCAGTGTGGGCTGTGTGTCCACCTTTAACTTGGGCTGCGTGTTCAGAAAATCAGAGTTTGGGCTGTGTGTTCTACTTTCAATCAGTGTGGGCTGTGTGTTCACCATCAATCCGAGCTGCGTGTTCAGAAAATCAGAGTTTGGGCTGTGTGTTCTACTCTCAATCAGTGTGGGCTGTGTGTCCACCTTCAACTTGGGCTGCGTGTTCAGAAAATCAGAGTTTGGGCTGTGTGTTCTACTTTCAATCAGTGTGGGCTGTGTGTTCACCTTCAACTTGGGCTACGTGTTCAGAAAATCAGAGTTTGGGCTGTGTGTTCTACTCTCAATCAGTGTGGGCTGTGTGTTCACCATCAATCCGAGCTGCGTGTTCAGAAAATCAGAGTTTGGGCTGTGTGTTCTACTCTCAATCAGTGTGGGCTGTGTGTTCACCTTCAACTTGGGCTGCGTGTTCAGAAAATCAGAGTTTGGGCTGTGTGTTCTACTCTCAATCAGTGTGGGCTGTGTGTTCACCATCAATCCGAGCTGCGTGTTCAGAAAATCAGAGTTTGGGCTGCGTGTTCTACTCTTAGTCAGTGTGTGCTGTGTGTTCACCTTCAAATTCGGGCTGTGTGTTCGACAAATCAGTGTTTGAGCCGTGTGTCCACTTCTTAACTAATGTGTGCCGTGCGTTCGCAATCAGTTAATGAGCCGAGTGTTCAGAAATTCAAGTGTTTAAGCTACATGTTCAAGATGCAAACAAAGTACTATGTCATTGGCTAAACTGTGTGTTCAAGCATGGCAAAGGCACAAAATGCACGAAAAATGCAGAAAATAAAGTAAATACCTCTCGTGCCTCATAGGAGAGGTGATGCTCTGGCTCTCGCAGAAGTAGATCTCCGGGTGCTCGATCATCAAAATCAGTAAAGTGACGAAAAGTGGCCCGGGGAAGAACATGTGCCGGCGGGGCATACCTCTCGGGAATAAAGGGTCGAACCCTCGGAGGCAAAGTCATGACATCAAAATCATCCCCGGCACGCGGAGAGCCCCCACCATGAGGAAAATTACCCGCCATTTCGGAAAATCTGCAAAAGGGGCAAAAATGAGCAAAAATTGAAAAAAGTCAACAAAAGTCAACTCCCGAGAAAATCTTCCAAATATTGAGATAAACTCACCTCAAGTGGCGAAAATGAGAAAAGAAGCCCCGAAATCAAAGTTTAATCGGTTCAAAGGGCTTGAAACTGAATGTTTTCGCGAAAACAACTTGCGTGGGGCGTTGGAAAACGCGTATAGAGCCCAGATCTGAGGGAGAAAATGGTTTGGGAAGCAAGAGGAGAGGATTTCGCGGCTGAATTTATGAGCTCAAAGTGTTTGGGTGAGAGAATATATAGAAAAGAAGGTGAAAAGACCAAATTACCCGCGGATTTGGGCAGGTGGCCGGCCGGCCACCTTTTCTAGCCGGCCGGCTATTCTCTTTTTGAAAAACTAGCCGGCCACCTCCCCTTGGGAAAATAACTAGCCGGCCATGTTTCCCACATGCTCACCTAGCTCTCTGCAAATTTTGAGGAGGATTGGAGTTCCTGGGACCTGAAAAAGTTCAAGAAAGGTGCACTTTCTGTCGCGAAATTGCTTCGCCGGAACTTCAGCTTCAAGATTCTGACATGTGTCTCATCATCATTCATCGAAATCAAGATGTATCCTTTTTGAATGTGTTGTAGCCTTTCCAGGAAGTGAATCGGAGGCCGTGATCGAGTCGCCTTCGCCGAAACACGCGTTTCCTTGCTTGTTGTTTCGTAACAAACGGGCACCTTGATTTATGCTCGTTTTGCACTATCATGCACATAACTTGCATTCTCATGAGCATACTTGCATTATTATGCACATTTCTTGATATTGCCATACCTCTGTGCTTGAGCATGCGTTGTCACGCACGTTCCTTTCTCGCATCGCGATGCATTCACACGCTGGCACCGCGTGTGTCAAACTTTCGGAATCACATTGAATATATGTTGTTAGCATATTGTGCTTGTTGAATTTCTCTCTTTTGCAGGCACGATATTGTATGTACGGTTCATTTGAGACTGGTGCGACCAGACGAATCGCACAGGTATCGTATCTTCTCCGTGTGAGATGCGACGAGAATTGAGCAATTCTCCGCATTCTTAACTGCATGAAATGTAGTTGTTGCTTTGCATTCTTGCTTAAAACTGTTGCATCTATTTGCGAATACTTGCTTCATTACAGCTTGCTGCATTTGCATGATCATTGAGTTATCTCCGGCTCTGTGCATATCGCTTTGCATTTTGCCCCCTTTGCCTGCGGGCATGCCTGCGGGCACATCTCTGTTTATCTTGTATGTTTGTCTAAGTCTTCGGCCTTGTCAAAAATGGGTCGTCTCTGGGCTTTGACATTCACTCCCGTCACTTATGACTTTCGAGTTCTGTCAAAGAGGGGCAACTGTAGACACCCCATTTTTGACCGACCTTGAGACTCAGACGTCACCAGTTGAGCGCTTGGTGATGTTGCATAATGTGCTCGTTCAGAAGTTTCAGAGTCTTGGCCGTGAGCCCTGCCTCCGGATTTCCGAACCCTCTTTGTGCCTTGCCTCGGTTTGCGAACCAGACTCGGTTTTCTCTGTTTCTTTTCCTGAGGGGAGGGAGAGGTCCCGTAGACCATCTCTCAGTGGCCGTGGGCTACATTTTGTGGCTATAGGCCATTTTGCCCATTTCGGAGCCCGGTTCTCGGTTTTCGGAACCGTCAGGCCGTGTGCCTCGGTTCGGGACCGCTTAACCACCTCCGTTTGCTCCGGTTTTTGGCATGCATCTTATTCGCTCCCTTTTGAGGGACACTGAGGTCTGAGAGACCCACTTCGTGGTCGAATGCCACTTTCGGTGCTTAACAGGCAGTTTTCGGGGCCCCGAACTGCGCGTTCTGGCCCCCGAACATTCGTTTTGCATCGGTTTTCGTTCATTTTTGGCAGGTACCTCTGTTTCATCACCAGGAAGGCCGTAGAAGGGTGAGAGGCCAACAATTGTTTCAGCAACCAGTTATATTCCTCCGACGCCCGCTTTTTCTCACTTCCAAGCCAATGTTGAACACCCTTGGGCCATTTTCTTGAACTCTTAACCACATATTTGTGATGTACACACATGGGAGGACACCAAAAGTTGGTGGCCGGCCAGTAATTCCACCTGACCCTTTTGAACCCTTCCTAAAAATGACCTATTCTCTCTCCTGTTTTACAGTTGACAATTTTGAACCACAGGGTTGTGTTGAGGGCACCTGGGAGGACAGCAATTTGTGGTGGCCGGCCATTAAATCTTCTTGACCCTTTTGACCCTTGGCCGGCCGGCCACCTGAAGCTCCAAAAACTAGCCGGCCATGATCCTCAGGGTATGTATATTCCAGCTGTATACTTTTTTCCCCCCAAAAACCTGCATCCGGGGGGAACAACTTTTGGGGGGAAACTTGGCTTGTTTTCCCCCCAATTTTTCCCTCCTTTTCTCCCCCTCTTTGATCTATATACCTGGCCTCCAGCTCTGTCCCAAGGGTTACCAAAAATTTCCTAAGAGCCCTTGCATTGTATCCCTCTCATCTCTCTCATTTCCTTCAAAAAACACCCAAAATCCTATCCCATTTTCACACCACTACCTAGCATCACCACCACTACTCCATTTCCAGCAGCTTGAGGAGCTTTCCAGCAGCTAGGAGGCACCACTTCTCAAGCCAAGAAGCAACCAAGGGTTGGTCTCCAAGGGTAAGTACCAATTCCCTCTTTTTGAGTTTAATCTTGCAACATTTTTTTAGCTATTTTGCTTGCTGTTTTGAGCTCTGACCAAAACTGAAAGTACCCTTTATTTGAGCTCTATTTCATGTTTCATTAAGGGAATTTTAGCATTTGAGGTCCCTATCTTGCACTTGCTTCATTATCCTTCTTAAATGCCATTATCTTGCATAGTATTTTTGGCCTGTGTATGATCTTTTTTGGAGCATGATGTAAACTGTAGATAGGCTTATTTTGAGCCCTTGTTCAATATTGAAGAAGGGCTCATCACTGTTTGGGACCTCCATGTGCCACTTGTCATTATATCCCTCTTTGGTCCCCTTTTTTTGCATGATTTATTAGCCTATTGTACTTCTGTTTTTGGGCTCTTTTTAGAACTGAAAACAGTCTTATTTTGGCCCATTATTCATGTTTTATTAAGGGCCTTTCATGATTTGAGGCATCTTTCATGCACTTCATGTTATATCTCTCTTTTGGGCCTCATTTTGCATAGCATTTTGGACATATTTGCATACTGTTTTGGGTCCGGCTATCAACTGTAAAATGCTTTATTTTTGGCCCCTCTTCAACATTGTTGAAGGGACCCTTTGTATTTAAGGCCAGAAACCACTACTTGCTTCTTTGGCCATCTTTTGGCCCATTTCTTGCATGAGAGTTTAGTCATACCTGTGCTGGTTTTTGTGGTTTTCCATAAACTGTAAAAGATCATATTTTGGGCCCCTCTTCAACTTTGTTGAAGGGCCCTAATCTTTTTGGGGTCAGCAGCTGTGAGTTGTTTCTTTACCTCACATTTAGGGCTATTTTTGCATGCTAGTTTTGCCATATTTGTGCTTGCTGTTTGGTCATGCTTTGAACTTTAAAAATGCTTATTTTGGGGCTGCCTTGCTTCTGTATTTTCATTCCATGTACCAATTATGCATGCATTGCATAGCCATAAGCCATTTCATGTGCCAAAATTCGTGTTTCGGGACTTGTTCCACGCATCGGGTATCATTTCGCTTTGTTTCGGGGCTGTTTTGTCCCTCGTTTTGCTACTGATTTTTGCATGTTTGCATACCATATTCCATGTCTTTGCCATGTCTCATTAGAGTGGCATTTCGGTGCTTGACGGTCGGTCCTCGGTTTGCGTGCATGCGTGCACGCATTTCGAGTTGTCTTGTTTTCATCTGATGGCCTCCTATGTGAGTGTGGCTGAGGCTCTCTCATGTTGGTGTAAGCCCATTATTGCATTGCGTATGCCATTTCATCCATAGCATTGTGTATTACCTTATTGCATTGTGTATGCCATTCCATAACATTGTGTATGTTAGGATTGTATCTTAGTCGCATTCCATGCATGTCATGCATATTGCATCGTGTTCGGGATAGGAGTTAGCCCGGGCACGGGAAACGAGGTATGTTTCGTACTCCGAGTGATGGAACGTGTCTTAATTCCAAGTCACCGACACTCCGGATTACCCATGATGGAGTTAGGTTTTGTTGTGTTTATATGTGCATTAATTTTACATTGAATTGCACATTTCGACCCCTCGGCCATCATGCATCGATATGCGTGATTGGTGGCACGAGGATCGAGGCATGCATATATCTGTGAAAATACATTGCTATACCCCTTTCCTGCTCTCTGTTATAGCAAATCAAGAATCAGCGGTCTTCCGAGGCTTGGCACGCATTTCAAGAACAGGTGTAAACAGAGGCTAATTGGGGCATCGTCATGTATTTCCGCGCAAAGGCAACCCGGACATGCATCATTCATCAGAGTCAAGGCAGTCCCTGGCTTGCATGCCAGTTTACAGTTTTCTTAGTTAATTTGTAAATTAATTAGGAATTTGTACATTATTTGGACTGTAATATTTGGACTGTACTATTCTTTCATTTGGGACTGTATTATTTATTCGGACCCTCTGTGCGAGGGCATAATTGTAATAAGTGTGGGTGAGTGTGATGTATGTCTTCCAACCCCACGTCTTTCTTCCCTTTTATTTACCTGCTTATGATGGTTAGATTAGGGCATACTTCAATTAGCATACAATATGACAGCATGTTTGCATTCATTCATCTGTTTTGCATGCACCGGGCTCAGCGCATCATACTAACTGCATTGTATTTTCAATTCCAAGTTGAATACATGTTAGTTGTAGCATTTCATATGCCATGTTTAGAATAGCCGAGCCTGCTATAGTTTGCATTTTTGCATGTGTTGCATTAGGCATTTCTGTATACTTAGGATCATGCATGATTTCTAATGTAGTTTCTGTTTTGGCTTGGAGTACTCGGTGAGTTTTTATGCTTTAGCATCCTTGCATGCGTGTGAGTGACTGCCATGAATAGCATGCTTACCATGAGGCTATATGCTTATGTGATATAACTACCTGAATGCCTGTGGGTGAAGGTTGGGTTATCTGGATTGGAATAAATCATCAACTGTTTGTTTGAAGCCCACTAGATAGTGGCAAAACCATCTTTTCTAAGCCCACCTGAGGGTGGCAAAATCTTCATTTTAAGCCTACCTGCGGGTAGCAAACCATCTTTCAAAAAAACAAACATGAAATGTTTTGTTCCAATTTAGGCGACCCGGTCTATACTTGTATGCTGTGCACATCACATAGAAAAACTAGGCTAATAACCGGAATAAGAACGCACAATGTTTTCAAAAATAGATATCATGGTTAGTAGAGGCCGATCTTTGATCGGGTGAGCGGGGGTGCTCACGAAGTGACCTTCCCCAATCGTACCCAAGTTCCCGAGCCGAGGCAACTTTGGTGATGACGGACACGTGGCCTTTCGCACCGAGTTAGGGTTTCCTAAATTTCCCATTAAAAAAACATTTAGGTGGCGACTCTGTATCTGGCAAAGCAGTCCATGTTTGGCACTTCTTTCAAAATCTATTTTCTCAAAACGATTTGCCGGATTTGGACTCTTTGGTTCAGACTTAGAACCGTGACAATTTGAGAGTCCTGAGCTGTAGTGACCCCAAATGAACAGAATGGGAGCTCATTCCTCCCGGGGCGTTCGGGGACGTCTACAGCTATTGATGAGGGGTTATATCTCAGTGCACAGTCTGTGTACCTCATGAACAAGCTCCAGCACATCCTCGGGATAGGATTAGGGTGTAGTGGCCGGAAAGGCGTTGCAGCATCGGCCAAAGTGCTGAATAACCCACATACCTTTGGCTTAGGTTATCTGCCTACCAAGGAGGACTGGGTGAGGAAAGGCAAAGAGATGGCCGGAAGGGCCAGAGTAAAGCAAATCGAGAAGCATTATGAGTTGATACACCGGCCCATTCAGGGCACCCTGAACAGACGCTTTGTCCGGGAGGGAGAGGACTTTCCGTTCTGCGGCTTCCTAGAACCATGGCTAAATGCAGAAAGGCGGCAGTTGCTGGGGTTTGAGATATTCTTTGACTTGCAGTTGTCTGGGGATGATGTTGCTGAGGAGCAGACAAACCAACCAGCTGAGGCTGAGCAGTGCATGGAGGAGGATTCCGAGAGCACAGAGATTGAAATGAGGGTAGCACTGGCTTGTCTACTTTCAAATCCTCCGATTGTACATGAGTGCTTGGGGGATAACTTCTTGGTGTCCATGATCGGGAATGAAACGGCTGCGAGCCCATCTTCAAACATTCTGGATGCATCCATCGCACCTTCCCTCGTTTGGCAATACGAGGAGGGATTCTTATCGAGCAGCATCGGGTCAGGTAGTGAGCCGGAATCTGATTCCACTGAGTCTGTGAGGTCAGAATCAGGTTCCAGCTCGTCTGAGTCTAGGTCCGGTGTTCTTGGGGGTGACAACCCGGATGCCACAGTCCTGTCTAGGTCGTATTTTTCTTGTTCCTTTGAGTCTGTTGTAACAGAGGAATCAGGCGACTTGGAAGTGATCAATGAGAATTGTGCGGCTGTGGCCTTCGATTACTTTTCTGTGCCTTTAATTTATTACATTTATCAGGACTTTCAAAATTTTGATAAAAATGACGAGGAAGAAATTCCTCTGGTTTTGAAATTTTTGCTTGATCAAGAGCAGGAGAGGTTTGTAAAACCGCTGGTTGATGAAATCACCACAATTAATGTGGGTACTGAGAAGGACCCGCGGCTGGTCCAAATCGGGTCCACGTTGTCTTCGGAGGAGCGCGAGCTCTTAGTCGCTTTATTAAAAGATTTCAAAGATGTTTTCGCGTGGTCCTACGAAGACATGCTTGGAATCGATCCTGAGATTGTACAGCACCAGATCTCTCTTGACCTAGAGGCCCGACCTGTTAAGCAGAAGCTCAGAAGGATCCACCCAGACTGGGCTCTCAAGATCAAAGAAGAGGTCACCAAACAAATTGACGCAGGGTTCCTGCTGGTATCCGAATACCCAACTTGGTTGGCCAATATAGTTCTAGTGCCAAAGAAGGACGACAAAATTCGGGTATGTGTGGACTTCAGGGATTTAAATAAAGCTAGTCCGAAGGACGACTTTCCTCTGTCGCATATCGACGAATTAGTAGACTTCACTACGGGGCATGCGTTGCTCTCATTCATGGATGGGCTTTCTGGCTACAATCAGATTTTAATGACACCCGAAGACTGGGAGAAGACTGCTTTCACCACCCCATAGGGAACCTATTGTTATAGGGTTATGCCGTTTGGACTGAAGAATGCCGGGTCTACATATCAACGGGCTGTGACCACAATTTTGCACGACATGATCCATAAAGAGGTTGAGGTGTACGTGGACGACATGATTGTCAAGTCCAAGGAAAAAGAGGACCACTACACTGCCTTGAAGAAATTCTTTCAACAGATCAGAGAGTATCGGTTACGGCTGAATCCACGGAAATGTACATTTGGTGTTACAGCAGGGAAAATGCTGGGGTTCTTGATCACACAAAGGGGCATTGAAGTCGACCCTTCCAAAATCAAGGCTATCTTAGAAATGCCACCACCAAGGACTGAAAAGGAGGTGCGAGGCTTTCAGGGTAAAGTGCAATTCATAAGACGATTTGTTGCAAAATTAACCTTGACTTGTGAACCATTCTTTGGTCTCCTGAAGAAAGGAACGAAGTTCCAATGGGACGGTCGATGCCAAGCTGCTTTCGAACAGATCAAGCAATATTTACAGAACCCACCTGTGTTGTCACCGTCTGAGCCGGGGAAACCGTTGATTCTGTACCTTTTAGTGACTGACACTACAATGGGCTGCATGCTTATACAGGAGTCTGAGGACAAAGTGGAGAAGGCTATCTATTATCTGAGCAAGAAAATGCTGGATTATGAGATCCGCTACACTCCGCCGGAGAAGGCTTGTTTGGCCTTGGTATGGGCTACCAGGAAGCTGCGGCACTACCTGTTAGCTCACTCCGTAATACTGGTTTCGAGACTAGATCCCATCAAATATCTCTTCGAGAAACCGGCACTTACGGGTAGGCTAGCCCGTTGGCTGCTTCTGCTTTCTGAATTTGATCTGAAGTACGTGACATGCAAGTCAGTAAAAGGGAAAGCGGTAGCGGAGTTCCTAGCCGATCATCCAGTTGAAGAGGATGAAGCAGTTGAGTACCTATTCCCAGACGAGGCCATTCTGCACGTCGAAGAAGAAACTTGGACGATGTACTTCGATGGAGCATCAAACCAATACGGGTATGGGATAGGGATGTTGCTGATAGCACCCGACAATTCCCGTATACCTCTAGCATTCAAACTCTGGTTCAGAGTATTGAACAATGAGGTAGAATATGAGGCATGTATCGCCGGTTTAGAAGCCGCCCTAGAACTAGGGGCAAAACGGTTGGATGTCATCGAGGACTCGAACCTTGCTGTATCTCAAGCTAAAGGAGATCAGAAAGTTAAAGAAGAAAAGATGAGAATTTACCACCAGACCTTGGATGCGCTGATTCCTCGGTTTGAGAAACTGAACTTCGCTCATCTGTTAAGAGAGAACAACAGGTTCGTAGATTCATTAGTAACTCTATCTTCTATGATATACCTCTATTTCTGACTCCTCCTCCTCACTAGACTCATCATCCTGTTTGGCAAGTGCTCTGCGTCCCCCCCGACCGTGAGTAGAGACTCCTCTCCTAGCTACTCTAGAAGGCTTGAATGGCCCAGTCTGCAGAGGTGGGACCTGAAAAGGACAGTTTGAATGCATCAGCCAGTATGTATATCAGATGCAGAGTCAAGAATGATACATAGAATGGGTGCATGTAGATATAGTATGTGAATGTGATGTGCCAGATGTGCTCTACACATACAATGAATCGATACAGTGAAATGTTTAGTTTCCATATGTCATCAAAAGTATGATAAATGTAAGGGAATTAAAAAATACCCGAACGCCGGAGGCGTACAGCAGCGTCTCCCTCCGCAGGACCATGCTCTCGAGTGAGGCCACTACTCCAAGCAATCCCTCAGTATACTCTCTAGGAGGCTGCAGATGCAAGTTCAAGTCATCAGTGAATGAATGAATATCTAAATATCTAAGTGATAAACGAAAACTGTGAGGCATACCGGTGGTGAGTCAGGGTCATTGATGTATCGATGGTCGGCCATCGGAGGCTCTAGTGGAATCGAGTATGATGTCCCATACTGCCAGCCCGTCAGCTCGGTCGAAAGATCTGGCCACCCAACGTAATGACAAGTCGGGGGGATCCCTCTAGCCCCACCCTTCGACGTACCGGCCCTGCTAGTGGAAAGGACGTCTGCAGCTTGAACGCGACTCGATGATGGCATATCAGCAACCCTCCTTGTAGGAGTACGGACACCTGTCAGTGGAGGCATCAAGTATGTATGGCGGTATGTCACGTACTCCTCCTCCTCCAGGAAAAAAATTACGTCGGAACCCAGCATAAGGTCGTCAACCTCCCAGGGGGTGAGACTCTTTGTGGACCGTATGTCCAGTGGAGGTGCTGAGGGGATATCCTGAGTGGGATTGCCCATCGTCTAGCGCATGAAGCGATCCTCGAGAGACCAGGCTCTGCCGGCTGGTCCCTCGAACAAAACCCTGTATCGGGATGCGCCCCATGCGCGAACTCGAATACCCGGGTATCGCCAACCAGGGCTGCCAAGTGATCTGTGGATAGCAAGTGCATAAACCGATTAGATGTCATAAATATGCAAGATAAATCAAAGCTGAAAGCCTAAAGAATTGAGAGTTCTGGTTTACCTCGGTCGCCCGGACGGTGTCGAAGTACTGCCTCAAATATGACAGAGTCTCCCGGGGCCTAGACCGGCACCGACCATCGAATCTGCATGAATAAGGGATCTCGAGAGGTGCCTTGACCTCGAGCTTAGGGGCGAGTGTCGGGAAGTAGGCATAAACCCACAGCTGTGAAAGGCAAGACAGTGGCTGCTAGAATACTGAATGTATGGAAAATACAAAATGCTGAGTGCAGAATACAGAGTACAGAATTTAATATGTGCAATGTGTGCCATGTGTAGTATACAAATAATGAAGAGAAGAAATGTAAATCAAGAGGGCAGAATGTACCTCCCGGGCTCGCCAGTAGCCACCTACTATGGTCCTCCGCTCTCGGGAGGTCGCGCTTACGTAGTAGTAAAGGGTAGCGAGGCCAGCGTCGCCCTAATCCAAGTGTCGGACCTGTGATAAGTCTACCAGAGCACTGAGCAGATAAAGCCCAACTGTGTTCCCCCTGTCGGAGAACAGAGTGGTCCCGAGAAGGAACATAAAAAACCCCTGGGCATACTGCTGTAGGGCCTCCATAGTCTTGGGCATAGTCCATCTGTACTGCTCTGCAAACCAGGTGTACCTAACCATGCCTGGTGATTTGTAGGGCGGCAGATGAGCTCCAAGTAGGTAAGTCCAAGCTGCCTCCCACTCACCCATGTCCGCGTCGTACGGGACCGGCCGGCCTGCCACGTCGAGGCCCGTCAATATGGAGAAGTCATACGGGGTCATCGTCATGTCCCCGGTGGTAGAAAAATGGAAGGAGTTGGTGGTGTCCTACCATCTCTTTACAAGTGCACCCAAAAGGGTCCTGCTCGTCGGATGACGCAACAGTCCCGCACAAAAGGGGCCAAACCCTACCTCGTCCACAATATGCCGGACAGCATCTGGGAGCTCCATGTACCACTCCCTAGCGATGATCGATCCGTAATCCCGTGTGAAATGGGAAGATACCTGCATGTAGAAAGAACAGATGTATTCAATTTCAAAGTAAAAAAGAATGCTGTGTTATGAACTGTGTGTTCAGATTGAGCAGTGTTATGAACTGTGTGCAAGTCAAAAAGAATGCTGTGTTATGAACAGTGTGTTCAGATTAAGCAGTGTTATGAGCCGTTTTCAAGTCAAAAAGAATACCGTGTTATGAACTGTGTGTTCAGATTAAGCAGTGTTATGAGCCGTGTGCAAGTCAAAAAGAATGCTGTGTTATGAACTGCGTGTTCAGATTGAACAGTGTGCTGTATGAGCTGTGTGCAAATTAAAAGAATACTGCGTTATAGACTGTGTGTTCAAATTGAGCAGTGTTATTAGCTGTTTGCAAATTAACCGAATGCTGTGTTATGAACTGTGTGCTCAGATTGAACAGTGTGCTATGTTATGAGCAGCGTGCAAACTAAACCAACTATTGCGTTATGAACTGTGTGTTCAGATTGAGCAAAAACTGCGTTATGGACTGCGCGTTCAGATTGAGCAAAAACTACGTTATGAACTGTGTGTTCAGATTGAGCAAAAACTGCATTATGAACTGTGCATTCAGATTGAGCAAAAACTGCGTTATGGACTGTGTGTTCAGATTGAGCAAAAACTGCGTTATGAACTGCGTGTTCAGATTGAGCAAAAACTGCGTTATGAACTGTGTGTTTAGATTGAGCAAAAACTGTGTTATGGACTGTGTGTTCAGATTGAGCAAAAACTACGTTATGAACTGCGTGTTCAGATTGAGCAAAAATTGTGTTATGAACTATGTGTTAAGATTGAGCAAAAACTACATTATGGACTGTGTGTTCAGATTGAGCAAAAACTGCGTTATGAACTGCGTGTTTAGATTGAGCAAAAAACTACGTTATGAACTTGTGTTCAGATTAAGCAAAAACTGCATTATGAATTGCGTGTTTGGATTGAGCAAAAACTGCGTTATGGACTGTGTGTTCAGATTGAGCAAAAACTGCTTTATGAACTGCGTGTTCAGATTGAGCAAATCCAGAGTTATGAACGGCGTGTTCAGATTGAGCAAAACCTACATTTTGAACTGCGTATTCAGATTGAGCAAAAACTGCGTTATGAACTGTGTGTTCAGATTGAGCAAATCCTGCGTTATGAACTGCGTGTTCAGATTGAGCAAAAATTGCGTTATGAACTACGTGTTCAGATTGAGCAAATCCTACGTTATGAATTGAGTGTTCAGATTGAACAAAAACTGCATTATGAACTGTGTGTTCAGATTGAGCAAAAACTGCGTTATGAACTGTGTGTTCAGATTGAGCAAAAACTGCCCTATGAACTGTGTTCAGATTGAGCAAAAGCTGCGTTATGGACTGTGTGTTCAGATTGAGCAGAATATTGTGTTATGAACTACGTGTTCAGATTGAACAGTGTGCTATGTTATGAGCTGTGTGCCCAAAATGAGCTGCGTGCCTAAATGAGCTGTGTGCCCAAATGAGCTGTGTGTCCAAAGTAAGCTGTGTGCCTAAATGTGCTGCGTGCCCAAAAGAGCTGCGTGCCAAACGAACAAATTGATGCGTTGTGAGCTGTGTGCCAAATGAATGGAATGCTATGTCGTGAGCTGCGTGCCAAGTGAACAAAGTGTTTTGTTGAGAGCTGTGTGCCCAAATGAACTGGATGTTGTGTGCAAGTTATGTTCAGAACATGTAGAAGTACTGTGTATGTGAATGTGTTCAGAACGAGTAGACATGATACATAACGAAAGCATGGAAATGCAAAAGTGAAGTACGTACCTCTCGCGCATGATGAGATAGATGACACTTCGGCTCCCGTAGCAGTAAGTCTACGGGCGCCCGTCGCGTGAAGTCGGTAAAATGATGGAAGGTACTGGGAGGTAGTATATGCTTCCACGGGTGGTACCTCTCTGGGTTGAACGGTCGTATCCTCGGGGAGCCTCCGCCTTACGGAATATCGTCGGCCATCTGAAGAAATCTGTAAAAATGAGCAAAAACGAGCGAAATGAGCCAAAATTGCAAAAAGTCAACAAAAGTTAACTCTCGAGAAGAGAAAAATTCAACAAAAGGCAACGCCCAAGAAAAGGTGCTAAAGTTCGAGAGAAACTTACCTCAAGTGGTGGAAATGGAGAAAGAAGCTCCGAAAACAAATTCTAATCGGTTCAAAACGAAGAGAATCAAAAGTTTTTGTGAAATAACTTCGCGTGGGGCATTGGAAAACGCATATAAAGTGCAGATTTGATAGAGAAAAGGGTCTAGGGATGGAGAGAAATGCATTTTGGCCTTGGAGGTGTGAGCAAAAGTGATTTGGAGCTATCCATTTAAAGATCCGACCTTGAAAAGACAAACTACCCTAAATTCTATAAACTAGTCGGCCAGCCAGTTTTTCTGGTCGTCCAACCACTTTGGTGGTCAACAACTGGTCAGCCAGCATCTTGGATGATCTTCAGAGCTCCATTGCTCTCCCTGTGTGTTTTGGTGGTGATTGGAGTCCTCGGCTCTCGGGAAAGTGCAAGAAAAGTACACTTTTTGGCGCGAAATTGTCCTCGCGGGAACTTCAATTCAAGTCTTCGATACATGGCTCATCATCACTTGTCAAAGAGTGAGGTGTATCCTTTTTTTAAGTATGTTGTGACCTCTCTGAGAGGTAAATCGAAGGGTCCGGTTCTCGTTAAGGCTTGTGTTTCTTTAACCGGCATTTTGTTTCAAGGCATGCTATTGAAGTTATACCACTCTCGCATTGTTATGCACACTTTCCTCTCTTGCTTTTATTATGCACACTTCACTTGCATTGTTATGCTTGTTTTACTCGCATTGTTATGCGTCACACTTAGGTTGCATTTTCATGCACCCCTTTCAAATATTTGCAATATCACTAGGAATGGTGAAAGTAATGGAAGTATATGGATGAGGATTGGTAACGAACTTTGGGCTATTTGTGGAATAACATTGCAAGGAGAAAAGAAAGTTGATCATAATTATGTATTATGGGTATTATATTGAAAAACAAACAATTATGGCATTGCACATTCATTCAAATGATTATAACAAGATTTTTATTTAGCTTCGGCATGTTGCATAAACATTTTTGGCACCTACTGTTGCAAGTGTTGAATTGAGAATTGAAATCATCTGCATCAGAATGAAGAAATGTGAAATACTATTCGTGAAATGTTATGGGGTAAATACGTTGGTAAGTCCGGTTAGAAGGTGTAGATGAATTTGATAAGTTGGTGTAGACACCCCATTTTTGACCGACCTCAAGACTCAGACATCATTGATTGAGCACTCGGTGATAGTGCATGTTGTGCTCGTTTCGAGTTTCCGGAGTTTCGACTGAGTGCCTTGCCTCTGGGCCTCTGAACTCTTTGTGCTTCGGCTCGGTTTGTGGACCAAGCCTCGTTTTCCTTGCGTGGGGTAAGGAGAGGTCTTGTAGACCACTTTTCGTGGTCGTAGACCACTTTTCCCGCTTGGAGACTAGTTTCCGATTTTCAGAGCCTTTGGCCGCGCGCCATGTCTTGGGACTGCTTAACGTTCTCCGTTTGGCGTGATTTTTGAACCACACCTTGTTTTCTTTGCCTAGAGGGCCACTGTGGTTTGGGAAGACCACTTTTGTGGTCGTAAACCACTTTTGGTGCTCGTCAGCTAGTTTTCGGGACTCCCAGCTACGCGCCTTGCCTCCGGGACTTTCGTCTTGCATCCGTTTTGGTTTGTTTTTGGTACAAACCTTGTTTAGAAGGTGGTACAAGGGTGGGAGACCAGTTTCTCTCCCCGCAAATCACTTTCCTTCCTGCTAGCCAGTTTTCTGGTCTGACAACTGGTCTACTTGGTCTTTGGGCCATTTTTCTGGTCGGCCACCATACCACTGCATTGTTTTCATGCTGTTGACCTTCTCCCACCATGGCCAACCAGTTTTATTTTTGGGAGACCACTTATAGTGGTCGGCCGACCACTTAAAGTAGCTGGCCGACCACTTCAAGTGGTCGGCTACTTTTTGTCACCTTTTGGGAGATATATTTAGCCAGCTGGCACAGCTGGAGAGCACTGAAACCATCCTCCATACACGTGTATGGAGGGATGGCCTTGAACCCTTAGCTTCTTCAAGAAGCTTGAGCCTTGCTTCTCTATAAGAGGGAGGCTCCCCCTCCCTCCTCCAGGTTCAGTTCTGAGGCTTGAGAGTAATGCATACATACTTGTATCTATCTTGCTCTTGTTCTTCATTTTGTGCCTTAAAAGTGTCATTTTATCACACTTTTGTACACAAACACACACTCAAACACCATCCTTTTGTTGCTGAGGTGCTTAGGAGCTGGTTTTGAGGTTTTTGGTTTGGTTTGAGCTTGAAAAACTTGCTGGAGTTGCAGCTTTAAAGGTGTTCATCAAGGGTAAGCCTTTAACCTCTTAAACCCCTATTCTTGCTTAAGCTTTTGGACCCTTTTGCATGCAGTTTTAGGACTAACTTCCTACTGCAAAAATTTCTATTTTTTGGTCCTTAAAATGTTTTGTTTAAGGTCACTTTTGTGTTGGGGGTTGTCTACCCTCTCTTAGGCCTTATTTGGCCTTGCTTTTGTGCCTTCTTTTTGAGCTTTTGGGACCACCTTGCTTTTGTACCTTCTTTTTGAGCTTTTGGGACCACATTGTTTTGACCTTCTCACCACTGCAACTCAGAGGAATTTCAGTGGTGGAAGTGGTGTTTTGAGGTCCCAAATAGGAGAGGGTCATCCTCTCTCCTTGTGTCTTAAATACTTGCTTCATATGCCTCATGTGTGAGCATGTTTGTTAAGCTTACGTTGGCCATATCTTAGCTTGTATTTAGGCTTATTTTAGCATTGCGTGCCACTATTTTTACTTGGTTTTGTCACTCCATGCATGCCTAATACACTTGTAGTGTAAATCTCACAAACGAGTCTTGTATGCTTCATGAAGTAGCATGTCATTCTAGCTTGTTTTGTTTCCATTTCAGCATGTTTTTGGTGATTTTTTGCCATGTCATACCTCTGTTAGGGTTTGGTTTGGTTGGCCTTTGCATGCTCCATGCACTTGTAGTGCAATTCCATGAATTAGCCTAACATGCATCAGGCTTTAACATGTCATTCTAGCATGCTTTTGGCTTAACTCTAAGAAGCTTTTGTCCATGTTTTAGCATGCTTTAGCTCTGATTTGTGTTGTTTTGACCATACATAACTTGCTTTGTATAGCTATGGTTCATTCTAGCTTGTTAGATCTGTGCATCAAGTCCACTAGCATGCATTACTTGGACTATTCAAATGATTTGGTATCATTTATTATGTGATTTCAGGCCATGTTTCATGGTCATGCGCTTGCATTTATCACTCATTCAATGCGTTGGAGGGTTTGCCCCTTTATGCCTTAACATGAATCATTGTGTATACCTTCATGCCTAAGCTTGCGAGCTATCATTTCAATGTGTTTTTTGGGGTTATTTTGCCAAGATATAACTCTGATTTTTATTGGTTAAGTCATCCCACGCTTGGTCTTAATAGGTGTAGTGTAATCCACCTTATTTGCCTTGTATGCATTATGCCTTATGCCCTTCATGTTAGCTTGTTTTGGCTTCCTTCCGTACATGTTTTAGACTCATTTTGACATATTCTAGGACTATTTTGGATTGCCCTTGCCATATGCTTCATGCTTTGTATAGCTGTAGTGTAATTGGCCTCGCTAGCTTTGTGTTTTGATGACTCATGCATGCTATTTTTGAGTTACTTAGATGATTTGACATCATTTAATACTTTATTTCAGAGCATGTAGGATTGACATATTCTCATTTCATTCACTCTTTAAGTGCCTTTGAGCGTTGTGCATTGTTGCCTAGTTTGTGGCCTAGCATGTATGCCATGTTGCCTAGGTATTTGAGCCTCCATCTTAGCATGTTCTGGTCTTTGTTTAGACCTAATTGAGCTCTGTCCATGGTTGTTTCATGTATTTTTTCCATGTATTGCATGCCTCCTTTGTAGTCATCTTTATTAGCTTTCATGCTTTAGGACCTTTGCATGCTATACTTGTGTTTGATTGAATGATTTGGCATCATTTCTTACTTAATTTCAGTGCATTTAGTGTTGTTACACTTCTGCATTTGTCACTCCTTGAGCCTTCTTGAGGGTTGTGCTCTTAGGCCTAGTTGATAGGCCAATGCATTGTGGATGCATACCTTGTCTTTTGTGCCTTTGTTTTGGTGTTATGGCCACTGATTTGGACATGGCAGAGGTCTGTCCATTTTGGTTTAAGTCCATTAAGCATTGTGTATGCCATGTTGTTTGCATGTTGGTTCATTGCATTTGTGTATGCCATGCCCATTTGCATTGTGTATGCTAGTTGTCATTTGCATTGTGTATGTTAGTTGTTGTTTACATTGTGCATGCATTAGCATAGTCTGCATGTTATTAGCTTTGTTAAGTTAATCATGTCACATTGCATTAAGTGGGCCATGTTGTTCTTAGCATTGTGCATTGTGCATGCCATTAGCCTTGTTAGGTTGTTCATGTTGCATTGTATGTTTGCATGCTTAAGTTATATTACATATTTGCATGCTTGTGTTGCATTGCATTTTTGCATACTCCATGTTACATAGCATTGTGCATGCCATGTTATGTGTTGCATTGTGTTTGGAATAGAAGCTATCTGGAGCTTGGTGCAAGTTTCTGAGAGTAGTTGCAAATAGTGGCAAATTAGGGCATCGCGACGGATTTCCGAACGAGGCGACTGGGCATGCATACACTCTTCCCCCTCGAGGCCCCCTTTTTACTGCTTTACTTAGCTAATTTGCTTAGCTAGTTCATGCTTTGGGTTATTGTAGACGTCCCCGAATGTCCCGGGAGGAAATCTCATTTTGTTCATTTGGGGCTCACTATAGTTCAGGACTCACATGTCATGGTTCTTAATCTGATCCCGCAATGTGCAATGCGAAACTGATAAATCACCAAAGAGTCCAAATCCGGTAAATCGTTTTGAAAAACTGATTTTTAGAAAGAAGTACCAAACATGGACTGCTTTGCCAGATACAGAGTCGCCACCTAAATATTTTATTTTGGGGAAATTTAGGAAACCCTGACTCGTTGCCTAAGGTCACGTGTCCGTCATCACCAAAGTTGCCTTGGCTCGGGAACTTGGGTACGATTGGGGAAGTCAGCTATGAGCACCCCCGCTCGCCCGCTCGCCCGATCAAAGATCGGCCACTACTAAACATGATATCTTGTTTTTTGAAAAGACGTGTTCTTATTCCGGTTAATTAGCTAATCTTTACTACGTGATGCGCACAACAAAACAAGTATAGACTAGATCGCCTAATTTGGGACAAAGTATTGCATATCTGTTTGTTTGGAAGTGGTTTGAAGTTTGCTACTCGCAAGTAGGGTAAAACACGGATTCCAATGAATTGTTCCAATTCAAGCAATCTAACCTTCACCCACAGGCATTCAGGCAGTTATATCACATAAGCAATTAGCCTCATGGCAAGCATGCTGTCATGTTAACATTCACATACATGCAAGATGCTAAAGCATAAACGCTTACCTAGTACTCCGAGCCAAAACAGGAAACTAGTTAGTAATCAATGCATGATCCTAGTTCATGTTAGCAATGGCTAATGCAATGCATGCAAAATGCAACTAAGATAGGCTCGGCTACCCTAAGAATGGCATGTGAAATGCGACAACTCGATACACATATTCAAGTTGGAATTGAAATACTATGCAATTAGTATGATGCGCCGAGCTCGGTGCGTGAAATACGAATGAATGTATGCAAACATGCTATCATAAGTATGCTAATTGAAATGTGCCCTAAGACTAACCATTGAAAGCAGGTAAGTAAAAAGGAGAAAGATGTGGGGTTGGAAGACATGCATCACACACACGCACGCTTATTACAAAATTCGCCCTCTCACGGAGGGGCCAAAAGAATAATACAAACCAAATAAATAATTAACTACTCTAACTAATTAAATATTACAAAACCTTAATTAATTAACAAATTAATTAAGCTATTAAAGCAGTAAAGCTGACTTGGGAAGAGGGTCAAATGCATGCATGCTCGATTCGCCTGGCTCGAAAACCCGTTGCCATGCCACATGTTGCCTCTATTTGCACTGTTCTGCACCTCTGAGAACTGTGAAAATCGTTGAGATGCCTCTGAATTACTCCCTGAGCATTGCGGGATGTCACCGGCCAAAATATAGGACCACTGGCCATTTGGAAGTGGTCACCGACCAAAAGTGGGGCCATCGGCTGGACTTTGGTAGCCGGCTGGCACTGAAGAGGGCCAACCGGCCATATGTTCCTGCAGAACTCTGTTTTTGCTGCAGCAGAGGACATACAGTGCATGTCAAGGAATTTACAAGACAATGTATGCACGACCACCCTCTCTGTCATGCTATGAACTCAAGGGGGTTTGGTTCTCGACCCTCAGGCCACTAATCGTGCATTTCAATGCATGATCGCCAAATGCGCCAAGTGTGCAATTTGATATCAAATGAAATGCACAAAAACACATAAGGGCCCCAACCTCTATCATGATTGATTCAAGAGGTAAGGGATGCGCACACAATGCTATGCAACCTAAGCATGCAAGCAAACTAATGCAACATGAGCATGCAAGCAACAATGCTATACAAGGCAACTAGCATATAACAATATGCAAAGACAAGCATGCAAACAAGCATGTAACTTAACAAGTATGCAAGATGGATGAACATGCAACAATATGTCAATAGGCTAACATTTAATAACATGCAAAGGTAAGTATACTTAGACCAATGTAATACATGCATAATGAACTTAACAAAGCAACACAAGCATGCAATAGGCAATAGGCAATAGGCATACAACCTAAACATGTGAACATGTATGGCATGCAACAAGCTGCAAAATGAAACAAGCATGCAACAACATGGTGAGATGGACTTATACTAACATGGGTAACTCTTAAGCATGCCAAAATCAGTGGCCAATATGATGCAACAAAAGCATGGAATAGATATGCAAACATGCATGCACAAAGGCCTATCATCTAAGGCATAAAAGAGGTAACTCTTAAACACATTTAAAAGAGACTAATATGGACAAATGACCAGCATGCTAAGCTCTGAAATCATATTAAGAGTGGTGCCAAACCAATCAAACTACCCAAGTAAAGCATGCAACCAAGCGCAAAATTTGGAAACTAGCCATGGGACTCGACCCAAGACTACATGAAGTAAACCTCAAAGGGCCATGGGGACCTAAAACAGTCCCAATGCAGGTCTAATCAAGACCAAAAGTGAGCTCGAAACTAGCTAATACAAGCTAGATTAAAGGGGCAAAATCATGAGGCATGCAAGGCCACCGAAGAGGTGTTACACTACACCTAATACAACCAAACATGGCATGACTCAAGCAACAAAAATCAAAGATATGACACGTTAAAATGAGCCCAAAAAACCCACTTAGATGGCATCTAAATGGTCTAAGCATGATGGCATACACAATGGTCCAAACATGGAGCATAAAACAACTCTTTAAGGCATTAAAGGAGCATCAAATGTAAGTAAACAACCATGCCACATGGACTGAAATGATATGGTAAGTGACTCCAAATCACTGAAATAAGCCAAGTAATGCATGCTAGGGGGTTCAAAACTCAAAGCCTACAAGCTAGATTACATGGTAGCTATACAAAGCAAGTCATGGACAACCAAAACAACCAAAATCAGAGGTCAAGTATGTTAAAACAAAGCTAGAAGCTTCACAAAATTGAGCCAAAATCATGCTAAAAACACATGTTACAACATGATGCATGTTAAGGCCAAAACATGAGATTACAAGACAAGTGTATAGAGCATACATGGCATCTCTAAACCAACTTTGGACAGAGGTAAATCATGGCAAAATAATACCAAATATCAACTAAGACATGGCCAACACGCACTTAAACAAGGTGCTCACAAATGAGGCAAATATGACAAGTATTGAAGACAACAAGGAGAGGGGATGGCCCTCTCCTTCTTAGGACCTCAAAACACCATCTCCACCACTGAAATCCCTCTAGATTTTAGTGGTGAGAAGGCCAATACAAGGTGGTCCCGGAGCTCACAAAAAAGGCACAAAAATGAGGCCAAACAAGGCCTAAGAGGGGGTAAACAACCCCAAACACCAAAGTGATCCTAAACAACTATTTTAAGCACTTAAAAATAGAACTTTTATCAGTTATAACTTAAGCTTAAAACAGATGCAAGATAGGCTAAAAGCTTGTGCAAAAAAGGGAATCTAAAGCAAGGAACTCACCCTTGTAGAATCTCTTCAAGAACCAAGGTCCAGTAGGTTTCTCTGATCAAAATCAGCTCAAAAACCTTAACAACAACCCTCTAATGCCTCAGCAACCCAAGGGTGGTGTAATGCTAGGTGGTCAAGTGCAAAAGTAAGACACAAACTCACTTTTGAGGCACAAAATGGGATCAAATAAGGGAATATAGATACAAAGTTGTATCTTATTCTCTAAACCTCATTCTCTGAACTTGGAGAAGGAAGGAGGGGCTCCTCTTTATAGGGGTTCAAATCCTCAAGCTTCCAAGAGAAGCTAAACAAGAGGCAAATCCCTCCATACGCATGTATGGAGGGGGTGTAAAGTGGATGCCAACCGATTGACCAACAAAAATGGCCGGCCAACCAAAAACACTGCCGACCGACCATAATATTTGGCCGGTAGCAAGAAAACAGAGTCGGTGGCCTCAAGCTAAGGCCGGTGAGGTGTGGGGATGGCCAACAAGCCATTCCTTACCCTCAGAAGCAAAAACACAAGTGTTTGGTGTACAACCAAGCACAAAACAAACAAGTCGAGAGGTCTTGAGGCAAGGCGCGCGACCGACACCTCCGAGAACTCAAGACGAACACGAACATAGATGATCACCTAGTGTTCAAACGGTGACGTCCAGGTCTTGAGGACGGTCAAAAATGGGGTGTCTACAGTTGTCCCTCTTTGACAGAACACGAAAGTCATAACAATGACGAGAGTGAGTGTTAAAGCTGTAACAACCCTCATACTATTTACCGACTTATGATTGATTATGACTGATAATTGAACTGATTAAAGTACTAAACTGACTGACTGAAATTGGAAACCGAATCGATTGAGTATATGTTAGTTAAATTGCATTCTATCTGTTTAACTGTATGATTATCTGTTCATGCTTATATGTTTAAACTGCTAATTGAAGGCCTTATCGGCGGCCGAATTAGAAACCGATTGATGTTCCTTGACCCTCGTAATTAATGTGATTTTATGGTGTATTTACCTGAAAACTGATTAGGTGTGATTGAATTAGATTAAAATGAGTTAATTGCAAAGTCTGCCGTAATTACCTAAATGCCACTTAAGTGGCCCACTACTTGGCTCATCTCATTACACTCATACATACACATTTCATCAGCTCATTCTTGAGCACAGCACCGACTAGAGAGAGAGAAATAGAGAGTGAGAGGGAATTGAGTTGAGTTCGAGTTTATTGGTGGAATTGCTTGGTAATTGGAGTGTAGATTACTAATTTGAGCCTCTAGCCTTGCATTGGAGACCTAAGGTAGAGTAATTACTCTCTTGTTTGTGAATTGAGCTAGTTCTTGCATGATTCATGCTTCATTATAGAACTAAGTCATGTTTTGGTTCATTGTGGTTGAATTGAAGCTCATTTCATGCATGTATGTTTGAATTAATGAGTTTTGAGGTTGTAGTTCATAATACCTCACATGCATGTCCATCTTTTGGTCATACTCCATGAGCTCATCTTGTTTTTGAAGGTTTGAGCTCTTTTGAATCAGCATTGAAGCTTTAAAAATGATTTAAGGTCATGCATGTCATGTTTGAGGATTGTTCTTGGAAAATGGTTTGAAATTGGGTTTGAATTAAACACTCTTGGGCTTTGATTTCTCAAATTGAGTTTTGAATCATGTTATTCCATGTGTTTATAAGAGTTTTCCAGAAAATGAGCCCAAGAGGATCGGTTTTGAGTTGTTAACAACTTGGTTTTGAGCTTGAAGGTGCAATCTGGAATTTCCAGATTTCGCACTTCCGCTCGAGCGGGTATAGTGACGCTCGAGCGTAGAATTCGAGCATCCAGCATCTCTGCACTGTTTTACAGTCCGCTCGAGCGGAGGATTGGGCGCTCGAGCGGAGTCATGTCTCACGCTCGAGCGGGCGTCGAGCGGAGATTTCACCCATCCAGTACTTTTACAGTACGCTCGAGCGGGAAAGTTTACGCTCGAGCGTGTACCTTTGTTTCATTTCCGCTCGAGCGGGGAAACCTGAGCTCGAGCGGGACTCTGTTTTTCTGAAAATACTTTTAAATGTACACCTTTGCATCCTCATCCCATTCTAGGCATTCTTAGGCCTAGTTTAAGACATCTTATTGAGGATATAGATGTAGAACACATCGAGGCCCTCGGGATTAAGTTATTATATTTCCCAACTGTGTAGCTTAGTGTGTTCAACCTGTGAACTGTGTAGGGTTGGCGACTGGGGAGACACGCTCTAGCATACTGTAGCCCAAACTCTGTGAGTAACAATTGTGTAAAGATATGTTCAACTGATTATCTTTGAATACTGAACTGTTTACTGAACTGATATTGTTTACTAAATGAATGTATGTCCTTTATTTCTGAACTGTACTGTGGCATCCTTAGTACCTACTGTTACTGTTACTGTTACAGAGATCTCTGTCGGTTCCCTCGTGGAGCCACTACTGTTTACTGACTGATGGCCATCATTACTGTTCGGTCTTTTAAGACCTACTGTTACTGATATGCTAATGGATGTACCACATATGACTGTTTACTGTACTGAGCAACTGAAATACTGATTGAAATGAACTGTTTTCATTACTGTAAGGACATTCATTCTAAACCCCTTTACGCTTTATGTTATTCACTGGGCTTTAGCTCACTGCTCATATATATATGTAGGTGTTCAGGCACCAGACCGCAGCTAGGAGCGTCAGGCTTACTCCAGTTTTGTCAAGCCAGCCTTTGTGCCTCACTGCGAGGTTCCGAGCCTATTGTGCTAAGGGTTTAGGGGTGTTTTAGAAGTCCCCCTTCTGTACTGTCTTACCGTTTTGTAATAACTGGATGAATTGTATAGACTGACTGTTTACCGTACTGTTACCAAGGGATTAGGTCCCTGTACTGTGTGACTGTAAATTCTGTATAGACTGTACTGTTTGTATATGTGAATGCATGAAAAATCTTTTGGCATGCAGACTGTCACAGCTCAATGGACACTATTTATTTACTGTATTGGCTTCCGCCAGGCCTTGTACTCTGTTTTACTGTACTACTGTTCTGCAGGCCTTCGGTAATCTCGGATTACTGGCCGGTTACGGTGCTAAACCCATAGGGCCGGGTTTGGGTCGTGACAAAAGCCCAGAGACGACCCATTTTTGACAAGGCCGAAGACTTAGACAAAACATACAAGCTAGCAAGATTTGTGCCCATAGGTAGGGGCAAGATGCAAAGAACATGCATGACGTCGAACATAACTCATGATCATGCAAAGAGAGCTGTAACGAAGCATAACATGCAACAGTTTTAAGCAAGCATACACAAATCTAACTACATTACATGCAGAAAGGGTGTAAGAAAATTACTGCAATTCTCACTGCAAATACAGTGTGCATGTGTAATAGATACACAAAGCGAATGTGTGATTGATACACAAAGTGAGCATGTGTGGTAGATACACAAAGCGGACGTAGTGTGATGGATACACAAAAAAGGTGAACACAAAGTGTGATAGATGCACTAAGTGAACAAGGTATGATAGATACACAAGGTGAGTGTAGTGTGATAGATACACAAGGCGTGAATAGAGTGTGATGGATACACTAAAGATGAACACAAATTATGATAGATGCACTAAGTGAACAGAGTATGATAGATACACTAAAGGTGAACACAGAGTATGATAGATATACTAAGTGAACAGGTGTGATGGATACACAAAAGGTGAACACAAAGTGTGATAGATGCACTAAGTGAACAAAGTATGATAGATACACTAAAGGTGAACACAAAGTGTGATAGATGCACTAAGTGAACAAGTGTGATTAATACACAAAAGGTGAACACAAAGTGTGATAGATGCACTAAGTGAACAGGTGTGATGGATACACAAAAGGTGAACACAAAGTGTGATAGATACACTAAGTGAACAGGTGTGATGGATACACAAAAGGTGAACACAAAGTGTGATAGATGCACTAAGTGAACAGAGTATGATACATACACTAAAGGTGAACACAAAGTGTGATAGATGCACTAAGTGAACAGGTGTGATGGATACACAAAAGGTGAACACAAAGTGTGATAGATGCACTAAGTGAACAAGTGTGATGGATACACAAAAGATAATGAAGTGAATATGTGCATGATAGATACACAAAATGAGGATGTGTGATTGATACGCTAAGTGAAGAGAGTGTGATTGATACACTAAATAAATGAAGTGTGATTGATACACTAAGCGAATGAAGAAAGTGAAGTGTGATTGATACACTAAATGAATGAAGTGAGTGAAGTGTGATTGATACACTAAATGAATGAAGTGAGTGAAGTGTGATTGATACACTAAATGAATGAAGTGTGATGGATACACTAGATGTGAATAAAGAGAGTGAAGGGTGATTGATACACTAAATGAATGAAGTGAGTGAAGTGTGATTGATACACTAAATGAATGAAGTGTGATGGATACACTAGATGTGAATAAAGAGAGTGAAGTGTGATTGATACACTAAATGAATGAAGTGAGTGAAGTGTGATTGATACACTAAAGTAAATGATCTTAAACGGAACTTCTTTGAATGAACCGTACATACAATATCATGTATGAATGAGAAAGAAACTTGATAGGTACAATGCAATACGATGCATGATGTTTAAGGAATGCAATAAACAAGCCTAGCGGCACTTTAGAAAGCACCTCACGGGGTGAGTGGCGATGAACCGCTCTACTATGACGGGGGTTTCCCCTCGTGCTCTTCGAACACTTACCTTCAACTGACAGTACAAAGGCTCTGATATGCTGAGAAGGGTTCTTTACGTAGAACACTTGGGATGCTGCCTTTTTTCCTGATCATATTCACAACTTTCCCCGGGAACTCATTGCGAACACAGTCGAGACGCCTTTGGCAGGGAATGATACTCAGGGAGAGCACTTCTGATCGCCATTCTGGCTTGAAGTAGACTTGATCTTGAGCTTGAGGTAGAGGCACACTCATACTCCGAAGCATTGGCAAGACCTGAAGAGGTACACACGGAATGCAATCTCGGAACTTACTGAAGTTAAAACAAACTCAGATGCTCGACATTTCCTCTTTTCTCTTGCTTTGTAGTCTGAAACCTATATAGCTTCAGATAGGTCCTGGCTTTACTGTTCTGACATAGCCTAGGTTGAACCTTGCTGTTTTATGAAAGAACGAATCCTGTTTTGCACAAATGTAGAGAATGACACAACACTCTGAGCACAAAACAAACCATTTTGAAATTGAGAAAAGAGTTCTCGACCGGGTATTGAGCCTACGACTGAACACAGCGCACCAAAATTCAACAAAGGAAAACAAAGGCAAAACAACCTAAACACAAACACAGACACTAAAAAATGACTCAAGACAAGAATTGAGATAAAGCAAAAAGACACGACACTCAGACGTGCACATGGAGCCTGTTTCTCTGGGTATTGTTTCCCACCCTTCCTTACTTGTGATCCTCACATCACTCGGCCCTCAGGCTCTGTTTTTCTCTCAAAACCCTTTTCTCGCTTTTCCTTTCAGCACACATCTCTCTATTCTTTAATCTCTAATTTTTCATCCCTCCCCAGGGTGGTTGATGAATAAACAGGAAGTTGCAAGCTCTTACCCCTAGCATTCTGCTAGATTCTCTTCTTCTGCTCACAACAGTGAACTTTCCCGCAGAGGGGTTGCGCTACAACTGGGTGTGTAGCAAATCTGCAGCTGACATCGGTTGACGATGTTCTGTTGGGGAGTTTGGACATGATCAAATGTGTCCAGACGAGGGAGTGGAATATCTTGATCCATTCTAGTTCGTGCTTCGCACTTGGCTTGATACCTCGCTGCTTGGAGGATGAGAGAGCTTTTAGCCCTTTGTTGTTAACTTCAGTTGTGCCCTTCTTGGCGAATAGGGTACCCTTTCCGGCAAGTATGGTGCCCTTTCTGGCAAATGCATTAACAACGGGGGAAAGACAGGAAACCTGACTCAACTGTGCCCCTAGTTTATCATTTTGACCATTTTTGTTTTGGTTTTCTTCTAAAACAATTTTGACCAAAATGAGAGTCAGATTAACATGCTTGTTCAATTTTCTGATTTAAAATCATGCAAGTCAGGCTATGAGCACTGAAAATTTTCCTTTTTGGGTCCAAGAAAATGGTCCGGTTTTGGAAAAATGGAAGAATTTTTGAGAAAATTAGGCAACCTCAGTAAAAATTCTCAAAAACTATTTTTGCAAACGGCCACTGCTCTACGAGCACGAAACCTACTCTTGAGATGTATAACCTTAGATCCAAAACAATGGAAAATTGCCCCTTGTCTGAACGGCATCGCAGCACACTGAATGGCAACAGAAAGTTACCCCTTGTTTGAATGGTATTGCGGCGCATTGTATGGCAACGGAAAGTTGCCCCTTGGTTGGATAGCACCGTTGCGCGTTATAATCAGCCTTCAGAGTGACGATCATAACCAAACTCTCGGATACAGAGAAAACAAAGATAATTAAAACCATTACATGGACACAATCCATTTGGGAATGTTTGTGGCTGGACTTCAGGATGAAGTTGCCTACGTATCCCAAACATGGGAATCAAGCCTTACGTAGTTCCGGTTAAGATATACTCGGGTATTAACCTCTCATTTTGCGCTCTAACTTTTGCCAAGGTCGCCCTTCCGGGTTTTCAACCTTGTGAGCTATGTTCTTCCTTTCTTTTCAATTCTTTTCATTTCTCTTCTACTTTTTTCTTCTTTTTCTTTTTTTTCTTGCTTTGCATTTTTCTTTTTTTTTTGTTCTTTTTCTTCTTTTTTCTTGCTCTAACTTTTACCTGGGTCGCCCTTCCGGGTTTTCGGCCCAGCGAGCCTCTCAAGAGTAAAAGTGTAGCTTTGTCCATGTCAAATGGTTTTGAGATCTTGAAGTCATCTGAATCCAGGAGAATGGCTGCTGTTCACTAATGATGCAGGAGTCCATCGAATGGGAGGCTGAATTTTCCCCCAGTGTTGTGGATAGGAACTCGATTATTCTTCAGTAATATTTTCTTCTTTCCTCCCTTCTGGGATTTGGCATTCTTGCCGATCTTTGTTAACTTGAGAAACATCCCAATTTTTGACTCTTCGAGCACATCTGACATTTTTGCCCTTAGTTCGAGGGGTGCTTCTGATCTAGCTTCGCAAGCTTTCTTTTGATGACGTCTGACCTTCTTGATCTGACTTTCCTTGCCCCTAGTTCAAGGGCTGCTTTGAATCTGGCCACACAGGCCTCACATTGTAGTTGACCGTTGAACATTCTGAATTAAGGTTCAAGGTTTGGAAGCAAAGGGGTTGAGTCTCGAGGCTGAGAGTGATCCTAAGCTACACAATCTTAAGAGCGATTCCGCACAAGTCTTCGCAGGACGACGCAAAACATTTTTTGAAATTTTTTAAGAAAGCGACTAGTCGCTCGCGCTGAAGACAATGTGAAACCAATCTGGATCAAGCCAGGATCCTTATCAGTACTCACGTTAACAAGCATGATTTCATTCATTAAGGGCTTAGCATGCCTCTCTTTCTTTCAATTGATCAAATTTTTTACAAATCCCGATGAATTCCTTCATCTTTGTTTTCATCACAATGTTCAAAAGGTTTTGAAAAAAACTCAGGTCAATGCAATGATTTCAAAGCACAGAAAAGACACAGTTTTTAGTCAAATACTGCCGTCTCATTCAGAACTTCAGACACAACTAGCACAAGGCAGAAGCAAACACAAGAGTGTGAAAATCACTGCTGTTCATTCAAATCTGTTGGCATTACTGGCTCTAATGCAGAAACAGACTCAAAAGAAAACGAAAAGACAAACACAAAACAAGTAAGTGATGTCTGAGGTAACACCCCCGAAATCACCCGACTCTAACAAACAGGACTAACTCGATACAACAAGACAGACCCAACTGACTCAGTATGAAAAGACTGACTCTATACAACGGGACAGACTCTAATGACAAAACAAAACTGACTCAATACCCGAGTCAGAAAGTACAAAAATCAGCATTCACAAATGCTCAAAACAGTGCGTGCCATACGCCACATCTGGAGTAAACTGAGTGCCGCCCGCAGGTGGTTCATCCCCTGATCACATATTCGTACTATCCCCCAAGTTCACTGATCCAGTGGCGATAGACTTTGCTGAGCTGGTGCGGCGGTGACCTTGTTGTCAAACAGATCTTGTACATCATGGCGAAGACGAAAGCAACTGTCAGTGTCATGACCGGTTTGTTGATGGTAGGCACAGTATTTAGTCTGGTCATGCTTTAGAGGGATAGGATCGGGTAGAGGTTGTTGTTCCAACGGTTTCAGATATCCTTTCCGGAGTAAGACCTCTAGAGCCTTTGACAAAGGCATATAAAGTGAGGTAAAAACCCTCTTAACTCGAGGTGGATATTTGGTTTTTTGTGAGCTACTTTCGGACGCACCGGTGAATGGGGTAGTTGTTCTTGATGCGGCGGTGGTGACCATACCTACTTCAGAAGATCTTGCAGCTGCATCACCACTGGTGGTTGCATTCGAACTGCGGGAAAACGCCCTCCGGGGCTGCTCCTTCTCTTGGTCAATGAGGCCCTGCTTCATAGCGTCCTCGATCTGTACCCCCATCTCATGCAAATCTGAAAAGGTGGAGAAGGGGAGAACAATCATCTTTTGCATGAGTTTGGGCTGGAGATTGCGCACAATCATCCGAATATGATCTTTGTCAACAAGCCTGATGGTCATCATCGAGGCCTTAGCCCTCCACCGGGTTACAAAATCGGAGAAACTCTTCATCGGCTCTTGCCTAGTGGTCTCAAGATCACGGGTTGTAATCTCAATCGGCGTGTTATAGGAGTATTGAGCTATGAAGGCCTCAGCCATCTCCTCCCAATTCCTCTTGACGGAGTCCTTCAGTTTTGCATACCAAATAGCCGCTACACTCGACAGGGTCCGGCCAAACAAGGAAAGTTTTTGTAATCTGGAGAGGCCCATCAGCCTTAGTACGTCTGAAAACAACCACAGATGCACCATAGGATCTCCAGACCCGTCAAAGCAGTCTATGTGTGGCATCTTAAATCGGTCCGGCAGCATCACAGCCGAGTCGGTGTACCCATCTTCAATATCCGGAATGGACTTCACACCCTGAGACTTCTTGAATAGCTTTTCAAGCTTGCTCACTTTTAACGTTGTGGGGTCCACCTCGAACTCAAAGGGTGAATCCGGTAGGTTGGTCTGTGCTTTGGATAGCTGGGGTAGGATTAGAGGCGAAGCCAGCCCTGTCGGAATGCCTGTATCCTCCTGGACATTCTGAACATTTGCCGTCTCCCTGGGTATTGGGACTCTTGGTGGGGGAGGAACCTGGTGTGAAGCAGATGCTCCGATTTGCTGTTGTAGCCTGGCAATTAACTCTGCCTGTTGAGCCATGACCTCGGCCTGTTGTTTGGCAAATTCGGCTTGACGAACAGCGTCCTGCTGTATGGTTTTCATACTTTCTTGGAGTTGACGCATCATTTCCTCCATTCTTGCCATACTGCCCTGATCTAACTGATCTATCAGTATATCTGTCTTTGTGGTAAAAACAGATATCTCAACCCAACTGCACATAGGTGAGATGGATAATGACTGCTGATCCGAAGACTGTTGAACTGATGATCTGTGCCTGACTGGCCTTTTTACCCTGCCTTTGGCGAAGGAACACTGATTTACCCTTGAACTGAATCTCTGACCTGACAAAGTCTATCAGCACAAGCCTAATGTACCGGGGGATATTGGAGCCTTCTGAAGCTATGGTTCCGAGACTACCTTGCAAAAGAAGAAAATAGACAATATCTCAGCCTGATTTCACCAAAACAGATATAAGCAAAGCTGAATGACTGTGCTCTCTACTGAATTCTGCCCCAAATTCTGCCTGTAAACTGATACCCTCAGGTAAAATTGATTCCCAAATATTGGTGCCCTCAAGCCTGATACTCAGACTTCCAAACTGATACGCGCATTCCCTGTAGAGACACACTTTAAAAGCACATAACAAGCAAATGAGAGCCAAAACATCCCTATGTTGGGGTAGGGTTTCCCTGTCCTATTTTGTCAGGAGCTAGGGCTTCATTACACACGCAGTGGTTTCAAACAACCTATAATCGAGTAAGCAACTTGTCCTAGCTTGGAATGGTCACTACGGATTTCGATACGCACTAGGTTGAATGGTAAAAAAGGGTGCCCCGGTAAAAATCGGGGTTTGTGTTTCCATCGTGGCAGAGCCCGTAACCGGTCAGCCTTATACGCTTCTCAAAGCGAGCCTCCGGCAAATCGTTCAAGAATAGGAGATGACAAACACGGTGTCCTAGGTGCACCAATGCAAATGCAATACAAAGAAACACATAAGTGTAATCAAAACAAGATATCGTGAGTTCGAGTCAAGTTCTTTAACTCCCCTGCAGAGTTGCCAGAAATTGTAGACGTCCCCGAACGTCCCGGGGCTCACTACAGTTCAGGACTCAAATGTCACGGTTCTTAATTTGATCCCGCAATGTGCAATGCGAGACTGATAAATCACCAAAGAGTCCAAATTCGGCAAATCGTTTTGAAAAATAGATTTTTAGAAAGAAATACCAAACATGGACTGCTTTTCCAGATACAGAGTCGCCACCTAAATATTTTATTTTGGAAAAATTTAGGAAACCCTGACTCGTTGCCTAAGGCCACGTGTCCGTCATCACCAAAGTTGCCTTGGCTCGGGAACTTGGGTACGATTGGGGAAGGTCAGCTATGAGCACTCTCACTCGCCCGATCAAAGATCGGCCACTACTAAACATGATATCTTGTTTTTTGAAAACACATGCGTTTTTATTCTGGTTAATTAGCTAATCTTTACTACGGGATGCGCACAGCAAAACAAGTATAGACTAGATCGCCTAATTTGGGACAAAGTATTGCATATCTGTTTGTTTGGAAGTGGTTTGAAGTTTGCTACTCGTAAGTAGGCTAAAACACGGATTCCAATGAATTGTTCCAATTCAAGCAATCCAACCTTCACCCATAGGCATTCAGGCAGTTATATCACATAAGCAATTAGCCTCATGGCAAGCATGCTGTCATGTTAACATTCATATACATGCAAGATGCTAAAGCATAAACGCTTACCTAGTTCTCCGAGCCAAAACAGGAAACTAGTTAGTAATCAATGCATGATCCTAGTTCATGTTAGCAATGGCTAATGCAACGCACGCAAAATGCAACTAAGATAGGCTCGGCTACCCTAAGAATGACATGTGAAATGCGACAACTCGATACACGTATTCAAGTTGGAATTGAAATACTATGCAATTAGTATGATGCACCGAGCTCGGTGCGTGCAATATGAATGAATGTATGCAAACATGCTATCATAAGTATGCTAATTGAAACGTGCCCTAAGACTAACCATTGAAAGCAGGTAAGTAAAAGGGAGAAAGACGTGGGGTTGAAAGACATGCATCACACACACGCACGCTTATTATAAAATTCGCCCTCTCTCGGGGGGCCAAAAGAATAATACAAACCAAATAAATAATTAACTACTCTAGCTAATTAAATATTACAAAACCTTAATTAATTAACAAATTAATTAAGCTATTAAAGCAGTAAAGCTGCCTTGGGAAGAGGGTCAAATGTATGCATGCTCGATTCGCCTCGCTTAGAAACCCGTTGCTATACCACATGTTGCCTCTATTTGCACTGTTCTGCACCTCTGAGAACTGTGAAAATTCTTGAGATGCCTCTGAATTACTCCCTGAGCATTGTGGGATGTCACCGGCCAAAAGATAGGACCACTGGCCATTAGGAAGTGGTCACCGACCAAAAGTGGGGCCATCGGCTGGACTTTGGTAGCCGGCCGGCACTGAAGAGGGCCGACCGGCCATATGTTCCTGCAGAACTATGTTCCCCCCCCTCCCAAAAAAAAATGTTAATTTCTAACTCACTATATTCCAAAGTCAACTTTGTTCTGTGCCCCAACTTAGTTAAATCACAACAATGACTACAACAAAAATTTCAAAGAAGATATCAAACAATTTAACATATATTTATATCTATATATATATATATACATATGTGAAATTACCTGAAACAGAGGAATTTTGTTTGGATCATGGATTGGATTAACACTTCTTCTTCTTATCCTTATCAACATCCTCAATCTTCTTAACTTGGATTGCTTAACAATTGCCCGTCTCATAATTCAGCTGATAATCCAAAATTGTTAACAACCAAATTTCCCCAACAAAAACAAAGAGAACTGCAAGATTCAGAAAAATTGTGTTTTTTTCCCTTTAAAATAGTCCCACAAGATGTATAAATAGGTCCTTTACTAATCCTAGTTTAATCCTTAAGGTAAACCTTCAATCTAATGGTTCATATTCAACCAAAAATAAGATAAACAATCCCAACCATACAAAAAAATTCAGATTGTTTAATATGAGATTATATAGGTGTAGAAATGATTAATACAAAGTTTAAAGTAACTAAAGCCTAAATGGGTATGGAAGCATGGAATTAGGAAGTGGTACACAAAAGGTTGTATAGCAAAAACAAGTAATGTCAGCACAAACCTAAAGCAAAATCACCAGCCTAAATACTCTGCCCCAGCCTTCCAGATTATATTATCCTATTTTTTTAAATTTAATACCAACCCACCATTGTAATAAGCAATTCATAGAGCCAAGTAGTACCCATTGCAACCCTCACCATATGATAATATAAGACCAAACCTTCCAAATAAAAGGATGAAAGAGCAACACATTGTTTAAGTCTTCCACCTCTTCATTTCAGAAAATGCAATTTACATTAGCTTCACCATTTAGAATGCCAATTCTTTGAAAATAGCTAGAGGTCTTTATCCTTCCTCTCCAAGCCAACCAGCCAAAAAATTGGACTTGAGTTCTAGTTATGATTCAATAAACTTTCCTAGGTCCCTATTAATATAATTAAAAGTTTAAGTTGGCTCAGTCCTTACAGTAAACTAGTATCATATTTGAAAAGATCAATGACATAAAAATCTATTTGAAGAAAAATTTAAGTAAACTTGGAGAAGTATAGAGATTCCTAAACATCATACCAACTGATTATTACTAAATGCTTCATGTGATAGTATTACTCATGCATATATCTAAGGTGTCTTGTATAATAACCCATGCAAAAAAAGTTAAAAGTCAAATAAAGTTAGTAAAGAAATGGTGATGAAGAAAGAAAGCCTACAATGCAAAGCAGGGACTGAATTTGTCATACTTAGTATTAATGTGTATCACTTCTTGAAAATCAACAATCTTTTGTCATAGATATATTATCAAAGCTAGTTGCTTGCTGGATAGATTAGCTGAAGTTGATTAGGTTTTAATTGCTGATGTCAGACTCATTTTCCACTTGATGTTACACAAACTCCCAAGTGGTGGGCACCAACACTTCACTTGCTCATCTACATGGAACTTTTAGCGAATAACTGATCTATGTATCAATTATCACACATCTGTTGTACTATTCAAGAGACAAAGGTTGAATCAAAATAAACATCCTGCAACTATACAAGTTAAACCAAATGTCACATGGAAATACACTAGATAATACGAGCATTTGGTGCAAATACTTGAATTAGACAATATTCAAACAAACAATAATATGCTGTAGCACCAAGCTAATATAAATTGCCACCATATGCAGCAAGACTACAGTTCCCCATAATAATTAGACACATCTTCCAAAATATCTATCATAAGACAATATTTCAGAACCAAGGATTCAAGGACACTGGTAACGGGTTTCTAACCATGATTTAAACACATTGAATGAAGATCTATTGTGCATAAAATGAATGGAAAGATAAGCAGCCAGCAAGTAAAATATCAAACAGGTACATATCTTAATCATATATTCTCTATTTTGCTTAATACCTTTGTGTATGCACTCCAACAAGACTCTTTATCATTTATTGCTTGAAACATATTCAATTATAGTTAAACCAAAATTCAAGATACATCTCAACTAAGCACATGCCTTTGAATAGTATATCTATTATATTCAGCAATATTAGCAGAATATCTATGCTATAGAACTGAATTTGAAAAATCTATTAACAGTGTAATAACAGACACAAGAAGGAACATAATAGCATGATTATTTCCCCCCAAAACTTGGTTAGAATAGCAAAACAGAGAGCAAGAATTTCTAATGGATTTTCACTAGCTTATAGAACACATAAGCAAAAATAGGTTGTTGCTTTTACAAAATTAACAGAAATAAGCGTTGTAACAATTCTCATTTAAATATTTACTAAGAACTATTTTCCATAGTTATCAACAATTACTAAAGCAATGGAAAGAGCAAAATTCACCTCAGGTGTCAATGGAAGTTGACGAACAAGAAGGTTCTAGATTGGCCTACGGATACAAAATAGCATTAGGCAAATATTTTGGCTCTTAAAGTCTGAATTGTTTTTATTGGGTAAAAATTTATACTCTAAAGCCATGAACAGTTGATAGATGCTACTATTTCAGAACTTACCTTGACAATTTTGATCTTCTTCTTTTTTACGAAATGGTCTATTTGTGGACATTGCAGAGCAAACCCAACTTCATACAAATACAAGGCAATTAAAATCAAAATGTTTAATCTCAGATCATGCTTTTTATACCGCATTTAAAATAAACACTTGGTGTTTTCGATTATCTAGGAAAGGAAGGTTTGAAGAAGGGTTTCAAAAATGGATTTCGCAGATATGGAGGCGGATATGGGAAGAGTTGAAGAAACCATTTGCCCACTATATGAATGGCGGTGGCTGGGTCGATTTCGGGGTAGGTTTGCGTGAAGAAGGTATGCAGATGGAAGAAGAAAAAAACCCTAGAGGTCGAAATTAGGGGAACAAAGTCTGAGATACAGATATATATATATATAGAGAGAGAGAGGACATACCTAGGGTAGTGCTCCAATGATGGATCGTGACTCCGAGATAAGACGATATAGGCTGCTGGTTTGTGATGGTCCTCGTGTGCGACGAGCTTCGGCGCCAATGGTGCTCCTGTATTGACGGCGATGGAGACAAAAGCGAGAGAGAGAATCGAAGGGCAGACGAGCGAGAGAGAGAGAGAGAGAGAGAGAGAGAGAGAGACCCACATTTTTAAGCCCTAACTCATTATTATTTTTTTCCCTGACTATTTTTTTTTAGTCGCCAATAACTAATACAGACATTTCTTTGCCCTACAAAATATTTTAGTAGCGAATTAATTTAGAAATCTTTCCAAAATTTGAGGTCCTTCCTCCAAAATTTTTAATTACAATTGCCGACTAAAATTTAGTAACTAAAAGTTAAATAAATACCTACTAAATTATTTGTAGTAGCTAAAGATCCTACATTTAGAGACTATTTTTTTTTTTTTTTGGTGGCCCAAAAGTGTATTTTCTGGTCATTTTACACAATTGGCGACTAAACGTTTTGGTTGCCAATTAATTTTATAAATCCCTTCAAAATTTGAAATGTCTCCCTCAAAATATTTTAGTTCCTTGGTGACTAAAATTTGTTTATATCGCTAAAAATAAATTTTTGGTGACCAAACTTCTGGTCGCCAAAGATAAAAAGTCATTTTCGTTTTTCATTCGGCGACTAAATAATTTTAGTAGCCAAAACTAACTATACAGTGACTAAAATATTTTTTTGTCGTTGAAAATAAATATTTGGCAACCAAACTTTTGGTCGCCAAAAATAAAAATAAATTTTTGTGTTTACAATCGGCGACTAAGTAATTTTAGTAGCCAAAACTAACTGTTTGGCAACTAAAGTATTTTTTTAGTTGCGAATTGCGGCATTTTTAGCGACTAAATTTTTTTTAGTTGCCAATAATCAATATGCCCCGTTTTAAAAAAATTAGTAGCTAAATATTGTACTTTTGCCGACTAATTTAATTTATGGTTGCCAATTCCACAACTTTTGGCGACTAAATTTTTTTTAGTTGCCAAATTTGGTCGCCATAAGTGCAATTTGTTGTAGTGGATGTTGGGTTAATATTGTTAATTAACGATGTATGATTTTTGTTTAAGCATATTGGAAGCAATGTTTTAATTTAATTAATTTGGGGGCATTACAAAATAATACACCCTACTTGACTAGATTGGGCCTCGGGCTAAATTGCTAGTCATAAGTTGGGCCTTAAGCCTGAGGACATGGTGATCATGGTGGATTGGACCCGCATTACTTATGTATACAATAACAGAGTAGCTACAGGCCCCGAATATGCAACGGCTCGAATGACTCGAAGGTGGTTTCCCTTCGAAAATTTGATGCACGTGGAGCTCACGTGTTTTGGAAAGCAAACTAATGAAACAAAAAATAGAAACAAAAGAGGAGAGAAGGGAGAGAAAGAGAGAGGTTGCGGACCAGACTATAGGATTTCACAACGATGAGAGAGACAACCACGACGACCATCGACCTGGTGTTCACCGACGACCATCACTGCCCACCGTCCATTGCTGTTCGGAATCTCCATGCCGAATGTCCTAAACATTTGTGAGAGAGGTGTAAGAGGCAATTTATTTGATTTGTGTCTGTAAAAAAAAATTATTTTGGTTGTTTTGGAAGTGTAACAACCCGACCTATGAGTAACACTAATCCATGTTTAAGTATACCAAATAAGTAATTAAGAAGAAATCCCAAGTCAATTCTATGTGCATTGCATCATTTTGTATTTATATCTGTTTGAAATAGAAAGATCTGTTCATGTTTTAGTTTTAATTTGCGAATTGAAAGCCTTATCGGCATCCGACTAAGAAATTGACTTGATTTATATGTTAATTAGGATTTATAGGATTTTATGGTAAGTTTAATTAAAAGTCGATTTGGAACGATTAAATTAGATTAAATTAATGTCTTTTTATTTGGCTTTAAATAATTACACTTTTGTCCAAATCTAATTAAGGCATTAGTGGATTTCTTTGAACACCAAACACTCCCAAATTCATTCCTTTGATGATACAAACATGAAAGTGAGGGAGAGAAGGGAGAATTGGTCCAAGCCTTGAGAATTTGAATTCAAAGCCAAGGATTGCTAGAATTGTTGTCGAGTGAAGAAGATTAGAGGGTTTCAACTTCAACTGTTATAGATTCAAGCCTCTAGGCAAGGAATTAAACACTTAATTGAGCAATTGAATTAGATTCTACAAGATTATTAGTGAATTAAGTGAATTCATGTAGGAATTGCACTAGAATTGGGTAGATTTGGGCCATACCATGCATGCATGTTCATTTCTTCACAAATTGAGGATGTTTTCAAAGAATTCTTTCATGCACGTGTTCATTTCACTTACATTTTGGTTATTCACCATGTTTTCTATCCAATTGTCAAGTTTGATCATGTTTTGAAGAGGTTGAGTTCAAGAAAATTCTTGCATGTTGTGTTCTTGAAACATTCATAAAGTTTATGTTGGAATTTTGTTCAATTGGCATACTTTTGGGCCTTGATTTCATGAAATGATCTTTAAACCATGATGTTTTGTGAGTTTCTAAATATTTTCCAGAATTTTGGCCCAAGAGGATGAGTTTTGAGGTGTTAGATTCATGTTTTGAAGCTTGGGAGCAAATCTGAAAAACCCAGAATTTTGCTTCCACGCTCGAGCGAAGGACTCTACGCTCGAGCAACCGCCTTATTTTCATATTCCCGCTCAAGCAACAAAAGGCTGGTTTGAGCGTAAATTGCAAGCTCTCAGGAATTTGCATGTTTGGACGCATGCTTGAGTGACAAGACTTGAGCTCGAGCGAGGACTGTGTTCCACACGCGAACGAGCGTCGAGCGGAGATTTCATGCAACCAGAACTTTTTCACATTTTACAGACCGCTTGAGCGAAGGAGTCCACGCTCGAGCGACCACTCACTTTTGGCATGTCCGCTCGAGCGAAGAAAGCCACGCTCGAGCGAGACCCCTGTTTCAGCAAAATTTTGGCTAAGTGTTTCAAGTACATTTGTGCATCCTCATTCCATCCTAGGCATTCCTAGGCCATGCTTAAGACTCCATAATGAGGTTAAAGGCTAGAGACACACTAAGAACAACAAAATAAGTTATGCTCAACCAAGCGTGTGTATTCAACGTATGTATATATCATGTTATGTAGGTCACGCGCTCTAAGATAAGTGAATTGCCCACTTCGTCGTCTATTCGGAGCTACCAGTTATTTGTGAGTAATAACTTTGTAAAGTTATGTTCAATGTTAAATATTTTCTAAACATTATGATATGAAATGACTAGTTTTTGAAATGATATGCTATGTTTGAAAGGAATGAATGATTGTCCAAAATTCTAAAAGTTATCCATGGCATCACTAACATCATGTGATATGAGTCCCTTTATGGGTCATCAGGTCCCTTTTATGGGTCATCAGAAACGTCTCTGCGCACATGAGTCATCATAAAGCCTTCATAGCAGTCCCTTGTGGGTCATTAGATTTGTTAATACTAATGGATATGCCACGTACCATGATATGTTGTATGTTTAAGTTCTGAATACAAATGCAATCATGCTAATGAATCTGCTATGTTATGACACTCGAACACGTATAAGATTATGTTTCTGTACGGACGTCATTCAGTAAAACCTTTACTCTGTTATTATTCACTGGGCAATCGCTCACTATTTATATTATGTATGTAGGTGAGCAGGCACGCGACCAGGCCCATAGTTGACGGCCTAAGCTTCAGTCTTGTCAGCCAACCTTTGTGTCTCCCGAGGAGGTTCCGATTGAAGTCAAGTTTCATGGCTGTTTTGGTTATCACTTAAAGCTATGTTTGCACTAAGTTGTGTTGGTTAAGATGTCTGTTAATGTGTATTCTAAAGTGATGTGTAAAGTTTGCATCTCTGTTATAAAAAGTTTTAAGTTATCTGACCCATGTATGTTTACAGAGCTCTATAGACTATGTATGTCTTAAATATCTGCTTCCGCAGCCCCTGCTATATGTTATTATGCCAAGAGGCCTTTGGTAATCCAAAGATTACTGGCCGGTTACGATGCTAAACCTATAGGGGTGGGTTTAGGTCGTGACAGAGTGGTATCAGAGCACGAGTTATACCACAAACACGAGTCCATATGAGCTTAGGATGTCCTAGTAAGAAGTAGGGGCATTCCATCTGTATGTCTAAATGTGTTAGTTTGAAAGCGAAAGCGTAAATTCAAATATGATCAAATGAATCTGAATGAAGTAACAAGGACTATTTGCCTATGTTTATAAAGTTCTGTTTACCTATAGTAAATGGACAATGTAAGAAGTGATGATGCAACAGGGTCCTCAGATGCCCGAATAAACAAAATGGAACAAATGCTTACAGCTTTGACTGAAGTGGTAATGCAACAACAGAGGCAACAACCCTTACCGCCTCCACCCCCACCGACTCAAGTTGAGGTGGGCAACAATGAGATAATCAACATGACTCAAAAATTTATGAAGATGAAGTCGCCAACTTTCTTGGGTGGCATTGAACCACTAAAGGCAGAAACTTGGCTGCTGGAGATGGAAAAATTATTCGAAGTATTTCCCTGTTCTGAAGTTCAGAAAGTCTTATTGGCCACCTACACTCTGAAGGACGAAGCTCGAAGATGGTAGTTCCTAGTTCGGAATGGCAATGAGAACATGACATGGACCCAATTCAATACAATTTTCTACGACAAGTACTTTCCCTAGTGCTTTCGAGACCGGAAGGTTTCAAAATTTCAGGAACTTAAACAAGGTAGAATGTCTGTAGCTGAGTATGAGGCTAAGTTTACTGAGTTAGCCAGGTTTGCTCCTCATATGGTGGACACGGACTACAAAAAGGCCCGCAAATTTGAGGGTGAGCTAGATTTAGATATACTGGATCGGGTGGGAGTTCTGAATCTACCCACGTATGTGAACGTGTTGGACAAGGCATTAATGGCGGAAGCTATTTTGGCAGCAAAGAAACAAACTCTCGTCCCACGAACTGATTGGAGGGGAAAAAGGTCTAGAAGTAATTTCAAAAAGAGTTGTTCATTTACTGGGAATAAAGGACAAAATGCGGGATCTTACAATAGCTCAAGCCAAAGTAGTGGTACTATATCGACTTGCTTAGAGTGTGGTAGAAAACACAAAGGGGTTTGCTATCGAGCTTCAGGTGCCGACTTTAGGTATGGAAAAACCGGTCATGTGATGAAGGACTGTCCTATCAGACTCGAGAATACCAACCATCCAACGGCAAGCTCAGCCGGATCCGCTTCTGCATCCAAGATGAATACAAAAGTTAATACCGGGAAAGAGGCTTTGAGACAAAGAAGAGTATTCACCTTGGTGCCTGGACATGTACAAAACACTGAATCAGTAGTGTCAGGTATCATTTCTATCTGTGCTCAGAATGCATATGTGTTGATTGATTCTAGTTCTACACATTCATTCGTATCGCATGCATTTTCTCAAAAATTAACTTGACCGTTAGAACCTATGAACTATTTGATATCTGTGTCTACACCATCTGGGGGTTCCATGATATGTGCTCATGTTTATCTGGCATGTGATCTCATGATTGGCGAAATGACATTATATGTTGATTTATTACCCTTGAACATCAATTATTTTTATTGTATTCTGGGTATGAATTGGTTGACTAAGTACTGTATCACCATTGATTGTGTGAATAAATCTGTTGTATTTCGTCCACCGGGTATGCCTGAGTTTACTTTCACTGAGAATGAGGTAGTTTCCCCGCCATACTTGATTTCATTCATCAAAGCCAAAAAGCTGTTAAGAAAAGGGTGTCGGGGCTACTTGTGTAGTGTGTTGACCGTATCTTTGGACAGTGTCGATGTAGAGACTGTGCCTATAGTTTGTGATTTTCCTGATGTGTTTCCCAATGATTTACCTGGGGATTTAATCGACAGAGAAATTGAATTTACCATTGATGTAATACCTGGAACACAACCCATTTCCAAGACTCCATATAGGATGTCGACTTCTGAATTGAAGGAATTAAAGATCCAACTTCTGGAACTCTTAGACAAGAAATTCATTCGCCCGAGTACCTCACCTTGGGGTGCTCTAGTCTTATTTGTCAAAAAGAAAGACGGATCTTTGAGGCTATGTATTGACTATCGAGAACTGAACAAAGTAACCATTAAGAACAAATACCCATTACCCCGAATAGACGATTTGTTTGACCAACTCTAGGGAGCCCAAGTGTTCTCTAAAATTGATCTTAGGTCTAGGTATCATCAGTTAAAGGTCAAAGCAGAAGATGTAGAGAAAACTGCATTCAGGACTAGATATGGGCACTATAAATTTTTGGTAATGCCATTTGGGGTAACAAATGCACTTGCAGCTTTTATGGATCTAATGAATAGGGTTTTCAAACAATATCTCGATGAATTTATTGTTGTGTTTATTGATGACATTTTGATTTATTCTAAAGACAGGAAAGAACACAAAAATCATCTGAGAACTACCTTGCAGATCCTGAGAGAAAAGAAATTGTATGCTAAATTGTCCAAGTGTGAATTCTCGCTTGACAGTGTAACATTTTTGGGACATGTAATCAACAAGGATGGTGTCTCTGTTGACCCTCAGAAAATCGAAGCTATTGTGGACTGGCCTAGACTGACAAATGTAACAGAGGTTAGAAGTTTCCTAGGGTTGGCTAGTTATTATAGAAGATTTGTGAAAGACTTCTCAAAGCTTGCAATGCCACTGACACAATTAACACAGAAGAATGTACAATTTTATTGGAATGGTCAGCGTGAATCAGCCTTTCAAGAATTGAAAATCAGACTAGTGACTGCACCGATCCTAACCCTATCTAATGGTACTGATGGGTTTCAAATCTACAGTGATGCTTCGTATAAAGGTGTAGACGTGCCCCGCAAGAACTCTCCGATATCCGTGCGCGATGAGGGGTGTGAATCTCTTTTTGTTCTCTAGGCTACTACAGTTCGGACTCAATGTCACGGTTCTAAATCTAAATCTCACAAAGTACAATGTAAGACTGATAAATCACCAAAGAGTCCAAATCCGGCAAATCGTTTTGGAAAACTGATTTTTATAAAGAAGTGCCAAACATGGACTACTTTGCCAGATACAGAGTCGCCACCTAAATATTTTATTTTGGGAGAAATTCAGGAAACCTTGACTCGTGCCAAAGGCCACGTGTCCGTCGTCACCAAAGTTGCCTCGGCTCGAGAACTTAGGTACGAGAGGGGAAGGTCATGCAATGAGCACCCCCACTAGCCCGATCAAAGATCGGCTTGTACTAAGCATGATATTTTGTTTTTGAAAATACATGTGCTCTTATTCTGCTTAATTAGCTAAAATTTACTATGTGATGCGCACAACATACAAGTATAGACTAGATCGCCTAATTTGGAACAAAACATTGCATGTTCGTTTGTGAAAATGATTTGAAGTTTGCTACTTGCAAGTAGGCTAAATTGTGTTTCGATGAGTTGTTCCAATTCAGGTAATCCAACCTTCACCCACAGGCATTCAGGCAGTTAATCAAATAAGCAGTTAGCCTCATGGCAAACATGCTTTCATGGCAATCAATAACACACATGCAGTATGCTAAAACATAAACACTCACAGTGTACTCCAAGCCAAAATAGAGAACTATTTAGAAATCATGCATGATCCTAATTCATGTTAAGATGGCTAACGCAACACATGCAAAAATGTAACTAAAATAGGCTCGGCTATTCTAGAATGTCATGTGAAATGCAACTTGATAACTGTAGACACCCTATTTTTGACCGACCTTAAGACTCAGACATCACCAGTTGAGCGCTCGATGATGTTGCATATTGTGCTCGACCTGAGGTTTTAGAGTCTCGGCTGAGAGCCTTGCCTCCGGACTTCGAGGCTCTTTTGTGCTTTGCCTCGGTTTGTGAACAAGGTCCTGTTTTTTTTATTTTCTCTTCCCGAAGGGAGGGAGAGGTCTCGTAGACCATCTCTCAGTGGCTGTAGGCTACGTTTCGTGGTCGTAGGCCACTCTTCCCGTTTGGAGCCTAGTTTCCGGTTTTCGGAGCCGTCGACTGTGTGCCTCGGTTCGGGACCGCTTAACTACCTCTGTTTGCTCTGGTTTTTGGCACACATCTTATTTTCTCCCTTTAGAGGGACACTGTTGCCCGGGAGACCACCTTCGTGGTCATACGCCACTTCCGATGCCTAACAGCCTGTTTTCGGGGCCCCGAACTGCGCGTTTTGGCCCTCGAACCTTCGTTTTGCATCCGTTTTGGTCCATTTTTGGTAGGGACCCTATTTTTATTGTTAGGAAGGTGGTAGGATGGTGGGAGGCCAACTTTTTCCCTAAAAAACCAGTTTTCTCATTTTCTCTCTCCAAAAGCCGGTTTATCTGACCGAAAGCTGGTTTTTCTCACTTTTGAGCCACAATTTCTGGCTTTTCATACCACCATTGTGTTGTGCTCATCTGGGAGGCCACCAATATGGGTAGGCCGACCAGTAATTCTGCTTGACCCTTTTGACCCTTGCTAAAAAGCTGGCTTTTCTCTCTCTTGGGTCACATTTTCTGGTTTTTCACCATAGGGCTGTGTTCTACTCATCTGGGAGGCCACCTTTCTGGATAGGCCGACCAGCAATTTTTCTTGAACCTTTTGACCCCTAGTCGGCCGACCAGCCACTTGAACTGGCTAGCCTGCTTCTTGCTTTTTGCCCTCTCTGAAAACTTTACAACTGTGCCAGCTGGGGGGCATTTGGTGCATCTGGAGGATCTTTGAAGCTTCCAAGAGAAGCTTTGGCCTCTATTCTCTATAAGAGAGGCCCTCCTCCTCATTTGCAAGGGTTGAGCAAAATTTACTAAGGCATATAACCTCCCTCCTCCATTGTCACTATTCCAAGCTCCAAAACCCTAATTTTCTTGGTCCATTTGCACTACAACGCTTAGCACCACACCTCCTCCATCCATTCCAGCACCTTGGAAGTCATTTGCAGAGGTTGAAAGCTCACCAACTTGGTCCAAAAGTTGCTGGAGGTCGGCTCTTCAAGGGTAAGTGTCTATTTCCCTTAAACTTGTATTTTTTTGCTTCATTACTTAGCTTCATTTGAAAGTATTTCTAGGCTTTGTCATAAACTATAAAGTGTCATATTTTGAGCTCCTCTTCAACTTTGTTTAAGGGAACTTTTTGGTTTGAGGTCATCTACTTCCCCTTACCCTCTATCTCTCTTTTAGGGCTATTTTTGCATCATACTTTAGCCTTACTTGTGAACATTTTAGATATTTGTTATAAACTGAAAAAAGCCTTGTTTTGACCTCCTCTTTAAGTTTTCTTGAGGTCACTTTTCTGTTTGGAGTCATCTCCTTCCTTGCATGCTTCATTCCTTCATATTTAGGGCTATGCATTAGAGCATTTGCATTGGACTTGTTTTGGCCTCTTAGCCATTGAAATCCAGGGGATTTTTAGTGGCTTCAATGTGGTTTTGAGCTTTGAAATCAAAGAGGGGTGACCCTCTCACCCCTCATTTTCTTTACTAGCATCATTGGCTTTCCAAAGGGGCTCTATTTTGCATGCATTGAAGTCACTTTTTGGGCCCAATTTTGTGGGTTTTAAGGTCTGCCTTAGGTCTGTCCGAGGCCCTTTTGATCATATTTTATGTCTATAGTGCATGTGTAGAACAATTCCATTCAAGGCCTTTTGAGGGGGCCTTTCATCGTATGCTTCCTTAACTGATTTCAGGGCCAATTTTGTGAGTTTTAGGGTTGTCATAACTCATTTCTAGAGTTTGTTTGGTCATGCTAAGTGTCTATCTTATATGTGCTTAACAACCCCTTGAATGGCCTTCCAAAGCAGCCCCTCATTTTTGCATGCATTGGCTGCATTTCAGTGATTATTTGGGCATATTTTGGTATGTTTTATTCACTGTTTTTGGCTGGTTTGATGAGTTCTCATTTGCTTCATATACATGCCATGTGAACCATGCTTGCTAGCCAATGTTTCATGCTATTTTAGTCCATCATGTTAGCATCTTTTGGCCATGCTCTAAACTAGAAATGTGCATGTTTTGGGACTACCTTGGCTCTATCTTTTGACTTCATGATCAAATAATGCTTGCTTTGTATACTTGTGGTTCAATACATGTGCCTAGTTTTGAGTTTCGAGGCTTATTCCATGCATCGGATGCCATATTTCCATGTTTTGGGACCATTTAGCATCGTGTTTTAGTGCTGAAATTTACATGTTTGGATGCCATTTGCATCCCTTGTCATGCCTTGGTAGAGTGGTATTTTATGCCTTAGGTTCGGTCCTCGATATGCGTGCACGTGTGCACGCATTTCGGTTGTCTCTTTTCCATCTCATGGCCACTGATGTAAGTGTGGCTGAGGTCCACTCATGTTGGTGTAAATCCATCGTGCATTGTGTATGCCATTTCAATCCATAGCATTGCGTATGCTAGGTTGCATCTTAGAGCATTGTGTACACCATGTTACATCACGCGCATTGTGTATGCCATTTTAGTACAGAGCATTGCGTATGCTAGGTTGCATGTTAGTCGTATTGTGCATGTCATTCCATTTGCATGGTGCTTGGAATAGGGTTTAGTCCAAGCACGGGAAACGAAGGGCGTTTCGTACTCCAAGTGACGAAACGTGCCTCGATTCCCGGTCCCCGACGTTCTTGATTATCTATGATAGAATTGTTGGCTTCATATGTTCATACCTGCATTCATGTCATATTAAAATGTGCAATTCGATCTCTCGGCCATCATGCATCGAGTTACGTGATTGATGGCTCGAGAACCGAGGGCCACACTCCCTAGAGCTTATGCAAGGACGGGGAGGAGTGGTCACGCACACATATGTTGAAAATACATTGCTTTCTCTCTTTCTTGCCTTTGTTGCAGAAAAACCAGAGTCCAGGGGGAGGAAGTGGTCGGCCGACCAGGTTTTCTGGTAGGCCGACCACCTTTTTTGGTTTTCACCATGAGGGGTGGTCGGCAGGTGTTTCCCAAGCCAAGAGCTGGTTGGTAGCCTTCCCCAGGTGGAGTTTCAGCCTCCTGGAGCTTTGTGTAAGTTTCTGAAATCAGCTGCAAACAATGGCGAGACGAGGCATCACGATGAAATTTACCGACAAAGCGCATCGAGCATGCATGCATTCATTGTCATCCAAAACAGAGCCGGGGCAGTCCATTTGCATGCCAGTTTATAGCTTACTTAGCTAATTTGTTAGTTAGTTAGTGGATGTGTAATAATTAGCTGTATTATTATTCGGACTGTACTATTCATTCGGACTGTATATTATTTATTCGAACCCTCCGAGCGAGGGCGCAATTGTAATAAGTGTGCGTATGTGTGATGTATGTTTTCCAACCCCACGTCTTTCTCCCTTTTATTTACCAGCTTATGATGGTTAGATTAGGGCATGTTTCAATTAGCATACAGTATGATAGCATGTTTGCATCATTCATCTATATTGCATGCACCGGGCTCGGCGCATCATACAAACTGCATTTGTATTTCAATTCCAAGTTGAATACCTGTTAGTTATAGCATTTCATATGCCATGTTTAGAATAGCCGAGCCTATCTTAGTTGCATTTTGCATGTGTTGCATTAGGCATTTCAGCATAGTTAGGATCATGCATTGATTTCTAACATAGTTTCTGTTTTGGCTTGGAGTACTAGGTAAGCTTTTATGCTTTAGCATCCTTGCCTGTGTGTGAGTGACTGCCTGCCATGATAGCATGCTTACCATGAGGCTATGTTCTTATATGATATACCTGCCTGAATGCCTGTGGGTGAAGGTTGGGTTATCCGAATTGGAACAATTCATTAAATGCGAGTTTTAAGCCCACTAGATAGTGGCAAAACCATCTTTTCTAAGCCCACCCAAGGGTGGCAAAATCTGCATTTTAAGCCTACTTACGAGTACCAAACCGCTTTAAAAAACAAACATAAAATGTTTTGTTCCAATTCAGGCGACCAGTCTATACTTGTATGCTGTGCGCATCACATAGTAAATCTAGGCTAATAGCCGGAATAAGAATGTATAATGTTTTAAAAACTAGATATCATGGTTAGTAGAGGCCGATCTTTGATCGGGTGAGCGGGGGTGCTCACGAAGTGACCTTCTCCAATCGTACCCAAGTTCCCGAGCCGAGGCAACTTTGGTGATGACGGACACGTGGCCTTAGGCAACGAGTCAGGGTTTCCTAAATTTCCCAAAATAAAATATTTATGTGGCGACTCTGTATCTGGCAAAGCAGTCCATGTTTGGTACTTCTTTCAAAAAATTTGTTTTCAAAAATGATTTGCCGGATTTGGACTCTTTGATGATTCATCGATCTTGCATTGCACTCTGCGAGATTAGATACAGGACCGTGACTTCGAGTCCTGAACTGTAGTGAGCCCAATGAACAAAATGGGGGATTCCCTCACTGGGACGTTCGGGGACGTCTACAATAACATGCTGTTGAACACGTATTCAAGTAAATGTATTGAAATACAATGCAGTTAGTATGATGTGCCGAGCCTGGTGCATGTAATACAGATGAATGGATGCATGCATGCAAAGCATAAGGTATGCTAATCGAAATATGCCCTAAAACTAACCATCGTACGCGGTTAAGTAAAAGGGAAAAAGAAATGGGGGTTGGAAGACATGTATCACACACACGCACGCTTATTACAACAGTTGGCCCTCTCGACGAAGGGTCCGAATAAGAAGCTAACTAGCTAATCTAAGCTAACTAAACTAATTATTACATCACAATGAAGCTAATTAACTAATCCTAGTTAACTAACTATTACAGAACAATTAACCAGCTAAACGCATTAACTACTTAAAGTACATAACCCAAAGCATAAACTAGCTAAGCAGATTAGCAAAGTAAAGCAGTAAAAAGGGGCCCTCAGAGGGGGAAGAGTGCATGCATGCCCGGTCGCCTCGTTCGGAAATCTGTCGCGATGCCCCAATTTGCCTCTATTTGCAACTGCTCTCAGAAACTTGCACCAAGCTCCAGAAAGCTTCCAACTCACCTTGGGGACCTGTGGGAGGGTGGCCGACCAGTTGTTGATGTGGGAGACCACTTGCTGACCACTTTTTGTTGTTACAGAGCAGAAAAAGTGGTCGGTCAGCTAGTTTTTCTGGATGGCCGACCAGTTATTGCTGCATGACTCCAATTTGCTGCAACAGAGAGCAAGAAAGGGCATGGCAATGTATTTGTAAGATATGTGTGCACAACCACCCTCCCTATCATTTCATAAGCTCAAGGGAGTGTAGTTCTCAACCCTCAGGCCACCAATCACGCATCTCGATGCATGATGGCCGAGAGGCGAAGTTGCACAATTCAATATGAAATGAATGCACACATAAACACATAAATGCCTAGAACTCTATCATGTATAATCAAGATCGTCGGCGACCGAGAATTGAGACACGTTTCATCACTTCAAGTATGAAACGTCCCTCGTTTCTCGTGTTTGGACTAACACCTATTTCAAACACAATGCAACACATAACATGGCATGCACAATGCTATGTAACATGGAGCATGCAAAAATGTAATGCAATGAAACACAAGCATGCAAATATGCAATATGACTTAAGCATGCAAACATGCAATGCAACATAAACAACCTAACAAGGCTAATGGCATGCATACACAATGCAATGTAATATAAGCATACACAATGCAAAGAACATGGCATATACAATGCGATGAATCAACATACAAACAACATGGCATACTCAATGCGATGAAATACATGGCATACACAATGCTAAATGGACTTAAACCAAAAGTGGACAGACCTCAGCCATGCCCAAATCAGTGGCCATAACACCAAAACAAAGGCACAAAAGGGTAAGGCAAACATGCACATGCCTTAGCCTATCAAGTAGGTCTAAGAGCACAACCCTCAAGGGTGCTCAAGGAGTGATAAACATGGAAGTGTGACAACATTAAATGCACTGAAATAAGGTATGAAATGATGCCAAATCATTCAAACAAAGCAAGCATAGCATGCAAAGGTCCTTAAAGCATGAAGCTAGTAAAGAGGACTACAAAGGGGGTATGCAATACATGGCACAAATGCATGAACCAACCATGGACAGAGCTTAATTAGGTCTAAACAAAGACCAAAATATGCTAAGATAGAGACTTAAGAACCTAGGCAAGATGGCATACATGCTAGACCAGAATAAGACAACAATGCACAATACTCAAAGGCATTCAAAACATGAAAGAAGTGGGAACATAGCCATGATATAAGCTCTGAAATGAAGTATTAAATGATGCCAAATCATCTAAGTAGCTTAAAGATAACATGCATGAGTCATCAAAACACAAAGCTAGCAAGGCTAATTGCACTACAGCTATTCAAAGCATGAAGCATATGGAAAAGGAAACCCAAAACAGTCATAGAACATGTCAAAATGATACTAAAACATGTATGGAAGGAAGCCAAAACAAGCTAGCATGAAGGGTATAAGGCATGATGAATGCAAGGCAAATAAGGTGGATTACACTACACCTATTAAGACCAAGCATGAGATGAATTAACCAATAAAAATCAAAGTTATATCATGGCAAAATAACCCCAAAAACACATTGAAATGATGGCTCGCAAGCTTAGGCATGAAGGCATACGCAATGACTCATGTTAAGGCATAAAGGAGGAAACCCTCCAACGCATTGAAAGAGTAAAAAATGCAAGTGCGTGAACATGAAAAATGGACTAAAATCACATTACAAATGATGCCAAATCATTCAAATAGTCCAAGTAATGCATGCTAGTGGACTTGATGCACAAAGCTAACAAGCTAGAATGCATTATAGCTATACAAAACATGGCATGCATGACCAAAACAACACAAATCAGAGCTAGAGCATGCTAAAATAAGGACAAAAGCTTCTTAGAGTTAAGCTAAAAGCATGCTAGAATGGCATGTTAAAGCATGGTACACATTAGGCTAGTTCATGGAAATGCACTACAAGTGCATGGAGCATGCAAGGGCCAACCAAACCAAACCTTAACAGAGGTATGACATGGTAAAACATCACCAAAAACATGTTGAAATGGACTCAAAATAAGCTAGAATGACATGCTACCTCATGAAGCATACAAGACTAGTTTATGAGATTTACACTACAAGTGTATTAGGCATGCATGGAGTGACAAAACCAAGTAAAAACAGTGGTATGCCATAGAAAAATAACCCCAAATACAAGCTAAGACATGGCCAACATAAGCTTAACAAACATGCTCACACATGAGGCTAATGAAGCAAGTATTGAAGACACAAGGAGAGGGGATGACACTATCCTTATTGGGACCTCAAAATACCACTTCCACCACTGAGATTTCTCTGAGTTTCAGTGGTGAGAAGGTCAAAACAAGGTGGTCCCAAAAGCTTAAAAAGAAGGCACAAAAGCAAGGTCAAACAAGGCTTAAGAGGGGGTAAACAACCCCTAACACAAAAGTGACCTTAAACAAACATCACAAGGACTGAAAAATAGAACATTTTGTAGTTTAGAGTTAAGCTTAAAACAATATTCAAGTGGGTCCAAAAGCTTAAGCAAAACAAAGGGTTTAAGGAGTTAAAGGCTCACCATTGAAGAACACTTTTGAAGCTACAACTCCAGCAAGTTTTCCAAGCTCAAACCAAGCCAAAAACCTCAAAACTAGCTCCTAAGCACCTCAGCAACAAAAAGATGGTGTTTGAGTGTGTGTTTGTGTGTTAAAGTATGAAGAAATAGCACTTTTAGGCACAAAAATGAAACAAAGAGAGAGACAGAGAGATAAAGGTGTATCTATCACTCCCTAACACCAAAAGCTCAACCTGGAGGAGGGAGGGGGAGCCTCCCTCTTATAGAGAAAAAAAGCTCAAGCTTCTTGAAGAAGCTAAGGGTCCAAGGCCATCCCTCCATACACGTGTATGGAGGATGGTTCTGGTGCCTTCCAGCTGTAAAGAAAATATCTTTAGGAAGCTGGTGAAAAGCCACCGACCACTTGAAGTGGTCGGTGGTCGGCCAGCTACTTCTACTGATCGGCCAGGGCAAAAAGTGGTCGGCCAGGTGGGAGTGGTGGTTTGCAGCATGAGACCAACGTGGTGGTGTGGTGGCTGGCCAGAAAAGGTGGCCCAAAGACCAAGAAAACCAGTTTCCTGACCAGAAAATTGGCTGGCGGGAAGAAAAGTGGTCTCCAAGGGGAAGAACTGGTCTCCCACCCTTGTACCATCCTCCAAACAAGGAAAACAAGGTTTGTACCAAAAACAAACAAAAACAGATGCAAGACGAAAGTCCGGGAGGCAAGGCACGTAGTCGGGAGACTCGAAAACTAGTCTACGAGCACCAAAAGTGGTTTACGACCACAAAAGTGGTCTCCCAGACCACAGTGGCCCTCTCGGCCAAGGCAACAAGGTGTGGTTCAAAAACCACGCCAAACAGAGAACGTTAAGCGATCCCGAGACAAGGCGCGCAGCCGAAGGCTCCAAAAATTGAAAACTTGTCTCCAAGCGAGAAAAGTGGTGTACGACCACAAAAGAGTGGTCTACAAGACCTATCCTTCCTTTAGGCAAGGAAAACAAGGCTTGGTCCACAAACCGAGCTGAAACACACAGAGTTTAGAGGCCTGGAGGCAAGGCGCTCAGCCGAAAACTCCGAAACCTCGAAACGAGCACAACATGCGCAATCACCAAGCGCTCAATCAATGACATATGCGTCTTAAGATCAGTAAAAAATGGAGTGTCTACAAAAGGGTTGGGCTGTGTACTGATGTAAAATGGAAAGTTAATTGCCTATGCTTCGCGATAACTCCGTCCTCATGAAAAGAATTACTCGACTCATGATCTTGAACTGGCAGCCGTGGTGTTTGCCTTGAAAATCTGGCATCACTACTTGTATGGGGTAAACTGTGAAGTGTATACTGATCATAAAAGCTTGAAATATTTCTTTACTCAAAAAGAATTGAACATGAGACAGAAAAGATGACTGGAGTTAATTAAAGATTATGATTTACAGATTTTGTATCACCCAGGGAAAGCTAATACTGTAGCAGATGCCTTGAGCGGAAAGTCAATAGGGAATCTGTCATGTCTGCTTACTAGCCAGAAAGAATTGCTATACGACTTGGAAAAGAGTGAGATTGAGATTGTGATACATGAATAGGGCGGAATACTAGCCGTTATTTCTGCTCAACCTGCAATCGTTGAAGAGATCAAAGAGAAGCAACTTGAAGATGAATACTTGAAAAAGGTGGTAGAAGAACTTGATTCAAAACCGAGGCCAGGGTTTGTTTTTGAGAATAATGTGCTGAAATTTCAAAATCGTCTTTGTGTGCTTAATTGTTATGACTTGAGAAAACGTGTTATGTCTGAAGCCTACGATACTAAATTTGCTATCCATCCAGGGAATACAAAGATGTACCATGATTTGAAATAGAACTTCTGGTGGCCTGGAATGAAAAAGTGTATTGCAGATTTTGTGGCTAGATGTTTACATTGCTAACAAGTCAAAGCCGAACATCAACGACCCGCTAGTTTGTTACAACCGCTTCCAATGCCGGAATAGAAATGGGAGCACATTACCATGGATTTCATTGTGGGATTGCCTCGTTCTTCCCGAGGTATGGATTTTATCTGGGTTATAGTTGATCGCTTGACTAAGTCTGCTCATTTTCTTCCTGTCAAAACTATTTATAATGCGGATAAATTGGCTAACATGTATGGGAACGAAATTATGAGATTGCATGGTGTACCAGTATCTATTGTATCTGACCGAGATTCAAAGTTTACATCGAGGTTCTGGCAGAGTTTACAACAGGTTTTGGGGACAGAATTGAGGTTAAGCAGCGCCTATCACCCACAAACAGATGGTCAAACAGAGCGGACCAATCAAACCTTAGAGGACATGCTCAGAATGTGTGTGTTAGACTTTCAAGGAAATTGGGAGACTTATTTACCATTGGCTGAATTTGTGTATAACAACAGTTACCATTCAAGCATTGAAATGGCTCCTTATGAAGCTTTGTATGGGAGAAAATGTCGATCTTCGATATGTTGGGCCGAGGTAGGCGACAGACCTCTGTTGGGACCGGAACTTGTGTAAGAAACCACTGAAAATGTGAAATTGATTCAGCAAAGGTTGAAAACTGCTCAAAGCCAGCAAAAGAGTTATGCCAATGTTTGAAGAAGGGACAGAGAATATGAAGTTGGGGATCACGTGTTCATAAAAGTGACTCCTATGAAAGGACAGACACGGTTTGGTGTTAAGGGCAAATTAGCACCGAGATATGTTGGGCCATATGATCCTTGAAAAGATCAACTCGGTGACGTATCGAGTGGCCTTACCTCCGGTGATGGAGCATATGCACAGCGTATTTCATGTTTCTATGCTTCAAAAGTATTTGAGAGATCTGCTACATGTGATTGAGCCAACTCACGTGCTTTCGAAAGATGATTATACCTACGAAGAACGGCCAATTCAGATTGTCAACCAAAGGATCAAAAAGCAATGAAACAAAGAAATCCCGGTTGTAAAGGTGGATTGGCATAATCATGGGGGAACCTATGCAACTTGGGAAACAGAATAAGACATGAGGAAAAGATATCCCTAGTTGTTCCCTTTAAATCCTGTGTTTTTTCAAAATGAAGGTAGTTCGAGTTTGAAAGACCAAACTCTTTTAAGGAGGGAAGCCTGTAATAACCCCGACCTATGAGTAACACTAATCCATGTTTAAGTATGCCAAATAAGTAATTAAGAAGAAATCCCAAGTCAATTATATGTGCATTGCATCATTTTGTATTTATATTTGTTTGAAATAGAAAGATCAGTTCATGTTTTAGTTTTAATTTACAAATTAAAAGCATTATCGACATCCGACTAAGAAATTGACTTGATTTATATGTTAATTAGGATTTATAGGATTTATGGTAAGTTTAATTAAAAGTCGATTTGGAATGATTAAATTAGATTAAATTAATGTCTTTTTATTTGGCTTTAAATTAATTACACTTTTGTCCAAATCTAATTAAGGCATTAGTGGACTTCTTTGAACACCAAACACTCCCAAATTCATTCCTTTGATGATACAAACGTAAGAGTAAGGGAGAGAAGGGAGAATTGGTCCAAGCCTTGAGAATTTGAATTCAAAGCCAAGGATTTCTAGAATTGTTGTCGAGTGAAAAAGATTAGAGGGTTTCAACTTCAACTGTTGTAGATTCAAGTCTCTAGGCAAGGAATTAAACCCTTAATTGAGCAATTGAATTAGATTCTACAAGATTATTAGTGAATTAAGTGAATTCATGTAGGAATTGCACAAGAATTGGGTAGATTTGGGCCATACCATGCATGTATGTTCATTTCTTCACAAATTAAGGAAGTTTTCAAAGAATTCTTTCATGCACGTGTTCATTTCACTTACATTTTGGTTATTCACCATGTTTTCTATCCAATTGTCAAGTTTGATCATGTTTTGAAGAGGTTGAGTTCAAGAAAATTCTTGCATATTGTGTTCTTGAAACATTCATAAAGTTTATGTTGGAATTTTGTTCAATTGGCATACTTTTGGGCCTTGATTTCATGAAATGATCTTTAAACCATGATGTTTTGTGAGTTTCTAAATATTTTCTAGAATTTTGGTCCAAGAGGATGAGTTTTGAGGTGTTAGATTCATGTTTTGAAGCTTGGGAGCAAATCTGGAAAACCTAAAATTTTGCTTCCACGCTCGAGCGAAGGACTCTACGCTCAAACGACCGCCTTATTTTCATATTCCCGCTCGAGCGACAAAAGGCTGGCTCGAGCGTTAATTGCAAGCTCTCAGCAATTTGCATGTTTGGATGCACGCTCGAGCGACAAGACTTGCGCTCGAGCGAGGAACTGTGTTTCACACTCGAGAGAGCGTTGAGCGAAGATTTCATGCAACCAGAACTTTTTCACATTTTACAGACCGCTCGAGCGACCGCTCGAGCGACCATTCACTTTTGGCATGACCGCTCAAGCGAAGAAAGCCACGTTCGAGCGAGACCCCTGTTTCAGCAAAATTTTGGCTAAGTGTTTCAAGTACATTTGTGCATCCTCATTCCATCCTAGGCATTGCTAGGCCATGTTTAAGACTCCATAATGAGGTTAAAGGCTAGAGACACACTAAGAACAACGAAATAAGTTATGTTCAACCAAGCATGTATATTCAACGTCTGTATCTATCATGTTATGTAGGTCACGCGCTCCAAGATAAGTGAATTGCCCACTTCGCCATCTATTCGGAGCTACCAGTTATTTGTGAATAATAACTTTGTAAAGTTATGTTCAATGTTAAATATTTTCTGAACATTATGATATGAAGTGACTAGTTTTTGAAATGCTATGCTATGTTTGAAAGGAATGAATGATTGTCCAAAATTCTAAAAGTTATCCGTGGCATCACTAACATCATGTAATATGCGTCCCTTTTATGGGTCATCAGGTCCCTTTTATGGGTCATCAGAAACGTCTCTGTGCACATGAGTCATCAGAAAGCCTTCATGGCAGTCCCTTGCGGGTCATCAGATTTGTTAATACTAATGGATATGCCACGTACCATGATATGTTGTATGTTTAAGTTCTGAATACAAATGCAATCATGCCAATGAATCTGCTATGTTATGACACTCGAACACGTACAAGATTATGTTTCTGTACGGATATCATTCAGTAAAACCTTTACTCTGTTATTATTCACTGGGCAATCGCTCACTATTTATATTATGTATGTAGGTGAGCAGGTACGCGACCAGGCCTATAGTTGACGGCCTAAGCTTCAGTCTTGTCAGCCAACCTTTGTGCTTCCCGAGGAGGTTCCGATTGAAGTCAAGTTTCATGGCTGTTTTTGTAATCACTTTAAGCTATGTTTGCACTATGTTGTGTTGGTTAAGATGTCTGTTAATGTGTATTCTGAAGTGATGTGTAAACTTTGCATCTCTGTTATAAAAAGTTTTAAGTTATCTGACCCATGTATGTCTGCACAGCTCTATGGACTATGTATGTCTTAAATATTTACTTCCGCAGCCCCTACTATATGTTATTATGCCAAGAGGCCTTTGGTAATCCAAGGATTACTGACCGGTTACGATGCTAAACCTATGGGGGCGGGTTTAGGTCATGACAGGAAGCAAGCCCTCTATTAAACATTTCCATTGTAGTAATGTATGCCAATTGTTTGATGAAAGTCCCCATAGAGAAATTATCCTTATTTTTTATGTTTTGGTTGATGAAAGTCCTAATGCATGGCAATTGTTTTGGTTGATGAAATTATCCCCATAGATTCTGATGCATGCTAATTATTTTCAAACAAACAAGTAAATAAATTTAACCAAAGTCAGATTGTGACCAACCTATATAATGTCATTGAGTTTACAATCCCAATTGAGTTATTTAGCAAGAACAAATGGTATTTAAAGTCCCCCTCTGTTAAATTTTTATTTTTTATTTTTAAACTAATCTCTATAGAAACTAAGTAATTTTGTGATTAGTCATACTAATTTAGTGACAAGATGCTAATCTTTCTTGATTTAGCAAGAACACTTAAATTATGTTTGAATTAACTAATTTTGACATTTAGGGTAATGTTTCAATTACTGTTTGAATTCAAACACTAATCTCAGTGTTTGAATTAACTAATCTTATTACTATACATTAGTCAATTCAAATAATCTCAGTGTTTGAATTTAGGTGTTTGTACAGTGTTCTCATTAGTTAACTAATCTCAATGTAAGAATTAACTCAACTCATTACTGAGATCAGTATTCTCATTAGTTAACTGAGATCAACTCATTACTGAGATCATCTCAGTGTAAGAATTAACTCATTACTGAGATCAATGTGTTGAATTAATCTCAGTGTTCTCATCAATTGCTGTACATCACTGTTTGAAAACTTGAAAATCATTTACCATCTAAGAACTTGAAAATCATTGTAAACCATTTCAATGTTGTTTGATAAGACATAGAACTTTCATGGACATTAAAACAAATGGTATTAATTAACCTTGAAATGAAATATCCCTATCCAGTATGAAAATCTATGTGGTAACTGGTTAAGTTGGAGAACCTTAGATAAATAGAAATGCACTTACACGCACTTACACTTTATTTTCTATTTGGTTTGAAGCTACACGAACTACACATTTCAATGGACATTGATTCAAACAATCCTTCATTGAATGAGAGTGAGGAAGTTAAAGAAGCGGAGAACAATCCATCATTAAATGAGATTGGTGAAGTTGAAGAACCTAAGAACGGCATGTGTTTTAGCTCAAAGCAAGAAGTATATTCGTTTTATGCAAAATATGCGAAGCACCTCGGATTTCCTGTAGCTTATAGAACACAAAATATTGGACAAGATGGGGAAGTAAAATATTTTGGAATTGAATGTACTTGGGCACGCAAGAGAACAAAATAATCAGAAGTACACCCTCTCGAACCATCTTTGTCATCATTCATTGAATGTAAAGCAAAGGTTAGAGCAACTCTACAAAAGGATGGAAGATTTAAGTTGACCACAGTTGTGCTTGAACATACGCATGACTTGATTCCTAGTGACTTACGACATTTTGCAATGAATAAGAGAAATCTTACCCCTGTGAAGAGAAGACTAGAAATAAATGATGAAGCAGGGATAGGGGTGGCTAGAAATTTTCATTCTATAGTTGTTGAAGCAGGGGGTATGAGACATTAACATTTGATGAACGAGATGCAAGAAATCATATTCAGAGTATGAGAAGATTGAGGCTTGGGGTAGGAGATGCTGAATTAGTTGCACTTTATTTTCATAGGATGCAACAACAAAATTCGAACTTTTATTCTACAATTGACCTCGATTAAGATGGTTGCATGCAAGAAGTAGGACAACTTATATAAAGCATTTGGGGATGTGGTTTCATTTGACATAACTTATCTCACAAACAAATATGATATGCCATTTGCTCCATTTGTAGGAGTTAATCACCATGGGTAGTCAATTTTGCTTGGTTGTGGGCTGTTATCTAATGAGAACACTGAAACATTTGTGTGGCTATTCAAAGAATGGTTAAGTTGCATGTTTGACGTTCCTCCAAAAGCTATAATAACAAACCAGTGTAGAGCTATGCAAAATGCCATTGAAGTTATCTTTCCACAAGCTTGACAACGTTGGTGCTTATGGCATATAATGAAGAACATTTCAGAGAAATTAAGAGGATATGCCCAATATGAATCCATCAAGTTTGCTTTGCAAAATGTAGTTTATGATTGTTTTACAAAAGATAAATTTGATAAAGAATGGCAAGTGATGATTGCAAAGTTCAAGCTAGATGATAATGAGTGGTTGGGGGTATTTCCTGCCTATGTGAAGGACGTTTTTTGGGCTGGCATGTCGACTACACAACGAAGTGAGAGTATAAATGCATTTTTGATGGATATGTGAACTCAAAGACAACTTTAAAGCAATTTGTTGAACAATATGATAATGCCTTGAGAAGTAAGGTTGAGAAAGAGATGAAAGCAGACTTTAAATCTCGAAACAAATTGTATGATTGCTTAACGGTATATGAGTTTGAGAAGCAATTTCATGCAGCCTACATGAATGTAAAATTTAAAAAAGTGCAAGTAGAATTGAAGTGACTATTGTATTGTCGTGCGAATCTTGTCAAAGAGGAGGGAGCAATTTGTACTTATCATGTGAAGGAGGTTGTTCTTGTTGGTGAGAAAATGAAGACTGTGGAATTTGTTGTGTACTTTAATGTAAGTGAATGTGAATTGCATTGTATGTATCGGTGGTTTGAGTTTAGGGGCATTATGTGTGCCCATGCAATTACTGTGCTACTTGAGAGGTGTATATATCAAGTGCTAGATAAATACATTGTATCAAGATGGAGAAAAGATATCGAAAGAGGGTACACATGCATTCCAACCGCATACACTAAAGTCGGGGCTGTTCTTAATGCAAAGTTGCATGATAAATACTACAAGATGTTGGATGAAATCATAGAAATTGCTGCCAACGACGATGGTAAATACGAAGTGCTTGATCTTGGGTTGATAAAAATCAAGGATAAAGTGAGAAAAGATCAATCGGGTAGTGCGAGTCATGTACCACTTTCTACTAGTAATGTACCACATTCTTATAGTTCGCTGAAAAGTCCGTCTGCTCGTAGTACTACAAAAGCAAGCATGTCTCGCAGGATGCTTAGTCCTATGGTTGCTCGTTGAAGAGGACATCCATGTACCAAACGGAAGGTTAGCAAAGTGGATGAAATAGTGAATCGATTGAAGAGAAAGAGTAAAAAGCCTCCAAAAGCACAGGTAAGTTCTTTTCTTGTGTGTGATATAGAAATTTTTGAATGTATTTAAGATAAATTAATCACCAATATGTCTGTGTCTTACTAAAGGGACGTACGATTCCTCAATGTCAGCCTTGGAAGTTAAATTTTCCTGGTACAGATGATATGCAATACAATACTTATCATGACCCGGTATGTATTTGAATTTTTAAGTTGTTGGTTGTTTTTTTATTTTAATGTCTTTTATGTATAATAAAATTGTGTTACTATGATCATAAGGCGACGCAAACTGCACCTTACTATTTTCCTTGCATGGATGGCACGCAACAGAGTATGTATGTATCGGTATGTGTTTAATGTCTGAAATAAAATATTTGTTCTTGTTTTAATTGTTATATATGTTGAATGGACAATATTTGTAAAGTGTATTTGTTTATTGAATAGGCACAATTTAGTCAAATGCAAACAGTGGACAATATTGGAAGCACATCTCATACTCAATTAGGAATGGTGAACAACATCAGCAGTCAAAGTTTGACAATCGCTTCAAGTTTTGTTCACTTCAATGTAGATGTGGATCCAAATGTCCCATTTTTTTTTAGTTTCGCATTAGTACTTTGTATTTTTTTTTTTTTTTGGTACTTTTACTCTCTTTTTTTTTTTTTTTTTTTTTTTTGTGGAATGCTCTTGAGATGAGTTTGTTTGTAGAACACTATGAATGATGTTGAATGATGTTTAACTATAAAATTAAATGGGGTAGATTGATGGTTAACTATGAATGATGTTGAATGGGGCAGATTGATGGTTAACTATGAATGATGTTGAATGGGGCAGATTGATGGTTAACTATGAATGATGTTGAATGATGTTGAATGGGGCAGATTAATGGTCATATTAACTGTTGCTATGATTTTTAGGGTCATATTTTCAAACTATTATATGACTGTTGCTATGACTGTTCACTTCAATCTGTTTTTCTTTGAATCTGCCACATTTTCAAACTAATGCTTCAGGTCCATCTCATGATCCTTTCCTACTTCCATTTGCTCCTAGAACCTTCTCTATGAATCCACCACATTTTCAATCTGTTTCTTTATGAATCTGCCACATTTCAATATGTTTCTCTTTGAATCTGCCACATTTTCAATCTGTTTCTCTTTGAATCTGCCACATTTTCAATCTATAATGAATGGCATTGGCACGGACAAAGGAATAGGACAGTTCATCAAGTTATGGTTCTTACCCTTGCTTCTTTTGTGCCTGATATTACAAAGGAAGATGCAGTTATTTAGGTTCCTACTCCTAATGGTTCCTATACTGTGAGGAGATCTGAAGTTATCTGGCATGATATTGTTTGGTTTAGAGGACTAGTTTCTAAATGGTCCTTTATTCTATGGTTGGTTTGTCAGCATAGGCTAACTACTAAGGATAGAATGTTGCAATGGGAAATGCAAGTTGAACCCCTTTGTGTGCTATGTAATGCAGTTTGGGAAAGCCATAAGCATGTGTTTTTTAATGTGTTTTTAGCTAGTGTATATGGGATAGTGTGTTAAAGATTTATCAAACCAATAGAGGTGTTTTGGATTAGAGTGAGGAAATTCAGTGGCGTATGGTGCAATATTCAGGCAAGTCCCTGCAAAGTATGGCTCTTTATCTGTCTTTGTCTTGTGCAGTTTACCACATTTGGATTAAAAGAATATCATAGCTAAAATTTGTTCTTTGAAGAATATTAGAAGAACTTTTCTTAATTGATTAGAAGAATGTTAGAAGAATTTTTCCACTCATCCATAATAAAATTACATCCATAATAAAATTAACATGTCCATTACATCCATTCAAACACTAACATTCAACATGTCCATTACATCCATAATTACATTCATCAAATTTCCCAAAAACTAACAGTCAAGCATTCCAATTCTTACATAATAAAGTACAAAACGATACACACTACAATTACATAAATCATAGAGTTGAATTTGTTGTCCATTCTTTGAAGCCTTCTACCATGGTCATGTATTTCATTTTCCATCTCAAAAAGCCTTACCCTGACATCATTCAATTCTTCTGTTCGGATAGCTTTACGAGGTCTACTATTGGAATGGATTGTCGAGGTAACATCCCCATCATCATCGTCCGCAAACTTGAAGTAATCACAGTGTTCTTTGTTACTCTCACTCTACAATGCATGACAATCAATTATTTAATTTACACAAATAATTTTCGAAATACTACAAGTTTAATTTCATAACACATACTTACATATTTGGATGGGCAAACAAAAAAGAGACACCCTTGATTTCCATTCTCATTGGTTCGTACAATAAACATTGTAGCTGTTTTCCCACAATCACACATTCTTGGTCTTAATTTAATGTTGCTGTCGTTAGTAGAAGAAGAAGCCATTTTTAATCTGCATAAACAAAATTCATAATATTTGAATATTAATTTCAAACTATGTTTTCATATTTCATGTCTTTAATGCTCTATGATATTCACTGGACAAAGATCTTATACATTCGAAATTCAAAATTGAGATTTTATGGCAGTAAGTTTTTACAAAGTACATTTTCAAGAAAACTCACAACCTAAATCACTTAATAAGACACTTAACATATACATTCAAAATTGTTAAGTGTCTTATACATTCAAATTAAGTGTTTCATTTTCAGTAAAAATGCATAACCTAAATCACACCAACAAACACCCAACTTAGATCAACAGTTACACCATTAACAATTTCTATGTGGACTTTCATCAAAAATAAATTTTCCATGTAGACTTTGTGAAAGATGGCTTCTTGATTTTTTCTTGTTAAACATTTACAAATAAAACATATGTTAAACATAATTCTGGCTTCTTCATTTTTCCAAATGAAACATTCACAAATAAAACCCATGTTAAACATAATTCTAGCTTCTTGATTTTCCTTGTTAACATTAACAAATAAAATAGATGCCGAATCAGTTGCTTCTTGATGTTTCCTTGTTAAACATTCACAAATAATACCTATGTTAAACATAATTATGGCTTCTTGATTTTCCTTGTTAAGCATTCACAAATAAAATTGATGTTTCTTGATTTTTCCTTGTTACACATTCAGAAATTGATTTTTTCTTGTTAAATATTCAGAAATTCCTTTCCTGTTTTAATCTAATAGAAGAGGTTTACACAGAGTCTCACTACAAAATAACCACAATTTTTTTTTTTATTTATAGAATGATTGGAACAAAATCAGTTGGGGACTTTCATCAAAACAGGAAGGGAATTTCTGTAATGAACAAAATCAGTTGGGGACTTTCATCAAACACTTGGAATGCATTAATATAATGGAAGATGTTTAACCGAGGGTCTGATTCCAGAACAACCAAATGAATTTTTTTTTTAACAGACATGAAGTCACGCAATTCGGCATATCCATTGTTCCTCTCACAAATGCATCTCAAATAAAATAAAAAAATAAAAAAAAAACACAACAACAACAACAACAACAACAACAAACAGAACAATAGCTTACTTCACAAGCTGCAAGTGTAGGGCAAAATACAAAACCCTCAATCATCAAACCCTAGTTTTTTGAGTTTACCTGAGATTAGGAGGATAGAGGAGGTGACAGAACAACTTCTTTCCAGCGTCGTTTTGGAGGAGATAGATTCGAATGATTCGGAAGAACGATGACAAACAGAGCAATAGAGAGAGAGTTTAAGAGTTAGGGTATGAGAACAAAAATGAGGACTTTGGGCGAGATAGTTTGGGTATGAGAAGAAGAAAAATGAAGACAGAGGGCGAGATAGGCGCACGAGCCCATGTTTTCGGGCCATTCGAGCCAAAGTATTTAAGCCCTCAAACAATTTTCATACATTAATATTAATTTATTTTCATTCCCTCTTTCAGTGTACACAATTTTTTTTATTCAACTAGAAGCGAACACAAAATAAGGACCTTAAGCAATACTACAAAAGACAAAGATAGAAGAACCTTTTCCATCCAAACACACAAATGTCTCCAAGTCCATCGCCATGCGAGTAAGGTTGCAAGCAATCACATTCCTTTTGCAAGTAACATCCATAACCTCAACTTTACAAAATGATTTAAGCGAAGCCAAGAATTGATGTAAAAGAAGAGCATTATATGATTGCATGACTTTAATAATTTCTAGGGAATCTTATTCCAATTGAATGTCACAAAGACCTAGCTCCCCTACAAAAATCATAACTTTGAGAGTTGCCAAGGCCTTCATACTATCCACGTCCCCACGAACCCCACTTTCTCAGACATAGCAACAATACCTTACCCCTGATTATTACAAATAACTACTCTAACCTTCATGATGCCGCATGTTGAATAAAGCTTTTTTAAAATTGATTTTGAATAGGCCCCTAGGGAAGGGAAGCCATTTGATAGTATTAATAATTTTGATAAAACCCTTATTCAATGTTGAGTACTAACAAATTCCTGTAAGTAGCAACACACAAAGCTTGACACCTCTAGTATACATAGACTTCTCATTCTAAGTGAAGATAACCACATTTATGTTATTCCACAATGACCAATAGACCACAAAGAATCGATCTAATTTTGAAGAGTCGAAGTGGTTGCTCAGCTCCAAAACCCATCCAAAGTCTCCCCCACTAGAGGTATTCTTTAAATGGACCTGAAAGGACTCGAGAACCAAACTTGCACAAAAAAGATACAGTCATGAAAACAATGAGCTGAGCGAAAAAGATAGAGTCATGTGTTCGATTTTAGAATTCTTTGATTTGAGAGAGAGAGATTATTTTCTAGACATGTTGATTCACAAAGAATACAAAAAATTAGAATAAAAGAACATAATCCGCTTGTTTTCACGTAAAACATTTTTCTCAAAAATATTTTAGTCTCCTCACTAGCTTTTTAACATATTTAACATTTTCAAATAAGTATTTTAACTCATTAAAAAGTCATAAATTACACTTTATTGAATCAAATTTCTCTTTTAGGCAATAATTTTTTTTGTTTCAAGTGTCAACCAAATGCAGAAAAATAAAAACAAAAACATTTTTTTTCTGTGTAAAATCAATTTATAAGAAAAATATTTTTTTGCGTAAAATATTTTACGTCGAAACAAACGGAGCCAACGTTGAATTTCTATTAATCATCAAAACTATCTAGCCCAAAGATTTACTATCCTTATTTATAAAATTATACTATCTAGCCCAAAGATTTACGATCCTTATTTATAAAATTATACTTACTCCCTTTATGTTTGGCCATTTTTTTATTTTGGTCCTTAAAATTTATTTTTTCTCACTTTGGCCCTTCATTTTTTTTTTTTTTTTTTTTTTTTTTTTTACAGTTCACTCGTAAAGCTAACTTTTATTCAAAATTAGACTGAAAATGTCATAATAACTATCACATAACATAAAAAATATATTATTATATTAGAATTTAAGTTTATGTCAAGTGTGAGTCATATATAATAAAATATTTTTATGTCACGTGATTGTCAATGTGTCATTTTCTGTCTAATTTTTAACAAAAATAAGATTTAGGAGTAAAGTGAGAAAAACTTAAACATGAAGGGTCAAAATAGAAAGAAAAAAAAAATTAAGGGTCAAAATAAAAAGGTGACCAAACATAAGGCGGACGAAATATAATTTATCCTAATGAAAAGCATACCTAGCTTTACTTAAGGAAACAACCCAAATAGGCAGTTTTTTAAAAAAAAAATTATTTTATTTTTTTATCTTTATTTTTATTTTTTTAACTAACAAGACAAACAAAGAAAATAACAAGAATTATTGAAAATGAAAATATTAAAACAAATTATAAAAATTATTAATTTAGACTCCTACAAATATCTAATGGTCCAAAATACATTTTGGTGTCATTACTATTTTGACACGTATCTAAAATCAGAAAAATTATTGATTGGTTCAGAGGCACCACATGCTTATGTTCGTAATTAATCACAAACTACAATGCCTTTTCTTATTTTTCAATCACTCAACACAAAATCGTGAGTACCACCTCCTTTACCAATTACAATGCACATGGAGCACCACGTGTCGTTACCCTAGACTAACCAATAACTTCTCCTAAGTCATAATAGGTAAAAGTGTACTGTTAATGTATATGTGGTATTCCTAAATATATTATGTATTGATTTCCTAGATATATTTAGGAATAGCCATAGTTAGGTTTCTAGTAAGATACTCTTTCTCAGCCTATATATACATGCTTTCTTTGTATAGAATAAATTCAACTCTACATTTCATTTAATACAAATCATTCAATACTATACATAGTATTCTCTCTCTCTACTATTCTAACATGGTATCAGAGCAAGGTTAAGAACCTAGTATTTTTGCTTCACCGGCGAGCGGCAGCCTCGCCTTGGCCGCCTGCTGGACCTCAACCTATTTCGCTGTCATATTTTCTTGTCAATATTGCTTCGTGGTGATCTCTTCTTTTATCCATTGGCTTATTCTTACCCTAAATATCTCTATCATATATATATATATATATATATATTTTGTGCTTCTTCTCCACTCTGTCTTTCCCTTTACTTCAACCTCAAATAGGTATCTATCTTCACACCTATTTGAGTTTGAGGGGGGGTATTATAACTATATCATGGTGAGCATGGTGATATACCATGTGAACCACCTAAGCCCCAAACCACCATTAAGCCGTCTCATTGGCGCACCATCTAAGCCGCTTCCTTGGTGCATTCCCTAAGCCGCCTCTTTGGCGCACTCTTTAAGTGCCTCATTGGCGCATTACCTAAGCCGCCTCCTTTTGGTGCACTCTCTAAGTCATCCCCTTGACACACAACCCAAGCCGCCCCCTTTGGTGCACAATCCAAGTCGCCTCATGGCGTACTCAGTTATCTGTTGCCATCATCGTTCAGCACCACGTCATTAGTTATGTGTGTGCCACGCTTGCTGGCTCAACATCCAGTTCTCTACATCAGTCCGACATGACCCCTTTAAACTGTCCCGATATTGATTCCAGTTAGCTCCTATATCGGTTCGGCATGACCCTTCCAAACTATCTCGACATTGATTCCGGTTAGCTCCTACATCGGTCCGACATGACCTCTTTAAACTGTCCCGACATTGATTCTGATTAGCTTCTACAATGGTCCAGCATGACCTTAAACTGTCCTGGCATTAGTTCCGGCCAGCTCCTATAACGGTCCGGCATGACCTTAAACTGTCTCTCGGCATTAGCTACGGCCTCTGATATATCTCAAGCGCCCTTGTGCTCCCGTTCAGACTTTACAATCTATTTGTCTTTTATTTTATTTAGTTTTATTTCATGTTTTAGTTTCTCTCTCCAAACTCAAGATGTTTATCCTCCTTGAGTTTGAGGGGGGATGTTAATGTAAATGTGGTATTCCTAAATATATTAGGTATTGATTTCCTAGATATATTTAGGAATAGCCATAGTTAGGTTTCTAGTAGGATACTTTTTCTCATAATTAGGTTTCTAGTAAGATACTCTTTCTCAACCTATATATGCATGCTTTCTATTGTATAGAATATATACAACTCTACATATTATTCAATACAAATCATTCAATACAATACATATTCTCTCTCTTTACTATTCTAACATATACAAATACATCAAGGTGAAAGCAAGTAAGCTATTCGGGAAAGATTGAGGAAGCAACAAGCATAAAGGCAGAGATTTGGCCTATCTACTGTGGCCTCACTATCATTCTTGAGAAAAGCCGAACGTACATGGAAATTGAAGTGGACTGCAATGAGGCAATGCAATTAATTCAAAATGAAGTTCAACAGAATTGCTCTTTCAAATTCAAAGCACTCATTGAAGATACCAAGTTTTTACTTGGCAAGACAAATTGTGTTCTCAAGCATGTCTACCACGAGGCTAACAGACCCACGGATGCTTTAGCAAACATTGGCGCTGAACAGATTGAAGACCCAACCAAAATACTTTAGCAAACTTGTTTCAAAACGAGACCTTAGTTGTAATGGAAGACCCACCCAAAGCATTTAGGCCCCTCCTTGTAGCAGATATGGTGGGAACTGTGTATGAGAGTAAATAGCCTCTTGTTTGTTTATTTCTTTGTTGTAAAACTCTGTTTTATTTTCAATTCCAAAGCACCAAAAAAAAAAAAAAGAGCAAGCAAGCTACAAGCAAAGTAACCATGTAACTCTGAATAAAAAAAAAAAAAAAGTAACCATGTACCAAGTGTATGATAACCAAAGCTTGCAAGCCCAACTTAAGGCCATGAACCCGCCAAGTTAAGCCCAACTAAAAGCATTTAAGCCGGTCCAAATATAGAATGGGTTGTATTTGAGTTGGCTTTATTTGTCCACAATAAAAGAGTGTACACAAATAACTCACAGAATAAATTACAAACAAGATAAAAATGATGGAATCTACTTGTGTAGGACCCACACGTGGGATCCACATTTTATGTCTTGTTTGTCAATGATTTTGTAAACCAATTCTGTGTTTCAAGCAATGCTCCAATTAAAAACGGGTTAAGAAAAGTTTTTCGACATTTCTAAAATACATACACAATGTCTTTCTAAATTTTGATCCTCAAGCTTAATTTTCACATAATCTGTTAATTTTACTTGCATCTTCTTCATTTTTTTTGGCATTTCTACTTGTTTGATTTGTCATAATTTTGGTTCATGTGGTACCTACTTATTTGTTTTGAGATCGATATCTATATTCTATTCTAGTCACTAAATTAGATCTCTTTCATTGATCAATACCGAGATAGAATTAGAATTTGCAGTTTCCTGATTAGTTAGTCAACTTCGATCTAGTTCTCTCTTTACTTTTGTTTTTCTCACTCTATAGTTGTGTGGTTTTTTTTTTTTTTTATGAGATACAACTATAATGTTATAATTTTTAGCCGGTTATAAAATATAATAAAATTACATGTTGTTGCTTGATATTCTGTTGTTTCTCAGAAAAATCAGAAAAGAGAAGAAAATGCCTAGAAAGGTTTCCCCCACCAAATCTTACTATTTTGGCAAGAACCAAGCACCACTACCATTCGCAGCATCTATTGGGAAAAAAAAAAGAAAAAAAAGTAAACGGATTGGTCAGATTTATTTGTTCAATCTGTATCTAATTCAATTGAATCTGTTTAAATCTATTTATTAAATATGCAAGTTTGGATTAAATTATTTTAAATACATAATTCATTTTGACACGTCCAAACCTATTAGTTTGCCACCTCAAATGACAACCAACACCTCAACCAAGTGGGTAACTTACAATTCAAATATCTTTCACAAGTATGCTAACTAAAATGAACTCAAAACTTACTACGTACTTAGCTCTCAATATTCTCCATTAGGATTAATGTATCATAGAAATTTACAGAAAGCCAAAAAATTCGTTGATCAAAAAGAAAAAGAAAGCCAAAAAATTCAGGATATTACGTCTTTTGTGGGAAGAGACCACAACTTTTAGCCATGAAGACAAGTTATAAACATTTTGAACAAAAAAAAAAAAAAAAAAATACCCAAATCATTCAAAAATGGTTTGAGGATTAATTCAAATCAAGGACATAAACTAGGAAGAAGAATGCGAGTGTTGTAAATATGAATGATAACTAAAAATGATTTTGTTAATTAATAAGTAATTTAAAAGCATTACAAAACAAAATGTATAGATAGCGAAATCACTTTGAGCAACTCATTAGAGTAGAGCAACATAGCGATTTCTTGAGCTGGCTTCTAGTGAAACCAAAATGATTGCTTGAGGTATCTATTTTATAAATATCATCAACTATGTATTTTTTGAGTATCATATGACATTATTTATGTGATATTTTCGATAAATGGAAATTGCAATACACACTAAGTCATTCTTTGCCTTCCATCCAAAATTTTAAACTATGTGAATGATTTGGAATAGTACCTAAATAATATCAAATGATAGTCCAAAACTATTGAATAATTATCCTGAAAGAATCATAGTGAATTAAAACCCAAAACCAGGACTAAAATTGATCAAATAGGATATCATCACACAGTATACGCAACTATATAGATGTTTGTTTACACTACAGCATCAAATGCAATCGTAATGGGCAGCAAAGCCAGAAATATATGATTGCTTGAATGTTTATGATGGGCAACAAGTGAATTACAGTTACTTGCAGCTAGAAACACAAAAATAGCTAATATTTTTATTCTATATATGAAATTGTATTGTGTATCAGCATAATTTTGAAGCTAATAAGCTATACGTGCTGATCACAAAAAAGAAAAAATAAAAGGAAAAAAAGAAGCTATGTATGAAAATTCAAAATTTGATGCGACCAATATTTAAAACCCTCTTATTAACTAGGTGAATTAATGTTCATAACATTCTAATACTACCAATATTTAAAATCCTACTATCTAGTATCAACTAGGTGAATTAAAACCCGGTTATCAACTAGAGTTGTATCAACACTAGAAAAGGCTATCTAATTAAAATTAATAATTATTGACAATAATAGTAGCAATTACTATTATCATTATTATGTTGATGATTATATATATATACATATATATTTTTGATCGGCAAAAGAAATTTTTATTGATGAACCACATATAAATTACATATAATAGACAAAACATCAATAAAGAGGAGTTTGGAGCTAGAAAAAGCTCCAACCTCCAAGTTAGTGAGGAACCAACAACACAAAATAAAACAGGAGCAACACCTAACTGACAGATCACCAATGGAAGAAATTAAAGAGAATCATCTTCTATGCAATTAGAGATCACCAATGGGGAGAGAGAGAGAGAGACTGTAGATCTTTGTTTTTGATTTTCAATTTAGTTGCAACAAGGAATCAATAAAAGAGATCAACGATGTCAAAATCCAAAAATATATGATGGATCTGGATTCTAGTAATTTTTTTTTTTAATTTTAGCAACAAAGAAGAATATATTAATAGACAGAAGGGAAACACAATAAGAGGCCTGGAAAAACTGCATCCGAGCTCGAGAGGAATATCCCAACTAAATCTAGATTCAGTAAAATTGAAATCTATTAACATCCAAATAGAAATATTCCACAAATTTCAACTGCTCAACCTCAAGAACAATTTATTGTCATACATATGTATAGAAATTCAGATATCTACCTCTTTGATATGTTTTCAGAAACTTACACCAATACAGTCTTGAAACACACAACAAACAAAAACAACACAGTTATTATATTCAGAATAACATAGAGAGAGAGAGGGAGAGAGAGAGAGAGAGAGATCATCATACTCTTCCGAAACACAAAACACCAATCACTTTGCCAAGGTATGTATCATTCATCATTGGCAGCTTCTTCAATCACCAAACTCAAAATCCAACTAGTACTATCTGAAACTCTTTTGGTTTTTAGATGCAAAAACAAAGAAAAGCCCATATAGATAAAAGGCTCTCAAAGTCAAACTTATATATATATGTAGTTATGTAGATTTGATTGATCTAGCAAACAATCGGACCGATACGCTTCGATTCCCCAAGACAAAGAAGAAGAAAGGTTGAAGGATAAAAGAGTGACCCTTCATTCAAAATAGATTGAAGATGATAAAAAGTAGGGTTTCTTCTTCTTCTTGAGTGAATTCATCTTCATTCAAAAACTTTCTCTCTCCCTTTCTTTCTTTTTTTCTTTCTTGGTCTGATCTTTGAGTTGGTTGGTTTGGTGGGTAGATGGTAAAAGATGGTGTGGTGGTGATGAAGAAAGTGAGGGACTAATGATGAGAGATAGAGGTTAGAGGACATGATGATTACTGCAGGGTGTTTTTGCGTTGAACCAAGGGCTAAAAATCTAAAGCATCTCTCTCTCTCTCTCTCTCTCTCTCTCTAGTACTTAAAATTCTCAGAGGTGTTCATTGTTCTTTAGCTTCTTTCTTTCACATGGAGACAATTATCAGGAACCCCATGATCATGACACTACTATCTTTTCATCTCTCACTTCTAACCTCAAACAGCTTCCTGATCTTCTCCTGCTACAGAGAGAGAGAGAGTAGGGCACAAATGGAATGGTTGGGGAGAGAGAGAGAGAGAACGGCGGAGGGGGCAAATATTAATTTTATTTCAGTTTCAAAGCTTATTTGTCTCTATAATTTTCATTATTCACACTTATTATTTGGTTTTTAAATTTTTTCTTGGTAACTCAAGAAAGCATTTTTTTGATTAGTGGAAGACATAATGTAAATCTCTTTTGTCTAATTGGATTTCAAATATTATTCTTTTTAAAAAAAGTTATAATTGATTTCAGCATGACTATGATTGAAATTTGAATCTCATAGGGAATAAGGACTAGGCAACCCATATATTATGACAAATAAATTAGAATAAAAACTTCCTTCAAGTTTTGATAGCAATTAGGGTTTGTTTTGTTCTTTTCTATGTAGCTAAGGCTTTTACATTCCCCTCGTTATTAATTATATTCTATGAATAAATTGGAAAAAGTAGCCTTGTTTGGATTCATGTCTGCCATATGCTCCTCAATATCTTCTGTACCAAAAAAAAAAAAGAAAATTATAGAACTAAGAAAAATGAGTTTAAATTCCCAATCCTGCTGAAAACAAGTAAGAGAAGATTGGCTAGTTAGCTTACTCAAGAAATTAACAAACAATAAAAGAAGATAAGTTCTTTCTACTCTACTTGTGAATTGGTGGGGCGCAATTAGGACTTGTGGATTTACTATGGATTTTATTTTGATGACATGATTTATTCATTTTGTAGAATTTTATGTGTAAATCATTGAAAAAAAATTGAATTGATGTAATAATCATAGTTACATAATTTTATCACATTATTTTGTATTAAGCTTCTCTCAAGAAAACTTGAGGGGGCCGTGAGGTCACCACGGATCCCATTTTGAGTTATCTGAACCATTTATTATAAGGCCCTCCATGCGTGTTATTCATAAAAAAAATTTAGGTCAATTTGATAATTATAATATTTTTTTATGACATTTGCCTAAAAAAAATGGATAAGTCTATTTTAAAAAATTTACTCAAACACTATAAAATGAGAAAGTTACATGATTATGGAACTAAATTTTTTTTCTGCAGTATATACCGCATTCTCAATTGGACTAAACTAACAAAATATTTTTTTGATAGGTTAAATTAACACAATAAAAAATGTAAAATTGATGAAATTAAAATTACCTAAACTAAATTAACATAAGATGTAAATTACAGAAACTATTGGTGAAATTTGCCACCAAAGAAAAAAAGGAAAAAGAAACTACTACATTTTTTTTTCTTTTTGATCAACTAAAAAACTTTACTGATGAGACCTTCCAAGAAAGGAAGAAAAACAACAATAGAGGAGAGGAGAGGAGAGGAGAGGGGAGGGGAGGGGGGGAATGATGCCTTCCAAGAAAGGAAGAAAAACAACAATAGAGGAGAGGAGAGGGGAATGATCCAGGGGCCATCATAGTGAAACAACCCAATGCCTAGCACCAAACCAAGAATCTATTGGTAAGGGACCAACAAACACACAAATACACTACAACAGAACTAGCTAAACAGTAGCATAGATACACTAGAGCAGAGCTAGCAAGACAGCAGGGCTAGCGGCACAGATACACCAGAGCAGCACAGATATAAAGTCAGCAAGGTAACAGCAGAACAAATTGAACAGTAGAGCAAAACAGAACACAAATATACCAAAGAAGAACACAGATACAGAGGCAATGCACTTAATAGCAAAACAAGATCTGACTAAGGTTGTGGACAATATCATGCATTGAGTAAGAGAGGCCGAATGTTGGATTTGGCCAACAGAGCCACTCTCCATTTGACAATAATACTCAATTCCTTGAGATTAAGTTGACATCCATGCAATCATTCCTGATTTTCCAAATAGATCAGAGCATAGCCAATGGTACTAAATTCCAGAGCTTCATAATAATTTTTTTGCATTTAAAACCCATTCACTAGTATAACAAAGCCACAACTGAAGCAAGTGTTGTCCAATTCAGATCCCATCATAATAATCTTTTTGTATTTAAAACCCATCTACTAGTGTAACAAAGCCACAACTGAAGCAGGTGTTGCCCAAAAAGACAACTACATGGCTACAATATTTTGGCATAGTCACAAGAAACTAGGGTTTTAGCACCTAAACAATAAAAACAAACACATATACCATCCACCATAAATATAGATAGTATTACTCTCATTTTTGCTCCACAAGATGATGATTATACACATGAAGATTGGTTAATTGATGCTATCTGCAGTGCACTGGTTTGTGTTGATTTCTATTTGGTTTATCTCTGCCCTAGCTTTATTTACTTTGCTGATGGAAGGTAATGGTTGTGTAGAATGACTTGAAGGGCTGCAGTGCAGTTCATGGTTTATCTCTGCTATCTATCTGTTTTATTGATTTTGCTCTACTGGGGGATAATGTGAAGTGCAGCTCATGGTTTATCTCTGCTATCTATTTGTTCATGGTTCCACAGCCATTTTTGCTCTGTTGATGTTGGTTCATATTGAAGGCTTTTGTTTTTTTCTGGTTTTTCTTCTTTTTTTTTGTTATTGGTCTCTCACCAACTGGAGCTTGGAGCTTTTGCTAGCTCCATGCTCCTCTTTATTGATGTACTCATTCATAATTCGTATGATCCCCATCAATAAATATTTGTTTTGCCGATCAAAAGAAAATTAAAAGGAAGATGATGACAAGGACAATGTTAGGACCACAATTATTGATTGCAACAATGATGATTAATGTAATCGTTGAACTTCAAATCCTCAAGGATAAATTTTTTTTTTTTTTTTTTTTTATAAGCAAAAGAAATCTTTATTGATGAACCACATATAAATTATATATGATAAGCAAAATATCAATAAAGAGGAGCTTGGAGCTAGAAAAAGCACAAACCTCCAGGTTGGTGAGAAACCAACAACACAAGACAAAGCATAAGCAACACCTAAATGACAGATAGATAACAGCAGCAACAGATAGACAAAATTAGTAGCAGATAGTAAAACAGACCAACCAGATGCAAATCAGCCACTAGCAGCATACCAACTCAGTTATAGACTAGCAAAGGAGCTACCTAGCAGCAAAACACCAAAAAAACCAGTTGCAATCCTCACTAAATGAAGTCACCAAGAACCCAGATTACACAGCTCTTGGCACAGTTCCCCTGCATCCAAATGACTACACCTCTGCCCTCAGCATCACATTTCCTACAGCTTGCACCCAAAGCTAAGCCACTAGCACCATCAGATCAGATTTCACCACTATACCTCAGCACCAAAACTGAGTATACTAGGCTAAACCAGCAGTAGAAATTGTAGCAGCACTTCAGAAATCACTTCAGCACTTCATAACAGCAGGACTTCATCACACAGATGCAGAGCTGCACACTAAGGGAAGCCACCAACCTGAATGAAGACTCCAAGAACCAAAACTAATTAGAACCAAACTAAACTAGCAGTAGAAATTGGAGCAGCACTACAGATCAGTATACAATGCAATCAACTACCTAACACATTGACCTTCATCCCATTGAAGCATCCATCATAGACTCCTAACACAACAGCAACCAGACTAGCACACAGATTAGCAGACCATATTAGATGCAGACCAGCAGAATAGTAATCTAGCAACAGACTTCCACCAAAACCCTATCAGTTGCATACTACCAAGCACACCCCACAGAAACCATTGCAAATACCCCCAAAATTCAAACCAATAATCAATACAAACAGAAATTTGTAATTTCTAATCAGAGGACCTGAAATAGAATCAAACCAGACTACACCAGACCAGACTAGACCAATCACCCATTGAGGCAGCTGAATTAGGCACCCTACAGCAGAGGACCTGAAGCAGAATTGCAAAGGGTCTGAATAAATAACCTGATATGATTGAGATTGCAAACAATATCATCAACTGAATACTTAACCTCCAAACTCCATTTTACCCACAGAGCAATCTGTACCTTTACTTTATCACAAAAATCATCAAAAATGGGTTGAACCCCTTTGAACATACATTCATTTCGCAATCTCGAAACTGACCATAACATAATAGCTGGAACTATCTCCCATAATTTAGAGACCCAATGCTTACTCTTACCAGCAGACCACCACTATAACAAGTCCTGAACTGATCCAAGGATTGCCCAAACCTGACCACTCCATCTTACCATTTGAGACCAACATTTCCACACCAGTGGACAAAACATGAGCACATGATTCAAGGATTCCACCTCAGCTTGGCAAAACATGCTGCACCAGGTAACACCCCAATCCTCTGAAGGAAGGTTGCAGTCTTTATTCTGCCTCTCCAAGCCAACCAACAAAAGAACTGCATTTTTTGCGGAGCTAAACCGACCTATACCCCTTTAGGCACAACCTGACCAGTCCCTATTTTAGCATCCCACCATCTTCTCACAGAAGTGACAGAAAAAAGGCCTGAACTATTTGCTAACCAAAAGCAAGAGTCAACACAATCAAACCTCAGCACTGTAGATATATCCAACAGCTCCATCAATCTCTGCAGCTCTTCCGCTTCCCATACAAATAACTGCCTTCTAAATTTAAGCTGCCACAGCCCCATATTACTCTTCTTAGCATGGATTTGCTGAAGGGTCTCCTCTTTCTCAGAGGATAAACTATAAAGCCTAGGGAATTGAATCTTCAAGTCACTATTGTTAAGCCATTTATCCTGCCAAAATAGTATTCTCCTTCGATTTCCAACCTTAATTCTAAAATGCTCACCATAGAAATCCCCTAATTGCTGATTTTTTGAGAGCAATTTCACAATGTCAAACCAAACTAAGGACATCCCACTTGAAGAGTTCAGATCTGGAAGCCAACCTCCTCCATTCCTACCATGCCTTGAACACACCACAGTTTTCCACAGAGCTGAATCTTCATTACCATACCTCCACCACCACTTCAATAGCAAAGATTCATTCACCTCTCCTCAGTCTCTCACACCCAAACCTCCTTGACTTTTACTTCTTGTGATCTCCTTCCATTTGACCAAGTGCACTTTCCTTTTATTAACATTCCCTTCCCACAAAAAAGATTGACCAAGGCTTTAACAACACCCTTAGGCATTCTAAAGAGAGAAAGAAAATAGATTGACAAATTAGCAAGGACTGACTTGATCAAAGTCTATCTCCCAGCATAGGATAGAAGCTTCCTCTTCCAAGAGGACAGCTTTTTCTTCATCTTCTGCACAACTAGGTCCCAAATACTCTGTTTCCTAGGATTAGCCCCTAAAGGGAGACCAAGGAAAGACAAGGGTAATTTCTTAGTTAAGTAATTCAAAACCTTAGCAAACTCCCTAGATTGATCTTCTTGGAAGCCCACACCACACACTACACTTTTATGATAAGTAATTCTTAACCCATACATCACTTCAAAACATCTCAACACCTTCTTAATATTCGAAATATCCTCAATATCCCCTTCGCAGAATATAATAGTATCATCAACAAATTGGAGATGTGAAACACTCACATAATTGGAACCAACAATAGCACCCCTAAATAAACCCAGTACTTTAGCCCTAGCAAGTAGCAGATTAAGCCCTTCTGCAGCAATAATGAACAAGAATGGAGAAAGGGGATCCCCTTGCCTTAACCCCTTTTGTGGCTGGAACTCCTCTGTAGGTGCACCATTGACAAGAACTGACACCATAGTTGTAGAGATACAAGCTTTCATCCACCTTCTCCATTTATCACCAAATCCAAAATTTCTCATCATTGCCAACAAGAATTCCCAATTTATTGAATCATAGGCTTTCTCAAAATCCAATTTTAATATATTGCCTTTCTTCTTAGACTTTTTCCACCAATCCACAACTTCATTTGCTATTAACACCCCATCTAAGATATATCTACCACTGATAAAAGCTTACTGCACTTCATCTATCACAGAGGGAAGAGCCTTCTTTAATCTTCTGGATAGCACCTTGGCCAAAATCCTGTACACTGAGGTAACCAAGCTGATGAGTCTATAGGATTGTCCTTGTTGGGTATGAGCACCATGAAAGAACTGTTAACATCCCTTGCCAGCTTCCCATTTGTGTGAAACTTATACATCATCTGCAATATGTCACCTTTCATTATTTCCCAAAATTTTTTAATACAAGCTAAGTTAAAACTATCTGGGCCAGGAGCCTTGTTCCCATCACAATCCTGAATGGCTGCCCAAACCTCTTCTTCAGTAAACATTGCTTCTAAACCCACTGCTGCCTCCGGGAAAATTGTAGCAAAAGGTCTAGAAATTTGTGGCCTAGAAGTCCAACTTTCAGCAAAATGGTTTCTGAAATAGCTAAGCACTGCTTGTTTCACCTGAGTTGGATCCTCATGCTTCACTCCCTCCACTGACATAGAATCTATCAAGTTCACTCTCTGCCTACTACTTGCCATAAGATGGAAAAATCTAGTATTTCTGTCACCACACCTAGCCCACAACAATCTAGACTATTGATGCCATATTCTTTCCTTATTCCTATTAAGCTTTCATACCTAACTTCTAACCTCTCTCCTTCTTATTGTTTCCAGCACATCCAGAGATCTAGTTTCTGCCTTCAAATTCCATTCATGTAGTTCTTGTTTTGCTGACCTCAACATAGTATCAATATTGCTAAACACCTCCTTATTTCACACCCTTAAGTGACTCCTTAAGGAGGATAGCTTCCTCATTAATCTGTACCCTACCCATCCCGAAGCCTGTGTGACCTCCCAAATGTGCTTGATATCAATCAAGAATGTAGGATATGATGTCCAAGCATTAATGAATTTGAATGGCTTAGGACCCCAATCCCTATCATCTTCCTTCAACAAAATTGGAGAATGGTCTGAAATTGATCTGGGTAATCCCCATAAATTAAATGAAATTTTTTTCAGTAACAGGGAGTCTAATAAAAAACAATCTATCCTACTCCACCTATCCCTTTTCAATGCATTACACCAAGTTGTAGACGCCCTCGAACGTCCCGAGAGGGAATCCCCCGTTCTGTTCGTTTGGGCTCACTACACTTCAGGACTCAATGTCATGGTCCTGTATCTAATCTCGCAGAGTGCAATGCAAGACCGATGAAATCATCAAAGAGTCCAAATCCGACAAATCATTTTTGAAAACAGATTTTTTGAAAGAAGTGCCAAACATGGACTACTTTGCCAGATACAGAGTCGCCACCTAAATATTTATTTTGGAGGCATTTAGGAAACCCTGACTCATTGCCTAAGGCCACGTGTCCGTCATCACCAAAGTTGCCTCGGCTCGGGAACTTGGGTATGATTGGGGAAGGTCACTTCGTGAGCACCCCCACTTGCCCAATCAAAGATCGGCTTCTACTAACCATGATATCTAGTTTTGAAAACATTATGCGTTCTTATTCCGGTTATTAGCCTAGATTTACTATGTGATGCACACAGCATATAAGTATAGACTGGATCGCCTGAATTGGAACAAAACACATCTCATGTTTGTTTTGAAAACGGTTTGCTACTTGCAAGTAGACTAAAATGTAGATTTGCCACCCTTAGGTGGGCTTAGAAAAAATGATGATTTGCCACTCTCAAGTGGGCTTAACTCATAATTGATGAATTGTTCCAATCCAAATAACCCAACCTTCACCCACAGGCATTCAAGCAGGTATATCACATAAGCAATTAGCCTCATGGTAAGCATGCTATCATGGCAGTCACTCACACACATGCGGGGATGCTAAGGCATAAACACTTACCGAGTACTCCAAGCCAAAACAGAAGCTGATTAGAAATCAATACATGATCCTAAATATACAGAAATGCTTAATGCAACACATGCAAAATGCAACTATAGTGGGCTCAGCTATTCTAAGGATAGCATGTGAAATGCTACAACTAGCAAGTATTCAACTCGGAATTGAAATACAATGCAGTTAGTATGATGCGCCGAGCCCGGTGCATGCAATACAGATGAATGATGCGAACATGCAAGCATAAGTATGCTAATTGAAACATGCCCTAATCCAACCATCATAAGTGGGTAAATAAAAGGGAGAAAGACGTGGGGTTGGAAGACATACATCACACGCACGCACACTTATTATAATTGTGCCCTCGCTCGGAGGGTCCGAATAAATAATTACAGTCTGAATAAGTACAAAACCATAATTAATTAACAACTTAACTAGGAAAGCGGATAAATTAGCAGGCAAGCTATGGACCGCCTCAGCTCTGTTCCGAATGATGAATGATGCATGTTCGAGTTGCCTTGTGCGGAAATCCATTGCGATGCCCCGATTCGCCTCTGTTTACACTTAATCCCGGAATGCTGTGCGAAGCTCCAGAAGGCTGTTGATTTCTGATTTGCTGCAACAGAGAGCAAGAAAGGGGCATGGCAAAGTATTTTCACATATGTATGCATGACTACTCTTCAGGAAGTGTAGTCCTCGATCCTCGTACCACCAATCACGCATCTCGATGCATGATGGCTGAGGAGTCGAATTGCATGACTCGATGTGAAATGAATGCACATGAAAACACAACAAGACCTAAACTCTATCATGGGTAATCCGGAGTGTCGGCGACCGAAAATTGAGACACGTTCCGTCACTCGGAGTACAAAACGTCCCTCGTTTCCCGTGCATGGGCTAACTCCTATCCCAAACACAATGCAAATGAGATGGCATACACAATGCGACTAACATACAACCTAGCATACACAATGCTATGAAATAGCATACACGATGCTCTATGTAACATGGCATACACAATGCTCTAACATGCAACCTAGCATACGCAATGCTATGGATCGAAATGACATACACAATGCACGATGGACTTATACCAAAATGAGTGGACCTCAGCCACACTCACATCAGTGGCCATGTAATGAAAATGAGGGAATCGAAATGCATGCACACATGCACGAATGCCAAGGACCGAACCTAAGGCATGAAATACCACTCTACCAAAGCATGGCAAGGGATGAAAGATGGCATACAAACATGCAATTTACAGCTCTGAAATATGATGCTCAATGGTCCCGAATCATACAAACATGGCACACAATGCAAGCTAGGGGGCCCGGGTACCGAAACTAGTGAAGTGCGTTACACTAGAGGTACCCAAAGCAATGCACCAAAGGCAAAACCAACCCCAAATAAGCCCTAGGCAGGTCTGAAACAGTGGAAAATTGGCCTAAAATGATGGCTCAACAAGCATGAAAATGGAGCTCATTCAATGGTCGGTAAACAAGGCATTCAAGCCCGACTCTCAAGCACACTTAAAGAGATAAAAACATGGCAATATGGCATTAATATAGTCTCTTAAATTTGATGTAAAATGGCCTCAAAACATGAACACACCTCAGCACATGCATGCAATGGACCTTAAATCTCAAAGTTAAGCATGGGTATTGAACTACAAGCATGCAAAACAAACATCATTCAATCATGAAACCCAAAAACAGAGCTAGGGAAGTCCAAAATAAGCACAATATCAGTTTATGACATGGCCAAAAAGTGCTAAAATCAAGGGCCCACAAAACATGCAAAGAAAACTAGTGAACCATGAGTTGTTCTACAACTATATGAAGCATATGAAAGCTCATTAAACCAGCCAAAAACCGATGTATGCCATGCCAAAATATGCCCAAATAACCACTGAAACTCAGTCAATGCATGCAAAAATGATGAGCTCCTTTGGAAGGTCATGCAAGGTGTTACTCTACACCTATATGATGGACACATAAAAGGTCAAAACCACCTCTGGAAATGAGTTATGACAACCTTAAAACTCACCAAATAGGCCCTGAAATTGGTCTAGGAAGCATGCAATGAAAGGTCCCTTTCAAAGGCCTTGAATAGGATTGCTCTATACATGCATCATAGACATAAAATATGGCAAAATGGGCTCCAGAAAGAACTAATGCAGACCATAAAACTCACAAAATAAGTCCTGGAATGTGACTTCACAACATGAAAAAAGGAGCTCCTTTGGAAGGCCAACAAAGCTAGTAAAGAGAATGAGGGGTGAGAGGGTCACCCCTCTATGATTTTGGAGCTCAAAGACACATCAAAGCCACTGAAAATTTGGAAGGCCAACAAAGCTAGTAAAGAGAATGAGGGGTGAGAGGGTCACCCCTCTATGATTTTGGAGCTCAAAGACACATCAAAGCCACTGAAAATCCACTGGATTTCAGTGACTAAGAGGCCAAAACAAGGCCAATGCAAATGCTCAAATGCATGGCTCAGAGCATGAGGAAATGAAGCATGCAAGGAAGAAGATGACTTCAAATAGAAAAGTGACCTGAATCAAACTTAAAGAGGATGTCAAAACAAGACTTTTTCTAGTTTATGGAAAATCTCGAAAATGCTCACAAATAGGGCTAAGATATGATGCAAAATAAGCCTACAAAGAGGGATAGAACATACAAGGAGGTAGATGGCCTCAAACAGAAAAGTGTCCTTAATCAAACTCCAAGAGGAGCTCAAAAGAAGACACTTTTCAGTTTATGACAAAGTCCAGAATGCTTGCAAATAAGGCTAATCAACGGAGCAAAATAATGCAACAATGGGGGAAATAGAGACTCACCGTTGTAGACAATGACTCCAGTAGCTTCTGGACCAAGGAAGGAGTTCTTCAACTTCTGAAAATCAGCTGCAAGATGCTTGGATGGATGGTGGAGGTGGTAGGCTATGAGGTGTAGTGCAAATAGTGCAAGAATATTAGGGTTTGGAGCTTTGAAGAAGAAGGTTATGGATGGTGGAGTGTATATGCCTTGGCTAAACTTTGTAACCCTTGCAAATTGAGATGGAGAGTTGGTTTTATAGAGGAGAAGAGCCAAGGCTTCTTGGAGAAACCTTAAGAGATGGTCAAAGCTTCTCAAAGAAGCATTAACCAAAAGGGTCAAGTTTCTTGAGGAAGCTAGACCAAAAAGGTCAAGCTTCCTCAAGAAGCTTGACAAAAGAGTCAAGCTTCTCAAGAAGCTTAGCAAGGGGGTCAAAACCAACTAAAAAGGATCAAAATGATGGTCAAAGTCTCGGACAGTAGGTCAAATGCTTCACAGCTAGCACAGTTGTGTTACACTTGAGAACAGCAAAAAGCAGAAAGCTGGCCGACCAGCTAAGGTGGCCGACCGGCCACTCCCCCTGGTCGGCCGACCATGGGTCAAAAGGTTCAAGGTGAAATGCTGGTCGGCCACCCCAGATTGGTGGCCTCCCAGATGAGTGCAACATAGCTGTATGGTGGAAAACCAGAAAAAGTGACCCAAGAGAGAGGAAAACCAGCTTTTTAGCAAGGTTCAAAAGGGTCAAGAAGAATTACTGGTCGTCCTACCCATATTGGTGGCCTCCCAGATGAGCACAACACAATGGTGGTATGAAAAGCCAGAAATTGTGGCTCAAAAGTGAGAAAAACCAGCTTTTTGTTAGAAAAATCGACTTTTGGAGAGAGAAAAAAAGAAAACTGGTTTCCAAGGAGAAAAGGTGGCCTCCCACCATACTACCACCTCCCTAGCAATGAAAATAGGGTCTCTACCAAAAATGGACCAAGACGGATGCAAAACGAAGGTTCGGGGGCCAAAACGCGCAGTCTAGGACCCCGAAAACCGGCTATTAGGCACCGGAAGTGGCGTATGACTGCGAAGGTGGTCTCCCGGGCCACAGTGTCCCTCCAAAGGGAGGAAATAAGGGATGTACCAAAAACCGGAGCAAACAGAAATAGTTAAATGGTCCCGAACCGAGGCACACGGCCGACGGCTTCGAAAATTGGAAACTGGGCTCCAAACGGAAAAAATGGCCTACAACCACGAAGCGTAGCCTACGGCCACTGAGAGATGGTCTACGAGACCTCTGCCTTCCTTCGGGAAGAGAAAACAGAGAAAACAGGACCTGGTTCGCAAACCGAGGCAAAGTACAAAAGAGCCCCGAAGTCCGGAGGCAAGGCTCGCAGCCGAGACTCCGCAACCTCAGAACGAGCACAATATGCAACATCACCGAGTGCTCAATTGGTGACGTCTGAGTCTTAAGGTCGGTCAAAAATGGGGTGTCTATACAAGTGAATTTTCTGCCTAACATAGGTAAATCAGACAGCTCCAATTGTTCCACAAACTCATTGAACTCCTTTATCCCTTTCTCTCTTCTTGAACACTCTTTCTTCTCACTCAATAATCTGATTTCATTAAAATCACCACCCACACACCATAGGTTTGGAAAATGGGGTTGTAAACACACAAGGGAATCCCATATCTTCTTCCTCCTCAACACCTCATTTGGAGCATAAATATTAACAATCACACAATCAAAATGTTGAGCCAAGGTACTTGAGAGTAAAATGAAGTGCTTACTATTGCAACACTTCCTTCTGAATCCCCCATCATATAACCCATCTCTTCAAAAGGCCACATGGATCTCACAAAATGCTCCTCCATTGAGTTCCTTTTGGTTTCTTGTAAAAGTAAGACATCCACTCTTCTATCCTTCACAAAATTCTTTATTTTGCCCCTCTTTTGTGACCTTCTCAACCCTCTAACATTCCAAGATAAAATCTACATAATAAACTTATATTTTCTCCTTAGTCCCCTACTTAACAATCTGTTAAGATTTGACTGCCCTTTCCTTACCTGCAATTCTTTGTAAATCATTTTCTTCAAGTTTCACTATTTTGTTGACTAGCTCATCCTCTTTACCTTGACATTGCAAACCCAACAATTTTCCAATCTTCACTGTTGCATGTGCTTCCTCCATTAAATTTTTCCTCCTTTGTGTTGCATGACTCTGAGATGAAGACGAAGAAGTAACAGCTACAGCTGCTACTGCTGAAGCTCTGAATAGTGCCCCTCTTTGAAAACTAAGCCCTTAAACCATGCTTCTTTGTTTGCTATGGCCGCCTACAGAACAGGAGCCATTCTTTATCCCTATGCCCTTCTGCTGTGATATATTACCCTTAGTACCAACTGCTGCCTTGTTTTTTGAGTTTTTCCCAGCCCTTTTAACCATACTGGAATGTGATATATGGGAGAAATGGGCCTCAGATGATCTAAGTTGGGATTGGGCCGCACAGTCACTCAAATCCGAGCCTAACCCCACTTGTAATCTGCTAGGCACAGGCTCAACGTACAGGTCTTCAAGTATTACTTCCAAATTTATATTTGGTGTGACCTCCTCCGGCCCATTCACTGCACTTGCAAGTCCAATATTGTCAACAGACCCATCCAATTTTTGAATTTTGGTCATCATTATCTACTGTGAATTGACTCTCTAATTCATACCCTCTTCTTTGGACCCAGCACCTACCTTACCATTTCCTATACTCACCATAGCTTCAGCTGGTGCATACTTCCCATCATAACCCCTACGTATCACATCTGATCTACCAGCCACTGTTTCCTGAACCCTGCTGACCTCATCATCTTCACCAACCACCTCCTTCTCCATTGCTACAGTACCTCTGTAATCACACCTCGTCGTCCCACCATTGCCAGACACCTAATCCACCTCCACAGTCTCACAACCTTTCGCTTTCAACTGTAGCATCTCCTTCACTCGGCTTTCACTAGAAGTAGGAAGCAGGCACTTTGGTAGTTCTTCACAAATCTTTACTGGTATAGATTTACCTTTGAATTCCAAAAAGACTACCGAATTAATCGACTCTATATATCTTGTGATTACTCGTACTCTTCCATGGTGAAAATTTTGTGGGCTAGAAATATTCTCTTGGAATTGAACAACAGTCCCCCTGTGGCTTCCAATGGTTCTAAAAGTCGTCACATTCCAAAGATTAATTGGTATGCCAAAGCAATTTAGCTAGACACATCTCTCTTGCTCCTCAAGCTGGTTCTTCCCCCACTCATCAACTGAATCACACCACTTCTTACCCCACTTGCCTATTTGTTCCTTCTCTTCCTTCATCTGTTGAACAGAATTAAAAGTTAGCACTACTATTCTTCCTTCATTGTCCTTAACAATAACATCCATTATTCCCCTATTATGTAGTTCTGCTTTGAAAGCCTCCATAGCTAAGAAGCTACTCAACTTCACCACTAAACTTTTGTAAAGCCATCTGTTTCCTTCTTCATAAGCTCTAATCACCACCTTCTCACTGTCACGCACTCTTCCTCTCACTAATGCTTCTGCATATGATTGCTTAGCCCATTATCCTGCCATTGCTGCCTTTGAGGCTGCTGATGCATCGCTCTGCCTTCATCCCCTCTGTTTAGCATCCCCTTCCCTCGATGACCCAGAGCATGAGGTTTTTGAAACTCTGCTCTTTTAACTTTCAGCGCTTTGTTATCACACCACAAACCATCAGCCTTCTCAATCGCCATCTCTACCGCCATCTCACAATCGTATCGCACAAAACCAAATCTGGAATCTAAAACTCTTCTCCTCTTCCCTGGTATGAACGCATCCTTTACCACACCAAACTTTCTAAAAAGACTGAATAAACCTTTAGCATCCATGGACTCAGGGATGTTGTCCACAAAAATGGTAATCACCTCTGTCTTCTTGCAATAACCATCCTGATTTCCTACCATCCTCCTTCTGATCACAGGAACCCAACCACTATTCATTTTTTCTCTACTTCCCTTATTTGTTATCATATATTTTGTTGTTTGTTGCTATGAAGAACTTGCATGTTTGCTTATGATTTTCAAGGATAAAACTTATCAACAGTCAAAACTGCAACATTTGATTTGTTTAGTGTTCAAAGGACACTCAATTCAGATTAGCTAGAACTGGGAAGGCCATTTGACCTTCTTAAACTCATATAGTTATCTTTATTTATTGATTGATTCAAACTTATATAGTTATCTAACCGTAGAATCGAATGTACCACATGTGAAGTGTGTGTTGTAAGTGTTGAATTATTGAATACCAATTCATATAAAATTTTAAGTTGTTAGATAGATGAATAACTTTATTATTTATATTCTCATCAGTAAAGTAACTGTAATTTTTTTTTGGTCCTCTCCCTGGAGCCAAAAAATTTAGATGATAATAAATAACATGGACTACCTTATAGATCAATTTTTTTTTTTTTAAGCAAAAAGAAAAAAAACTTCATGCATACACATCATACTGTTTTAGAAATGAAATTTAGGGATAAAATTGGTTCCAGTTTTTAGAAAATTTTACATTTTTATTTTTTGTATTTTAATATTTTCAATGAATTTTTTAATATTTTAAGCAATTTTTTTTTTTAATTTTTAGACACACCTTACATAAACACACTTAAAAAGTATAATATTTGTGAAAAAAAATCTTTAAAAAATACACTAAATACCAAAAAATACACACACAAAAAAAAAAGAAAATTTAGTACATTTTCATATTTTTGTATATTTATTAATTTTTTAAAATATTTTTTCACAAATATTTTACTATTTAGATACATCTAAGTAAAGTGCATCTAAAAAAATATAAAAAAAAATTACTTAAAATTAAAAAAATATTTACTAAAAATAAAAAAACACAAAAAACAAAAAACTCAGTTTTCAAAAAACTGAATTTAGAAAACTGAAACCAAACACACTGATTACTTTTTAGAAATGAAATATTTTTGTTACTAAAAGTGTTATTTTATATTTTTAGTGGCGAAATTGAACATTCAGTGATGAATTAAATTGTCTCAGAAAATAAATCTTCTTGGCAACAAATTGTTTTGTCCCTAAAAATACATATATTAGTAACATTTTCAAAATATTTGTCGCTAAAAGTCATTTTTAAAATTTTTGGGATGGCTTTTCAGTGGCGACTGGAATTGGTCCCCTAATATATATATATATATATATATATTTTGTAACAAAATTTCATTTTTGAGGACAAAAATTTAATCCCTAAAACTCTTTCATGTTGTGCTACGACGAGATCAATTTTTGCTTTATATGCATGTAAATTTTTCTTATTGGGGGGTCAAAATATGCATGTAATTGATAATTAACTTGAAGTGAGTTTGTTAATTATAGGACCTAATGGGTTGGTAGGCTAATAAACAAGTGATCAATACAACATACTCAGGAAAAGTACTCTGAAGTTATATTGAAATAAAATTTATGGACCAATTTTATTCTATATCTGGCCTACACCATGTTAAATTTTTGAATTTAGAGTATATTCTTTATTTTTGAAATATTTTTTCGAGGTACTAGTTTTTTCCTCTATGATTTAATCAAACCTGCAGCCTTCCATGGCTGACCAAAATTGTTGGAAACTTTTTATTCGCCACCAAGTACATTACAAAAACCAAGTTAATCAACTTTTACACTAGGTTTTTTTTCTTTATGGCTAGAGTTCAATGTAACAAAAAAAAAAAAAAAAAAAAAAAAAAGTCAAGTTTTCTTTGAGATTAATTAGTGAATCACTGTTTACTCCACTCTTAGTAACTTTATCTTTGACCTAATAAAGTTACCACTTAGTGGCCTCTTCTTTTCCATTTTCTTTTTGTTGGCAGCCATATCATGTTAAAACCTATGAGGTTTGGTTTAGGGGCCATTTGGGTCCCCATAACTCACTACAAAATAGTGATTCTGTCATCTCATTCAAAAAGAGATTGCAATCAAAAGGAGATTGCAAGGAAGATGATAAAATTAAACTTTTTTTAGTTCTTTCTTTTAATATTTTTTCTCCTTTCAAATAAAGTGGAGGCCACAGTGCCCTAGGAACCTTTTTGCATGAAATGTTCTAGTGGGAAACACAAGTAATGGATGGAAAAAGTTTTGGCTGTAAAAGATGATTCACAAGCGCAGATTAACACTTGTTAGTTCTTATCAAGAGTAAGTCTTCATGTATTACCTACCACATGTTTGTTCTAGGTAGCTACAAAAGGTAAAAACTAAAAACACATTAACATCTCTACTGCTTTCTTTCTATCCTCCTGTTTTTGTTGGTTAAATGAGTTGCTTATGACTTTTTTATTTTTATTTTTAATTTTGAGATTATATGTGGATGGTTTGCTATTGTTTCTACTTATAAACAATTTATCTGGAAGAAATTGCCTAAGTAAGGTTTAAAAAGGTAAATATCTTAAAGATGCGGGAGAAGTGTTCCAATTCTGCTTATAAATTATCTAATCTCTCTAACGTCTCCAATTATGTTTCTGACATTGTCTTCAACCTGAGGCATGTTAGGCTTTGTATTTGATTTCCTCTCTGGCTTTCTCTTCTTCTTGTTCTATTTTTCGTTGTTGGTTTCTCACTAATTGCTAGTTTGGTGCTGTCAGATGATTGTGTGAGTTTCTTGGTACCAATCCAGTTGGGATCATTTAGTTTCACAATGATGGCCTTTGCACTTTCCTCTCCTTTCCTTTGTTGATGTTTTATTTCCTTTCTTGTAAGGTTTATTCATCAATAAAGGTTTCTTTTTTTGATATATATATATATATATCAATTTTCAATTTTAAATAAATGGTCCTCCTAATAGCACCCACAAAATCTCTTTATACTCTCAATATTTTGGAACCCTATGAACTAATTTCCAATTTTGTAAAAGTTCTTTGAAAACCATACTTAATTAATATGAAAATTAACCCCACTCTCTCGAAACCTAACCTTCATCCACAACCACCACCAAATTTGTCCACTCTTTCCCTCCTTAGCTCTTGTTAGCCTTTTTTCGTCCTAGGTCTGGTTAGCCTTTCCTAAACCCTAACACAATTTCACAACACCTCTCCACCCTTTAGTGCCACCTTTAGCTCCTTCCAAACCCTTTGACACTACCTTTAGCTCTTACTGATAATGTACCAGTGTAGGTGCAGTCTCAGGTGCATCAGGTGCAGGTGCAACCTCAGTCATGTGCTACTGTAACCAACTGACTCACGGGCATGTATTAGCACCAGCTCTGTTAGTTAGATTCTTGAGCTAACAACTGTTAGTTTGTTAAAAACTGTTAGTTAGTTACAAACAGATAACAATTTGTTATTCATGTATATATATGGAAATATCTTGTAACCAATTGATTTGTGAAATGGAATTATGAATATTCTCTCTCGCTTCATGGTATCAGAGCGTTGAGACTCTTGCGAGCAATTTATGATCCATCAATGGAGAACAATGCTTCTGCTTCCCTCCCTTCCAATCTCACCCTACACCTTTCAAATTTCAATTCTTTGGTGACTGTCAAGCTTGATTCAACCAACTACTTGATATGGAAGAATCAAATGCATAATGTGCTTCGAGCCACAGGCCTTCTTGGTTATGTCAATGGATCATATTCCTATCCTTCTTCAAATATTCTTGATTCAGATGGAATATCAATCTCTAATCCTAAGTATCAGCAATGGCAGACGATTGATGCACACCTTCTCAGTTGTCTCACTGCAACTTTGTCATCTTCAATTTATGCATCTGTTCTTCATCTTCAACATGCTGAAGAAGTTTGGCATGCTCTGGAGAAACGATTTACTTCAGTTTCCAGATCACACATACACCAGTTGAAAAACAAACTTCAAAGTATCAGTAAGAAATCTTCTTCAATCGAAGATTATCTTTCTCAAATCAAAATCATATCTGATCAGTTAGCCTTGGCCTCTGCTCCAGTTGATGATGAAGAACTTGTTCTTCTGACATTGAATGGCTTACCAGCAGAGTATGACTCTTTCAAAACTTTTATTCGAACTCGGTCTGAAGCAGTTTCGATGGAAACTCTGTGTTCTCTGTTATGTTCAAAGTCAGTTCATATTGAAAATAACCTCAAACATTCCTCTGGCCATGATCTTCATGTGGCCTACAATGCATCAACCAAAGGAGCTTCATTCTTATCATCATCATCCTCTTCTTATCCTAGTCTTGAATCTCATTCTAATTTTGGAACATCTCGTGGTTTTTCATCTGGTTCCAGAGGTCGATATCAATACAGAGGTACCAGAGGAGGAAGATTTACCAATTATAGAGGAGGCAGATCTCAATACAGAGGTACCAGAGGAGGCAGACATTCTTTTTATGACTCTTCTGGTTCTGGTTCTGGTTCTGGTTGTCAAATCTGTGGTAAGTTATCACATCTGGCTTTTGACTGCTGGTTTCGAATGGATCCTAATTTTCAACCTCATTCTTCTTCTTCCTCTCCTCATCACCAGTCCTCCCAAGTTCCACCTAGAGCCTATAATGCATCTGTTTCTCCTCACACTTTACCAAATTCTTCTGCTCTTTCATGGTATCTTGACTCTACAGCCACAAATCATCTGACTAATGATGTGTCTAATCTTTATCTCTATCAGGCTTATCAAGGTTCTGACCAAGTTCAAATTGGTGATGGTTCCTCCTTGCCTATTCACCATATTGGTACTGGTCTTCTAACTACTCCTCACTATGGTTTTCATCTTACCAATCTTCTTCATGTTCCTTCTACTTTTACTAATTTGCTTTCTGTACATCAATTGACCAAAGATCATAACTGTGTTGTTATCTTTGATGCTGACACATTTGTAATCCAAGACAAGCACACGCACTAGGTCCTACATAAAAGCACTCATGTCAATGGTCTCTACCAGTTTTCTCCTTCATCTTCTCTGTCATCCTTTTCTTCTGTTGCACAGGCTCATCAATCTACTACATCTATAATGTCTGATAAGTCTTCAGTGTCTGATCTGCTTTGGCACCAAAGGCTTGGCCATCCTTCATCACAGAAGTTGCAACATTTAGCTGTGCACTTACCAAATAAAATTTCTGTAAATAATGTGTTGTCTTGTACTGATTGTCAAGTGTCTAAGATGCATAGATTACCTTACAAACTGTCTAGTACTTCAGTTGATTGTCCTTTTTCCTTAATCCATAGTGATGTTTGGGGTCCCTTTCACTCTGCTAATACCTCTTGCAAATTTTATGTGTTGTTTGTGGATGATTTCAGTAGATTTACCTGGATTTATCCTCTGAGCTACAAGAGTGAAGTGTTTGATAAATTTTTAGCTTTTAAAGCCTATGCTGAAAATCAATTTAATATTACTCTCAAAAATTTTCGCACTGATTGTGGCACTGAATTTGTTAATCACAAGTTTGATTCATTTTTGCAAACTCAAGGCATTATTCATCAAACTAGTTGTCCATATACTCAAGCTCAAAATGGAGTTTCTGAAAGAAAACATAGGCACCTTATTGAGACAACTATCACATTACTTCATCGTTCTTCTGTTCCTTTACTGTATTGGTTTGATGCCATAGTTGTAGCTGTCTTTCTTATAAATCACATGCCTAGTAGTGTCCTTCACAACAAATCTCCTTATGAAGTTTTGTTTCATTCCATTCCTGATTTCTCTTTTTTCAGAGTTTTTGGCTGTCAATGTTTTCCATGGCTCCAACCATACACTTCTCACAAACTTCAACCCAAATCTGTGGCTTGTGTTTTCTTGGGATATCATCCTACTACGAAAGGTTATCGTTGTCTTGATCCTCTCACTGGCAAAATCTATGTTTCTCGACATGTGCTCTTTAATGAACATTGTTTTCCCTTTTCTTCTAATTTTTCTGCTGCTCAACCTTCTTCCTCTCCAGCTCCTCATCTTATATCTTTTTTCTGGGGTTCTTCTACTGTTCCTTCTTCAGCTCATACCTCAGTTCAGTCCTCTCAGATCTCATCTCAACCCTCTTCTTTAGCACATCCTTCTTCTTCCTCATTGTCCTCTTCTTCATCTCAGTCCCCTTATTCCTCTTCTTCTCTGTCCACAGTTCCTCTGTGTTCTGCACTTACCTCTTCTGCTATTCCTATTATATCTCTTACGGTTGATTTACCTCTTCCACATCCTACTGCTTCTAGCCATCCCATGATTACTCGATCTAAATCTCGACATCCTCTTTGTCTCACTGCCTGTTCTTCTCTTCTTCAAACTGAACCTCATTCTATAAATGAGGCTCTTCAGTCTTCAGTTTGGGTTGCTGCCATGCAAGAAGAATTTAAAGCTCTTCAACATCAAGGCACTTGGGAGTTAGTTACTCTTCCCTCTAATAAGGTTGCTATTGGCTACAAATGGGTATTTCGTATTAAAAGGAATTCAGATGGCACTATTGCTCGGTAAAAAGCAAGATTGGTTGCCAAAGGATATTTGCAACAAGAAGGGGTTGATTTTCATGAAACATTCAGTCCGGTTTCCAAACAACCTACTATTCGTCTTCTTTTGTGTTTGGCTCTTCATTTTCATTGGTCTATCAAGCAATTGGACATATCAAATGCATTCTTTCATGGCACCTTAGAAGAAGAGGTTTATATGGTGCAGCCTCCTGGTTTTATTCAGAATTCTACTCAAGTGTGTAAACTCAAAAAGGCACTCTATGGCCTTAAACAAGCTCCTCGAGCTTGGTACTCTACTTTCTCCTCTTTCTTGGTCACTCAATTTTTTCATACTTGCCATCTGATTCATCTCTATTTGTCAAGAAAACTTCTACCAGCCTTACTATTCTTTTGGTATATGTTAATGATATTTTAGTGACTGGCAGTGATCCTACTCTTATTACTCATCTGCTTACTCAAATGCATCATTATTTCTCTATGAAAGATCTTGGCTCTGTGTCTTAGTTCTTGGGTATTTCTATTAATTCTCAAGCTAGTGGCTATTTTTTGTCTCAAGAAAAGTACGCTGCTGATCTGTTACTTAGAGCTGGTCTTAGTGACTGTAAACCCTGCTCTACTCCATTGGCTGTCAAACCTTCTACTTTACCTATAGATTCCCTTCCTTTTTCTCAACCTTCTTTCTACAGAACCATTGTAGGTGGTCTCCAATACCTTACTACTACACGTCCTGATTTGGCTTTAGCTGTTAATATGGCATGTCAACATGTGCACTCTCCTACTAATGCTCATTTTCAGGATGTCAAACGATTGCTTCGATATGTCAAAGGCAATCTCTCTCATGGCCTGCATTTTTCATCTGATCATTTTTCCCATCATGCTTTTTCTAATTCAAATTAGGCCGGTGATTCTGAGGATCGGAGATCCACTTTTGGCTATTGCGTCTATCTTGGTCCTAATTTAATCTCCTGGTCTACTAAGAAACAGGCCACTGTTTCCAGGTCCTCAACTGAGGCTGAATACAAGTCTTTAGTTCATGCTACTGCTGTGCTCACTTGGTTGCAGCAGTTGTTAAAAGATATGTGTCTTTCTCATCTTTCAGTTCCCATTTTGTGGTGTGACAACCTCTCTGCTATGGCCCTTTCTTCTAACCCTGTCTTCCACTCTCGCTCTAAGCATATCGAAATCGATTATCATTTTGTTCGTGAAAATGTGGTGGCTAAATAGCTTGATCTTCGTTATGTGCCTTCTGCTGATCAAATTGCAGATGTGTTTACAAAGCCTCTCTCCGCTTCTCGTTTTCAATATCTCAAAGACAAGCTCTTGGTTCTTCCTTGCCCCAATAGCTTGAGGGGGGCTGATAATGTACTAGTGCAGGTGCAGTCTCAGGTGCATCAAGTGCAGGTGCAGCCTCAGTCATGTGTTGCTGTTAAACCAACTGACTCACGGGCATGTATTAGCACCAGCTCTAGTAGTTAGATTCTTGAGCTAACAACTATTAGTTTGTTACAAACTGTTGGTTAGTTACAAACAGATAACAATCTGTTATTCATGTATATATATAGAAATATCTTGTAACCAATTGATTTGTGAAATGGAATTATGAATATTCTCTCTCTCTTCACTTACCCACCCATTAGTGCCATGCCCCATCCCTAACCCCTCCCCAATCCTCTTTGCTCATCGACCATCCCATATCATGATGAAAAAAGTGAAAGAGATAGAGGATCACGAGCATGAGCACAAAGAGAGAGAAAGAATTGCGAGGCAATAGAATTTTGAAATAGCAAGAAGATGGAAAACAGAAGCAAGGGTCGCAAGAGTATAGGTCTATTAGGGTAGGTGAACTTCGGAGGGCTGTGGGAGTGGAGGTCATAGGGGTGGAGATGGAGCTGGGTAGGTTGGGGAATGGATAAAGGTGGAAATTAGAACTAGGGAAAAACTGGAGGGCAACGATCACTATAAGAAAAAACACTTTCCGTGACCAACATTTTGGTCGCGAAAAGTACCATATTTGGTCGCTAAAACCTTTTCGCGACCAAAATAAGTTGGTCGCGAGTTGGTCACTAAAATCTCGTCACAGATAGTTTTCTGCGACCAAAAAAGCCTTTGGTCGCTAAAAGTGACCATTCGCGACCAACTTTTTTGGTCGCGGAAAGTCCAATTCATATTAGCCAAAAGTAAACTTTTAGCGACCAAAGATAAGTTGGTCACCAAAAGTCAGCGCCTTGACCCAAAAAAAATAATTCTTTTGTGCTCCCTGGGACTTGAACTCCTAACCAAGGAGTCACCATGCACCCAATCCACTCTGTCACTCTGCCAATAACATACTTCTTGTTTATATTTGGCAAAAAAAATATATAACCCATAAAAATTGGGTTATATATTATTTTATAAAAATTTTAATGCCTAAATAGAAAAATAGCATGTAATTACTGTAGTATCATTTTTTTTTTAAATTTATCCCGCCATAACTTTCCGCGACCAACTTTTTTTTTTGGTCGCCAAAGGGTAATCTTCCGCGACAAAAAAAGCCTCTGGTCGCCAATAGTATACTTTCCGTGACCAACTTTTTTTTTTGTCGCCAAAAGGTGATCTTCCGCGACCAAAAAAGCCTTTAGTCGCCAATAGCATACTTTCCGCGACCAACTTTTTTTTTTAGTCGCCAAAGGGTAATCTTCCGCGACCAAAAAAGCCTTTGGTCGCCAATAGTATACTTTCCGCGACCAACTTTTTTTTTTGATCGCCAAAAGGTATACTTTCCGTGACCAACTTTTTTTTTGGTCGCCAAAAGGTGATCTTCCGCGACCAAAAAAGCCTTGGTCGCCAATAGTATACTTTCCAGGACCAACTTTTTTTTTGGTCGCTAAAAGGTGATTTTCCGCGACCAAAAAATTGTGGTCGCCAAAAGTTAAATTTTAGTCGTAGAAAGTGGACTATTTGTGACCAAAAAAAATAGGTGGTCGCCAAAAGTGTTTTTTCTTGTAGTGGATTGGAGTTGTGCATGGGCAAGAGAGGGTAGCCGAGGCTGTTAGTGGTGGGTGGCAGCCAATGGCGGATCTATGAATTTGATATAAGGAGCACTTTCTAACTCTCATAATGGCAGAGAAATAAACCAACAACCACAAAAGGTACCAAACTACTTTTCATAAGAGTTGAACCTTAAGACTTCATACTAATATTTATGGGCACTAGTATAATTTTCAAAAAATGAGGGGGTCACATGCCCCCTAGGCTTTCATTGGCTCCGTCACTAGTGGTAGCTTAGTGGCATAGGAAAAAGAGGTTGTTTAAGGTTAGAGTTAGAGTTTGAAAAGTAAGAAATGTGGACATAATTAATTAAAATTTTATAAACGAGTAAAATTGTAATAAATTCATTTTGAATAATTATGTTCCAAAAGACTAATTTGGGTGCTATTAGCCACAGTAAACACAAGCCCTTTATATTCCTGCTAACCCACTAGAGAAATCAAGGTATCCAAAGTTGGGGTTGTGGCTTAATTTTGTTTTTAAATTTCAATGTTGGTGCCATGAGAATTAAGGAATGAGGCCAAAAAGAGACACATGCCTTGTTGATGATGACTAGAATATTTAGTACGTTAGGACACATATATACGAGATCTGAAAGGCTAATCTTCATCATCCTAGTTAGTACACTATGCAGGTTGTAGTGTTGAGAAGTTAAAAATAAAGCATATAAAGCCACCTTTAAAATTTTAAAAATCCCAAATAAAAAGTTAATCATCCCATGTGAATCACTGTGATGTGTACCCATCTTTTTTAATGTAATGACTGTAGTTCCATAAATGAGTCAAACAAAAGTTATCATCTTTGTCAATGGAAATAATTCTTTTTCCAATTAGAGCGGCAGAGGGGCCAACTTCCACTATACTTGGTCCTTTTCCAAATTAACTTCATCTTAACTCTTATAATTTAGAAATTATCATATGGATGGTTGTGTGTTTGATTAATGATATTTTATATAAATATTTTTTTTTTTGGTACTATTATTCTTATTTTCTGAGCAATATAAGTATATAGTATCTTTTATTGGACATGCATACTTTGAAAAGATTGAGTAATTACTCATTGCAATTAACCTGGCTACAACAATTGAAACCAATAAACAAGGATTATAGGTGAAAAATCTAAAAATTCCCGAGATTTTGATTTGTGATTATATTTCAATTTTTAAACAATAAATAATAATGTCAATCAAACAATTAAAGACAAATCGACACAACGATTTAATGTGAAAAAATCACAATTAGAGTGCTTCCAATTGTAATAAAAAAATCATGGGCCAAAATCACAAAACAATCTACTAAGAGAACAAAAAAGAATAACATAAGTGTACTCTCGATTACTTAGTGAATCCATGCTCGAATTGAACTGACCTCAATGTACCTCTTCCACCACCGCCTTTACCTCGAAATTGTCTTGTCCAAAGTTAAATCTACAACGCCGATGTCGAATCCACGACGACGAGTCACTTCAGAATCCACCAAAACTTCAGGCCCAAGCTCCCCGGAAACTACCGAAGAACAACTATCTCTTTTGTAAATAAAAGAAAATAAACAAACCTCTTGATAATGTTGATATAAAATTCATGGATTCATTGATCACTCTTAAATCATCAAGGAAATACTTATAAAGCACTCTCCAATATAAAAAACATTGTTTTTTCTTCCTCTCTGAAAATCTGGACGACACAAAACCTAAAAACAGTAAACAACACACTTTATAGAAAATAGAATCGCATAGACCACTCGAGTGCACATTTCATTGCTCGAGTGTTATGACTAAAGGGGGTGCGAAACATATAAGCTGACCGCTCGAGCACAACTTTCACCGTTCGAGTGGTAAAATTTTCTTTCCAAATTTTCAAGCGCTCTGCAAAAATACTATATGATCCTTTTCTTCGCTCGAGCACATAAATGACCGCTCTAGTGATCAAACAACTTTGACTTTATTTTTTCTTTTTTGCTTCAGGGGCGCTGCCCCTCGACCCTGCCATGGAGCGCTACCCCATGGACCTCCGTGAGTGAAGGCTACTTGATCCTCTTACATAGTTAGTGAAGTGATAAACATGAAAGGATTAAGATTATAAACTATTTTGCAAGGCACAATTTGGGTTGGATTCGCATCTAAACACTTATAGCCTCACTGAAACAAAAAGAATGAATAAAATTACAACCAAAAGGAGTTTTGTCAAACAGAATTACCAATTATAAAAATCTAACAATAGAAAAGCATCAATGAGGGCTGACTCAAATGGTAATTCCCTAAGTAAGTAACTAAGAGGTGTTAGATTTGAATCTCTACTTGGTTTGATATGTAAAAAAATAATGTTCAATTAATACACATTAATATTAGATTAAATATACACTTAATCTTTAATATATTGGACAAAGTGATTTTACCATTGACCACGTTTGATATGTGAGACTAGTAAATAGTCCCACACATCAAGGTTTTTATCCTAGGTCTTACCAAACGCGAGGTCAAGGAGTTCCTTGTTAAATAATAATAATAATAATAATAATAATAAGATAAATTATACTCACTTTCTTTAAGATTTGAAAAAATATATATATAATAGTCATATTTGTTTTGCATCAGTGAAACAATTTTGAAAAACAATTTTTTAGAAAGAGTTTATAAAATTTGAAATTTTGTTTAGTTATATATTTTGAAAATAATTTTGAAATTTTGGATGATTTAATCTTTTTTTTTTTGTAGTTGAATAGATAGATGTGAGTTTAAGTGATTGATTGATGTGTATAATGTGAGAGAAGACGAGAAAAGAAAAAAAGTAATTGATTGACGTGTAGTAGATAGACAAGTGATTTCGAATTTTTTTTTTTTTCAAAAATTTTCAACCAAACAAATTTTTAAAATTTTTTCCTAAAAAATTGTCTCTCAATAGACAAACCAAACAAGGCCAATAAGTTCCACACGTTTGAAATAATTACGTTGGTGTCCCTTGAGGTTTAATTCACATAACAATTGAGTTATTTTTCATCAGAATTTGTTAGTTGTATGAATGAAAAATAATATTGTCATCTCTAATCTACTAAAATATATATTTATCTTTGTTTATTTTAGTGTTTTCCCACTGTTTGCATTACTTTCAGCCACTTTAACCTTATTAAAATGGAAGTTAATGTAATTATGTATTTTTCTTTAAGAGAGAGAGAGAGAGCCTTAATAAACTAACAGTCAACCTTTAATGGGGAAATTACCCATAGGTCCCATGGGAAACATGTGATCTCCATTTAATCCCATAACTTTTTCACTACACCCAAAAGTCCTTTCCTCTCTCTCTCTGCTTTTTGCTTCCCTTTCTCTCTCGTTTTTTTTTCTACATTTTTCTGTCACCGTGTTTGTCATGGAAGAGGACCACCGGTGATCATATCTTTCTCCATTGATCGGGGTTCATTGATAACCACCAAGCATTGAAATCAACTCCGACGAAGAAGATAATATATTTTCCGACGAAGAAGATGAATGGATCTACTTAGATCTGATATAGATCTACTCAGATCTACATCAGATCTGAGTAGATCTACACAGATTTGGTTAGACATCCGTCTTTCCCCTTCGATCTCTTTTTTTTTTTCTCTCTCTCTGCTATACACTTCTGTTTTTCTGTTCTAATGGAGAAAATTTTCGAATTCTGAACAAGCAGTTTTCGAGTTTTAGTTACAGGCGGTGAAAACTGTAAAATTTTGCAGTTTCAAATTTTTTTTTGGTGCTGGAATGAATCATGGTTTAAAATTGTAAAATTTTGCAGTTTTATAACATTCTTTAGAACTGAAAAATTTTACAGTTTCATAACATGTTTTTTAGTTTTTTTTTTCCGGCAATATTCTAGACATTCCGGTGAGTCTCCGGCGACCGTTAAACGGAAGTCCGACGGTAGTAAGATGTGAACAGTGTCTATAAATTAAAAAAAAAAAAAAGGATTTTTTGGTAACAATTAAAAATGTGTTGGACTAATTGGTGCAAGTATTTTGTTTTGGGATTAATTAGGTTTTGAACTTGTTACATGGGACTTATCAGTAAGTTCCCCAACTTTAATACTGCTATTGCTCAACTCTAGCCCATCTTCAGATTGCAAGTAACAAAAGCCCATCTTCAAATGTCTTTCTGTTAAACTCATTCTATCTTTTCTATCTAAAAAAAAAAAACACTCACTCTTTCTTTATTTATATTTAGTTTCACTAGCAGAAATGTTATATGTGATTTGTTTTTTATTTTTATTTTTTTATCTCTATTTTTTCACAGATTATGTAAATAATTATAATTAATTTCTTATTAAAAAAATTCTTAAAAGAAATGTATAACTCATATCTTACTAATGATAAAAACAAAAACCCATACAAAATTGATTATAAGAATGCTCTTTTGACTAATGGATGTACAGGTTGTTTGACAATCACACAAAATAAGTTAAATTTTAGCTTTAAGAAGTCAAAAATTATTAAATTATCTGTCATCAATTAAAAAATTAAATGCTACATCAATTTTTTCACTTATAAAAAAACAAGTTTTTTTAACAAATAGATTAGTTTTTTAGTTCCAAAATAATCAAAAAGTCCTAAAATAGAAAAATAAAAAGGGTTATTTACACAGACCCCCTAAACTATTAAGAAATATCATTTTTACCCCATAAACTATTAAAACATACAAATAAATCCTCTAAACTATTAAAAAATATCACTTTATCCTCTAAATTATAAAAGCATACAAATAAACCCCTTAAATTATAAAAATGTACCAATTAGACCCCCTAATGGAAGGAAATGGGGTGATTGATGTGCCTCCTGCACAACAATCACTGTTGTGCGTCTATATGGACCCATTTTGGGACCCGTTTCGATAATTCTAACCGTTCACTTTATAGAGTACGAAGAGTAGAAAATACCTGCAAAATATCAAGTTGATTGAATATTGCTAACCCTTTCATCTACTCACATTTGTATTCAGTTTTATAATTCAAATAACATTTCTCATTTTTTGGGTATGTAAATGCAATACGATGAAATGGTTAACGGTGTCTAATCAACTTGATTTTTTGCAGGTATATTCTATTCGATATACTCGAAAAATTAAATGTTTTGAATCATTGAAACGAGCCCTGAAATGGGCTTATATGGTTGTACAATAGTGAGTGCTATGTCGGAGGCACAAAAATCACCATATTTTCCTAATGGAATGGGTCAAAATAAAACACGTAAATAATTTAGGGATGCATTTACATACTTTTATAATTTAAAGATTAAAGTGATACATTTTAATAAATTAGGAGATTTATTTATACATTTTTATAATTGGATGGATTAATATAATACTTTTAAATAGTTAAATAACTCTAAAAAAAAAAACCCTCCAAACGACCACTAGTATTGTCTTCTTTTTCGGCTTCTAGAACATGCGAGCTTTTCACCTTCCGCTTACGCAGTAATTACGGCTTGATTAATGCCAAATTGACTTCTTTGGTTTTTTATTATTTCACTTAATTTGACTCTCTAAAATGACCCAACAACCAATTTGTGTTATTTTAACTAAATATTAAACTACAATCGTGTGTAAATTAACTTTTTTGGTGAAGAAAATATGTATAAAACTTAGACAATGGACAATTTTTTCACCATGCTTCGGAGTTATTTGTTGCGTGAGGGTCATCACTATTAGACCAGAAAAAAAAATAAAAAATCCATTTGATAAAAAAAATATCAAACAATGCTCACACAATTAGCAAGTGATGTGCCTTAATCTACATTATATGACTAGTCGAGAGGTGTAGTGTAGTTGGTAAGTAGATATGCCAAGTATTAGATAACATGGTTTCGATTACAAAAAAAAAATTACACTGCGTATCCAAATGTTAGATAACATGTAAATTATTTTAAAATATATTTAAATTAAATGAGATTTAAAAAAAAAATTATATGAAATTTATATTCTCTATTAATGCAAGAAACTAAGGTGACTATCCACTTGATAGCCCGCCAAACCCTACCAACTCAACTCAATATTTTTAAGATTTGAAAAAATTATTTTGCCCATAAAGTAGGGTTGAACTAAGATTTTATTCTCATTTATTGTTCAGGCTAAGTTTGGAATAAAAAGTTTTAACCCAACTCAGCTTGACCAGGTCATTTATAATTTTAATTTTATATTATTTTAGTTATAAAATAAAGTTGAAAAAAAATATAAAAGACAAATATATATATACACTTTTCTTTCTAGGCCTCAAATTAAAAAATTTATTAAAAATCATATTTATTTTCAAATAATAAATAAAATGCTCTAAATAGTATACTACCCATTCAAGGGGGGAAAAAAAACAAAAAAAAAGTGCTCATATTCATTGGGTTAAGTAAGCAGACTTGAGATTTGAAATTTTTTTAATATAGGACTTGGGATGGCTAAATTAGACTCGATGTCGAGCTAGGCCGAACTTGGGATGACGTACCTTACTATATAGTGCAAGTCCAGTCCGTACCCTGCCCGACCCAAGATTTGTCCACCCTACAAAAAAATAGAATTATATATAAGGGTAAATTACACTTATCTCCCCAGATGTTTAGTTTTCAATTGCACTGACATTTTTTGAGGTTTAATAAAATGTAGATATCTCCCTTGAGGTTTAGTTTTCAGTTACTCTAGCCTCCCTTGAGATTTAATCAAATTGTAAAAATATTTTCTAAGATTTTTGAAATGACAAGTTTAGCTTTTTTATTACTGATTCTTTCTTCTGCTACGTTATTGAAAAAAAATAATAAAAAGGATTAACATCATTACATAATTTAATTACATTTTCAATCTACCATTTAAAATTGTGTTCAATTACAAAGAAGTAAAAAATACAATTTCTTATTTTCTCATTTTATTATGCTTGTAATTACTGTTGATTGTATGTGACTCCTTTATCTAAAACTCTCTGACATTATTAAAAAAAATTGACAAAAAATGTTAACATCATCAAATAATTTAATTTCATTTTCAATTTTGCCCTTTAAAATTATGTCCAATTATATAGAAATAAAAAAAACAAACAATTTCTTGGGAGTTTGGATAAACAAACGTTTATTTATTTATTTATTTTTGGTAATTGGACACAATTTGAAATGGTAAATTGAAAATGTAATTAAGTTATTTAATGATGCTATTTTTTTTCTCTATTAGTTTTTTTTATGATAATGTAACATAAGAGGGAATTAGTAATAAAAAACTAGACCTTAAGGAATGTTTATATCATTTAAGAAACCTTAAGAAATGTTTCTACAATTTTATTAAACTTCAATAGAGGTCAGTGTAATTGAAAACTAAACCGCAAGGGAGATTTTGATCATTTTAGAAATCTTAAGGTAGGTTTCTATATTTTATTAAACCTTATACAATTGAAAATTAAACCTCAAGGGAGGTTTAAGTCATTTCAAAAATCTCATATGAGATTTCTGTAATTTCATTAAACCTCAAAAGAGTAAGTGCAACTTACCCTATATATATATATATATATATTTTTTTTTATCAGCAAAAATAAAATTTATTAATCCTTGCAAAAAAGATTCAGCACAAGAACACCTTCAATCACCCATACACCTAAAATGCCCCGCCTCTCACTCCCTTAGCAGCGTTCAAACTTGACAAAGGACAAAGAAAGTACTACACATTGTTGGCAAGTCATCAACAAGAAGATCCAACACAACAAATAATTAAAAAACCATAATTCAGCATCCCAAACGATGAGTGTTGAATCCAAAGGAGCAGTGCAAAACAGACTTCAAGACCCGCAAACCCCCTTCCACTTCCACATTATACATCAAGTTGTTAAAACTCACTGAAATCCCTTCATTATGTGCTTTAATCCAAGTCGCCATTCTCAATTTTATTTGATCAAAAAACTCCACCTATTGATACAGTCCTTAACACAGCAAAAAACAGACTCCCACAAATCCTTTTTATGAGTACTTTGAACGTAATTTATAGTGATTTAATTTAAAGATTTTGGGCCTAAGTATATGATATGGAATATGATCTTGGCTAGTTGAGAGCCCCAGTCCAACTGAAAGAGTAACAGACAACCACAAGGCACAAGCTATACAACCCGTCATCTTGCTCTATTTGGAGCCATTGTGTCATAGTTTTGCAATTCAAGCAAGCGGGAGACAAGCATCTAACGTTGAAGAAGGTGGTTATTTCAGTATCCCATGCAACTTTTTGATCACATACAGTAGAACAACAACCACAGTAAACGTTACCTTAATTTTGGGGTGAATGATGTAAATCTTATGTTCATGTGTGCGCGTATGATTTACAATCCTTGTGCTTTTGTTCTTCTCTATTTTCATGTCTCACTAATCCCGTTTTGGTGTTATTACGAATTCCTAACATATTTGAAGTTTTTCAACTACGTATTTTGGTACACTCCGAAATTTGAACTGGTCCTCTATTTACTCCAAACATTGGCTTCTCGTTTGATTATTGAAACAATTTTATCTATTTTTCCAACTTCACTCTTCAAATGCATGCAAAGTATGTTTGATTATTGACACATTTTTATCTATTTTTTTATCCTCATTCTTCAAATGCATGAAAAGTAAAGTAGTTTCTGTAGCTATCAACTCCATTACTTTCAAGAGCTAAATGTTTTAAGTTTTTTTAAAAGATTAATATTTTGTTTCTTCCGAAATGTTTTCCAGTACTCGTATCACTCTCATCAAAATGTTTACAACTGAGTAAAGATGATATGTCGACTCAACTTGCTATTCTCTTTAACATCAACTGAATGTTTTTTTACTTCCCTACCATTTTGTACTTGAATTTCAGTGTTATTTGCACATTTGTTAATGAGTCAAGGGTGGGTGTGTGTTTGCTATTTCTTCGACATTGGATTCACAATTCTTTAATTAACATTTTTTAGGTGTTTTATATTACACTCTGATCATTTTGCCACACACAGCTATGAGCCCGCCCAGGGAAGTACCGGACGATGACAATGATGATATGAAATGTAAGATGAGTGGCTCTGCCCCAACCTGGAAGTATGTCCGCTATTATCCAACATCCAATAACCGTCCTCAAAGACTGATGTCTCTATAATTCTGACATATCTTGCAAAAATACAGATTTCTCGGTCCTAATTGTTGCAAAATTGTGCTTTTTCTTTGTGCTAATACTGTATTTTTAACATAATTCACCTTGCCGATGCTATTTAGATCTGGCAATTCATTGGAATAGTTGAGAATGCTGTTTAGATGTAGCATCTAATTGAGATATGTCAATGGAATGATTAACAAACTCACAATAACAATTGAGTTTTTGTGACAAATCAATCATTTTTCCTTGACTCGGAATTTGATTTTACTTCAATTGTTTCCTGTAATCTTTGTTGTATGAAGTCAAAACATACCATTTGGTATAATTTCCAGCCAAACCACCTTGTTCCAGGTTCAAAGCTTTGCTGTCTGTCAATCATGATGATTTGATCAATATCAACACATTTAAAAATTTTAGCATTAGGAACAAAGCAGTAGTACCAGTACTTCTTGTTGATAAGCAATTTAAGTTCCCAGAAAATGAACTAATCTTGATTTCGCCCAGTTTAGTCGCAGGATATACATCTATTAACCAAGTTGCATACTCTGGAAAGTAGTGTTTTGAATTTTTTTTATTTATTTATTGGTTGGTCAATGGATTTAGACTTGATGCAACTATCACGGATTGTTTTGGGGAATTCACATTGCAGAACTGTAATGAATTCAATGAAGTATAGTCTTGTAGACACTTGGTCATGTGAAGCTCCTATTGTGAATGCATTACATTTAGGTATTTGGAAAAAATATTTAAAATTTTATGTAGAAAAACTAGCGTGGTCAGAACTTATTCAAAGTGTGGATCTCACCGCACAAAAATTGAATCTTGGTCACATATTATTTTTCTAAGTACGCATATGTCGTGTTTTGAATATGGGTCCTTGTGTTATTTAGTTTTTAAAATTTGTTTTTCTTTAACGAATTTTGTCATTTTTTAGTCATTTTTTGTTTGCCTTTTTAGATACACTTAAAAAGTAAAATATCTACGAAAAATTAAAAAAATAAAATTACTAAAGACAAAGATACAAAAATATGTTTTTTTTTTCTTTAGTGATTTTTTTTTTCTTCAAATTTCTCTACAAATATTTTACTTTTTAAAGTGCATCTAGATTATATGCATTTAATTAATTTTTTTTTTTTTTGGGGGGGGCTAGAATATGAAAAACAATCACCAACGACAAAAAAAAAAATTTAAAAAAAAAAACCAAAAACTCAAAAGGAGTTTTTTAGTTTCAAACCAAACCCAAAAATGCAAACATGCTGCCAAGACTCAACATACATTTTATTTTCTTTGGTTTCTTAGACTGACAAAGCCTTTGGATTTTCCTTTAAGATCTTTAAGATTGAAAGACAAAGCCTTTAGGATTTTCTTTTAATACCTTTAAAATTGAAAAGGTTTTAAAAAGAAATTTTTGATGGAGAGAAGAAAGACAATATGCATTTGTCCTTTATGAGTCCTCCTATAATATTTTACATTGTGTATGAGAGGTTCCGGTGATGTCGCTGGAAAATTCGAAGGTCGCCAAAAAACTTGCCGGAGTCTTCAAATGTCAGTCGTAAAATTCGAATGTCGTCGGAAATTTTGAATCTTCTAGAAATAATGAGAGGCTTAAATTTTTCAACGGATGCAACTAGAAACATAATAGCAAAGAGATGATAGAGACAATAGATTGGGCAAAGAAGAGGACAAAGTAGTTAGAGAGAAAATAATGGCAAGGATCTCTGATGGATCTTCTACTTTTACTCTTAAGGTAGATAATGAAGAAGGAAATTAGTTTTCTTTCAAAAATTGTCTCTCTAAAATTCATCCCTTGTAAAGCTATGGGTGTGTGCTATTTATAGGCACCTCATGATGTAAGATGGAGCCCATATGCAATGCACATTGGGAAGGAACGGGGGTCCCTGCTATGTTCAAAGCACAGCAATGACTGTGGTGACTCCGTTTGAGGTGTATTATGATATCATTTTTATGATCTAAACCGTTCATATTATAGGGTTTGTTGAGTACTTCATGCCTACTAAAAATCATATTAATCGGATATCAATAACTAAATGATCGAATCGCATATTGTTTATACTATTTCTCAAAAGAAAAACTTATTATTTTTATTTTTGGTTATCGATCATATAGTTGTTGATATCCGATTAATATGATTTTTGGTAGGCATGAAGTACTCAACAAACCCTACAAAATCAACGGTTTGGATCATAAAAATAAGGCCATAATACACCTCAAACAAAGGCACCACAGTCACTACTGTGCTCAAAAGCACAGCAGTGACCCCTTTTTCCATTGGGAATATTCTCTTTAACCACTTTGTTCGAGGAGGTGATCTCTCAAAGGATGAAAGAAATTATGAAGAAGAGATAACCTCTCGGCAAACCGTTCTTCTTAGTCACACCTAATCAGTGATCCCTAATCATCCCAAAGGAACAGGGGTAATCCTAGAGGACGCCCTGTCGCAGAAGGGTTAAGAGTAGTTCAAGAGAATGCCCTGCCACAAATATCACCGAGTCTCAAGGATCCCTTAGATTGTGTCACCTCAACCCGGGTATAAACTAGTTTAACCGACGAGTGGATTTATCTCCACTCACCATCCTCGGGATCGGGTCCTTTGTTCGAACTTCGTCACGCCTATGGTTCTGGTGCATCGATCCCCACAAGTGTTCTGGGACTCATTAATGGAGTGGCTTCTAGATTGCGATTGAATCCGTTCGAAGCCAAGTACTTCGAATCTCTAGGTTAGTGGATCCAAATCTTTTCGAGTTCGAGCTCAAATAAGTCTCTAGGTTCGTGGTTCCGAACCCTTTCGAGACTAAGCAAATACCTCAAAGAATAGATCTTCTCCGAGGGTTTTATCTCTTCTTAAAGAAACAATTAACCTTCTCAGACACCTGTATGTTCTAGACCTCATCGGATGGGTTTGTTGGATTTTATCTAGAGATATAAGTTCAATGGGTCTTCCTCGGCCCAATTTGTTAACTTTCTCGCAGGTCCATTCAATAGAATTCATTTGAAGCCATTTTGTGATAATTTCTCCAGATCCATTAATTTTTGGGCTTTTCAATTAGGCTCCGATTGGATCCAATTAATTTAATGGACTCAAGTTAATCCCACTTACATTTTGCCTCTTGCATGTATGGAAAATTTTGAATTTCTCGAACATGCATATTTTCACTTCTTTGCCCATGCTTCACTTAACTCCCTCGGGGCATGTCGTGTCTCATTCCCTCAGACATATTTTTATCTTCATGTGGCCTATGGATAAGATTGACAACTCATCATGATTTATAGATAAAAGTGACAACTAATAAAGATAAGAAGGAATATTTTTTGTTCTTATACCTTGTTTGAAAAACACACTTTTTGTTCCCTTTAATTTGTTTTCCCAAGAAAAATTAAAACTTGAATTTTTTAATATTCCACCAACCAATAATACCAAGAATTAATTCTGACAAAATTAAATATTAATTTTCTTTTCTTGGTCATCAAAATCGACACGAGTTCTGTTTATTTTTAAGAGAATGAAAGAATTAATTCTTGGTATTATTGGTTGGTGTAATATTAAAAAATTCAAGTTTTAATTTTTCTTAAGAAAACAAATTAAAGGGCACAGAAAGTGTGTTTGCCAAACAAGGCATAAGAACAAAAAAGATTCTTTATTATCTTTATTAGTTGTCAACCTTATCCATAAATCATGATGAGTTGTCAATCTTATCCATAAGTCACATGAAGCTAATATATGTCCGCTGGAATGAGACAAGACATGCTCGAGGGAATGAATCAAAGCATGGCCAAAGAAGTGAAAATATGCGTGTCTGAGAAATTCAAAATTTTCTAGACATGCAAGGGGCAAAATGTAAGAGGGGTTAACTTGAGCCCATTAAATTAATTGAATCCAATCGGAGCATAATCGGAAAACCCAAAAATTAATAGGTCCGAAGAAATTATCACCAAATGGCTTCAAATGAATTATATTGAATGGACCCACGAGAAAGTTAACAAATTAGGCTGAAGAAGACTCATTGAGCTTATATCTCTAGAGAAAGTCCAACAAATCCATCCGAGGAGGTCCAGATCATACGGGCGTCTGGAAAGGTTAATCGTTGTTTTAAGAAGAGATGAAACCCTCGGAGAAGATACATTCTCTAAGGTATTTGCTTAGTCTCGAAAGCATTCAGAACCATGAACTTAAAGACTTATTGAGCTCAGGCTCGAAAGGGTTTGGATCCACAAACCTAGAGATTCGAAGCGTTTGGCTTCGAATGAATTCGATTGCAATCTAGAAAACACTTCGTTAATGAGTCTCAGAACACTTGCGGGCTCGAAGCTTTCTGTGATCGACGCACCAAAACCATGGGCGTGACGAAGTCCGAACAAATGACCCGATCCCAAGTACGATGAGTAGAGATAAATCCACTCTTCGGCTAAACTAGCCTATACTCGGTTCAAGACAACACGATTTAAGGGGTCCTTGAGACTCGACGATATTTGTGACAGGGCGTTCTCTTGAACTACCCCTAACCCTTTTGCGATAGGGCATCCTCTGGGATTACCCCTGACCCTTTGGGATGATTGTGGATCATTGGTTAGCGTGGCTAAGAAGAAGGATTCGCTGAGAGGTTGATCTCCTTTACGAAAATTTTCTCATTCTCGGAGAAGTCACCTCCTCGGACAAAGTGGTTAGAGAAAATATTCCCTATGTGCATTGCACATGGGCTCCATCCTTTATCGTGAGGTGCTTATAAATAGCACCCACCCATAGTGTTACAAGGGATGAATTTTGGAGAGACAATTTTTGGAAGAGAACTAAGTTCTCATTCTCCATTTTCTACATTGATAGTGAAAGTGAGAGATTCATGGAAGATCCATGGGAGAGCCTTGCCATTATTTCCCTTCTAACTACTTTGCCTTCTTCTTCACACAATCTATTATTTCCATCATCTCTTTGCTATTGTGTTTCTAGTTATAACCGTTGACAAATCAAAGCCTCTCATTATTTCTAGAAAATTCAAAATTTTCAGCGACGTTTGAATTTTACAACGAACATTCGAAGACTCCGGTGAGTTTTCCAGCGACCTTTGAATTTTTCGACGACATCTCCAGACCCTTTCATACACACTGTAAATAGCGACACAAAATGAGAGATATAAGAAATAGGGGTGGGCGCGGATCGGTTGCGGCCACGGAACCTCCAATCAGCCATCCGTCTGCTAGATTGACAAATTGGAGAAAATCAATCCGCATCCGTCTGCCAATCCGATAGATATGGATTGAGCGGATTGGCGGATGGATGTGAATCGGTTTGACTGTTTAAAATTTTATAAATTTTCAACATAATTAAACTTGTGCACTTCTTCGAAAAAAAATATATATATATTTCCGTCAATGACTTAAAAAAATATTACAATCACTGCATGTCTCATTCAAAGAAAGAAAGTTTGAAATTTTAAAATATTACAATCACTACATGTGTCATCCACATATTACAATCACAGTATGCCCCGTCCACATAAAGTATTACAATCTGTCGTTCTCAAAATATAAAAACAATTCAAACCACCAAAACCATAAACAGAGCAGTAGTAGAGATTGTATGTCTCTGTATTGTTATATCTATATCTGTTTTTTAAAACAAAAACCAACCAGCATATATCATCTTTTTTATTTATTATTTTTAAAGTTAAATTTAAAAATCAAAAAATATAGATAAATAATACATTTATTTTTTTTAATTCAAAAAATATATTCAAGTTGAAACTCTTTTTTAACAGAATATTTAAACTCTTTTTCAATTGAAAATAAAATCAGAATATCTAAACAAATTGAAAACATAAAATTTTACAAATTACTATGGGTGCCCACGGTATGGCAATTCGGTTGCGGCCAGTGAAATCTCAAATCCGTCATCCGTCCAAAACTAGATGGATTGGAAAAAATTAATCCACAACCGTCCGTTTGTCATCATACATCCATCCAAAATGTAGTGAATCGGTTTGGTTCGGTCGATTTTAACGGATCAGTTTAGTTTGATCGATTTTTTTTGGATTTGAAAATATTTTCAAATCTTGAAAAAAATGATTCAGACCCAATCCATGAAAAGAAAAAGAGACACCAAATTGCACTTTTTATTTTTTTAATTGTTACAAATAGTGATATAGTGATTCAGTTATCATATATATCTTACTAATTACATACTACGTGTTTAGAAAATAAGATATTTATAATTTTACTAAAATATAGTGAGTGGTCCCATAGTAGTGATGTACATATGTGAAATTTTAACTGCAAGTGATAATCGTTCCCGAACATGATAGAAGATATGGCTATATGAAATATCCTTAATCCCGAGTCTTAACTACCAAATTGAAAACTAATTTTCCCAGAACTTGCCTCACTTGATGACCTCGTTGATAGAGATTTGGAGGTGATTAATTTTATTTTTTTTTTGTTAAGCTTAGAGTACGTACTTTTCACACTCAATTGTTGAGCCAACACTTGGATTAAATTCATGTCATCATTTGGAAAATAACCCTAGACAAGGGGGCCTAAACTCACTGTATGTTAAATATATAAAATTTAGATCAAAACTGGTGACAAAAGCATTTTCCCAACACTACCCATAAATTAAATAAGACTAGTGACCTTAATTTAGCAATTTTTTAATTATAAGATATGATCAAGAGGAGATAGTTGGAACACTTTTTCACTACCTTGCTTTTGGCTTGGCCAATAATTATGTGCACACGAAACCACATGTTAGGAGAAAGTAATTTCTTTTTTTTTTTTTTTTTGTTTTTAGAACACAAAAACGAATGTGAACACATTTAAGGCTCCGTTTGGGAAGAAAAGTCAGGTTTTTTTTGGCTAAAATAGCCACAAAAAACAAAATAGGTTATTTTAGCTACAAAAAACAAAACATCAAATCCAACCCATAATCATTACAATCCTCTCTCACAAAAAAAGTCAAAAAAGCCAAAAAACCCTTCCCAAACCAGGCAAAAATAGTCCAGGCTAAAATAGTCAAAAAGTCAAAAAATTAAAAAGCCAACCCACTTCCCAAATGGAAGCTTAATCTTTAACTAACTTTAATTGCCTTTAAGAGTATCAAACCAACTTTGAATTTTGTCTCTTAAAGTTCCATTCATTGTTATTTTTGTATATTATAGAAATCGAAATTATGGGATTTAATCCTAAACAAAGGGCTATGCAGGCTGGCGAAATTACTTTTGGCCTAACTCACTTGTAATTAACTAACACATCAAATCTTTGAAAATTCTTATAAAAGATTATTTTTGGTTAAATATATCTAATCATGTTCTTTTTTGCTGTATAAAGCTATTGTGGTGGCATAAACAAAAGTGTGGCTTGAATCATTTGAGAAGGACATTAAAACATTACGATTTTGTCTCAAAAGTGGTGCATTTGTCATCCATGAGGTAAGCTTGTTTTGTTTAGGAGCACTATGACCATCCCTAAAAATCATATTTCTTGTTCATTTTTGAAGTGTGTGATTGAGATATCATGAAATCTGTTGGAAATTGAAATTACGGAAATAGTTTCTCTTCATGTTGAGATAATATTGTATATATCCGATCCTCATGCATTGAAATTGTCTTTAATACTACTTTTCATAAATTGTGTGTATGTGACATTTAAAATTTCGTAGAGTAATGATATAACTCAAAATTAAGTTACTTGAAGTTGTTATTTTATCCTTTTTAAGTGAGAGAGCAATACATTCTGACTATATAGCTTTTGCATTTTACCAAGTTACCAAACCTCATTTAATTCTTCCTTTCTTGATCCTTTGTTGTGGAACATTCCATTCCCCAACTTTTGTGATTCAGCTCCGTAGAATTAGCCCATACATATAACAAGATTATATATATAAATATATTTTTATAGTGAAAGGGGGAAGTGAATAGGGGGATGGAAATTACAACTCTCGAATTTAAATGCTTAGCTTGGTTGACTGACCCTAGAGGTTTGGTGCTAAGAAATACCAACACTCTAAGATGGATATGTCTCACATAATGGGGTACATACATGCATGTCTGCATGTTTGACACGCCACGTGGTGTGTCAATTTTTTTAGTTATTATATTTTTGTAGGACACGTTAGAGACACGTATATTGTGTTTTGACACGTCTTATTCTTAGAATATCTTTTACAATTTCGTGTAGTTTGGGGAAGAGGACGAGAATAAAGAAAGGAAATCTCAAATCCTGATTTGAGATTCTCCGCTTGTAGGTCTGACTTATGAATTGAAAAATGATATATAAACTCACTTTTTAAACCATTTTTTAGATGTAATGATATTTATAAGTGATATAATTAGTTCATGATTAGAGAATATATAAAAACAAGTGTTAAATCTAATTTTTGGCCTTGAATAGCAATGTTCAAAGAATCCACACATCTTGATCCTACATTTCAACTAATTCTTGCACAAGATTAGAACACAAAGATGTCCCATTCAGAGAAAGAACAATATGAAATGAAATCCTTTAAAAGCCATTGTTGATTGTCGTAAGATATTCCATTATATTTTTCTTTCTTGCAACTTGTGATCTTGTGGTCAATCGAACAGAGCATACAAATTATTGAGAAGATAAGAAATTAAATGCTGGCGCCACCAAAGGAGGGATAGAAAAAGGTAATGTTAGGGATATTAAATTTTTTACTAAATAAATTACAGACTCTACACCTATGTAAGATATTTGGTCATTTACTTAGTAAAAAATTTAAGGCAAGGGGTCACTGCTGTGCGTGAAGCACAGCAGTGACTGTGGTGCATCCATTTGAGGTGCATTATGGCCTTATTTTTATGATCCAAACCGTTCATTTTGTAGGGTTTGTTGAGTACTTCATGCCTACTAAAAATATATTAATCGGATATCAAAAACTATATGATCGATAACTAAAAAAAATAAATAATAAGTTTTATTTTGAGAAATAACATAAATAATTTGCAATTCGATCATATAGTTGTTGATATCCGATTAATATGATTTTTAGTAAGCATGAAGTACTCAACAAACCCTACAAAATGGACGGTTTGGATTATAAAAATAAGCCCATAATACACCTCAAATGGAGGCACCACAGTCACTACTGTGCTTCACGCACAGCAGTGACCCCTTACCCGTGTAACATTTTTCCAAAGAAAATTCCCCAATTCTATTTATCTAATAATTAGGGTAAATTATACTACCCCTCAATTATTACCCTTTTTTTATTTTATCTGGTGAAAGTAAAAATTGATACAATATATCCTTTCATCTTCTAAATTTTTTTAATTCAATCCTTAAGTGGAAAATATATATGTAAGGGCGAATTACACAATAGTCCCAATAATTTGGAACTCGTGTCATTTTAGTCTTTGACTTTTCAATTGTGACACATTTGACCGTGAATTTTGAATCTTATTTCAAATAAGAACAATTGAAGATACCATTGTTCAATTTCAAGGGTAAAGTCATCAATTTGATGAAATATAAACTAATTTGACAAAAATAAATGCCAAAAAAATATTTTTGAGTTTTTAAAAATAATTTATACCCACCAAAGATAAAATTATATAAAATTGATAAATCTTTTAAAAATTTATTTATTTTATTTTTTTACCAAATTAATTTTTATTATGCGTTTGAATGATGATCATATAATGGGTGATTGTTAGGTTTTTAATGTGTAATCGTTGTATTTAATATATGAAATTTTTTTTATTTTGGATTTTGTTGATTTAATGGATTGGTTTAATAATGATATCAAAATTGTCACCATATTTGACTTTTAAAAAAATAGAAACCAATTTAATGAAAATAAAAACAACCACTCATTACATGATCGTCATCCAAACACATAATTAATTTGATAAAAAAAAATAAATGTCTAAAAAATTTGTCAATTTTACATAATTTTATTTTTACTGGGTAGAAATAATTTTTAAAAATTTAAAAATATTTTTTTAACATTTATTTTTGTCAAATTAGTTTATATTTTATCAAATTGATGACTTTACATTTGAAATTGAGCAATGGTATCTTCAGTTATCCTTATTTGGAACAAGATTCAAAATTCATGATCAAATATGTCACAATTAAAAAGTTAAGGATTAAAATGATACAAGACTCAAACTATAGGGACCAATAATATAATCCGCCCTATATATAATATGCACATTTCATATTTATGAGAAATATTTAAAAGATATTTTTGGCTAAATATATTTAATCATGTACTTTTTGCTGTAAAAAGCTTTTCCGGTGGCATAAACAAAATGTGGCATGAATCATTTGGGAAGGACATTAAGATATCACAATTTTGTCTCAAAAGTGGTGCATTTGTCATCCATGAGGTAAGCTCGTTTCGTTTAGGAGCACCATCACCATCCTAAAAATCATATTTCATGTTCATCTTTGAAGTGTGTGTCTAAGACATCATGAAATTTGTTGAATTTGAAATTACAGAAGAATAATATTAGAGATCTTAAAAATTTTATCAAAATTTTTATGAAATTTTTATATGGGTGTGGGATCGACACAATGTGAGTCTCATGTGAATCCCACGTCTAAATGAGATATTTAGTAAAACTTTTGGTAAAATTTTTAAAATATCTAACATTTTTTATTACAAAAACAATCTCTCTGCATATTAGGGTAACATTGTATATATATATATATATCCAACCCTTCATGGATCTTGTAGCGGCAGCAGAAAGCTCTTGGATTGGAATTGTCTACTGCTTTTTGTTGGGAATAAATTCCACCCAAAAATGGAAGCAAATAAAATAAATTTTGAACCCAGCAGACCACCACTTCCAATGAGCACAAATAGGAAAATTGTTTAAGAGTTCTAAAATAATGAGTCTTAATAGCTCTAAATACACTATAACTCCAATTAATATGATGTTTTGTTCTTTATTTTTTTTTACAAATTATTATTTCTTGCACCGTCAGATCATTAAAACTGACTTAGTATTCTAATAAAGACCTATATCTAGAAATCACTGTGTACCTCAATAATTCTGCTATGCCTTTTTATTTTCCCAAGAGCAGTAGCCATGTACCCAAGAATTTTCTGTCACCGAGACCAACAAGTTCATATTTCCAAAAAAATAAAATATGCCATTAATTATTTTATCAGATAAATAGGAAATCCCAACGATCACCCCCTTCTATCAATGTGAAAAAATCTGTGTAAATTGCACCCCTTCATTCGGGTGCCCATTAAAAAATAGTAACCAAATTTTATGCAAAAGAAACCCTCCATTTTACAGAAACTTCCTCATTTTTTTCTGTTTCCTTCCCCAAAATTACCTTGTCAATCATTTGTTGTTGCCCTTGCTTCTGGCCAAAAATTTTCACATTTGGTGCACCATTTTCCTTATTATTTGGACGCCATCAAACATGCGAAACCGAACCGTCCCAATGCCAACAACTTTGTTTACCACATTGTTAGCCATTCTAATGGTATTACCATTACATGATAAGAAGTAAATTTTTTTTCTAATTGCATACATATGAAAAGAACATCCATAATCAAGTAAATCTGAATTTTTTGTACCGGACTCTGGAAAAGCCGCAAGTAAATCATCATCACCTTGGTTGGATTCCACCACCGCCACAGAGTCAGGTTGGCTTTGATATTTGTGAGGTTTAAGGCGAACTATGAAAAAATATATATATATATATATATATATATTTTAATAAAAACTTTATATATAAAATGATAAGTACCAACAAATTTTTTAGTTAAGTTTATTTGCACATATAATCATTAGAATTATAAACTAAAATTTACTTTCATATATTAAGACATGGAGAAATACGAACAATGACTCAAAAATATTAAAAACTGATTTTGTTGCTTTATAGTTTAGCAAAAACTGGTATTGAGATTGAATTAATTATTCTACTTTCATTTTCTTTCTCTTTTCATTTCCAGAACTGTACTTCCTAGGAAACATGATTATAATCACACTTCAATCCATTGATTATCTCATATCTGATAGAAAATAAATTATAAAAAAATAATTTAATGAAACAAAATTAGGACAAAAAAATTAAGAAAAATTTATTCAATTAAAACTAATAAAGACCTACATAAAAAAATTAGAGCAAAATTACATATTCCATTAAAATCTGATAGATAAAGAAGGTAAAAAAAAATTATGGCAAATTTTTTGTTCCACTAACTGATAAAGAAAGAAGGTAGAAAAAAATTAGGACAAATTTATTTAATAAAATCTAATAATGAGAGAGAGAGAGAGAGAGAGAGAGAGAGAGAAAGAAGACTTGCTATGAGAAATAGGGCATGTGAGAGAGAGAGAGAGAGAGAGTCGCTGGAGAATGTGAGAGAAAGAGAGCGAGAGTGAGTGAGTTGCCGACTCACTGCTACTCAGTGCTCTACCCTGCTTTATGCTTGGTATCCTTAAAGAATGCTTCCTTTATCATTTCGAGAGAGAGATTGAGAGAGATTGAGAGCAAATGTATATATTATTATTCTTCTTGGGCTGGAAACACTTTCTTTTTGTATATATTTTAATTTTAATTGAGTCAAACCACACTTATAAATAAATATAGGTCCAATAGAATATTTTTGGGCCTTTTAAATTGGCCTTAAAACCAAAAAATAAAATAAAATTGAACTTATAACACTTTACTAATTTTGGAGCTCTATTTTAAACCAATTTTTTGACGCCTGAGACATAGGCCTCATTAACCTTAGACCAGGGCTGATACTGCGTAGAGTCAAAAGACTTTTCTTTCTTTTTATCTTCTTCGAGCTTCCGTGAGTAGCATTTTTTTCTTTTTCACGTAACCCATTGATGTGATATTTAAAACATCATAGAGTAATGATCCAACTCAAAATTAAGTTACTTGAAATTGTTAGTTTATCCCTTTTAAGTGAGAAAGCAATACATTCTGACTACGTAGTTTTTGCATTTTACCAAGCTACAAATCCTCATTTAATTCTTCCATTCTCGATCCTTTGTTGTGGACATTTCATTCCCCAATTTTTGTGATTCACCCCATAGAATTAGCCCATATATATAACAACATTTATTTATATATATATTTTTTTATAGGGAAAAGGGGAAGTGAATAAGGGAAGGAAATCACAATTCTCGAATCTAAATGCTTAACTTGGTTGACTGGCCCTAGGTTTGGAGCTAAGAAGCACCGACACTCTAAGATGGATGTTGCAGTGGCGGAACTAGAAATTATATAAGGGTACTTATTAATTATAATCCTAAAATCTTTTTTTTCAATCAATAATAATAACATAATAACAATTTTTCGAGCTAATATTAAACACAAAAAATTAATATTATCATAAATTAATATTTTTAATTTTAGCACAAATCAAATCCCTAATTTTAACACAAACAACAACAAACCAAAATTCCTAATTTTAATATAAATGACCACAATCAAAATTCATAATTGAGAGAGAGGCTAAAATATGACCGTTTCTGAGTCTACCTGCTCCCATGGCCGCTCCACCGAAGAAGACGACCATCTGGCACAAAGCACAAAGAAACTCAAAGGAGTTGGCACTGAGAAAGAAGACATAGTCATGAATGAGGAGTTACATAAGGCAAACCCCAAAGATCTAGCGGATGAACGTATGGAAGACCCAGTCATCAACAAAGCTCAAGTTGTTGAAGGTGAACTGGATCGCACACCGACGAATGTAGGAGAAGGCCAAAAATCCTTTAAACAAGCCCTCCTTCATTCGCGTTTCAACGAAAATAGTAATGAAAAGAACTTCGATGGCGATGTGGAGATCCTTTCTTCTGATGATGACGAGGATCTACATGATAAGAACAACGAGGATGAAACAGAGGTAATGGATTTTGAAGGCCTGCCTAAAGTTCACATTCCAACTGGGCTCCTTAGGAAAATCAGAGAGCCATGGAAGAAATGCCTAATCGTTCGCCTTTTGGGGAAAAAAATAGGGTATAAACTCTTTGTCAATAAGATGAAGAGAATTTGGGGACTACAAGCTGATTTCGAAACTCTAGATATTGGAAATGGATTTTTTATTGTCAAATTCGATATGATGGATGATTATACAAGGGTTTACACTTGTGGTCCATGGGTGGTGATGGACCACTATGTGACTGTTAAAAAATGGCAACACGATTTCAAATCCGATGCTGCGGAGGAGGATACTACAGCCATATGGGTCCGATTCCCAACCTTGCCGATTGAATACTACAACGAGAAAGTGTTATTCCACATTGCGAAAGTCTTAGGACGGCCTTTGAAGGTGGACATCAACACAGCACTGGCAACACGAGGCAAATATGCCCGCATGTGTGTCGAAATGGACCTGCGCAAACCGTTGATCTCGCATTTTTTACTAGGTAAATATAAATATCACATTGAATATGAACACTTACACTCTTTTTGCTTTTCTTGTGGTAGGATTGGCCACCGGAGAGAGAACTGCACCGACAACCTATTGGAGAAGACAAAACAGAGAAACGTTGAGGACCAGGTCAACCAGATTGGGCCCCAAGAGAATCCAGATCTACCCAGGCCAAGGCAACCCACAGAAAATCAGCCCAGGGAGTCTGGAAATAGCACTGAGGGTAATAGGCCCACCTTTGGACCATGGATGGTAGCCCAAAATAGGAAAAAACAAGGTAGAAAGCCTAAGGCACAAAAACAACTAGCCCACAGACAAGGTAACAGATTTGAGGCCCTGCAAGAGATACAAGCGGATCAGTCCGAAGAGCATCAGGAGGCACTAATGGACCCAAGCCCACGGCTCAGCAATGAAGCCAGTTTCAAATATAAATCAACGGTTCCACCTACGAAAAGCAGCGATACTAGCAGCAACCCTGGGTCAGCTATGGATAAGAACAAGACGAGGGAGCTCATCAGAGAAGGTAAAAAAGCAGCAACTGAGGTAACACCTCACAGAGGGTTGTCGAGTCCAACTGACACTGATGTAAACACTCAAGGTCAGAAAAACTTGTATACCAAGGAGATGGCCCTTTCAGATCCATTCCCTAGTGTTACAACCCCACAAGTTAGTAGAGAACCTCCAGACAAAGTCACACACAGAAATGGAAGGAGGAGAACCCCAAATCGGTTCACTGGAGACCCCAGAACTCCTGCATCACATAACCAATCACAGGGTCGCCGAGAACCGAGTGATGATCTGTCTAAGACCAGGGAAAGAAGCCTTTCACCTCGTCGGTTTAGATTAGAGGGTAGAGGAAGTACAACTAAAGATTCAGCCTTGGTGGCAGTTCGAAGCCAGCCAGAATCAGCACCTAGTGATCGTAAAATCGAAGTTATCCATGGAAGAGAATCACCTCAGAGTTAGGGATATTCTGGGTGCACCAGAAAATTCTGATATTCCAAATATAACCCCAATGTTTGTCATGGATATGCTTTTTTGGAACTGTCGTGGGGCGAGTAACAATAAATTCAGAAGAACTCTGAAAGAACTGGTAGTTATGCATAAACCAGATCTCATAGTCCTGATGGAAACCAAGGTGGATTTGAGCTCTATGGGCATGTTCTTTAACAGCCTTGGCTATACAGCGTCTTCCCATGTAGACCCTATTGGTAGAAGTGGAGGGATTTAGATGCTGTGGATTACAAATAATATCAATGTTCGTGTCTCTGAAGCTAACTCCCAGATGATCCTTGCTACTATTTCCAAACAAAGTTACCCTGAATGGATGCTTGCTGCGGTGTATGCTAGCCCCAATCCGCAAATCAGAGATGAGCTGTGGGATAGTCTGGAAAACTTATCACAGACTAATCAGCTGCCTTGGCTGCTAGCAAGTGACTTCAATGATCATGCCAGCCCTGAGGAAAAAAGAAGCTACTCCACTACGCAACATCTCAGTCAAAGTATTAGCTGTAGTAGAAAGTTTGTGAATCACATCAACAATTGCAACCTTCTTGATTTAGGGTGCACTGGCCCCAGTCTCACTTGGTCGAATAACAGACAAGGCTGGGCAAAAACCCTAATCCGTCTTGACCGAGCTCTATGCAACGCAGAATGGAGAACCAGATTCCCTGAAGGATTTGTTCGCACTCTGCCCCGAACATACTCCGATCACTCTCCTATGCTTGTTCATACCCAAGGTAAGTCTCCTTTTACCCCTCTTAATAGGCAATTTAAATTTCAAGCGGCTTGGATTGCTCATGAAGGCTTCAGAGGCATGGTCCATTCTAACTGGTTACATTCTAATAATAATCTTCGGTAACATCCCAAGCTAGACTGTATTCTCACAACCTCCATGTTTTGGAAAAGGGCTTGGTTGACCAATATAATCAAATCCTCTACCATGAGGAGTTACTCTGGTTTCAAAAGTCCCGTTCCAACTGGATCACTCAAGGGGACCGTAACACCAAATTCTTTCATCTTACCACTTTGATCAAAAGGAGGAAACTACAAATTGGTGTCCTTAGAAATGAGCATGGGGTTTGGATTGATGAGCCTCTTGAGCTTAAAAATTTAGTCCTCATCTTTTTTAAAAATTTGTTTGATAGTCCTATATCTAATTCTCTTGCCCACTGGTGTAATAAAGTTGTTGTTGTATTGTCTGAAGAAGACAACATAGGCTTGACCAGGGCCATTACCGATGCTGAGGTTAAGAAGGCTATGTTTAATATCAAAGCCTTTAAAGCCCCTGGGAGGGATGGTTTCCAGGCTATCTTTTTCCACAAGTACTGGGATATTGTTGGTACTGAGGTTTGCTCTTTTGTTAAATCGTGTTTTGCTAACAACTATATCCCAGAGGAAATTAACCGAACTCTGATTGCGCTTATTCCCAAAGTTAATAGCCCAGAAATTGTGACACATTTCAGGCCTATCAGCCTTTGTAATGTGACATACAAAGTTATCACTAAAATCTTGGTGAACAGGCTTAGACCTCTCCTTGATAATATTGTGAGGCCCAATCAAAGCAGCTTTATCCCTGGTAGAAATACCAGTGATAACATTATCATTATTCAAGAAGCTATTCATACGATGCGCTACCTGAAAGGTAAAGCTGGCAGCATGGTCATGAAAATTGACCTTGAAAAAGCTTATGACAACATATCTTGGCACTTTCTTAGAGAAACTCTGCAGGAGTTTAACCTAAATGCTCAATGGATTGATCTTATCATGTGTTGCGTCACAATTGTCCAATCTTCTATACTGTGGAATGGCGAACCTTTAGAGGAATTTAGACCTATGAAGGGTCTTAGACAAGGGGACCCTTTATCCCCTTTTCTGTTTGTTCTTTGCATGGAAAGGCTATCTAACATGATTAGCCACTTGGCTGATAGGAAAAGCTGGAAGGGTATCCATTTTGCTAAGGGTGGTCCTTGCATTACTCATTTGTTCTATGCTGATGACTTCATATTGTTTGCTAGGGCTGACAATAGGCATGGTGTTTTGATTGCTAGAATTATGGAAGAATTTAGCTTAATCTCTGGCCTGAAAATTAATTATCAAAAATCAAAAATTTTTGTGTCTCCTAATATTGCCAGAAGGCAGGCTAGGGAGTTGAGCAACCTTTGCCATATACCTTTAACTACTGACCTTGGGAAATACCTGGGTGTTCCTATTCTACACCAACGAGCTAATCGAAGTCATTTTAATTTTATTCTTGAGAAAATCCAAAACAAGTTGGCTGGTTGGAAAGTGAACGTCCTGTCTTTGGCAGGACGAACCACCTTGATTCAATCTGTATCAGCAGCTATCCCTACTTACACTATGCAAACTATGGCACTCCCTAAGAGGGTCTGCAATGATATTGATCGCATGAATCGTAACTTCCTATGGGGAGACACTGTGGAAAAGAAAAAGATCCACCTTGTGAGTTGGGATGAGGTGTGTATTAGCAAAAAGTTTGGAGGGCTAGGGCTAAAAAAAGCAAGTGAACAGAACATAGCCCTACTCTCCAAACTTGGTTGGAAAATTCTCAATAATGAGAATGGTTTGTGGATTGAGGTGCTTAGGGCTAAATATCTCAAAAATGCTTCTATTTGCAATTGGAAAACAAGAAAGAAAGCTTCTCATGTGTGGAGAAGCATAATTAAAACCAGAACCACCTTGAATAAGGGTGTTAAATGGTCCATTGGTACAAATTCTAATGTTAACCTGTGGGATGACTGGTGGTGTGGGTCTAAACCATTGGCTGCCCTTACTCCCCAAACACATGCTGACTCAAATTTGGTGAAAGTGAATTCCCTTCTTAATGAGGAAGGGGATTGGGATGTGAACACAGTGCAACAACACTTCCCAATTAATGTGGCTGATCTTATTTTCAAAGAAAAACCCCCTCTTTACAGTCCCAACCCTGATCAGCCACATTGGAAAGGATCTCTGGATGGGTGTTTCTCAACACTTAGTGCTTACAATTTGGGCATAGAAAGTGATGCGCACAGAGAAAATTGGCAGTGGCTCTGGAAATGTCAAATTGCTCAAAAGATTAAAAGCTTCCTCTGGGTATTGCTCCAGGGGAAAACATTGACTAACTGTATGAGGGTTAAGAGAGGGTTAACTGATGACCCAACATGCCCTTTTTGCAATAAGGTAGAACACTTGGATCATCTTTTTAGAACCTGTTCTGCAGCTAGGGGTGTGTGGGAGACAGTTTTCTCCAGAAACTGGTACCTACAGATGAGTAATTCTTCTTGGAAAAGCTGGCTGATTTACAATCTCAAAAAGAAGAACAGTTTTGGGAAAAATACTCTTTGGAACACTTTGTTCTCTATCACTCTCTGGAGAATTTGGAAAAACAGGAATTCAAAAATTTTTGAAAACAAAACTGCTAGCATCTTTGAAAGTGTTAAATTCATTTTTGATTTTTCCAGAGAGTGCTCCCAAGCTTTCATTTTGTTTGTTCCTATTCTTAGAGCAGCACCTTTACTAATCAAGTGGAGTTGTCCCCCTTCAGGTACACTCAAGTTGAATACTGATGGCTGCTATCGAATGGCCAGACCTGGAGGTTTTGGAGGTCTGTTAAGAGATGAAACAGGAGCTTGGATCTGTGGGTTCTATGGCAAACTCGAGAACTGCACCAGCCTTGAAGCCGAGCTATGGGCTGTGTACAAAGGCCTCACCATCATCCTTCAAAAAGGTTTTCACAAAGTGATAATCGAGACCGATGCGACTGAAGTAATGAAGCTGCTTGAAGAAGGTCCTGGCGAGCACCACCTCCTTAGAGGCCTTGTAGCAGACGCCCAGATCATCTTTACTGGTTGCCAATGCACTGTACAACACATCTACAGAGAAGGGAACTTATGTGCTGATGCAATGGCCAAACTTGGAGCTGAACAACCTGAGGACATTCTAGTTGTAAATGATCCACCTGCTGAAATCAGAGAGCTCTTGGTCTCTGATATGGTTGGGATAGCTAGGGAAAGGGCTTAGTCCCTATTTGTTTGTATTTCTTTTTCGCTGAATCCAAAAAAAAAAAAATCATAATTTTACCATTTCAAAATCTCTTATTTTAACATAAATAATAAAATATAATTTTTTTTTTTTTTACAAAATCAAAACTTAACAAATAATTATAAATTAATACTCATAATTTTTATTTAAAAGCAAAAAATAATAAATAAAGTTACCTGTAAACAATGAAGAGAAGACACCAAAGGTTGTAGTGTGGTCCCAAATCTGTGTTGTGTGATCCCAATCTGGTGAATCGTGAGTCGGTAAATTACAAAACAACTAAGGGAGACAAAGAAGACAAAGAAAATACGGAGATACTTAATAAGTACTGTGAATAAATAAAAAATAAAAAACTTCATACACTTTTAGAATTTTAGAGATCCTGCAGGCTATCACTGAAAGCCTTCCCCAACAAGGTTTTTTTTTTTTTATTATTAAAAAAAAAGATTAACCCTTGCCCAGCAAGTTAAGAGTTTAAAAAAAATAAAAATAAAAAAATAAAAAATTGAGACTTTGGAAATTGGGTGGGGGGGAGGGAGTGAGGGGCTATATTAGTGTTTATCAGTGTTTGTGTGTGTCAGTGTTTAGTTAAGAGTCTAGGACCCAAATTTTTTTTTTGAAAAGTCAAGACGTGGGATGTCAGTATTCGGTTTGGGTTGTGTGTTAGTGTTTAGCTAAGACTTTAAAAAAAACTAAAAATAAATTAAAAAAATGAAATGTCAGGGGGGCACGTGACCCCCTAATCCCTTAGTGCCTCCGCTCCCTGATGCTGTGTCTATGTCTGACATAATGTGCATGTCTACACGTGTTGACACACCACCTGATATGTCAATTCTTTTGGTTATTATGTTTTTATGGGACACATTAGAGACACAAATGTATTATGTTTGGATTTTTATCGGTTTTGTATAGTATGAGGAAGAGGATAAGAATAAGGAAAGAAAGATTTGATATTCTCAGCTTGGAAGTCCAAGGAATTTGGTGTTTTTCCATTGAACTGCAATGCCCCTTATCATATAAAACAATATTCATATTGATAATATTTTAAGAATCCACACATCTTGGTCCTACATTTCAACTAATGCTTGCATAAGATTAAAACATTAATGGTCAATCCTCTAAAAGCCATTGTTGATTGTTGTAAGATAGTATATTATATTTTTCTTTCTTGCAACTTGTGATCTTGTGGTCAATCGAACAGAGCATACAAATTTTTGAGAAGATAAGAAATTAAATGTTGATGCTACCAAAGAAGGAGGTAGGGGAAATTCCCCAATTTTATTTATGTAATAATTATGTTAAGAATACAAAAGATTTTTTTATAAAATAAGATATAGATATGAGACAAAGTGTGGGATTCACATAAGTAGTGGCGGAGTCAGAAAATTAAATTAGAGGGGACACTTTTTAATTACAATATCGAAAAATTTTACAAAAATATTTTACGATTGATTTCGAGAAACATGAAAAAAAAATAATATTATTTGTAACTAATGTATCATGGACAATACAAAAAAAAATGGATATAAGTCTTAAAATAAATAATATAATGACAAATTTTTTTTTTTACACAAAATTTGATTAAAAATTCAATATAATGGTAATACTACACTATCATTGATATGTGATATCACCAACTAATAGTACATAAACACATAGAGAGTGAGCTTCACATGTCAAATATAACTAACAATTCAATAAATTTTATATCTTTATAGTGAGATTATTTATACTTGCACGTCAATAATAATGATATCACCGTTACATTCAAAAAAATTCATAAATAATATAGTTTATAGTAGTCTCTTCATTTTCAATTAAAACAACTGTTAGATCCCTTAGTCTTGTCAATCCCGCGAACAACTTGTGTGATTGAGTTGTAAAATTTCCTTACTGTTTTGTACTATTTTGTCTTCCTCGCTCGAGCGAAGGAGTCCTCGCTCGAGCGAAGGACTGCGTCTAGCTAAAACCTGAAAGAGATGAATGTGCGCTCAAGCAAAGCATGTGTGGCTCGAGCGAAGGACTGCGTCTGCATAAAAACCTGAAAGAGTTCATTGTTCGCTCGAGCGAAGGTTTCGTGGCTCGAGCGAAGGCACTTATGGAAATCACACGAGTTAAGATTCTCGCTCGAGCGAGCTTCAAAATCCATGATTTCTATAAGTAGTTGCTTTACTCCAAAACTAGGATTACTTTTCAGATCTACTTTGAGGTTTTCTAAGGTTTTCTTCTGGAGAGTTTTTGTGAGTTTCCCTTGATAAAAATGAATGAGTATTAAACTCATGAATTGACAAGCACATATCAAGGAGGTTGATTGAATACATACAAGAGTGTTGTTCTTCGGTGGATTCTGAAGATTCAAGCGTGGAGTTTCAAAGAAGTTTGATTCTGTGCGTAGTCGTTGATTCGACAAGTGAAGTTGTGGATTCAACTTCAGATTAATCAATTCCGAGACAAAGGCTTGGTGAAAGAGTTACAGAAGGTTTGAAGACAAATTGACTGAGTTAGGTAATTTATGTGTTATCTTTGTAATCTTTCTTTCTTCAGTAGTGGATTGATTAGTGGCGTTTCGCCCGTGATTTTTTTTATTACAATTGAAGGTTCTTCAATTGTGATTTTTCCACGTAAAAATCGTTTGTGTCTATTTATTGTTTATTTCAAAAACAACAATCTAAATCACTTTCGTAAGTGCTTGATGATTTAGATTGTGTGTCTTGAATAATTGAGAATTAAAATATTTTAATCTTGATCTAATCATGAATCACTTAGGATTTTCAATTGGTATCAGAGCAAGTCACTCTTTGTTTTTTATCAAAACTATAGGAGTGTGATTTTGTGTGATTGGTGATATGGATTCAATTTGTGAAGGTAACTCAACCCATAGACCTCCGTTACTCGATGGTACAAACTATTCTTATTGAAAAGCTCGTATGAGAGTGTTTTTAAAATCCATCGATGAGAAAGTTTGGCACTGTGTGCTCTATGGGTGGAGTGAACCTACTGTCACAATTGATGGTATTGAGATTCCCAAACCCCTTGATAAATGGGACACAACTGATTACCAAAACTTGAGTTGGAACAGTAAGGCTCTCAATTCCCTGTTTTGCTCCATCACACCTGAAGAGTTTCGTCGTATCTGCACGTGTGAGGTAGCAAAAGAGGCTTGGGACATTCTTGAAACGATTCACGAAGGTACTACTTCTGTCAAAAGGTCAAAACTTCAACGTCTCACCTCCGCCTTTGAAACCCTTTTTATGCGCGATGATGAGACGTTTGATGATTTCTATGCAAAACTTAGTGATATTGTGAATTCCTGTTTCACACTCGGTGAAAAAATCCCTGAAGCTAAAGTTGTTGGAAAAATTTTGAGGTCTTTACCCGAGAGATTCCAATCAAAAGTGACAGCCATTGAGGAGGCTTAGAATGTTGATACCCTCAAGCTTGATTAGTTGGTTGGAAACTTACAGACTTATGAAGCCCACCAGATTTCTAAGAAAAAATAAAAAGATAGTGTGGCTTTCACTAGTACGCATGAGACTGCAAAAACTCCGGAGACTGAATTTGATTTAGAGTCTAAGATAACGGCTATGTTTACTAAATAGTTTAAAAAAAATTTGAAGAAAAAGAAGCCTAATTTCAGAGACCCTATTTCAAAAGACAAGAGTAATGAAAAATCCAAATCTTTTCCACCAAAACTTGCTCCAAAAACTGAAAAGAAGATTGTAAAGGGGCAAAGGGTCAAGTGCTATGAATGTCAAGAGTTTGGTCATATTGCCCTTGAATGCCCTTCGAAAAAAAATCGAAAAAAAGTCTACACTGTGACTTGGGATGATGAAAGCGGGTCGGAGCAAGAACCCGAAGAACCTGAATCCGATGAAGACGGGGATAGTGGTTTCATGGCATTTTGGTCCACTTTCACTCAACCTCTTCCAAAGCCAGCGGAATTAGCTCGTGATCAGAACCTGCATCATGCTCCCACCTTTGATGGGAGTAACTACTTGTATTGGAAGATTAGAATGAAGGCGTTTCTAAGAGCTTTCGATCCAGAAGACTGGCAAGCCATTGAAGAAGATACAGAAAGTGCTGACAATCCGAGCAATCAGAGAGCCCTGATTACTATTCGTGGAGCAATTTCTGATGAAGAATAGCAACAGGTTGCTCACTGCATAAAGGCCAGAGATGCATGGGAAATTCTGAGCCAATTTCATGAAAGAGGAGATTCACCTTCACTACCATCCAGCAACTTTCCTGCCTTAGTTGCTAGATTGGATGAGGTCAAGGAGAATGAAGAGCAAAAAGAGGATGATGAAACATCAGAAGACAATGAGAAGATTAATGGTGAAGAACTACAACAAGCTTACGAAAAGCTTTATGAGGAATCTCTGAATTTGTTCAAAATCAGTGACAAACTCTCTCTCAAAGCTCAAAGCATGTGAAAGAGAGAATGTCAAGCTCAAAAGAGAACTTGTAGCAGCAAAGCAGAATGTCATCAAGATCTCAAGTGACAGGCAAGACCTATGTGGAAAACTTCTATCCTGTGAAACTGAAAGGAATGAACTTCTGAAAGTGTATTCCACATATGAAGAGAAGCTTGAAAGCCTTGAGATGTCACAAACTACATTAAAAGAGATAGTCTGTCAGAAAGATGAAGAACTCCATACTGCTAGAGCCACAATTGCCATGTGAAACAAAGGTTCCAAATCATTAGAAGACATCATCGGGTCTCAACAAATAGGTTGTGACAAAAGTGGGCTAGGCTATGGTGTGACAGCTCACAAAGGACAGGCCTCTACTTCACATGACCTGAAGACTCAAGCAAAGGGAAAGTTGAAGGTAAACCGAGGTGATCCCTCTCTTCATCTACCTAAAGTTGGTAAGATCAACAAAATGGAGGTAAAACCTGTTTTTATTTGTCATCACTGTGGTAGGTAGCGCCACATTCGTCCTTATTGCTTTGAATTGTTTGGTAAGGTGTCTCAAAAGGGTAGAACTTCGAATACTTTTTGGGTTAGGAGACAACCTTACATGTCTAGGCAGAATACCAAGATTCATGAGGGTGTTCACAACGCCAAGACATTTACCAAGACCACTAGACCTGATTTTGTTAAGACCAAAAAGATTTGGGTGAGAAAAGATGATTTGACTTGTTTAGTTGTTCACACTGCTCTAAAAGCACGTGACTCACACATGTGGTATCTTGATAGTGGGTGCTCTCGTCACATGTCCGGTAACAAATCCTATTTCACCTCCCTTGAAAAATATGAAGGAGGAATTGTTACCTTTGGAGACGATGGCACTTCTAGAGTCATTGGTAAGGGCTCTATAAGTGTTGCCGGTCTTCCCAAGCTTGAAAATGCCTTACTTGTTGATGGTCTTAAAGCAAATCTTTTGAGCATTAGTCAAATGTGTGATTCCCATCATGAAGTATTGTTTTCAAAAAATAAATGTGAAATTTTGGATAAAAAGGGAAATACTGTCTTACATGGAGTTCGCACATCTGATAACTGCTATGGGATTGTTACTACTAATGATCTCACTTGTCACTCAGCCATCATAAGTAACATTAATTTGTGGCATCAAAGATTAGGTCACATGAATTTCAAAGACCTAACTAAGATAACCAACAAAGAGCTTGTAAGAGGAGTACCTAAATTGGGTAAGAATCTGAATCATGTGTGCGGACCATGTCAACTTAGGAAACAAACCCGTGCCCCTCATAAAAAGGTGAACAGCTTTACAACCAAACGTCCCCTTGAATTGGTTCACATGGACTTAATGGGACCCACTCGCATTGAAAGCATCAGAGATAAAAGATACATTTTTTTAACTGTTGATGATTTTACTCGTTTTTCGTAGGTAAATTTTTTATGGGAAAAATCTGATATGTTTGATGCTTTCCAGGCCTTAGTCCTTAAAATCCAAAATGAGCAGGGTGTTTCCATTGGGCGTATCATAAGAATCCGAACTGATTATGGTCGTAAGTTTGAAAATAGTTCGTTTTCAGATTTTTGTGATATGCATGGAATTAAGCATGAATTTTTTGCACATATTACTCCACAACAAAATGGAGTGATTGAGAGGAAGAACAGAGTTGTTCAAGAAATATCTAGGGTCATGCTCCTTAGTAAGAAACTTCCTCCAAAGTTTTGGGCTGAAACCCTAAATACTGCTGTTTATGTCATAAATCGCGTGTATTTAAGGCCCGACACTTTACAAACTCCATATGAATTGTGGAAGAGATTGAAACCTAATGTAAAATACTTCAAAACTTTTAGAAGTAAGTGTTACATTTTCAAAGATAGAGAGCCTTTGGGAAAATTTGACTCTCGAAGTGATGAATGTATTTTTCTAGGGTATTCAACTACTAGTAGGGCTTTTCGAGTCTATAACCTGCGAACTTCTTCTTTAATGGAATCAATCAATGTGGTTATAGATGACACAAGTTCACCTACTCCAGCAACAAATGAGGATGACAATGGTGAGTCTCCAATCCTGGTTACGGAACCACAAAGTCAAAGAGAAACTGAGGTCCAAGCACTAGAAGTTGAGACAGCACCATCCTCACAGGTAAGTCAAAGTCCAAAGAGTGCACAAAGAGACATCACTCCTGATGCTACTGTCACCGCAAGTCCTGAGTTCAAACCATTAGCAAGGGTGAAACTGAATTATCCAGCTCAACAGGTTATTGGAAGTGTATCGGATCGAATGAAAACCCGAAGACAGATTCGGGATGAGGTATCACATATGTGTATGTTTCATTAATTGAACCTAAGAATTTTAAAGAGGCCTTGCTAGATGATAGTTGGGTCAATGCTATTCATGAAGAATTAGGTCAATTTGAACGTAACAATGTTTGGACTCTAGTTCCCAGACCTAGAGACATGAATGTGATAGGTACCAAGTGGATCTTAAAAAATAAATTTGATGACAATGGTACTGTGGTTAGGAATAAAGCTAGGTTGGCTGCTCAAGGTTACATTCAAGTAGAAGGTGTTGACTGTGATGAGACGTTTGCCCCAGTTGCACGTCTCGAATCTATTCGTATTTTACTTGGTGTTGGATGTTTTCTTGGTTTCAAATTGTTTCAAATGGATGTGAAAAGTGCCTTTCTGAATGGGTACTTGAAAGAAGAGGCTTATGTTGAGCAACCAAACAGGTTTGAGGACCCTAAATGTCCAAATCATGTCTACAAGTTAGACAAGGCTTTGTATGGTTTGAAACAAGCCCCTCGGGCTTGGTATGATAGACTTACTACATTTTTTCTTGATAATGACTTTCAAAGGGGTAGTGTAGATAAGACTATATTTGTGAAACATACTAAGTCTCATATACTTGTTGCTCAGATTTATGTTGATGATATTGTGTTTGGATCCACTGCTGATCATCTTGTGAAATTTTTTTCGGATTGCATGACACATGAGTTTGAGATGAGCATGATGGGAGAGTTATCTTATTTTTTGGGTCTACAAATTACTCAGTCTCCTTCTAGAATGTTTGTATCTCAGACTAAGTATGCCAAAAATCTTGTGTCAAAGTTTATTCTTGAGTCTGCCAAACATGCACGTACTCCCATGAGCACCAGTCTTCACCTTTCCAAAGATTCCTCTGGTATTGATGTTGATCCTACCCTTTATAGGAGTATGATAGGGAGTCTTCTTTACCTCACAGCCAGTCGTCCTGACATTGCCATCAGTGTAGGTGTTTGTGCTCGTTACCAAGCCAGTCCTAAAGAGTCTCATCTTCTTACGGTCAAACGCATCATCAAATATGTGAATGGGACAGTGGGGTATGGGGTTTGGTTTTTTACTGATACTACAGCTGAAATCACAGGTTTTTCTGATGCCGACTGGGCAGGGTGTGCTGATGACAGGAAGAGTACATCCGGGGTTATTTTTACCTTGCGAATAATTTGGTTTCTTGGCATAGTAAAAAGAAAAATGCCATCTCTCTTTCGACTGCTGAGGCTGAGTACATAGCTGCAGGGAGTTGTTGTGCACAAATGTTATGGATGAAGCAAATGCTTCATGATTATGGGATAGAACAGAACACTCTTACACTTTTCTGTGATAACACAAGTGCCATAAACATTTCAAAAAATCCTGTCCAACACTCTCATACCAAACACATTGACATTCATCATCATTTTATTCGAGAGTTAGTGGAAGAGGGCCTTGTTGTTCTTGACTATGTTCCCACTGAGCATCAAAAAACTGATATTTTTACAAAACCCCTTGATCTTCTTCGATTTGAGTTCCTTAGGAAGACCTTGGGTTTCATGCTCGATCACTAGAGTGTTACTTGTTCCTTGAATAGGTGTGAGTGTTTTGGCTTTATGTATGCTTAGATGCTTTAATCTCATTGTCATTGATATTTGTTTTCTTGCATTCAACTTTATATGTATACTACTCATGCTGCTTACAAGATCTCATTGTTCTTTGTTCATAGCTCGTTTTGAATGCCGATGCTCATTAACCTCATGATCTCATTCTGTACACATCCTTGAGATAAATTGTTGCAGGGGTTTCCGCACAAATGATCAAAGTTCTCTATGGACAACTAATAGTGTTTCTTGTACTTTTACAGTGGAATTGACCAATACTAATATATCATGGGTGATGTTGAGTTTCTTAACCATCTACCATCATTTTTCACTTCCACGGTTTCTCCCTCAGTTTCTTGAAGTTCGGGCATTAGGAAAAGGCTATCTCAGAAGCACTAACCAGGCCATCCTTTTTTATTTCATTCTTCTCTGGTTTGGTTTCCATACTCTTGAGCGTGAATGCCACCAATGAATGCCCACAAGAAAGGAAAAAAAAAATGGACTCATTAATTGAGGGGGAGCCTCCGCATTTACTCAACAAATACCCTGTGATTCCTAGTGGTTTGACTTTTTTCTGTAATGTTCAGTTACACTAGCTGGAGGTCCAGCCATCCGATCACTACGAGGATTAACTCTAGCTCAGTGGCCTCTCAAGGACTGCACACACACACCTTTATTTTGTGAGCTCTCATGTTGGATTTTGAGTTGCACATTCTCATGAAGCTTTATGATCATTGATTATATTTTATCTGCGTTGCTCATGATTACAAGTGTCATGTTTTTTTCACATTGCAAGCTTACAGGTTTCATGATGTGCGGATTATTTCATCTTAGTATCAATTTTGGCTAAATTTGATCATTTACTTGTGGCCTAGGTCTCGCTTCATGATATTGAGTATCTTTTTTTTTTTTTTTTTTTTTTTTGTGTGTGTTTTCATTTTATAAAAAAAATAAATAAATAAATAAGAGTTTGTTTTTTTGGTTTTGTTTTTTTTTCTTCTTCGCTCAAGGGACGGAGTCCTCACTTGAGTGTGCTTCTGCTACTGAGTTAGACCTGAGAGCGTGTGTTTTTGGCTCGAGCGACAAGTTCTTGGCTTGAGCGAACCCTTGTGCATTATTGTCCTTGCTCGAGCGAGAAAGTCTTCGCTCGAGCGACCTGTCGAGGTTCAAATTCTGAAACTGTGTCTCTTCAGTTCATTTTTTTCCCCCCTCTTTGAGTTTCCCCTCTCTCTTCCCTAGGGTTTTCGTGGACTTCATTCCTGCTATATTCAAGTTGTTTCTCTCTTGGTTTTGGAGCATTTTTCCTTTCCATCATCTACATTCTCCGAAGTTGCTAAGTTTTTTTTTTCTCTTTGTTTTTTACTTCCTTGCTCACACTATGACTGTGACTATGCTCGGTTATCATCTAGGGTTCATTCTTGTTGCTTGTGATTATTTCATCCTTGTAGACGTTCCCGAATGCCCCGGGAGGGATGGCTCCTGTCCCCCGTTCGTATTGGGCTCACTACAGTTCAGGACTTTCAAATTGTCACGGTTCTTAATCTGAACCAAAGAGTCCAAATCCGGCAAATCGTTTTGAGAAAACAGATTTTGAAAGAAGTGCCAAACATGGACTGCTTTGCCAGATCCAGAGTCGCCACCTAAATGTTTTATTTTGGAGAAATTTAGGAAACCCTGACTCGTTTGCCTAAGGCCACGTGTCCGTCATCACCAAAGTTGCCTCGGCTCGAGAACTTGGGTACGATTGGGGAAGGTTACTTCGTGAGCACCCCCGCTCGCTCGATCAAAGATCGGCCTCTACTAACCATGATATCTATTTTTTGAAAACATTATGCGTTCTTATTCCGGTTATTAGCCTAGATTTACTATGTGATGTGCACAGCATACAAGTATAGACTGGATCGTCTGAATTGGAACAAAACATTTCATGTTTATTTTTTAAAGTGGTTTGATGGTGCTACTCGCAAGTAGGCTAAGACGTGGATTTGCCACCCTCGGGTGGGCTTAGAAAACATGATTTTGCCACTATCTAGTGGGCTTAAAACTCGCATTTAATGAATTGTTCCAATCCAAATAACCCAACCTTCACCCACAGGCACTCAGGCAGTTATATCACATAAGCACATAGCCTCATGGTAAGCATGCTATCATGGCAGTCACTCACACGCATGCAAGGATGCTAAAGCATAAAAACTTACCGAGTACTCCAAGTCAAAACATAAGCTAATTAGAAATCCATGCATGATCCTAACTATACAGAAATGCCTAATGCAACACATGCAAAATGCAACTAAGATAGACTCGGCTATTCTAAAGATGGCATATGAAATGCTACAGCTAACATGTATTCAACTTGGAATTGAACTACAAATGCAGTTAGTATGATGCGCCGAACCCGGTACATGCAAGACAAATGAATGAATGCAAACATGCTATCATACTGTATGCTAATTGAAACATGCCCTAATCTAACCATCATAAGCGGGTAAATAAAAGGGAGAAAGACGTGGGGTTGGAAGACATACATCACACATACGCACACTTATTACAGTTGTGCCCTCGCTCGGAGAGTCCGAATAAATAATACAGTCCTAAATGAATAAATAATACAGTCCCGAATAAATACAGAATCCTAATTAATTAAATTAGGAAAGCAATAAATTGGCATACAAGCCAAGGACTGCCTTAAATCTACTCCGGATGATGAATGATGCATGCTCGGGTTGCCTTGTGCGGAGAATCCCTCGCGATGCCTCGGTTTGCCTCTGTTTGCAATTGTTCTTGGAATGCGTGTCAAGCTCCGGAAGGCTGCCGATTTCTGATTTGCTGCAACAGAGAGCAACAAAGGGGCATGGCAAAGTATTTTCACATATGTGTGCATGACTACTCTTCAGGGAGTGTAGTCCTCGATTCTCGTGCCACCAATCACGCATATCGATACATGATGGCCGAGGAGTCGAATTGCGCGACTCAATATGAAATGAATGCACATATAAACACAACAAGACCTAAACTCCATCATGTATAATACGGAGTGTCGGTGACTGGGAATTGAGACACGTTCCGTCACTCGAAGTACGAAACGTCCCTCGTTTCCCGTGCTCGGGCTAACTCCTATCCCAAACACAATGCAATATGCATGACATGCATGAATTCAATTCTAACATGCAACCTAGCATACACAATGTTATGAAATGGCATACACAATGCGCGATGTAACATGGCATACACGACGCTCTATCATACAACCTAGCATACGCAATGCTATGAATTGAAATGGCATACACAATGCATGATGGACTTACACCAACATGAGTGGACCTCAGCCACACTCACATCAGTAGCCATTAGATGAAAGATGAGACTCTCGAAATACGTGCACGCATGCACGCAAACCGAGGACCGAACCTAAGGCAACAAATGCCACTCTACCAAAGCATGGCAAGGCATGGAATATGGTATGCAAACATGCAAATTTCAGCGCTGAAATGTGATACAAAACAGCTCCGAAACATGGAAACATGGCACCCAATGCATGGAATGAACCCCGAAACTCGAAACTAGGCACATGGAATGACTTACAGCTATACGAAGCATGCATTATTTGATCATGAAGCATGAAGACAGATGCAAGACAGTCCCAAAACATGCATATTTCCAGTTTATAACAAGTCTCAAAAATGAACACAAATAGGGCTAATCTATCATGCAAAAATGGCCCTAAAAGAGAGATTAAACACAAAGGGACAGAATCTGGCCCCAAATGGAAAATATCCCTTCAACAAAGTTTAAGAGGGGCTCAAAATAAGGCACTTTACAGTTTACATCAAGTCACGAAAATAATCACAAATAAGGCCAAACTATCATGCAAGAAAAGGCCTAAAAGATGGGTAAAGAGACAAGTGGTAGATTCTGTTATCAAACAGAGGAGAGCCCTTCAACAAAGTTTAAGAGGGGCTCAAAACAAGATATTTCACAGTTTATGGAAAATTCCAAAACAGCTCACAAATAAGCCTAAGATACTATGCAAGAATTGGCTTAAAAGAGAGATAAAGACGCAAGTGATATTAGAGCCCTTCAACAATGTTGAAGAAGGGCTCAAAAAAAGTTATTTTACAGTTTATGACCAAGTCCAAAACAACTCAAAAATAAGCCTAAAATACTATGCAAAAATTGGCCTAAAAGAGAGTTTAAACACAAAGGGCGATGAGGGGACCTTAAACAGAGAAAGACCCTTAATCAAACATGGAGATGAGCACAAAATATGACAATTTACAGTTTGGGTCGGAGCCCAAAAATGCTAGCAAGTATGACTTAGATACAAAGAAAAATAAGGCAAGAAAAGAGGAGAAGAAGACTTACCCTTGAAGACCAATGAACCGGCAGCTCTTGGACCAAATTTCTGAGCCTTTAACCTCTCCAAAATGGTCCCAAAGTGCTGGAATGAAGGATGGAGGCCTTGTGCTATGAGGTGTAGGGTAAATGGTGTAGGACTTTAGGGGTTTTGATGCTTGGGGTAGAGAGAGAGAGAGAGATTGAATGCAAGAGCTCAAAACCAATTTTTGTAACCCCTAAAATGCAGCTGGAAGTGCTGGTTTTATAGAGGAGAGGAGAGGAGAAAAGGGAGGAAAATGGAATTCAAATTTCCCCCCCAAAAGACCCCCCTTCGGATATAGGATCTGGGGGGAAACAGAGGGTGCAGCTGTAAGGAACTAGGTGAGAGGGTCACGGCCGGCCAGGTTCAGAAGGTTCAGGGGGTCGGCCAGCCACCTCCCATGGCCAGCCGACCAAGGGTCAAAAGGGTCAATGACAATTGCTGGTCGGCCACCTCAGAAAGGTGGCCTCTCATGTGTGCACAACACAACTATGTGGTTGAAACCCAGAAAAAGTGAACCAGGAGAGAGAAAAGACTATTTTTTAGAGGGGGTCAAAAGGGTCAGGCACAATTACTGGTCGGCCACCAAATATTGGTGGCCTCCCAGGTGTGTGCAACACAAATACAGGGTTTAGGGTTCAAGAAAGTGGCCCCGAGGTGGTCAACATTGGCTTTCAAGTGAGGAAAACGGGCGTCAGAGAGCGATGAAGGAATAAAGTTGGCTTTTCGGAACAATTGCTGGCCTCCCACTCTCCTACAAGCTTCCTAACTATGAAAATAAGGTCTCCACCAAAAATGAACCAAAACGGATGCAAAATGGAGGTTTGGGGACCGAAACGCGCGGCCCGAGACCCCGAAAATGGGCTGTTAAGCACCGAAGGTGGCGTTCGACCACGAAGTTGGTCTCTCGGGCCACAGTGTTCCTCAAAAGGGAGGAAATAAGGTGTATACCAAAAACCAAAGCAAACGGAGGTGGTTAGGTGGTCCCGAACCGAGGCACACGGCCGTCGACTCCGAAAATCCGAAAACCGGGCTCCAAACGAGAAAAATGGCCTACGACCTTGAAACGTAGCCTACGACCACTGAGAGATGATCTACGAGACCTCTCCCTCCCTTTGGAAAGAGAAAATAGAGAAAACAGAGCCTGGTTCGCAAACCGAGGCAAGGCACGAAAGAGTCCAGAAGTTCGGAGGCAAGGCTTGCAGCCGGGACACTGAAACTTCTGAACGAGCACAATATGCAATATCACCGAGCGTTCAATCAGTGACATCTGAGTCTTAAGGTCGGTCAAAAATGGGGTGTCTACAATCATGTTCTAGGGTTAATGGTTTCGCATATTGTACTCCGCTTTTTGCTAGGGTTTAAATGGTATATTGCATCTATAGTTGGGTTTCTGTTTACTTTTTGTCTTGATGGTTTCTTGTTTGGGATAACTATTCTCTCTAAGTTTATTTTGTGTAGATTGATCTTTCATCCAGATTGGTTTGATAGTTGGTTCTTTTTCTGGTTTTTAGTTGGATTGTTTAGTATGTTGTTTGGTTAGGAAATTATGTTAGAATGTTTTGTCCGGGTATTGGCAAAGTGGGAAATTGTTAGGTCCCTTAGTCTTGTCAATCCCGCGAACAACTTGTGTGATTGAGTTGTAAAATTTCCTTACTGTTTTGAACTGTTTTGTCTTCCTCGCTCGAGCGAAGGAGTCCTCGCTCGAGTGAAGGTGTGCGCTTGAGCAAAGGATTGTGTCTGCATAAAGACCTGAAAGAGTTCATTGTTTGCTTGAGCGAAGGTTTCATGGCTCGAGCGAAGGCACTTATGGAAATCACGCGAGTTAAGGTTCTCGCTTGAGTGAGAGAAGCTTCACTCAAGCGAGCTTCAAAATCCAGGATTTCTATAAGTAGTTGTTTTACTCCAAAACTAGGATTACTTTTTCAGATCTACTTTGAGGTTTTCTAAGGTTTTTTTCTAGAGAGTTTTTGTGAGTTTTCCTTGATAAAATTGAATGAGTATTAAACTCATGAATTGGCAAGCACATATCAAGGAGGTTGATTAAATACATACAAGAGTGTTATTCTTCGATAGATTTTAAAGATTCAAGTGTGGAGTTTCAAATGAGTTTGATTATGTGCGTAGTCGTTGATTTGACAAGTGAAGTTGTGGATTCAACTTCAGATTAATCAATTTCGAGACGAAGGCTTGGTGAAGGAGTTACAGAAGGTTTGAAGACAAATTGACTGAGTTGGGTAATTTATGTGTTATCTTTGTAATCTTTATTTTTTCAGTAGTGGATTGATTAGTGACGTTTCGCCTGTGATTTTTTTATTACAATTGAAGATTCTTTAATTGTGGTTTTTCCACGTAAAAATCGTTTGTGTCGATTTATTATTTATTTCAAAAACAACAATCTAAATCACTTTCGTAAGTGCTTGATGATTTAGATTGTGTGTTTTGAATAATTAGAAATTAAAATATTTTAATCTTAATCTAATCACGAATCACTTAGGATTTTCAACACCCATTATTGTTCTCATAATTTTTAAAATGTCATTAACATTTCACTCTAATAATATTTTTATAATTTTTTTATTTAAAATATTTTCTTTATACTTACAAAATTTACAAAAAAAAAAAAAAAAAATCTCAAAATCCAGGGGCACGTGACGCCTGGGCCTTCACTCCTTCCGCCACTTATGTACACATAAGTGGAGTTCACATATGAGACCCACTTTTTATCTCACATCTATGTTGTATTTTGGGAAGTTAGACTCTTTCTGTATATATAATTGCTCTTCAAATGATGCTGTCTTCTGCCATGCTTAATGAAGCCAATTAGAGATCAAAATTAAATCTTTAATAACACCAATATTACTAATCTACCAATTAATCACTGACTTTTACTTGATAATATATATATATATATATATATCAATTTTTAAAATTACAGATGTCCTACATCATAATCAAAGAACTGCTCTTATATTGTTTTTTCCTAAGTAAATTTCTAGCTTCACCTTCACCCCAAACTACATAATCCTTTATAATTCACAATTATGATGTTGGGTCAATATACTCATTACAATATTACTGAATGCGGAGTTTTTTAGATTTAGCTAGTGTATTCAAATTTCAGACACTTTTAAATATATATATATATATATAAGAGGCAAGTTTAAAAATTCAAGGACAAATGACTGCTAACCTAACTATTGGCTTGAGAGTTAAGAACTCTCCTCTTTGAACATCATTTACACAAGACTAAGCTAAAAATCCAAGTCACCAAAGATGGCCCTATCATGACTTTAAGAATCAATACACCAAATCTCATCTAACCTTCTTAAATTATGAAGAGAAATTCTAATATATACTTCTTTTAAAAGGATGTATCATATGTATTTTAATTATATATATATATTTTTATAATCAATTTTTTTTTTTTAATTATAACTCATAAGTTTTTAATTATGTCTCATATCATATTTAGTTATAATATATATATTTTTTTAAGTCATGACTTAAAAAATTAAAATTATATCATATTTTTTAAAATTATAAATATATATAGTACACACCATTTAAAAAGTACATAAGAATGCTTCCCAATTATAAAATAATGAAGTAATAGTCTCATATAATCAAGATTAAAAATAAAAAATAAAAAAGTAATCTTCTCACTGTTATGTACAAACTTTGCCACCCAAAAGAAAAAGAAAAGAAAACGACATCAAAGGAAGGGAACCCAAATTTGCCAGACCTTAATGTCACAATCCAAACTACCACTATAGACCTTATAACTAGTTCCAGATGAAGAATTGCTTTCACCATTGCAGCTATCGACTGCTGCAGCCAAACACTTGACTGGTCCTCTATGTCCTTCAAGCACTGCCAAACAAGAATAATTCCTCTCAATTCCTCTCCTCCAAATCCTAACCGTTTTGTCAGCAGATCCACTGCATATCAAATCTGACACGACCGCTAAGCACAGAATCGCCTTAGTATGCCCTCTCAGTGCACCCACCACCACCATATTCCCACACCCACCACTATCACCGCCATCAACACCACCGCCACCGCCATTTTTTTCCCACACAATTATGGACCGATCACAAGCTCCCGAATACAACACCGATCCATCAGTACTAATCGCCAAAGCATTAACAGCAGATTTGTGTTTCTCTAATGTATCGATTAAACTATGCCTCTTCTCTCCCTCCTTCTTCTTCCACACCTTGATCTTCTTATCGGCCGAGCCGGTGTAAACAAACCCGTCAGTGGACAAGACAATCGCATTAATAGCGTCGTCGTGAGCATTTTGCACCGATTCCAAACACTTGAAATGGGAAGTACTCCACACTTTGAAAGTCCGGTCCCACGAGACAGAGAAAATTTGAGAGCCATTTTGAGATAAAGCGAGACCTGAAACGGTATCGACGTGATGAACCCAGGTAGACTTCTTGTGGCGCCGGACCTCCACGTAGTTCTTCGCCCAGAAGAGCTTGGCGGCGCGATCGTTGAGAGTTGGAAGTGTTGCTATGATTTTGTATGGTTTTTGGTTATCGTTGTTATCGATCTTCCATACACGAATTTTGTGGTCTTGGTGAGCGCTGAAGAGTTTGTCTCCTAAAATTGCTATAGATTTGACGGCGGAGTCGCCGGAAGCGACGACGGTGGTGGTGGTGGTGGTGGAGGAGTGGTCGGGGGTTGATGGATCTCGGCTAGATTGTTGAATTTCGCTGGTGGAGGAGCCGCTGTAGAGGTGTTTTCCGGCGAGGGTGAGGGAGAAGACGGAGGAGGAGTGGTGGTTGAGGGTGGTGATGCAGTGGTGGTGGGTGGTGGTGGAGGAGGAGGAAAGGGAGGTTAGGGAAGGAATGGAGGGGAGACTTGGTTGAGAGGAGAGAGAGGAGTATGGTGAGTGTAGGTTGTTGGAGGAGTGAAATTGATGAGAGTCAGAATCTTCATATGATTGGCATGGCAAAGGACATGGAAGAAGTCTCATTTTCGTACTATTTCTGAAGCTGGCTAGAGAGGGAGAGAGACTATATGGGTGGATGGGAGGTTCAATTCACAAAACTTATAAAGAAATTGAAATGGGATGGGGCGTATTTTAGCAAAATGCGCATTGTAGCAAAAAGAGTCAGAGTGGCGGACTGTTAAATTTTGACGCTTCGAGTCAAGTTGGGCTAAATGCGCGTTCAATTTATCCAAAGAAAAATGTTTTAAAATTTGAAATTTTTTCGACTTGGGTGGTTTAAAGTTAAAACGTTGTCGTTTTGAATTTTTTTTTTTTTTTTCTTTTTTATTTGTGAAACATAGGAAGAAAGGAAGAGAAAAAGACACAGAAGAGAGAAGAAAGGAAGAGAGAAGAGAAAGGGGAAACATAGAGACTTACCGGTGCCGCCATCCTCCATAGATCTGTGTATACAAAGACAGATCTGTGTGTATCTGCATTGATCTGTGTATCTCTCTCTCTCTCTCTCTGTGTATCTCTCTCTGATTAGTTTTGATCTGTAAGTTTGATTTTTGGTTTTGATTTGAATATTTATGGGTTTGATTTTTAGTTTTGATTTGTGAGTTTGATTTTTAGTTTTGATTTATATTGGGTTTGATTTGTATTGATTTCTCTGTTTGTTTCTTAGGGTACTTTTCTCGGAAAATGTAATCTTTGTTCAAACCATGAGAGGACCATTTTCCCTTATTTGATAAATGTGGAGTCTTTGCCCAAAAATTTCTAGTCTTCGGAGTTGCTGTTTTTCCTAATCCACTATGACTTGTTTGACCTTGTCCTACTTTTTGGAAATCAATCCCAGAGAGAGAGAGAGAGAGAGAGAGAGAGAGATTCACATAACATCCCTCATGAATATGTATGTATGGGTTTTGATTGATTTTTGAGCTTCCACTTCACATGTTCACATGTTGATGTCAAGGTTTCTGGTTTCTATGGAGAAAGCTAAGTATGCAACTCTGGAACTGGTCTCAGTGGTAATTTTGTGCTTATGCAACGCCTCTGTGCAAGTGCAATGCCAAAAGAGGTCCTCAACTAATCATGTCTTCTTCTTTCTTCTTCTTTTCTTTCTTCTTCTTCTGCGAGTTATGAGTCTTCTTTATTCTCCTCTCCTCTTCTCCTCTTTCTTCTTCTTCTGCAAGTTATGGAAAGGACAAAGAAAAAAAAAAAAAAAAAAATCAAAATGATGTCGTTTTGAGATTTTAGACTACTTGAGCATCTAATTTTTCGAGCAACCTAGCGAGGTTGTTATCCAAATTTTCTTACCCTTTACATTCCTTTGCAAATATTTTTTTTGGAAGTAAATAAAAAAAATATATAAATAATTATTATTTTGAATTTATCATTTTAAAATTAAGGTCAAGTTTGGCTATCCTAAATAAGTATACATTTTTTATCTTTTTTTCATTACACCATCTCTTTATTTTTTGTACATCTTTTCATAAAAAGACAAAAAATACACTTATTTAGGTCATCTCAAACAACCCCTAAAGGACTTTTAATATGATTTGTATCTTTAAAAATGATCGTAACATTATTTTAATAAAAAATTTATGTAAATTTGAGTTGATTGAAGAGTAAAAATTTGAAAATAAAATCGAAAATCTTGAGTTCGAGTTATCTTAAGAGATCATTGAAAATTTATCCAATCGTTAATTTCAAGACTCTGAGATTAATCGAGATATCGTTAACTTCAGGAACCTAAAAAAAAATCATGTATAAAAATGTTATTTTCCTTTTTTTAAGTATGATTTCTTAGTACACTTTCATAAGGAGAATGGAAAATGTCACGAAACTTAAATTTTGTGGTTCAAAAGTGGCTCAAATGGCCAAAACGATGTCGTTTTGGTCATTTTTATGTTGTTCTGTACTCAAAACGACGTTGTTTTGGCCATTTGAGCCACTTTTGAAAACGACGTCGTTTTGACCATTTGAGTCACTTTTGAGTCACAAAATTTGAGGTACGTAACATTGTCGAAGGAGAACATATGTATTTTTGCCACCTCCAGGTACGAGTTAGGATTATAGATAAACCAATTTATTACCTTGTTTTCAATTCATTTATGTAAATCCAACTTGAGTTAGAATAAGTGAGTAATTACTCAATAATCTTAAAATTTATTAAATGACATTATTCACATGATGTTCTTAATTAATGATGTAAAAAAAATTTAAGTAATTGATAAAGAAAAATGTTAGGGATACTAAAAATCTTACTAACATACTCATAAGTTGATGTGAGTCCCATACCAAATAATGGTTAATCTTTTTTTTTTTTTTTTGGTTACAAGAAAATCCTCCCACTCTCCCGCAGGTCCAAGACAGCGCTCCTTTGAGGAGATCACCAGGGTGTCCTGTTGGCCGTTCCGAGTAAGAGACTATAACCTCGGAAGAGACTATAACCTGAAAGCTTGTCCCGACCTCCCAAGGCAAGCTCCGCTTAAGTTAGGACTCGCACAGCGGGGGAGAATTAAACCCACACCAAGTAGGACTCGCACAGCGGCGGAGAATTAAACCCACACCAAGTAGCTGATAAGGCATCCTTGAGGTCAAGGTTCTAACTAACTGTGCTACGCCCAGAAAATTGGCCCAGAGGGGAGTTGAACCCAGGACCTAGGGGGCTTAAACCCAGGCCCTTATCAGGTTGCCACTCACCCCTAGGTTATAATGGTTAATCTTATTAAAACTTGTGAGTGTATTAGTAAGATTGTTAGGCCTCGTTTGGGAACAAGTTTTTTTAGTAACTTTATGACTTTTTAGCTAAAATATGATATAAAAAAAAACTAATATGTTTGGGATGACTTTTTGATTTTTTACAAAAAGATATATAAAAAATAGAGTGAAAATAGAATCTTTAACTTTTTGATATAGGTTGTTGATTTTTTATTTTTTTAGTAATTTTTTAATTTTTAGGCTAAAAAGATTACTTCGTAAACGAGACCTTAGTAAATGTGTAAGTATTCCTATCATTGTTGATTGATAAATAATAGGGGATCTACAAAAATTTGTTTTGTTTTTATGTTTTTGTTTTATTTTATTATTTTTTTTGGGTGTGTGTGTGAATAACAAGTAAATAATCTTACAAAACATTCTGAGACTATCTAACAATTTTGCACAATAAGTTTGCTCAGTAAAGTTTGATTTTATTGTCATCTATATGTATAATGTAGTAAAAGAATTGGGCTTCCCTCCTATCCATAATTTGGACTAAAGAGTATTATCTATTATAAATCTTATTTTAATAATTTAAATAGTTTATTTTGTAAGGTTTTTTTTTTGTTTTTTTATTTATGTATGTCATTTACACAAAAAATTATGTGAATCCAACAATTATAATCTATTTAATTTATTATGTTTGTGATTAAAAAAATAGATAATTTATTTTTAAAAACACATTTTCATTTATTTTTTTAACACAAATGCGATAAATTAAATAGTCTATCATTATCATATTGATTTTATTTTGTGTAGTTGATATACATGAAGAATCTTGCAAAATAAATAATTTAAATTATTATAATAGGATTCGTGATGAATCCATAAGTCGAGACATCTTCCAATTTAGATGATGGACTATAAAGAATCCAATTGTAATGTAAAATATGTTATACATGTGTATAATAATATAAAGAAAAATGATTTAGACCACTAAAAGAGGAGTACTAAAGGAACACTAATTTGTCATTTTCTTCTTTGTATTTTGTCTTTTTCCTTTATTTTATTATTATTATTTTTTTTTTTGAGGTGCATGCCACATCAGAAAAGCTACATTTAGAGCAATTCTACTAGTGATTTGTATCACCACTGTAATATAAAATAATATTTACAATAGAGGTAAAAATGTGATATTCACTTTTAATTCGTGCTTTCAAAGTTGAATGTGAACTTGATATATAAGTGGAGCTTTGAACGCCGCATTAAACGACGCGGTTTGGTTAATTTACAGTCTGACCTTAAACAATTGTTGGGATCGATAAAACACAGATACTCCTGTTCAAAAAAGATGAAACACAGATACTTCCACCAAAAGGGCTAGAAACAACTTGGGGGGTGATCCAGAAATGTTTACTTTTGGGTTGGCAATGGCTACAAGTGCTGTGTAACATCAATGGGCTTTGGGGCCCACTTGGCCCACACAACTTGCTTATTGTTTTGTTCTTGCTTTGGGTCCCACCAAAAACCATTGACACCCATCAACATTGACGGCCCAGATTAACCCATGTCCGTGGTAAATAAATTCATGTTTTTCATGTGAAACGGTTAATAGAATCATGGGTTTGTAAAAATCTTGATAATTTTTCACCATTGGGATTGTTTGAGATTGTAAATGATTCAAGTTATTTGATTTACATTCGTTTATTACATAAATTAGTCAAATTTAATTATATTTTTAAATTTAAATAAAACAATACTCGTCCAATAAGTTTTTATGTAAAACAAAATTATTTGAGCTTTGTTTATTATCAACATGTTAAAGCTCATTTGAAATAAGCTTAATTTGAAAAATAAATAAGTTAAAACTAAATATAATTTAAAATTCGTTAAAATTTTCAACCAATGTTTTTTAAATTATTTTTTTGTCAATCATAAAAAAAATTATTTACAATATGAAGTGAATTACATTTAGACAATCATAATTCAACAACTAAGAAAGCCCTACAACTACAGCAAAAAGTTCAATGACGAGAATAATAATTTAAAAAAGAAAAGAATAGAAAAAAAAATTAACAACCAACTTTAAAAAATAAAAAATAATAAAAAAAAAGGTCACGTGATGAAGAAGAGCTAAACAATATGACAAAAAAAATCTCATAATAGCAGAAAATATTACAAAGATTGATTCGTTGATCTTTCAGATAGAAGTGTAGATAGGTAATCAACTGAACTAATTTAATTAATTAAACTAAAGTCAAATAGTTTATTTCTCGATTTGGCATGTTTACAGTTATCAAATTATTATTCTTTATTTATTTTTGATAACTCCGGACATAATTTTTTTTTTAAAGTTAGATTAGATACTTATAGGATCTCTGTCTAATTAGATTAGACACCCAAATTTAAAGATAATGAGATACACCATATTTAATCATTGAGCAAAAAATAAGAGTTTTAATTTTGCCAAAGATTAAACCAAAACAATAGAGTTTATAACACAAGTGATAAATAGGTAAATGGGTCAGATGACTTTGGTAGGTAATCAATCATTCATGATAGAGGTTAGTTGTAAAAGGGATTGATACAACTCTTAAAAACCAGCTGCTGGCCAATATCAGGGTTAATTTACTAGGGACCAGTGTTGCAAATGCAAGCTGGTGTGGCCCCCCTTATCCGAAAATTATTAATATCATCTTTGAAGCAATAAAAAAATTTGAAAGTTCTAAGTCAAGAGTTTTAAAGGAGATTTAATGGGTGGGGCTCACGTATTATTGTGATATTTCAACTTCTTTTTTTTTTTTCTTTTTTGTCACGTAAATACAGCTCAATTTAAAATTCTACCTCTAGACCTATCTATCACCACTGTTGAAGTAATTCAAAAGATGACAAAAAGAAATTAGGAAATAATTTATTTAGGTTTTGGCAGGACAGTGTAGTTTGCGCGTACATCTTTCTTTGCATTTCACATACACAAATTGCAAAAAGTACTCCGTACCCTACACAAACATCTGTACCGACCTGTTTTTATTTTTATTTTTTATTTTTTATTTTTTTTAAAAATACTCTGTATCAAACCTTGTGAACTGGATCCAGCATTTCAAATAAGGTTAGGCCTCGTTCGGGACTCTCATTTTTAGTCAAAAAGTTAAAAAATATTAAATTAGTTAAAAAGTCAACAACGCATATCAAAAAATCAAATATTTTATTTTCTTTCTACTTTTTACACGTCTTTTCGTAAAAAACTAAAAAAGTTATTCCAAACATATTAATTTTTTTAGCTCATATTTTAGTCAAATAACCAAAAAATTACTAAATTAGTCTGTTCCTAGATGAGGCCTTAGTTTCATTTCAATTGTACAGTCAAAATAATTACAGATAAAATCGTTTTTTTGGGGGGTAATGTGTGACGATTTGTGCTGTACATTAAAAAAAAATTAATAATAATAATAAAATTGCACCATATACGGAAAAAAATTACACCTATGAAAATGAATTTTTTTCTTTTATTAATTCTTTTCTTTTTTTTTTTTTCAATAACTCAACATATAGTTCACTGAACTGACTAATATGTTGAATCAATTCCACCATCTACTAGTAGGGGCCAAATTAAAATTGGAATAAAATTTCATATGAACTATCCCCAATGAACTATTCAACTTGTTTGATTTGAATTTTTAGGATTTACTTTTTAGAAAATTAAATTTTTTTGGTTTTTATATTTTTTTTTGTTTTCACTGAATTTTTTAATATTCTAATCAATTTTTTTAATTTTTAGATACATCTAATATAAATACACTTAAAAAGTATAATATTTGTGAAATTTTTTTTAGAAAATTCACTAAATACCAAAAATATAAATAAAAAAATACAAGAATTCAGTACATTTTTCATATTCTTGTATATTTATTGATTTTTAAGTTTTTTTTTTACAAATATTTACATTTTAAATACATTTAAGTAAGGTGTATCTAAAAAATAAAAAAAAATTACTTTAAAAATATTCATTAAAAATAAAAAAAAATGTAAAATAAAAAATTAAATTTTCAAAAAATTAAATACAAAAAATTAAAACCTTTAAACTTAAAATTTTAGAAGCAACTCAACCGCAGACCCATGCTAACCCTCGGGGTTTTAACTGGCCCACTTATTTGAGATTTTCCATTCTAATACTGTAGAGTACATCAGATTTGTACCTTCCTATCCTAATAGTACAAGTGGTAATTTGTTCAATGAATCTCAATCATCTTAAGCCCCTTGTTTTGCTGCTGAGGGCCGACTTATGGTCGCTTTCGATTGAAAAAAGGAAGTCCATTGCTCTTTGTGGGTTCGTCCTCTTCTCTAGTTGAAACTCTCCTCCAATTGAAAAATTATTTGTTGGTCTACTCTCTCAATTTACACCAAGGATCCTCTAGAGTTTTTTTTTCCTAAAATTTCTTAAAGTGGTGTGTTGTATGAGTGAGATTTAATGTTAAAAAATTGATGTGACTTGTCATTAAATTTCAACCATACAACACATTTAGGGAAAAAAAATTCTAGAGGATCCTTGCTCATTTACTGGGAGGTTAGTTATTGGTCAAAAGTAATTAAATTTAATACTTTCATTTAATTTTTGAGAAACAATTCTAACAAATGTCAAGCCCTGTGTAGCTTAGTTATAAAATTAGAGCCTAATTTTGATGGAACTTTGCTGGGAGGTTAGTTGGGGACACAAAAACTATACCGCAATGATGTTATTTGCTATAGTTAATAAAGTAGCTTATAACTTCTTTATTTTTTATTTTTAGAGTATGATAAGATATAGTTTATATAAATTGAAAAGAGCTAATTATCTAATAGTTAAAGAGTAAATACTCTTAACTTTTGATGGTTGCTATTTGTCCTTACCTTTTTACTTTGGCCCCTGATTTCTTTGAACCCCACCCAGCAAAATAAAACCCTCTATTTTCTCTTTGAACCATCACTTTAATACCAACTATATCTCTAATCCCAAATCCAATCCCAAACTGTAACCCTAACCCAAATTTCATCCTTACCACGTCCGATAGTCACTGCCACCTCTGGCAGTCCTCTTATTCTTCTTTTTCTTCATCTCTTTTCCCTCCAGCAACTCCTAAAGCAGCCACCACCGTTACACCCCCTTCCACCACCTCCTCCACAACCTTGTCGCACTTCTACCACCCTCTTCGAACCACCATCTCACCTCTTTGCTTCTTCCTCTTCTTTTATTCTTCTTTTTCTTTCCATCACGATACGTCGTTACTGTCACCGCTACCTCTTTTTCTTCTTCTCCCTACCATGACCCAAATCGCAACCCTGATCACAACCCACCGCCGTTGCCATTTCTGAAAACCCTAGGACTAGGGTTAGGGTTTTGATCTCCCTTTATCTTGCTCTCTCTCTTTCTCTCTCACTTGATCTCGTTCGGTCTCTCTCTCTCTCTCTCTCTCTTGCTGGCGCACGTGTGTGCTCGATCTCTCTCTGTGAAAGGTGAGAGGTAGTCGGAGATGGTGGTTGCGGCGGTGAGGGGTAGTCAGAGATGGTGGTGGTTGCAGTAATAAGGGGTGGTTAGAGATGATGGTGACTGCTATAGGTGATTAGGGTTAGGGTTTAGAAAATTAGGGTTAGAAGATTAGGAATTAGGGTAAAAATGAAATTTTTGGTTGAGATAAAATTGGTATTAAAAAAAAAAAATAGAAAAGGTGGGGGTTCTAAAAAGAAATGTAGAGGTTAATAGCAATACTCTTAATTTTGCTTTCTAATTATTAATTTTTAAGTTGAGAACCAGTGCACCAAATAAGCTCAATGACACGTAATACTTACGCTCTGTTTGTTTTGGTAGAAAATAATTTTTTTTTAATGTTTGGTGACGGCGGCAATGATGGCAATGGTGATGGTGACAGTGACGGTGGCCATAGTGATGGTGACGGTGACAGTGACAGTGGCCATGGTGATTGTGGTGTAGTGGTGGAGGTGAGAGTGGTGGTAGTACAATTTTAGTTCAGAAAACATTTTCTGCCTTTTGAAAGTGAAAAATATTTTCTGTCCAAATAGACTTGTTTTCCATTGACCAAGTAAAATAATTTTTTTATTGATTTTCGTTTTCAATTATACCAAATATCACAAAATACAAAAAATATTTTTCGCTTCAAATAAACAAAGTGTTACAAAACCTTTAGTGAAGAGCCATCTTATTCCACTAGAGATTTTTTTTTTTATCCTCAAATGAATATGTTTTTCTGTTTCACACAATCTATAACAACTGGGAAAATTATTCGTACATAAAATTTAGGGTTTGTTTAATTAATAAATTTTATTTAGAGGTGTTCTAACTCAATAAGTTTATTAAGAAAAAATTATAACTTAATTAGTCCCATATATTTATCTTTTTATTTTATGAAATCCTTTTTTCTTGATTTATATTGTTTGTTAGACTATTATACCCTTATGTCTGTTGTTGATATGTATTATATAAAAAAAGTATATACACATTTTCTTTTTGTTACTACCTCTATGTTGGTAGTTACCATTATTCACGTTTTTCTTTTTGATTAGCTTCATTCACATTTGTGATATTGTTTCATTGTGCTAGGGTTTCAAAACTCTCTATTTTGGTAGGGTTTAGAAATTCTAATTTACATGTAGTGGTGAAATAATATTATGTTCCTCCATTGTTGCGGTGAAGTTTTGTGTTCCTCCATTGACACTTTGTGTTTGAAATTCTGTGTTCATCCATTGTTGCTCTGTGTTTGCAACTCTATGTTTTTCTATTATTGTAAGTTGAAACTCTGTTTATGTTCAGTCAATTTTTTTATAAACATATTATGCAAAGATAGTTTGGTTTGATTTGAATTGGTGGAATGGTAAAATTACATATATTGTTAATGATAGTGATAATGATGAGATGATTATGAAGATGAGGATATGGGTGATATTTTTTGTTTTGTTTTTAAAGTAATTGAGTTTTTTTTATTTTGTTATTATTATTATTATTATTATTAAATTTTTTTTTTTGTTGTTGTTGTTGTCATTGTTTCTATTTTTTTGTCAATCAATGTGAATGTTCACATTTTACATTATTTGAAAATTTGAGAAATAAGTGTTGCAATATATATATATATATATATATGTGAACATAATTATATATTTTGCAAGATGTGAATATTCATATATTATTGGTTATTTGTTATTATACTTGTTGTTTGAACAATCATTTTTTTTTATTACCATTAAACAATTGAAATAATCTTCTTCTTTTTTTCCTTTCAATTTTGTTTCATGTTGTAGTGTGGATTTTCACATTGGTATGAATTTAGTTTTTCTAAGGTTAGTTGTATATTAATTGTAAATTGTGAACATTCACATTGCATTTTTGTATATGAGTTTTTTTTGTTAAAATTTTTTCGGAAGTTAGTTGTATTTTGTTATTTTTTTTACTATGCTTATTGGTTAAACAATTATTTTTGTTACTATTGAACAATCGAAATATTCGATTTTCATTTTTTTCAATTTTATTTTATGTTTTCACATTATAGTGTAAATGTTCACGTTAGTATGTATTTATTTTTTAAAAAAATTAGTTGTATATTAATTGTAAATTATGAACATTCACATTGTATTTTAGTAATAGTTTTATTTTTTTCAAAAGTTAATTGTATGTTTGTTATTTTTGTTACTTTGCTTGTTAGTTGAACAATCATATATATTACCATTGAACAATTAAAATAGTCGATTTTTACTTTTTTCAATTTTGTTTTATATTTTCACGTTACAGTGTAAATGTTTACATTAGTATGAGTTATTTTGTTTTAAGACTAGTTGTATGTTAATTATAAATTTTAAACATTCACATTATATTTTGATATGAATTTTATTTTTTCGAAGGTTAGTTGTATGTTTGTTGTTTATTGTGAATATTCACATTGTAGTTTAATATGTGTTTTGTTTTTTTTCAAAATTTAGTTGTATGTTTGTTATTTACTGTGAACATTCACAGTGTATTTTGATTTTTATTCAGATTTTTTGTTGCATTATTTTTAAAATTTTCAAATTATAAAAATGTTCAAAATTCATAATTTGAGATTTTCTCCATAGAATACGGGAGAGATTTTCTCCTTAGAACAAGAGAGAGATTTTCTCAATGGAATAAGAAAAAGATTTTCTCTTTAGAATGAATGAGAGATTTTCTTCATAAAATAAGAGATTATTGTTATGTATTAGTTTCAAAATAGAAATATGTGCAAAAAATTAGAAATGATAATTTGGTCATATTACATTAAACAGATTTAATGGAATACTAAAAAAGAATACGAGTTAGATAGAATAAAATACTTAAAAAGAAGATTTATCAAAAAATGACTCAATTTAGATTAAAAAAAAAATACAAGAATGATGTGACAATATCATTATTATTAATAAATTTATCTTTAATGATGTTTTGTTTTGAATTGAAAGGCCTACAATGAGCCACAAAATATGATTATGTAAAATACTACTCAATCTGCATTGATCTCTCAATAATTGCAAGTTTGTTTGAACTATGGTTTAAAATTTATAATTCGTCTTCAAAACCGCTCCACTATAGTTAATACAAATGTTTTATTTTTATTTATTTAATTTTTTTTAACCTCTAATGAAATATTGAAGTAAAAATCAATTTGAGAGTGTTGTAAATTAGTGCTATATTTATGAAAAATATTTTGCAAAATTAATTAGTGCTATATATATATAAAATATAATGCAAATTAGTGTTACATATTCTAAAAATGCTTAATAATTATTTAATATTATTTTTCAATCAACTAGCAAATTAAAATTGCTCAAACCATCCAAACTGCAGTTTGGTTATTTACTAATCTGCCATTCAGGTTCGATTTATAATTTTACCTTTAACCTGCACTGAATCGCACCGCATACACCCTTAGCCACATCTTTGTGTATAATTTTTTTATTTGTATAGTATTACTCTAATAATTAGGGATAATGCTATATATGGTATGCACCGTCAAACTATATGCAAGTTATGACATTTATGAATTTGATTACCACAAATGTCATAACTCAATATTATAAGAGTCATAAAAAAAAAATGAATTATAATCAAACACCACCTGAAATATAATCAAAGAACTTTTGTATCATAATTAAAATAATAATATAATTAATATCATAATAAATCATAACTAATATTCTAATAAATCATAACTAAAATTACAAAAATCATAATTAAAAATTCATATGATACTCACCACCAAGGAGGTGTGTATATCATAAAAAATTCCCAACAACTTAGCCTCCGTTTGGGAAGTGGGTTGGCTTTTTGACTTTTTGATTTTTTTGACTATATGAGCCTGGGCTCAAAAGCTTAGTTTGGGAAGGGCTTTTGGCTTTTTGGCTTTTTTGATTTTTTTGTGAGAGAAGAGTATAATGATTATGGGGTTAGATAGGATGTTTTGTTTGTTGTGGCTCATGAGCCTATTCTGTCTTTTATGGCTCATTGAGCCAAAAAAGCCCAATGAGCTCTTACCAAACCAACCCTTATATGTTTTGAGATTCACTTATTTAAAAAAGAGAAATGTTTGATGGGCACAATTTTATTGTCACAATTGCTCAAAATTGTCAAAACGACATCGTTTTGGGTGCAAAACATACCAAAATGATATCATTTTGATAATTTTGAGTCATTGTAGTCACAAAAATTATGACCCTATAGCATTGTTGTTTAAAAAATTTCTCCCAATTCAATGGCTGTAAATGGTCTAAGAGAAGATGACATTGAAGATCATTGGCCCTCTTATGCACAACTGTTTGATTAGTCTGGCTTCTAGTGGGCACAGATAGCTGGACTAGACGTGACATCAAGAAGGTGGCTCATCGGGTTGCTAAAGCCCTGGCCTCATGAGTCCGGATTCTCGGCCGCCCTTCCCGACGACCGTTCCAGCAGCCCCCCAAAACGACGTCGTTTTGGGGTTTTTTTTGATTTTTTTTTTTTTTTCTTTCTTCTTTCTCGTTGGAAGACCAAACCAGAGGGAAGGGAGGGGAGGGGAGGGAGAGAGAGAGGGGGAGGGGAGGGGAAGGAGAGAGAGAGGAAGGGAGAAGAAGAGGGAGCACCGGACTGGAGGGGGCCATAATCACCGGGGGAGGAGGAGGAGGAGGAGGCGGAGGCGGGCCGGACGCGGAGGCGACGGCAGATCGGGCGACGATCGACGGCTGGCGAGCTCGACGACCTACGGACCCCAAAATCCGGCGAGCTCCCCTCCCCTCCCCTCCCCTCTGCTCTGTTCTGGTTCTGCGAAAAAAAAAAAAAAAACGGAAAACCCCCCAAAACGACGTCGTTTTGGGGGGGCTGCTGGGAACTGCCGCCCAAAAGGGCGGCCGAGGATCCAAATTCCTGGCCTCATAGTCTCTTCCACCTTTGTGGAATGTTTATCCCTTTGCCCCGTTAAGCGCTCTGTTATTCCTTGAAGTAAATTTTTCCAATAATATTTTGAAGATTTAATTTGAGCTGTAGTAGAGTTTTAATAATAGATTTCATAGGGTGATGTGATGTTTTATTTTTTTTATTTATCACATTACTAAATTAGAATTTTAATTTTAGAGTTTTTTATGACTATATCAATTTTCTGAGTTTAATAAATTGCCTCTTTTCTGATAAAAAAACAAAAATGATAGGCTAATTGAGCATCAAAGATAAAAGGATTGTACTATTTCATTTAAATTAATTTGAATTTAGATCATATTTTCTCTTCACCCTGCTATACATTACCAATTAATTTTGAATTTAAATGTTTTCCATAAGGATTTGACAGTAGCAATGTTTATTGGTCAACCAAATTCGTTGGTTGCTGAAGCAATACCATCAAAAGAATTAAGAATCAAAGAGAGGGATTGGATGGATATATATATATATATATATATATATGGATAGTTACTTCCTAATATTAGGACTAGACTAGGTGGTCACAGCCCTCCCATGTCTGACGTTGCTCCTTAACAACCCTGTCCCCCTAATTGTCGGCTTGTCCCATTAAACTCCATAGTACAGGATTAATGTTAGGGATGTGATTGAGCGTCCGGATCCGCCCCTTGTAATTTCTTTTTTATAAATTTTTTTTACAACGGTTGAGATTAATTGTTATAACATTCAACGGGTAAGATAAACTGCTAAAGAAATTAAAATCAATCGTTGGATATTGCAACAGTTGATCTCAACCATTGCAAGGAGGATTGCAATGAGAAATTATAAGAGGGGATCCCAACTCAGTGATTGAGACTCCTTTCAATCACCTCCCACCACCCCACCACACACACGTGGCGGGTGGTGATCGGAGGAGAAGGAAAAAAAAAAAAATGACTAATCAAAAAGAGAGAGGGTAAAAGGGATGAGAAAAAATAGGTTCGGATCATTTTTCTTAATGTTATTTTCACACTTTGTTGTAATAATAATAATAAATAAATAAATAACTAAACAAGTTATTAAACAAGATGATGGTTTGGCAGACTTTAAAAAGATGAAGCTTATAAGCTAAAAATTCAAAAAAATCTAGACATGTGTTGTCCACAATGATTTTTGGGAGAGGCCAGGGAAGGTGGTGTTTTTCCTATATTTATATCTCATTCATATTTATCTTATCTTATTTTTTTTCCCCCCCAAAATTCTATTTAAGTTCACATTCAAATAAAGCTTTTAGCATTTTTTACTTCACCACACATAAAAAATTAATGTAAAGAGTAAGATAGTTACTTTGCATTAAAAGATAAAGAATAGTGTTTATTGAACATTTCAATTTTTTTTTTAAATTACCTTTTTAACCTTAAACTTGTTTGACATCAATTCAAAACATGCTTTTGAGCTTAAAAGGAAATCAGTAGCTAAAAAGGCTTAAGCGTTTGGTAATATGCCATAATTTATAATTTTTTAATATGAACCTATTTGATGACGTTGGCCATTTTTTATTTTTTTTATTTTTTTTAAGTTACTAATGAGAAATTTGGCTATAAACCTTCTTACCTTTCTTTCCTTATTAAAAGGATTTAAAAAAAATAAAAATTATACTTTCAAAACCCCCTCACAATTATAAAGTCTTGTATAAAAGACAAAAAAAATTTAGATTTATATTTTGTGTGATAAATTTACCCCTTCACACACACTTTCTATCTTTCTTCTCTATTTCTTTTGGTGAGCTCTCTCCACCACCATTACCACCATCTACACCACCATCACCATCTCTACTACCACGACTACCATAACTACCATCGTTTCCACCACTTCCGTCGTCTTCACCAAGATCGTCTCAACTATCGATGTTGTTCGTCACCACCAAAGCTACCATCATTTCACCACTAGCATCTCAACCACCAGCGTCATTTGATGCCACGATCGTCATCCTTAGTGTCCAAAACTTTAGACCTGAGATTGTTGATTTCAGATTTGAGATCTATCATTTCAGATCTATATTCTCTCCTTCTTTTTCTCTTTGTCTCCTTATCATGCTTTGTTTTTCAAACAATAAAATTTTATTCTAGTTTGAACCAAATCTAAGACAATATATGTACTCCCTCTATCTTTCTATTTCTCTATTTTTTTTCTCTGGTATGTCCTCTGTTTTTATTTGACAGAATGAGAGTAAAATTTTACTCTAGTATGTACTTTGATTTTGTTTGACAGTATGAGAGTAAAATTTTACTCTGGTATGTGCTCTGTTTTTGTTTGACAGAATGAGAGTAAAATTTTACTCTGGTATATGATCTGTTTTTGTTTAATAGAATAAGAGTAAAATTTTACCTCTAAGGCAATATATGTGCTTAACGATATAAAATTTTACTTTGAATCATAATAAATTTTACTCTGATTTAGAGTAAAATTTTACTCTGAAATATACTGTGAGGATGACTGTACAAGAAAGTTGATATATATATATATATATATATGAAGGTAGTATAGTAAAATAAACAAGTTTTAAAATATTAGAGAGTTTTGAAAAGATCTATATAATTTTTGTCCTTTTAAAAGACAAATTAAAGCATAAGGGGTCTATCACCAAATCCCCAAAATCATTTGCTTTTATCTTACAATGATGATAACGTGATCTAGATTTATTTTGATGGTAAATTTCACAATACAAGAATTATATATATATATATATATCTGAATTTTTAATTACTAAAATTACTGTTTAACTTAGTAAGGCTAAAAAAGATGCCAAGATTCTGATGGAGCAATAATGTCATCAATTTAATTTTTTAAAATTATATGAAAATGATGTGTTTTCAATTTTTTTCACCAATGCAATTTTTAGTTTCTTAGAAATTGTTTTTTGAAAATAGATTCTAAAACCAAACTAAACAGATTTTTATAACAAAAAATGTTTCAACATTTTTCATTGAAAAAAAGGGGCCATTTTCAAACAACATATATGTTAATCAATACAAAATAAGTTGTATGACGACTTTGTTTTTCAGATGAAGTAACAGTGTCTTCAATTGTTATTATTTGGAACGATATTCAAAATTAAGAGATCAAAATGACACAAGTCCCAAATTATAAAGACTGTTAGCATAATTTGCCATTTTTTTATTTTATTGAGATTTTATAATGTGTAATGAGATGATATTCAACTGTTAATAGTGTCCATTTTGTTTATACAACATATACTTGTCACTTATTTTTTTTTTTTATTTTAAAAATAAAAAGGTGTGTATATTTTTTATTTAGAATAAATTACATTGACCTCCCATGAAGTTTGGACTTTACTAAGATTTTAATTTCCATAATATTTAACTTATTTTTCGTCAATAAATTTTTAACCTCATTAAGGCCTCGTTTGAGAACAGGCTAATTTAGTAACTTTTTGGCTATTTGGCTAAAATATGAGCTAAAAAAAATTAGTATGTTTAGGATGAATTTTTGACTTTTTACGAAAAGATATGCAAAAAGTAGAGAGAAAATAGAATCTTTGACTTTTTAGTATGAGTTGTTGACTTTTTGACTAATTTAGTAACTTTTTGACTTTTTGACTAAAAGGGCGGGTTCCCAAACGAGGCCTACAAAGGCAATTGGGTTAACAATATCAAAATGTGAGGCTCAATGTATTATCTCCAAATCTTATTAGAGATCAAGCGAAGTTACTTTTTTATTTATTAGATTATGTTAGAGCATCTCTAACCGTACATTATTTTTTTTATTAAATTTGAGTAAAAAATTTCTGATTTTTTCAATTTAATATGGATTGCTCCAACAGTGCATCAAAAGAGAAGGGTTATCCGGTGGGTCGACCGGTAAGACTTATTTATTTTTATTTTTTTAACCTGTTTGAACCTTTTGACTTGTTTGAACCTACCTATTTGAAAGGGAACCGGTCGATCGGATGGTCAACTGACTGGTTGACCGGTTGGTCTCCCCCAATAGTAAAGTACAGTAAAATAGTGAAATTTTGAGCATGTTCTCACTTTGATGAATTTTTTGTTTCATTTTCATTTTGATACCAATTTGCTGAAACTATTGGAGCTCTAAAAAGTGACTTTTTTACCAAATTTCAAATCTGATGCAAGGTATGATGAATCGTTGGAGATGACCTTAACTAATAAAATGAGTAAATGGTAGTCTAATCAATTATATACTGAAATCTAATTTATAGCTCAAAATTTTAGAAAATAATGAAAATGGCTTGCTAGGTTTATTCAATTTTCTTTTTTATGAAAATATTATTTTCACAGCACTTATGTAGCAAATTGTATTTGATTTGTCATGTACCAATTTTTTATTTTTTATTTTTTTATTTTACACACACTCAGCCTCCTAATTAAAATTTTTGGTTTCGCGCTGGTGTGATGTGTAGTGAAGTGATAATAGCATATAAAAGCAGCTAGCAAGTTTTGACACTTAGGTTATGTTTGGCATAAAATTTTTGAGTTAAAATAGTTACAAAAAGATAAAATAAGTTAAAAAGTTAATAAGATAAAATATCACATTCAAACCATAATTTTTTTTTTTTTTCTCATAAAAGTCAAAATAATCAAAAAAACTCATTCCAAGCGAGACTTTTTAACCTCAAGTTAAATAATCAAAAAATCAAAAAATTATAAAAGTAACTCACATTCCAAACGAAGCTTAATACAAGCCACCAATAAACCAGCTCTAAGTAACCCCTTCCCTTTTATAATATATATATTTCGTTCAATTGAAAAGTAATTTTGGGGTTGAGGTTGGCTGAAACAGGAAGTCTATGATTCTAGAAAGAAAAATTAGGAATTTATTCAAACTTTCAAATATTAGGTGTAAATTTAATTTTTATATTGTGTAGTCAATTTGTAATAATAAATCTTAGTCTTAAATTATATATTCTAAGTAATTTTTCAGATATGTAGACTTTTCATGGCTGAAATGTTCCATTTTTTGTTTTGCCTTGTTTGTATCCTTTGATTTTATCGTAAAAATGGGATCTCACTAGCTTTCTCTTTTCCTTATCAAACCAACAACCTTTTACAAATTGCAACACTCTTTTTCATCACTTCACTTTGTGGACCCAAAAAATGAGAATAACCAGTATATAAATCATGATAGTCTACTTGAATATGACTAGTAACTTAAATTTTGGCTTTTACTGAATTTTAATACTATAATGAAATATATGGATTATATTTATATATTATAGTTTGTTAGAGGATTATACTAGTAAAAATCTTATAAATTGTCGTTAATAAGTACATAATGTTAAAATGTTAATAATTTTAACACATTTTTTTTACATTCTATCAATATCAACAATAGTTCATGCAAGATGTCTTTAGCATATAGTATTACTGCATTGGTAAAAGATACGAATATTAGGTTTGGTTAAATTACCACTACAGTAACAAATGAAATGATAAATAAATCAACTTTGCAATAGACACACTGATCTACTCAAAATTTTACCAATTACTCAAATGGTGATGAATTTTACATATTATGGAGATCACTAGCATGTCAATAGTTAATAAAATTTTAAGCAATTTATTATATCTCTATCTTTATTCTAAATAATATAATGGAGAAATATAGTCATCATACCGAAATTCTACTAGGTGTTTGGAAGGGAACACAAGAAAGCAAGTTGCCTTTGATGTTTAGTATAGTGGCTCTATTAGAAAGACAAAGTGTTGGCTTCTTTATCACACCATTTTTTTTTTTTAATTTATTGTATTTAATATGACAGAGAACACACAAAAGTGTAATACATAAAAGTCCAATGTATGGAAAGTGAAATACGAGCAAACTTCTGAGCAGTACTAGTCATATGTTTGGTTCAATGCTGAAACATTGAATGGAGACAAGGCCCAAAATCTTGATAATGCATGTCTCCACCAATAAAATGCTTCAATCTAATATTAAGATCAGACTTACACTTCAAAATAATAAAAAAAAAAAAAAAAGAGAGAGAGAGAGAAGGAGGAAAAGAAACCATTGAAAAAAGAAAAAGGAAAAAGGAAAGAAAAAAAGATGATTGTTTGTTAGGGCTTATTTAATTGTGCGAATTACAGCAAATGATTAAAATTATTAATTCATAAAATTCACATTCTATTTTTTAGTAGCAAATTTTAGAGTAAATTATACTAACACCTCCTAGGATATAGTTCAATTACATCCCACTCTTTGACGTTTTGAAAATTATATTCTCATCTTATGGTTAATAGTCTCATTTCATAAACTCCCTTATATAAAAGACAACAACTCATAGTAGAAAAATAGAAAGAATCACATTGAAGGGGGAAAAAAAAAAAAAAAGTGAAGCAAAGGAAAAGGGAGGGAAAAAAAAACAGAGGAAGTAAAGCAAATTAAGAAAAGAGAGAGTGCATGAGTTTAATGTCTTCATTTAGTCTAAATAATTACAATGACAAGGGGTTAGTGTAATTTTTCAAACGTTAATAGATGAAATGTATTAAATTCAAACCTCAGGGGGTATAAGTATAATTTATTCCAAATTTTATTATTCAGATTAGATTTCAATGGGAATTCTATCAAACAAAATTGACTGATTACAACTAATAACACAAAATACATATAATTGATATATATAGTTTTATATCTATTACAAAACAAATGTAGATGAGAGAGAATTATATATCTCATTGATCCAGTTGGATAATCAATCTTACACTAATTTTATAGATTGTTAATTTCCTCCCTATGAATCATGCTAATCAAACAGATCCTCAGGGCACTGAATCCTTTGTAACTTCTTTTTTTTTTTTTTTTCAAATTATTTGAGTGAAAAAAGTTACAATATATTGTGGTGCGTATTATGAAATGTTATGATTGTGTTAGGCACGTTACAACTGAGTCCATCCGTTATTAAACTAAAATAGTTTTCCTCCTTAATATATATAATCTCTTTCTTGATACAATCTTTTTATTTTTTCATCAATTTCTAAATCGATTTGTCTGTAACGCCCTCAAAATAAACTCATTATATATATCATTGACATGCAATATTTAAAGAAAACAATTCATTAATTTATTCATTAGAGTATTACTAAATAAAAGCATTACATGTAACATCAAATTAAATGCCCTACGGGCTAACATCTTTCCAAGCCAACACTTAGACACAAAATTATGAGTTCTAACTCAAATACAAGTAAAGCCCTAGGCTTGAATGTTTACATGTACTAACAATTAAATACAATTAACTAAAGCTAGTCTTCAAAATCCAAAAGCCAAATCCTCCCAAGCTAAGTCCTTGGAGGTAGCTTATCACCTGAACCTGAAAATGATGTTCCCATAAAGGGTGAGCCACAGCCCAGTAGAAAAATACTAAACCAAATATAAGCATTGAATAAAGCTATAGCATTCAATAGATGGTTAACCAAGATAATCAATTGTATCATTATACAGTCGCATGACACTAATGTCTAAGACACATTTCACTTTCCATTATTATCAACATGGCTCAGAACCTGGCCAAACTTACAACAGTGAACTATATATCATATTCACATTACTTTCAATATCAACAAAACAAATGAGACTCAGGCTCATATCAAAACACTTCATACTTCCCGTTTGATACACATTGTAGTGCTGTATCAATAACATGTAAAAACACTTCAATATAATTAGCACACATAATAGTGATGCTAATGGAGTCCATCCCCTATCTCCTCCCAAACAAAATCCGGTTTAGAGGTCCATCCCCTATCTTCCCCTAAACCGTGGAGTACATCCCCTATCTCCTCCCAAACAATATGCATATGCAATGCTCAATCAATACATGTATTTTCTGTATTAATTCAATAGTCTAAATTTATGACTTAAACAAATTGATTAGTTTCAATTTTCCCTAATCCACATGCAATGTCTACAACAAATACGACTATCCTCCACCGATAGCCCAAAACAGTTATTTCTAGACTGGAAATAAATATATCAACATTTAAATAGGCAAGTGATTTAAATTATCCAACTGCACCATTTAATCAGTGAATTCCTCAATTTCATGAATTAAACCAAATTCCCCAATTTCCTTAAATCAATTATACAAATTAATTTATTAATATAACTAGGGTTTTTTCCCAAAATTATCAAAGTACCCCCAACATATCAAAATACCAAAACTTAGAACAAAACTTATAAGATGGAGTAGGAAATCCCTACCTCGAAGAAAATAACCCGAATGGAGAAGACGAAGATGAATACCCAAATTCCAAAGTGCTCCAAACCACCAAACGTTCAGATTGAATGAAAGCCCTTGACTCACTCTATCTTTTTAATAAAGGACCAAGGTTAGATACTCACCCTAAATAGATCAATTCTTAGAGAGAAGGCAGGTTTAGAGAGAGAGAAAGAGAGAGAGACTCTCAAGGGGCGGTTTTCTAAAAGTTAAGAAAGAAAAGTAGGTCAAAAAGTGATCCAAAAAGTGAAATCTCGGACTGATGTAGTCGACTCCCCGCTCGAGCGTGAAAATCCCCGCTCGAGCGTCAGACACAGACTCACGCTCGAGCGTGAAAAGAGCCGCTCGAGCGTCGATTGCACACTTCTAGAAGTTTTGCAGGCAATGGTACCCGCTCGAGTGCCAAACTCTCCGCTCGAGCGGAGGGACTGCAGAGTAAAGTACTGGGAGATGGAAAAACACGCTCGAGCGTCAAAACTCCCGCTCGAGCGTATAAGCAACAACGAATAGCCCGCTCGAGCGTTAAAACTTCCGCTCGAGCGTGAAGGCCAAAATCTGGGCATCACCTTTTGGTTTCAAAGTGCAACCAACCTGTTCCAAACCTGCCCATCACAACCTAAGACCCTAATACAAAGAGTAAAGGCTAGAAGTGATAATGATACAAAAACAAATCCACGGAACCAAGTCCAAAATACAGTATACAAAGGAAGGAAAAACCGGAATCGCTATATTGTCAAACAATGTACATATACAAAACTAAAATTATAGTCTTCCGTTTGACAAATGAACACTTGAGCAACATAATTAAGCAAGAATATGACAACTTTTCTAAAATTTCACGGTAGAGGTAAATTCTCCATCCATGGTTTCCATGATTCCAAACAGTCAACACCGCCATGATTTGATCTGTCTGCGGCCGAAATTCCAATTATTTCTATTATTATTCCATTAACCCTTGAAGTACTTATATTGCTCTTGACCTAGAAAATTATATATAAAAAAGAAAAAGAAACAAACTACTAGAAACTTGGTGGGGACTTCATAGCTTGACCTTTATGTTCAATATTTAGGGATTGTTTGGTTTTTATATTCGGCTAAATAATCACAAAAGAAAAGAAAAAGTAGGAGTGAAACAACAGGGCATTTAGAGAAGAGGGATTTATGAAGCAACGTTTTAAAAATTAGATCAGAGAGTGAATTGGAAAATGAATTGGATGGACGGATTACCGGTTCAATTGTCGGCAGGGGCGGAGGCAGCATGTGACCAGGGGGGTCACATGCCCCCCCTGGATTTTGGATTTTTTTTTTTTTTTTTGCAAACATAAAAAAAAAATTTAAATAAAAAATTATAAAAATATTATTAGAGTGAAATGTCAATGACATTTTAAAAATTATGAAAACAAGAATGGTTGTTTTGATTGAAAATGAAGAGACTATTATAAATAAACTATATTAGCTATGAAATTTTTTTAATGTAATGACGATATCATTATTAGTGATATGCAAGTATAAGTAATCTCACTATAAAGATATGAAATTTATTAGATTGTTAGTTACATTTGACATATGAGGTTCACTTTTTATACATTTATTTACCATTAGTGGGTGATATTACATACCAATGATGACATGGTAGTACCATTATATTGAATTTTTAATCAAATTTTGTATCAAAAAATGATTTCTCATTATATAATTTATTTTAAGGCTTACATCCATTTTTTTTTTTTTTGGTATTGTCCATGATACACTAGTTATAAATAATTTTTTTTTTGATGCTTCCTAAAATCAATCGTAAAAAATTTACGTGAAATATTTTTTGTAAAAATTATTATAATTAGTAAGTGCTCCCTCTAAATTAAATTTCTGGTTCCGCCATTGATTGTCGGGTTGAACCGGAATAGAACCGTGACATAATAAATATATTAAAATTATATTTAAATAAAAATATATAAGTAATAAAATTATAAATTAAAAAATTAAAAATATTAAATTATCTTAAATATTTCTCCTAATATTTTTTTTACTCAAAAATATAATAATATATTTTAAAATATAATTAATTTTAATTTTGGAAGAGAAAATCAAATATTCAATATTCTCTCCATATAATTTTAATTCAAATAATTTGATTGAAAGAAGAATAAAAATTTTGAAGGAATATCAAAATTTCAATATTCCCTCCAATACATTTGATTGAATCCCACATGGATTTCTTGAGTTTTTTTGGAAATTTTTTTTTCTTATAAATAGGTAGAGATATTCACAATAATTTCAAGCTCTTAATAGGATTCCTCACAAGAGGAGACCCTTGAAAGAGAGTTTCCAATTAAAATTTTCTCATATTCTTATATATATATATATATATATATAATAAGAAAGAAGGAAAGAGAGAAAGAAATAATAATAAAAAAAAGTTATAAGAAATTAAAAAAAAAATCAAAATGTTCAATTTCAACGAACCGGCTCCAGGTTAACCGGTTCGTCGGTTCAATCGACGGTTTTTCCGGTTCCTTCTAAATAGGTCGGCTTTTAGCTTCGAATGATTTAAAGGGCATATTCGGACTGGAACCCCAACTGGTTGACGGTTCAATAGGTCAAATCGGCCAGTCCGGTCCGATTTTCAAACCATGCTATGAAGCACGGGTACGGGTACGATAAACGTACCTTGATATGGTAAAATCTAAAAAAAGGAAGGTACTGGTACAGTTTGGTATGTTTCTAAAAAAATATTTATTTTTAATTTAGAGCAATGCAAAAATTGATTATAGTTTTATTTGTTAAGATCCAACTTATAATTAATATTTAATGCCAAAAATAAAGGTATAAATTAAAATTATTAAATAACTTACAAATCATAGTTTAGTTTTAAAATAATACTAAGCATCAAATAAAAAATATAAAATAAATCTAGTGAAAAGAATTTTATTTCTGTATTAGAAGGAAATATTGTGTCAACTAAGGTACGGTACGGCTTGTGTATATATTAAGGTATGTCTGGTTATGCCAAAAATTTGGGTACATATTTCATATATTCGGTACGTATACAGAAATACCATACGAAGTATCATATGTCTGTAAGTACCCAGTACGAGTACAACATACTTTTCAAAATACCCATACTTCATAAGAGGGATGCATTTATTGTTTTAATTTACAATATCAATATATGTATCAATATCAGTATTATATCTGCTGATATCAGATAGTATTAGTCATTATATATCAATAAATAATGATAACAAAAAAGTTAAAATTCCGTTAGGTAAGGACCGGTATTTAAAATCTTGATATATATATATATATATATATATAAAACCAAATATAGTTGTATTGGCAAAAGTCTCCAAATATTCATTCCTAAATTCTCATAATTTTAAAGTTCTCTCTTTTCTATGTGGCAATTGTCTTTGATTGTCTTTCATATTTTCTATTTTCCTCCATTTTCTATTTGTTTGATTAATTAAAATGAAAATTAATTTCATGGTTTATGGCTAAAGATTTGAATTTCAAAATTCCTCCATATAGATAAATATATAAAATTTGATAAATAATTTATGAAAATTAATTTTATGGTCTACAGATAAAGATAAAAATTAAATAATTAATTTAAAAAAATTAATTTCATAACTTATAGATAATTCAAAATTTCTTCCCATAAATGAACTTATAAAAATTAATTTCATGATCTATAGATAAAGATAAAGGTTAAAAAATTGATTTAAAGAAAATGAAATTACTCCTTTTTTTTGCCCTTTATTTTGTAGTTTAATTAATTTCAATATAGATAAACATATAAAAATTCATAAATAATTTATGAAAAATTATTTCATGACCTATAGATAAATAAACATATAAAAATTGATAAATTATTCATAAAAAATAATTTTGTGGTCTATAGATAAAGATAAAAATTAAATAATTGATTTACAAAAAATTAAAACAATAAAATTTAAATAAAGATATGATTTGTTAATCTGTATCTATCAAAAACATATCTATCTAAATCCTTATTTTGATTTACTTATATTTTTTTTCTCATTCTATCATATATTATCCTCTTTTTTTTTTTTAATTTTGAATTTTTTTATCTTATGAAATATCCTTATCTATAATGTACGGGGAGCAAATATTCAAGCAAGCCCGTATTCATTTCTTTCAAGCTCCTGTCTGTCCGGTTGACTTGCGAGCACAACGGCGGTGAGCTACCCGGCGGTGTGTGGCCGGAATACCCCTCCGACGATCAAGTTAGACACACACAAGGATAGAGAGAGAGAGAGAGAGAGAGAGAGAGAGAGTGTGTGTGTGTGTGTGTGTGTGTGTGTTTTGTGTAAATCTCACCAAATGTTCATCTGCCCAAGCATGGGGGGCGCAGACATGCTTATATACGTTCCGCGCCCCAAATCTACTCCCATTAGTCTCTCGACATGTGGTACTGCTATCCCATCTGTCAGCACAAATCCAGCTGATCATCACCTACCTAAACTGCCATCCCACTCTACTGGGAGCTTGGTGTAGACACCCCATTTTTGACCGCCCTTAAGACTTGGACGCGACTGATGGTTTACTTGATGGAGAAGGTGTACAGGGCAAAGGTTCAGTTTCTTCGGCAAGGAGAGAGTCAAATCTCAACTTCATACCCCTTTTTTGGACCGAAACAATCTTGATCAAAAGATCTTAGACTTGAAACCCTCTCTTTCAAAACGTTTTGAAAATAAAGTTCCTACGATGTTCCGACGCTCGCATTTCGTTAAATGTTGCACTTTTCGGTAAACCGAGCAAGGACAAAGTAGAAATGAATGAAAGAGAGATGAAATCTTTGAAAAATCTTTCAAAAACACCTTAGTTAGGGGTTTGGAGTTGAAGAAAAGAAGAGAACAGGGAAGAAACTAGTTTGGGAGAAATTCGGCATGAATCTGGGTAGGAGAGAGTCGAGCAGCCCTCGCTGAATCAGGCTTATTCATTTGCATACTTGGATTTTAGATATGAGGCCACCTCCATTGGAAAGAATACTTCCAGGGCTTCATTTTGCACTCAAGAATCTCCTAAATCCAAGTCCGGACGGAGGAGATATGGTTGGTTGAAGTAGGGCATCACTCTGGTTGGACCGAATCTGAGCGGCTTCACCAAAACAGGCATAACTTTTTGCACAGATGGAATTTTAATGCAAGGTTTGCGCCATTGGAAATATAAGTTCTGGGGCTTCAATTTGGCCACATGGACGACCAAAAAATCAGATGGCTGACCACTTAGGTGGTCTAAAGAAAGTTTGGCATGAATCCGGTTGGACCGAATCTGCGTGGCTTCACCAAAACAGGAATAACTTTTTGTACAAGATAAATTTTAATGTAAAGTTGGCTCCATTGGAAAGATAACTTCTGGGGCTTCAATTTGGACACAAGAATGATCTGAAAAGGAGTTCATAAGGAGGAGTTATGGCCATTTGAAGTTGGACCTGGAAAGAAGAATTTTCCTAAAGTAGCAGGCCGACCAGAAAAGGTGGCTGGCCAACCACCCTCTCCTGAAAAAGTGGTCGGCCGACCAGGAAAAGTAGTAGGCCGACCAGGAAAGGTGGCCGGCCGACCACTTATGCCTGGAAAGCTCAGAATTGATAGATATTTTCCCTCCAGCTGTCTTACACAACCTCTAGCTGTCCTATAATCAGATATTTTCGAGCCAACTCTCATTTTTTATATATATGAGTTATATCTCTCATTTTTGAGAACTTCTTGGAGAAGCTTGGGAGCTTCACACTCTAAAAAAACCCCTCTCTCTCTAGAAATTCTAGAGCCAAATCTCAGCCTCTCTCTCCTTCTCTTGCCATGGTGTGTATAGCAAGAGCTATACTTGGAGATATACCTCTCCTTTGCCTAAGCACCCTTGATCAAACTCAACTACCATTGGGCTGAGGTTCTTTGAGGATCATTTTGAGCTCCAAAATTTGGTTTTAGCTCAGAGTTTGGACCCCTTTTGCTGCTGGAGTTCTTGGCTACAAGGGTAACATACTCTTTCCCTCTTTTGGTCTTCATTTTGCTCCTTATTTTTGCCATACTTGAAGGCATTTCTGGACTTTTTCATAAACTGAAAAGTGTCATATTTTGAGCTCCTCTTGAAGATTGTATAAGGACACTTTTCTGTTTGAGGCCTCCTACACCATTGCATGCTTTACCCCTCTTTGTAGGCCTATTTTGCATCATATCTTAGTCCTACTTGTGAGCACTTTCAAGATTTTCTATAAACTGTAAAGTGACTTATTTTGAGCCCCTCTTCAACTTTGTTTAAGGGAACTTTACTGTTTGAAGTCATTTACTTCCTTATTTGTTCAGTCTCTCTTTTAGGGCTATTTTTGCATCCTATTTTAGCCTTACTTGTGAGCATTTTCGAGATTTTCTATAAACTGGAAAAAGTCTTGTTTTGACATCCTCTTCAAGTTTGGTTGAGGACCCATTTCTTTTTGGGGTCATCTTCCCCCTATGCATGCTTCATCTCTTCATGATTAAGGCTATGTATGTGAGCACTTGCATTGGCCTTGATTTGGCCTTTTAGCCACTGAAATCCAGCGGATTTTCAGTGGCCTTGATATGTCTTTGAGCTCCAAAATCATAGAGGGGTGACCCTCTCACCCCTCATTTTCTTTACTAGCATCATTGGCTTTCCAAAGGGACTCTATTTTGCATGCATTGAAGTCACTTTTTGGGCCCAATTTTGTGGGTTTTAAGGTCTGCCTTAGGTCTGTCTGGGCCCCTTTTGATCATATTTTATGTCTATAGTGCATGTGTAGAACAATTCCATTCAAGGCCTTTTGAGGGGGCCCTTCATCGTATGCTTCCTTGACTGCTTTCAGGGCCAATTTGGTGAGTTTTAGGGCTGTCATAACTCATTTCCAGAGGTGGTTTTGCTATGCTTCATGTCTATCTTGTATGTGCTTAACAATGCTTTGTATGGCCCTCCAAAGAAGCCCCTTATTTTTGCATGCATTGGCTGCATTTCAGTGATTATTTGGGCATATTTTGGCATGTTTTATTCACTGTTTTTGGCTGGTTTGATGAGTTCTCATACGCTTCATATACATGCCATGTAAACCATGCTTGTTAGCCAATGTTGCATGCTATGTTAGTCCATCATGTTAGCATCTTTTGGCTATGCTTTAAACCAGAAATGTGCATATTTTAGGACTGCCTTGGCTCTGTCTTTATACTTCATGATCAAATAATGCTTGCTTTGTGTGCTTGTGGTTCAATGCATGTGCCTAGTTTGAGTTTCAGGGCTTATTCCATGCATCGGGTGCCATATTTCCATGTTTCGGGACCATTTAGCATCATGTTTCAGTGCTGAAATTTACATGTTTGAATGCCATCTTGCATCCCTTGTCATGCCTTGGTAGAGTCGTATTTTATGCCTTAGGTTCAGTCCTCGGTTTGCGTGCATGTGTGCACGCATTTCGGTTGTCTCATTTTTATCTAATGGCCACTGATGCGAGTGTAGCTAAGGTCCACTCATGTTGGTGTAAGTCCATCGTGCATTGTGTATGCCATTTCGGTCCATAGCATTGCGTATGCTGAGTTGCATTTTAGAGCATTGTGTATGTCATGTTACATCACGCGCATTGTGTATGCCATTTTAGTACAGAGTATTGCGTATGCTAGGTTGCATGTTAATCGCATTGTGTATGCCATTCCATTTGCATGGTGCTTGGAATAGGGTTTAGTCCAAGCACGAGAAACGAGGGGCGTTTCGTACTCCAAGTGACGAAACGTGCCTCGATTCCCGGTCCCCGACGTTCGTGATTATCTATGATAGAATTGTTGGCTTCATATGTTCATACTCGCATTCATGTCATATTAAAACGTGCAATTCGGTTTCTCGGCCATCATGCATTGAGATACGTGATTGGTGGCTCGAGAACCGAGGGCCACACTCTCTAGAGCTTGTGCAAGGACGGGGAGGAGTGGTCGCGCACACATATGTTGAAAATACATTGCTTTCTCTCTTTCTTGCCTTTGTTGCAGAAAAACCAGAGTCCAGGGGCAGAAAGTGGTCGGCCAACCAGGTTTTCTGGTAGGCCGACCACCTTTTTTGGTTTTCACCATGAGGGGTGGTGGGCAGGTATTTCCCAAGCCAAGAGCTGGTCGGCAGCCTTCCCCAGGTGGAGTTTCAGCCTCTTGGAGCTTTGTGTAAGTTTCTGAAATCAGCTGCAAACAATGGTGGGACAAGGCATCGCGATGGAATTTACCGACAAAGAGCATCGAGCATGCATGCATTCATTGTCATCCAAAACAGAGCCGGGGCAGTCCATTTGCATGCCAGTTTATAGCTTACTTAGCTAATTTGTTAGTTAGTTAGTGGATGTGTATTAATTAGCTATAATTCGTTATTCATTTCGGACTATATTATTTATTCGGACCCTCCGAGTGAGGGCAATGTTGTAATAAGTATGTGTGTGTGTGATGTATGTCTTCCAACCCTACGTCTTTCTCCCTTTTATTTACCAGCTTATGATGGTTAGATTAGGACATGTTTCAATTAGCATACAGTATGATAGCATGTTTGCATTCATTCATCTGTCTTGCATGCACTGGGCTCGGCGCATCATACTAACTGCATCGTATTTCAATTTCGAGTTGAATACTTGTTAGTTGTAGCATTTCACATGCCATCCTTAGAATAGCCGAGCCTACCTTAGTTGCATTTTGCATGAGTTGCATTTTGCATGTGTTGCATTAGGCATTTCAGCATAGTTAGGATCATGCATTTGATTTCTAACATAGCTTTTGTTTTGGCTTGGAGTACTCGGTAAGTGTTTATGCTTTAGCATCCTTGCATGTGTGTGAGTGACTGCCATGATAGCATGCTTACCATGAGGCTATGTGCTTATATGATATAACTGCCTGAATGCCTGTGGGTGAAGGTTGGGTTATTTGAATTGGAACAATTCATTAATTTTGAGTTTTAAGCCCACTAAATAGTGGCAAAATCATGTTTTCTAAGCCCATCCGAGGGTGGCAAATCCACGTCTTAGCCTACTTGCGGGTAGCACAATCAAACCATTTTCAAAACAAACATGAGATGCTTTGTTCCAATTCAGGCGACCTAGTCTATATTTGTATGTTGTGCGCATCACATAGTAATCTAGGCTAATAACCAAAATAAGAACGCATAATGTTTTCAAAACCCGATATCATGGTTAGTAGAGGCCGATCTTTGATCAGGCGAGCGGGGGTGCTCACGAAGTGACCTTCCCCAATCGTACCCAAGTTCCCGAGCCGAGGCAACTTTGGTGATGACGAACACGTGGCCTTAGGCAACGAGTCAGGGTTTCCTAAATTTCCCAAAATAAGATATTTAGGTGGCGACTCTGTATCTGGCAAAGCAGTCCATGTTTGGCACTTCTTTCAAAAAAATATGTTTTCAAAAACGATTTGCCGGATTTGGACTCTTTGATGATTTCATCGGTCTTCCATTGTACTCTGCGAGATTAGAGACAGGACCATGACATTGAGTCCTGAACTGTAGTGAGCCCAAACGAACAGAACGAGGGATTTCCTCCCGGGACGTTCGGGGATGTCTACACTTGGCAGCCGGGATACAACATCTCGGCTTCCTACGGCCATGCTGCACTTCACACCTGAATGCTCTTATAACTGAGCCCCGTAAAAGCCGAGCTCGGGTGCATTCCGACAAAGCCGAGCTTGAAGTAGGGCATGCCGGTTAACCAAAGGCCTTCATGCCGAGCCACAGGTGCGCGCCTTCCAACCGAGCAATGTACGAACCGTGGAACCCTGCAAGGCTGCGGACATCTCAGCCGAACCCTCACTTGACCGGCTTCCGTACCAACAAGTTTGAGTAGCTCGGTTCCACACGCCCTTTGCCATTACCGAGCAAAAATCCCCTCTGGGTAGGCCTAGGCTACCACGGCCCAAATGTGTTCGGCCCACAATTTGTCCGGCATCACCACGGCCCAATCCAGATCATAAATCTCCCTCTCATATAACTTTTATCTCCTATTAAATTCTTAACATTCTCTTCTTAATTTTTATTATTCGTTATTATCTACCAAGTGATAAAGATATAAAATAAGTAATTGGCTTTGAATGAAAAGAATATTAATAAAGAAATAATGAAGGCTGCATGGGAGGAGGCAACACAAAATCTCACAGAATTAATTTTCGTCACTATATATATCTAAGGTAATAATTTGATGTTCTTTCTCTTAGTTGTTAAAAATAATTTGTATTAGATCATTGCTATGTGATTTTTTTTTTTCTTTTTTTTTTTTTTTTGTAAAGCTGTCATTTGTTATAGTATTTCTTCAATCCTATCTCTTAATTCTCTCTTTGAAATTTTTGTTTTTTTAATAATAAAGTTTAGAACCAATTTCTTATCAAATTTGTTTTCTCGGTACTTATTTTATTAAAAGATCGAGATGAGTAAAACTTTAATATGATATATGAAATTAATAAAAATAATACAAAAATGGTAGCGAAATACTACATATTTGTCGATATCTTTCTGTTATTATTAGTTGATTTGTTAGATTATATTACCAATTTAGACTCCATATTCAATGTCCATGACTTTAGTTGCATTCGATCATTTTTTCATTGAATAACATATATAATTTTTTTGTTAGTATATAATGATTAAAGCTTTCATTTATTATATTTCTTCCAAAATAATTCAAATAATTTGTCATCATTTTTTTAATAAATAAAATGGATTAAAACTATTTTCTTATATAATTTTTATAATCTTCTGAAATTCTTATCTCGATTTAAGCTTTTTAAATGTTGTAGGAACTATGCAAATATTATTTAAGCTATGGAGAAAATGATTATGGAGAATGATTTATATGCATGTGTCATTGATAGAGGAAATCAAAGGTAGAGAGTTGCTAACATGATCAATTAATGATTTATTTGAAAAAAAAAAATTTATGAGTAGGGTAACAAAGTTAGATTAAATTTTTTTAACAACTACTTATAAATTATAATTAAAAATTAAGATTTATTCATAATTTGGTCCCACAATAATAATATAAACCACTGATTTACAAGTCTAAGTAAATTTATGATAACTTTTTTGAGTTTATAGAATTTCTCTCTTTTAATACGTTATTTTTGTTTTTGTTTTTTTTTTTGTCTTTTTAATAGGATCAATTAACGATTTATTTGAGAAGTGTTTTTTTTTTTAATTTAATTTAATTTTATTTTTTGAGTAAGGTAACAAACTTGGATTAAAATTTTTAAAAAACTACTTAGAAATTATAATTAAAAATTAAAATTTATTCATAATTTGGTCCTACAATAATAATATAAACCCTTGATTTAAAAGTCTAAATAAATTTGTGATAACTTTTCTGAGTTTATAGAATTTCTTTCTTTTAATACTTTGTTTTTGTTTTTTTTTTTGTTTTTGTTTTATGCATGATACTATAATTTGATACAAGTTATTTATGTTATCAAGTGATTGTGATGCTATTATCCCCAACAATCTTTATAATTAACAATTTTTTATGCATATCAAATTTTATTGTGAAACTTTGTGGATTAATTCTGGTTATCATCTACCAGAATGGCCTAATATCTTGACTTGCCGCTATTAAAACATAATTCAAAATTAGAATAATTTATTTATCACATCAAATGTATATAATCTATTTTTCCGTACATAGCACGGATTACCGCTAGTATATATTATAAAGAGTTGACAAAACCTTCTAGAGATCATAGGGTTTTGTAAAATTTTAGTATGCATTGCACATAGTGAGGTCATTAGATAATGTGATAATATTCTTAAATCCAGCGTTGTTATCTCTAAATGTTAGAGCAGTTGCAAACAGGAACCAAAATGTTGAGCAAAATAGGTATTTTATTCTGCTATGAAATTCCCTTTTTTTTTTTTTTAAACGAAATTTGTCTACATTGAAAATGTGAACTAACTAGAGCTACTACTTAGTTGGCAAGAATTTTGACACCTCACTAAGGTCATGTTTGATATTTGAATTAGGTTGATTATGATTATAAGTATGAATATGATGAGATTGAATTATGAGATTAGTTTAGTAATATTATGTTAGAGATGTAAAATTAATTGTATTTGTTTGTATATTATTGGATTGTTAGATGCTCATTCATGTTCGTTTTATTTTAATTGATTATAATTAAATTTATAAAATTATGTAAAAAAATTTGTTACATTAAAATGATTTTCTTATTTTTTACAGAAGGAGAAAAGTAGTTTTTGTACCTCTAATAATTGGATAAGCTTAGCAATATCACCCCAATGGAATAAACTTAAAAGTATCACCCCTCCATGGTAATGCTAATTTCACTCTTTTGGGGGATTTATTATTACTCTTAAACTATATTTGAATGACAATAATCTTGTGGTGAAAATAAGAAACTCATTATTAGGAATGGAATTGGTAATAGAATTCCTATGTCAAGGGTATTCAAACATTTAGTTTCGTTAGAGATTCCCAATGGAAAAATGATAAAGTTTGAAATATATATTGAGGGTCCAATTATTTTTATTTACTATGAAATAGCTAACATTCATTGAGGAATGTGAGATTCCTACGAGGAAGTTGGGTAATTAGATTCCTACTTAATTTGGGAATGTGATTCTTGTAGAAATATATAATCATGAATCACTTTCTTATTCCAATTCATTTAAAACATTTGGAATTATGTGATTCGGAATCACATTCCCACTCCTTCTCAAAGTTACGGTCATTGAAACAAAGTTTAGTTCCATACCATTTTTCACAATCAAACTTGATTTTTGTGAGCCGACGGATTAGCTATTCGGTATCATGTAATGTTACAATAATCATATTTATATATCACATTCGATTCACTATATGATGTGTTATCACTGTATTTATAATAAACATAAATAGCGAGACAGATTCAACCAATATAATTATGACAAATAAAATTATTGATAGATAAATAGAGTCACGATAGCATTAGTATTACTCCACCTCTCCAATCTAAATAACAAACATGGTTTAATGTCACGAGTTGCTTTTCAAAGCCAAGGAGTCAGCCCATGATCCACTTAGGAAGTAAAGAATTCAAGTCTTTCATAGACAAAATAATCTTTTCTGAGATTACCAATATACCAAAAATAAATAAATAAATAAAATAATGAAAATGTGGAATGGGGTTATTAAAAACAGTTTGGTAGAGGATGACAAAATGCCCCTTCATGAATGTTTCCCAAGTGACCGAAGCGGATAAGCCAATATATGCAAAGACATTTATTTAAGGGGCAAAACTTATTTTATCTTTTTATAATTTATTTTCTAATTTTACCAAGTGACCAAATCTTATCAAAATTAATGTATTCTTGACAGATGTCACCATTGGGATAACAAGGAATATATGCATTTATATTTGGGGGATTTGGACATAACCCCCTCACTATCTAATTTCTCTTTCAAAAGAATAAGAATTATATAAGTACTTTCAAAACTCTCTGATATTTTAAAACTTGTTTCTTTTACTATATTACCCTCATATCTATCAGCTCTCCTATTAAGACATTTTCACTATGTATTTCAGAGTAAAAATTTACTCTGTATGAAAGTAAAATTTTACTCTAAATGAGAGTAAAATTTTACACTCTGAAACTAAAAGTAAAATTTTACTCTGTATAAAAGTAGAATTTTATTCTGAAAAATAAGTAAACTGTAAGACTCTGAAGCTAAAAGTAAAATTTTACTCTATATCATTCTCTCTACATTTTCACTATGTATTTCAGAGTAAAATTTTACTCTGTATGAAAGTAAAATTTTATTCTGAATGAGAGTAAAATTTTATACTCTGAAACTAAAAGTAAAATTTTATTCTGTATAAAAGTAAAATTTTACTCTGAAAAATAAGTAAACTGTAAGACTCTGAAGCTAAAAGTAAAATTTTACTCTGTATAAAAGTAAAATTTTACTCTGGTTCTGTCAAATGAAAAAAACAAAGCAATAGAACCAGAGTAAAATTTTACTCTGGTTCTATCAAATGAAATTTGATGTTTACTCTAAAAAATCGATGGAACTTTGAGCTTTGAGTTTTGAATCAGGCCTATAATCCTTGAATCAATCGATGTTTACTTTGAAAAACACTGAATCATGCCTATAATCCTTGAATCAGGCCTATAATTTGAAAATTTTAGAGAAATCTCAATTTTTCATACCCCGGTTCTTCAGATTTTTCAGATTTTACAGATTTTTAAAACTTTGAGCTTCCAAAAATCTATATATTCGAATTCAAATCTCAAAACACACAAACACACACATATATATAGAGATATATATATATATATATGTATCAGCGCGATTTGCAAGTTCTCCACAGCTCCGGCTATGGAGGAAGCTAGGATTAGAAGAGAGAGACGGGATAGAAGATGAACAGTTGAAGGATAGTTGAGAAGATGCAGAGAGAGATCGTCGGAGCTTAGGAATGACACAGCTCCGACCATGGAGGAAGCTAGGTTTAGAAGTGAGAGACGAGAGAGAAGATAAATTTTGTATCTGGATTGTGTATATGTGAGGGTATAATAGTCTGATAAAATATTTAAATAATAAATTTTATCCTTTATGCAAGATTTTATAATTATGAGGGGGTTTAGAAAGTATAATTTTTTTCTTAGTCCTTCTAATAATGAAAGGAAAGTAAAGGGGATTTATAGCCAAATTTCCCTTTATATTTCCTTAATTTTGAAACGAACAAATTATAAGCAAACTAAAAAAACAAATACTTTCTCACATATATTACATGTGATCACACAATCCCTATCATCATATCAAATTTAATAAGTGCAATGCTATACAAAAAAATAAAATAAAATAAAATTTGAGATTTCTAATTGAGTCCTTCTAATCAATCCCTAATGATGTGGAATAAACCCCACGCATTACTCCTCATCCTCTGTGTGTGTGTGTGTGTGTGTGTGTATTCTCTCTCTTCCACTTCAGTAGAAGTCAAAATAAGAGTGATATATTAAAGAATGGAGCACTACTCCCTATACATAATCTCATTTATTATCACATTTTCTTACTCCTATACACAAAATAATGAGGGTCATATTCATAAATGCATAGGAGACTCGCTCAATTATGTCATATAGTGAGAAAATAAGTTAAAAAATAAAATCATATGTAACATTTTGTATTTAATAAATCAATATTATTTTATGTAAACCAACTATATATATAAATAGTACTTAGCATAAGAAATCAAGCTTAAAGGCATGTATGCCGTCTATATCATCTCCATTCAAACCCTTTCCAGTTTCAAAGGGCAGGAAGGCATACATGATAGCCTCCTCAACTGAGCTATGGCCAAGCCCAAGAATGTGCCCAATTTCATGTAAAGCCACAGTTTCCAAATCATATGCACTTGGGCTTGGATTCATTGACCATAGGTCCTGCCCATCCTAGAATATGACTACATGATATTCTGTAGTATTATAATTGATAGAGAAAGTGATATTATAATTTTGTATTGAGTGATTAAAAAATATGAGGAGACTTGTTAAATGACTATTGGTGATGGAGTATGAATACGTGGTTACTTTGAAAGTACCTAATATTTTTCCTCAAAATGGAGTCTCCCATCATCGGTGCGGAAGAATGGGCCAAAACCCCATGGGTCCATCAAATGCCCCAGCCCCAGCCCCATCCTCCTGGTCACAAATTTGAAAGTTAATCTTCAAATCAGCCACATCATAGTTTTGGATCTCTTCAAAAGTGAATTGAATTACTGAAGCCCAAGTCTGAAAGGTGGGCGCACGACCGGCCTAGGAAATTGGCCTGTGAGAGAAATGCATAGGCGGGATGCATTTTGAAATTGGCCATCTGGGCCATCTTTTCTTAAATCCTTAATCAGACTGAAGCCAGCTCGGTCCTGAGATTTCCAGAGTTTAAAAACGATAATCAATTAATAAATTTTTAGGGTGTTTAACATTTTTTTTTATTGAATGAAAAAAAAAAATTGAAGGTAAAAGATAAAAAATTTGTGTCAAAATCACAAAAAATACTTAACATTATATTATAATAACTAATAAGCGTCGTTTAATCCTTGCTCTTCTTGCATTTTTAGAAGCAAATAAATTAATCATACTTGCATAATCTAATTTTTTTGCAAAATCATTTTCAATAGATAACAATACTAATTATTTTTAATGGGTATTTCAATTTTTTAATGGGTCAATTTATTTAAAGTTAGTTTGGGCATTCATTAATTTTTTTTTGAATTTAAAACATACCTAATATTTTACACTAAATTATAATATAAAGGGACCTTCTTTTTTTTTTATCTATTTTCAATGGATAACAATACTAATTTTTTTGAATGGGTCTTACAATTTTTTAATGGATCAATTTATTTTAAGTTAATTTAGGTCTTCTTTAATTTTTTTTGAACTTAAAACGTACCTAATATATTATACTAAACTATAATAAGAGGAGGCACATTTTTTAGATTTATTTTGAGAGGCCTTAGGCCATGCCTAGTGGGCCAATGCCCAGGGCCGGCCATGGACTGAAGAATACTGTTGGCATATGGTGGGCCAAATCTTTGGCCTATCTTAATAATTCAAATTGTTTAATGTATAAGATCTATCGAGCACATTATTCTCATAAAAAATTACGAAACGTAATTTTTTATAAAATAATATATTTAACGCGCCTTACATATTGAATAGTTTAAATCATTGAGGTGAATCAGAGATGAGACCCACCACATGCCAACAACACCCCCATTACAAAACGAAAGCACCCCATTAAAAAAAAATAAATAAATAATGATGAGAGAGAAAATTTCTAAAGTTGTGTTTTCGCTCTTGGATTCCGAGTGTGAATTTATGGAGGGGGGGGGGGGAATGTAACAAAAAATAGCTTGTACTTTGGCCTTTTTTTTTTTTTTTTTTTTCATTTCCCACAATAAATTCCTATTCAAAATTAAAATTCAAAAACAATCTAGAAGTTTGGGGGGAATGTAACAAAAAATAGCTTGTACTTTGGCATTTTTTTTTTTTTTTCATTTCCCACAATAAATTCCTATTCAAAATTAAAATTCAAAAACAATCTAGAAGTTTTACTTTTTCAATTTTTTCATTAAGTTACACTTTGTGAATTGTGAAGTCTGTAAATTATGTTTGTCTGCAAAAATGTTTAATGTTATGAATAATTTCTCTTCTCTTTTTTTTATCTTTATTTTGATTTTGCTTTTGCTCTTTTTTGTTCTGTTTTGTTTTGTTTTTTTTGTAGTTTAAGAATTAAGACGACTATCTATGGACAGGCTCTTCTAATAGAACCGATGTTGGTGGCCTTGTACAGAGACTCTTTGATGACGGAGTACATGGTGGTGGCTCGGGTTGGACACAATGTTGGAGAAGCAATAGGTCACAAGGGCTTCTATATGTATTGGGTTTGTATGTGTTCGGCTTTTGTATGGATATGTTTTTAGATAATTATTTTTTTTTTAAACTTATTTAAACTATTACAACTAATAAATTATAAGAAAAAATTGTAATAAACAATTTGACACAAATTTTAAATATATATATATATATATAGCTTAGATAAACTATACCAAATAGCTCCTAATTAAGCCATCATTTGAGGTAATTGGACCACTTGCAAAACATCAAAAGCGCCTTATTTTCTTGTGTTCCCTTGCATCTCCTAATAGAATTTTGCCATGATGACTGTATTTATGTATTGCATTATTTATCTCATGTAGTACGACTGTAATAGTTTGATACATATTTGTCACATCCCAAAATTCAAAATCGAAAATATTTAATAGACACAAATAAGCAGAGTTAATAGCATAAATAATTCATTTGTGTTCTGCTATATGATTACAAAACACTATCAAATCAAAAGTAAAACAAAAAAAAAAAACAAAACAAAACTACTAATCTAAATCTTCAAGTGAACCACGGCTTAAACACTTTATCTTGATTACTTTCAGGATAACCTTCACCATCATAAACCGCATCCTCACCTGGCATGAGACACCATGAGCTTGGAATGCCCAGTAAACATACACACACACCACATACCTTCTATCAACCAATCAACCATACACAAAACAAATCGGATAACATAATATACAATACTACAATAAGGTTTTATGAATTAGTAATTAGACTAGACATCTAGAATCTCCCAAAGAGATCCTTCTACACAATCACAAGGATTGAACACCAGACTATTCAGAACTCCCGCTTTTGCTGCTTTGCAGACCTTACCACCAATGCCCACCTTCCGATTATTTACCAATTAGCAACATTGATGGAGCTCAAAATGAACGGTCAAACAAGTTGGCTCGTTTGCAGCCAAATCGTGCCTAGGGCTCGCTTACACCCTGCACATTCCATATCATAGGGCTTGCTTATACCTTGAAACCACCGCAGAGAGTCTGAATACACCCGTGTCAACCAAGGGGTTTGCTTAGACCGCTTGCGCAAGACTGAACTCATTTGGTATTAATTTCATCATAATTCATGTCATTCATATGTATAAATTATTCCGAAACACTAGTGTGAACGTCACCTATTGCCAACCCCTTATCATTTCTCATTTATTAGATCTTTTGATAAGTAAGTTAGTCACATTCAGTAATATAAAAGAGCATTAGAGAGGAAATATAGCCCATGATAGTCATACACAAGTATGGTAAATCAAGCAAACAACATTAGGCATACTTTGAAATACTTAGAGACAAATAACACAATAAGACACAATTTCTAATACTTTTCAGAACTGTAGAGTTAAAAAGAATGCTATGGTAAAAATACTTCCAGATCATATTAGGGGTTGAAATTGCACAGAAACAATAAACAACATGTCTGTTTTTAGTTCCAATTTTCAGAATTTGCACAGCACATCCGGAAATTCATCTACAAGCTCTGTTTGAAAACTTATCCAGATTTGTCACCCTTTGGGAAAACTAGCTTTCCTCTCAACCTACCCAATGATTTTCACCCAAATAAATTCTATTAGAAAGAGGACTCAGAATTCTAAATTTTTATAGAAAAACCAACATGAGATGATTTTTCTAGAATTTTATAAAATTGCAAGAAGTGGACTGTTTTTAGAGATTCAGGACCAGATTTTTAAAACAAAATATCCAAGCCCTAAAAAGACACGAGGCTAATAAAATTATCCCAAGCTCTAAACACACTCAATATCCTATATTAAATTCAGATTTGAGAAATAAATAAATTTGATATTTCTTTTAAATTAGAGAAGTTACAACAGTGCATAGTTTGACAAAATTGCAAGACAAAGTCACTAAATCATACCCACACTTTCATACTGTACGGGGAGCAAATATTCCGGCAAGCCCGTATTCCTTTCTTCCAAACTCCTGTCTGTCCGATCGATCTGCGAGCACAACAGCGGTGAGCTACCCGGCGGTGTGGCCGAAAAACCCTCCGACGATCAAGTTAGCACACACCTTAGGATAGGGAGAGAGGAGTGTTTGCGTGTAAGAATTTCCTTACAAAAAATGTTCATCCAAAGCAAGGGGGGCGCAGACTCACTTATATACCTTCTGCGCCCCAAATCCACTCCCATCCGTCTCTCGACACGTGGTGCTGCTATCCCATCTGTCAGCACAAATCTTGCTGGGCACCACCTAACCCAACTGCCCTCCCATTTACCTAGGAGCTCGGCAGCCGGTCAGTACCATCTCGGCCATCGTCTGCCATGCTGCGCTTCTTGCCCAAGTACTCCAACAGCTAAGCTCAGATGAGGACCGGACTCGGCGGCATCTCGGCAAAGCCGAGCTCGGGACAACTCATGCTTTTCTGCGGTCAACCTATCTGCCGAGCAAACAGGTACCCCGGCTTGATAACCACGGATCCTCGCAGCTCTTTCAATCCACGTGCTGCCTTAACCGAGCAGCTTCTTTCACGGCCGGGCCACACAACTTGGCCCAACGCCTGTCCAGCCCAAATCTATCCGGCCCAACTCTGTCCGGTTCAAATCTGTTCGGCATAATTCTGTCCGGCCCAAATCTATCCGGCACAACTCTATATCATTAATCTCCCTCTCACATACATACCAACACTACAAGAAATGTCATTTTTGGCTACCAAAATATTGGTCACCAAAAGTCACTTATTTAGTCGCCAAAATGATTTAGCGACCAAAATTTTTCGTCGCTAAGCTCGTCGCCTTTACTCTGTCGGCGATAGTATTGGCGACTAAAATCTATTTGGTCGCCGAAAGTGTACACATTTGGCTACTAAATTGGCTTTAGTCGGCAAAAGGTATGTTTTCCCTACTAAATAATTGGTCGCCGAAAGTACACATTTGGCTACTACTTTGAGTTTAGTCGGCAAAAGATATGTTTCTGCCACTAAATAATTGGTCGCGGAATTAGGATTTTTGGCTACCAACCTGTTGTGGTCGGGGAAGGTATCACTTTTAGCTACTAAATAATTGGTCGCCGAAAGTGCACATTTGGCTACTACTTTGAATTTAGTCGGCAAAAGATATGTTTCTGCCACTAAAGTATTAGTCACTAAAAGTGCTACCATAATTTAAGAATAACTATTATAGACCAAACATTTTTGTCACCAATAGAATACATATTTTTAGTGACTAAGTAATTTTTTTCATTGTTACTTTTGCCCGCTAAAAGTTTCGTAGCCAATACTTTTGCCTGCTCACATTCACTTCTTCATTTTTTGCCACCAAACATTTTAGTCGCCAAATGATACCATATTTTTTCCGTGACTAAAAAATTTAGTAGCCAATACTTTCTCTATCTCTTTCTCAATTGTTTTAGCTACTAATTATTTGGTCGCAAAAAATTAATGGGTTATGTTTTTGCTACTAAATTCTTAGTCACCAAAACATTTGATTACATATTTAGCTACCAAAATATTTGGTGGCCAAATACGTTAACGTTTTTCTTTTAAATAAAATATTTGGTGCACCTACATCCATTATTAATACAACCTGTATCCATCAACGGTAAATATGTTATGAAGCATTCAACAACAATTACACACATTTCAGTTCCAACCATCCAAAAAATTAATATTGAACATCCACTTATATATATATATTACAAATTTCATAAGAACCAAGTCTAAGCCCACGTCAATAATTTAATTCAATACATAATACTGGAATAACCAAATTCATTGTGCACCTACAACTTTTGTACCACAACAAAAATTATATTCTGTACTGCCACAAAACTATTATGTACCACGTGCTATGTTAATTGCTACCAACAAAAATTTTTTTACAAACCACTATATATACGGATAGAGATATAAAAAAAATGCCCTCCCGTACTTGTCAACAAAAACATATCCACATTTGTATGTCCAAAAACATCTGCAAAAAAGGGGGAAAAAATCATTAGTTCGGTGCGTGTAATGGCACTTCTGGACGACATATATATATCGTAATAATTTCAAACATTAAAAGACAAGGAGAGTGATATCTATTAACTAATGCAAGACATCCAAACATGAACCCATCATGAGTTCTTGTTTTAGCTTTTTTATCTCTAAATCTATCGAAGTAAATTTTAGTACTTAAATGTGAAAGTAAATTGTGTAGGTATTATGAAATTACCAAAATTTTGGGTGTACTTACCATTTCATCCAAAAATTATTTGTTATAAAAATGTAAGAAAAGCCATCATTAGAGTTTGTTTGGTATCCATAAAACTCACTATGCTTATGCTTTTGTGACCTCCACGAAGCTTCCAGTTATGTTAGTTCAGTGTTTTTCTGACCTCCACGGATGGAAATTAATATGGTCTTTTTCTTCATAAAAGATTCTAATTTTCTCGATATACTCATTGAAATTTTGGAAACACTTTCCTTAAAGAAGAAACTAGTTAGTGGGTTTATAGATGTAGATATGCTTCTGTTTGTGAATGAGTAATGCCTTGGGTTCTTTATAGGCTTATGGGGACGAGCTATATAAGATTATGCTTAACTATTCTTTCATTACACTATCTAATTTTGATACGTACCTTCAATACTTAGCTTCTTTAGTCCTAAGTTCCCTATTCTGTTGCTGAGGAATTATCCTCCCATCAGCCAAATCTTGAGGCCATGTTATATATATGAACTGTCTATTGTTAAACTTATCAAATCTATAGTTAAACTTATCAAATACACAATTGCGGCTAAACCTTAGCTGAACTTTACAAATCCATTGTTCCAATTTCCAAAGGACTAGGTCAACAGGATATATCATTCGTCACATTTAGTTCTTGTCCTACTTACGTATTGTGGACACCTACATGTCACATTTATCACCGGGAAGCTTCCCATTACGGAAAAACAGTGGCTCGGGGGCTGTTTTGCATTTTCGCCCCCCGAACCCTTTTTTCGACAAAGTTTATGACATTTTCAACTCTAATTCCCAACGTAGGCGTGCTATTTACGTACCGTCTGTCCCTACATGTCACATTTATCACCGGGAAGCTTCCCGTTATGAGAAAACAGTGTTTCGGGGGATGCTTTGCATTTTCGCCCCCCGAACCCCTTTTTTCGACAAAGTTTATGACATTTTCAACTCTAATTCCCAACGTAGGCGTGCTATTTATGTACCGTCTGTCCCTACATGTCACATTTATCACCGGGAAGCTTCCCGTTATGAGAAAACAGTGTTTCGGGGGATGCTTTGCATTTTCGCCCCCCGAACCCCTTTTTTCGACTAAGTTTATGACATTTTCAACTCTAATTCCCAACGTAGGCGTGCTATTTACGTACCGTCTGTCCCTACATGTCATATTTATCACCGGGAAGCTTCCCGTTATGAGAAAACAGTGTTTCGGGGGATGCTTTGCATTTTCGCCCCCCGAACCCCTTTTTTCGACTAAGTTTATGACATTTTCAACTCTAATTCCCAACGTAGGCGTGCTATTTACGTACCGTCTGTCCCTATATGTCACATTTATCACCGGGAAGCTTCCTGTTATGAGAAAATAGTGTTTCGGGGGCTATTTCGCATATTCGAGTTACTATTCAAAATACCATTGTTGAAGTTTACATGTTACTCTAAACGAAGATTGAAATTCGCTATGTTTTTTTAACATGTTTCTACTATAGTTAATCTTAATCAAGTACATATTTTAAATACAAGTTCATTGTTAAGAAAACTCAATACCAAACTCTAGTAACTACACAAGAAATCATTAACCCCAAATAATTCAAAAATTGATGACATTTTCAACTTTTCAAGCGAACATATTTAAACAAAGTAAGTGTGACATTAATGAAATTGTTCTTACCAAAAAACAAACGTCGGATGCCCAACTTAGATTCCCAAGAGTTGTGACAGTTTGGCGACTACGTTATTGAGATGCTCGACCTTTGTATTTGTCTCGTCCCTTGCCTTTTGTCCCTCCTCCCGCTCTTTCAACATCTCATTGGATAATTGAATGCGCTCCTCTCGTTCTTTCAACAGCTCATTGTAACATCTCTCGCGCTCCTCTCGCTCTTTCATTAACTCGTCATGATCCTTTTGCCGCTCCTCACGAAGTGCCTCCACCTCAGCTCGCATTGCCTCCATGTCCTTATCGTGTGCTCGCGTTGCAAATATGGTAGACAGTTGTGGGCCACTCCCAAATCCAAGCAAGTACCTTTTCTTCTGTCCAAGCACTTGCCTTGAAATCTCCTCTTGTGTCAATGGCGTCCCCGACTTGATGGCAGTCGCTTGTACATTGACTATCTCTTGCTGTCATTTCAAATAAATAAGACGAAAAAAACTTTGGCAACATATATGTATTATTGGGTACTAAGTACAAGAAAATATTGAATACATATATTTCCTTGTCACATACTTACATGCAGCTCACGGCATTTCGGATGGATCCAGTCATTCGTTTTCTTTGAAGTGTGGCTGTCCTCATAGAACTTTGGGAAATCCAACTCTCCATCTTTTGCTACCTGTTAACACATCAATGTATAAATCAATGACACTTTATGCACCAAATAGACAAATTTCCATGAACAGATTTTTAAACAAATTGCTGGACAGATTTGGAGACAGATTTTTAGACAGATTTGCTGCCAGATTTTCAGACAGATTTGCAGCCAGATTTGGAAATAGAGGCAGCACTATTCTAGTTTGAATTCAAAGAGATTATCATTAACAGATTTATATTTTCCAACAGATTTTTGCCAACACATTTGTTCAGAATTTCTCAAACAGATTATGTCCAACAGATTTTCGCACATAGCCACTTCTAATCACTTCAGATTATGTGTATTATAACATGTGTATGTACAGGAATATCTGTTTTTTGTGAATGTATTAACTTAAATCTAAAACAAAAAGAGCTACAAGACTTATGATCTTAAGTGAAAAACAGAGTATAGTTTAGATTTTGGGCAGTATATATAGTTCAGATTGTGTATTATAGTGTAATTTTGTCTCATGGCAAGTTAGTTAAGCACTCAAATTAACTGAAATTCACAGCATTGCCATTTTCAAAAGCTCTTCATGTGGCCTATTCTAGAGAATTAACATATTGAGCCTCTTTAACAATTAGATATGACGAATGCGTTACTCTGTGAAGACTTAGAGGAAGAAGTATTTACAGATGTTCCACCGGGCTTTGAGGATTTCTCAGTGGATGGGAGTGTGCAAGCTTAAAAAGGCATTATATGAGTTACAAAGTGTGCTACAGCATGATTTCAGAGGTTTACTTGGGCTATGCTTAGATGTGTTTATCTCACTAAGAACATATGTTTTCGACCTTCTTAAGGACAAAGTGTGCTTGGGTATAAAGCTATTGATACCATGTTGGAGCAGAATTGCATGTTAGGGGATGAAACTAAAGATTCATTTGACAGGGAGGGAGAGATATCAGAGGTTGGTTGGTAAGTTAATTTATCCATCTCATACTCACCTAGATATAGATTATGTTGTTAGTTAGCCTAGTGAGCCACTATGCATAATCCTATTATATTAGTTTATAGACTAATCCAGTACATCAAAATAAACAGTTCAAATTTTTTACAATATTTGCATAACTTTAACGACAAATATCAGCATCCAGCCATGCAAACTGAGATTCAAGTAGCTTGGGTTACCAAATGAAAAATGAGATGTTATTCAAATGAACAAAAACACAATGAGATGCATTCATATTTGTTATAATTCAGTTAGAAATAGATGATGTTGCACAATGGAAGAAATGCTCTACAAATTTACAAGAAAACTAAATGCAACCAACACATTGTAAATCAATATAATCAAAAAGCACTGTTATGCAAATTTGAAGTATATATTTGAAACAATTAACTAGTGAATACAAGTTCAAGAAGCATACATACAAATGCAAAGCGGAAAACACAAACTTCAAGAACAGGACATGTAATGTGTACCTGTTATTCTATTTCATTATTCTTTGCTTATTTCCAAGAGCAAAAGGGATAAATTAACAAGCATGAATGCATTTACAAAACAGAAGAGCACAGCAGTTGTCTCCACTACTCCATACTGCATTTGGCACAGCAGAAGAGCAATCAAAAAAATAAACAATTAAATAAAACAATAATAATAATAATAAGAATAAGAATAAGAATAAGAATAAAAGGATTAGTTTGGTCTTGGAATATAGTATTCAACCTTTTGATGGCTGCTCAATCCAAGGGCCATTCATTATGGTCAAAATGCTACATGCCTCGCTATATTCCAGGTCTGGCAACAGCTTTGGCGTAAGTAAGAAACACCTGAGAGATTGTGCCAAAAATATCAGTTTTGAGTCATTTCTAACATTTGGGGAACAAAAAGAGGCACTGCCGCCTTTTTTTATCTGAAGCAAGAGAAGTTAAACGCAATTCTTTTAAAAAGCAGGATAGAATGGCTAAAACAAATATCCCCTCCACAGGGTACACAAATGTATGCAATATTTTGCATTCAGTTAATATGTCAAGTCTCTATTGAACTAAAATTCATACTACTTCAGAGGTTTATGTACTTGAAAGCTTAACAAACAACCCTTTTAACACCAAAACAATATGAAGATCACCCTTCAAACCTAGTAGCATGCAGAACATTTTAGAAAAATGAGAAAGTAGGAAAAGAACAAGCAAAGACAGCATGACTCTAGTGTCAACCAAGCAACAAAATTGCGTTTCTTTTCCATCAAAACAACCAAAATGTTTCAATTTAATGGGACCCCAACACGAAACAAGATGGGAAGACAGAAAATCAAAATTCTCAGATATCTACTAAATTGTACTAAAAGACAATGAAACACACCAATAAAATGAGTTGTGTCAACCCCATCAGGCATCTTTTACATATGTTAGTTTCTATTTTTAGTTTCTGTAGATACTTTCCAACCTACTGTATGTCATAGACACAAGTGATTACATGTGCCTTACAAATCAGCATAGAAGACCAACACGACTTCAAGGACCATGTGTACAGTCTACTTGTTCACCCATTTTCTAACAGCTTAGGCTTTTGGGAAAATTAGTAACTTAACATGAACATGGTTCGATTCGGTTAGGATTTTGGCAGATTTTCACACCAAACCAAACTTCTCAGTTTGTTGTTTCTATGGGCCAAACTGACCGCACAATGTAAACAACCAAACAAAACACTGGTTTTTGGGGCTGAATACCCATTGTATTGCCTTGTATAATTGAGAGCTATAATCCCTGGTAGTTACACCTTATACTAACTTAAATCACTGGTGATATTTGAACAAAAATAAAGCAATGCAAAATATAACATGCAAGCCCTTCAGGCACAGCACCTTCCGCCTAACTTTGCCTTAAGTAGTCGCGAACCTTAAGCACACCAAGCTCGGCCTTCTTTATGTTGCCTCGCCTAGCCATGCGGAAGGTGCTGGGCTAGTGCTTGGCTGCATTTTGCAACTAGGAGCACGCCTAAGCATGACTTTTATTACAATGAAACAGGTTAAGAGTTATACCACTAAAACTCAGATTTGTTTTCTTAACAAGAGAAGAATGTCAAAGCCATAGGCTTTTTGACGCTCACAAATCAGAATAGTGAGGGAGGGCCAATTGGAGAAGATGATGGACGAAGGAGGCTGCAATGGTTGACGACAAGGCTATAAAGGTGATGGAGCATTTTACAAATAGCATACTTACCGTGGGAAGTTAAAACTCCAAAATCCTATCCATGCAAGTTTAAGTACTACTAGTCCTGCACTAACAGTGGCCACAAACATATATTATAATATGTGGCCTAAAGCAGCTAATAATTAATATCCATTAAAAAAAAAAAAACCAACCTGAATGACAATCCTGTGCTACAGGATTACCATTAGGGGTTCACAGTGGTCGACGACAATTGCAGATGGAAATGGCAAGCAATGAAAGAGGCAGAGAGAGAAAGAGACGGTGATGACCACAAAGAAAGTGGTAACTCCACAGAGTAGACCAGCAAGCTCTAGCAAGCAGCCTGGTTTTGGCTAGTTGGCAATGATGTATTTACCGACAATGAGAAAAGCGAGTGCAAACACCATAGAAAAGAAATTTTTAATTAACAAAGTTAAAATCCCTCATCTTGTTGGACAGTACAGGTTTGTAGGAAAGACTTGGATGTGAAACAAAAGTAAGAGGATGTCAACTTCGGGTACAAATCAATTGAGCCAAAGAGTTGTTTGGTGCAGAAAATCCCTATTCATAAGTCCAAGATAAGCATCCCTTGTACAGTAATATGATTATACAAGTATATTTCAAATTACCACGTTGTCATGCAAAATGAAATGTTCCATTCTTCACACCTAACTGTTGGTATTAATATAAAAAACTACCCATGGTACATATCAACGGTTCACCCCTAACTGTTAGTGTTAACATAAAAAATACCCAAGCTACATAATAGCAGCTGATCAGAGGATGACTGGATCTTCACTAGCAAACAATTTCCTTTAGCAATCAATATGCCTTAGTTAGTTGAAGAATTTATGTTAGAAAAGCAAACTAACCTCACATTGCCTACAACAGAAAACATTATTGTCATGTAAGATTGATGATCCACCATTTAACCAATAGAAAAATGCATTGCCACAGTCCAAACCAAATTAAAATTAAGGCTTGTGTCCTATTCAAGTGAGATAGACTACATAAATCATTTTTCACTATTCTACTCTATCAATGTTTGTATACTTGATTAATTAAACAAATTCACATGGATTACATAATATGCCAAAAGTACTCTTTCACTTGAGCTAACATATTTTGATTCTATAAATCATAGCACCTCCAACCAACCTCATCTTGCTTATTAATAATCGAACCTAAATAATGAGAATGTTCACCAAAAATTGCATTAGTAAATCTCTTTTAGGGTGGAACTTTATGACACGATTAGTTCTAAAACAAGTTAATTTAAGAAATGACCCGTAATTTTGGACCACTAGATAGCATAACTAGTAGAGTACTAGTACTAGTGAAACTATATGGTCAATGATAGAATGATATATCAAAATAATGAAAACCATGTCATGCTCTTCACAATGTGTGTGCATGACATGTTATTTATTAAAAAAAAAAGTAAAGACAGAAACACATTTCCAACAGTTGGCTTTACATGGCAACTGTGCATGTCCGCAAATGCATATTCACACATTTCCAACCTAAGCTTTGGGCATAAACGAGCTTTCTCCTTCTTTGGAAATATGGACTTAAATTACTAAGGAGGAAACATGGGCAATATGCCGCCATGATGCAAGCATCGTAAATTTCCGATACTTCTAAAATGGAAGCATCGAGGTTATATTCTCCTAAGTTCCCATACAAAGAGCAGCCTCCTTGTACTTTTTTTATGTAATGATGTTTAAATATTACTCACATGTAATTATCATGTTTGCCAAGTAGTTTCCAAGAATTTAACAAGTCAATGCTATCCAGTCAAGGCAAGGCAATGCTATCAATCCACAAACTACCATGCTTATTTATAGCACAGAAGCAAACATTTACGCTAGGCAATGCTACCCATATGTATGATTTAATTGTATATCTAGCTCAAAACCATAAAAATTCCTTTTGAAAAGGTAATGCTTACGAAAATAATAAACTTACGAAAACAATTAAGTGTAGCAAATGGCTTGATTCACCCCAAGCATAGTAGAGGTGCATTGTTTTTCCCCTTCCGTTTTTTTTTTCTTCCTTCAATTCTTTGTAGTTAAGTGTTGGGAAATATTGAAATAGGTAATACTAGAATGAAGACGTGATGGGTCATATGTTAAAAAATGCCAATTTGATGCAACCGTCCATATAAATTATAATAACAAGTGAAAAGAGTTCATTCACAAATGAAAGGGAAAAAAAAGTTTATTATCAAACAAACCAGATCTTGTTCTGATAGAAACCATTCAGAACCTGATTTAAATCACCCCATTCAGATTACCAAAAATAAATTTCCAATAAACTGAATTAAATATTCTGATCAGCAAGAACATAATGATTTTTTATGGAAAAAATTCCATAGCATTGCGAAAGAGATGCGGCAACTGGCAATATAGGAGATGATTAATAAAATATGAATGCATCTCCGAAAGACTTTAGAGAACATCAAGGAATATATATTTCTCATAAGCAAAAAGATCAATAATTGCACCCAGTCTTAAATGCACCAGAGGGAAAACTAAGAAATGCGACCCATGATTTAAAACCCCCAAAAAAAAAAAAAAAATAAGGTCAAGGACAAAGGATGAATGTAGCTCATCACAAGTACATAGAAAATAAAATCCATTTAATCTGAAGAAAATCTTTACTCAAAACCATAAAAATTCCAAAAGCAAAAATAAGGTCAAGGACAAGGTTTGGACCTATATTAAGTACCTCAACATTGTTACAAGGCATCCAAAAGCAACGAGCAGCTAGTATATTTACTCAAAACCATAAAAATTCCTCTTTTATATGTACTACTACTACTACAAGACTTTGCCCTAGTTTATGTAGCAAATGGGTTGATTCACCCCAAGCATTGCCCTAATTTTTAATTTGAATCACATTTCAATAACAATGCCCTAATTGAGGGCATTTCGTACTTCATATTCTGTGTGTTTTGACACACAAATATATATATATATATATGTATGTATATGTGTGTGTGTAAACAGAGACAGATAGAAACTGAGGCAAATCGAGATGGAGATACAGAGAGAGGGAGAGACAGATGCGAAATTCAAACATATCTGGGAGGGAGTTCGGGGGATGATCCAGTTCGAGGGAGTTCGGGCAATGGAGACTATTCCTGTACAGAAAAGGGCAGAGGCGTGAGTGTACATATGATTTGGGAAAATAATCGAGTATATATGGAATCAATGTTGTGAATATATGATTCATGTGTGTGTGTGTAAACAGAGAGAGAGAGAGAGAGAAAGAGGGAAACCGAAAGGCCGTGTGAGATGTTTAAGAAATGGAAAGGGAGATACAGAGAGAGAGAGGGAGATACCTGGGAGGGAGTGCGGGGGATGATACAGCAACTCTTGCGATGGAGACAGAGCAGTGATAGAGGCGAGAGTGCGAGAGGGAGGGAACTGGGATCCTTTTGCAATGCAAATAGAAGAAAAAGTAATATTCCCTCCACAATTTCGTGGCACGTTTGGCGACCAAAATCAAATTAGTCGCCGAAACTAATTAATTCTAAAACAAACTTTTGGCGACCAAAATTTTGGTCGCGAAAGCTAAAAACGTGACATTTTTTTTATTTTTTGTTTTCATTCGACAAAACAAATCGAAAAAGTATAATTTTGTTCTAAAATTTCAAAAAAAAATAGTAAATATTTGTTGCTTATTTTGAATTTTTAAAACATATATATTTGTTAGATTCGGCTCGAAAAAATGAATTATCTTAAAATAGGCGTTTTTTTAGATGTTGCCCAATGGTTCATGTGATAGAAAAATAAAATTAAAAATATTAATTGATTATCTTAAAAGAAAATAGAAGTAAATGTTACAAAGTTTGTAACATTAATGTTTTAAAAATCGAACCGGTGAGCAAATCGAACCGTAACATAACAAATATATTAAAATTATATTTAAATAAAAATATAAGTAATAAAATTATAAATTATAAATATTAAATTATCTTAAATATTTGTCCTAATATTTTTTTCAAAATACATAATTTCAAAATTTCAAAATTTTTGCAAATACATAATTTCAAAATTTTCCCTATAATTCAATATTGTAAATATTTTTTTAAAAGACTAATACTATACAAATAGAAAAAATTATTGTGAATTTCTTATTTTAAAATAAATTAATATAAAAAAAAATTTATTTATAATAATCATATTACCGCATTATTGTCAAAATTTATTTATTTATTTTAATTTTTTTTTTTTGGGGTATGAATTAGAATAGAGATGAGATTGAGAAGTTTTTTTTTCTTCCACAGGACTAATAAAAAAATAAAAGAAATCAAACACAAACTCAAACACAGGGAAACCTTCAAATTGGTCCCAGATTTGAAACGGTCAACTGTAATCAAGATCTTGTCTGCTTTTGTCTTCCCAACTCTGTAATTCACTTCTTTCCAATACATAGGTCGATTAATATATACATATATATATATATATATACCCATTTCCAGAGACACATGATTTTCATTTTTCTTCTTTTTTCTCTTCTCCAGGATCCCCAAATTCCTCATACATATACACACACATTTGCAGAGATATATTAATAGCGAAACTCACAACTGTTATGTTGCTGATAAAATCCACCCTTGTTCTGAGAGGATTTATGAAATGTTGCATGAACTCTTTCTACCGATGAAGGGAGACACTAATTTTACAGATTTTGAATATTTTATGTAATCAGTACACTGCATTGTGCCTAAGTTATGTGGTGGTGCAACGGACGGAGTGACTTCAAATATAAGAATATTGAGATTAAAGAAAATTGACTTATTATCTTCTTTAATTCAAACTGTCATCATCAAAATTAAGGTCAATTATCATCAGGATTGCCTCTAGTCTATAAAAGTGGATCAGGCATGCAGTCTTGGTATAGACTAAATTTGTTTTGGTAGCCAAAACTGGTCGCCAAAAATGTGTTTTCTTGTAGTGTTGTTATATAACTATTTTCCCAACTTTGAAAATATTTGTAGAAATGGTGTGGTGCAACCACGTTAGTAGTAGTTGTGGTGGTGGTGATGTGATGATAGTTATGAGGTGGTTTGATGATGTGATGTGGTGATGGTGATAGGATAGTGGTGACATAGACGGTGGTAGCATTGGGAATGATAGTGAATCTTCATTTACTAAGGCCTCTTTTGTGAAGACTAAAAAAGTCAAAAAGTCAGTTTTTAATCTATTTTCGGTCACATCATTCTCTTTATTTTTTTATATGCTTTTCAAAAAAAATAAAAAAGTCAACTTTTAACCAACTTCCCAAAATAACCCTAATTATTGGGTATAATGTTGCTAAAACTCTGGGTACTGGACATCCAATTTGCTTGATGGGGGTTACTGCGGTCCCATCTCCATGATAAGTATCGTTAATTTCATAATATCCTTTTAAGAGAATTAACAACGTTAAAAATTAAGTTGATCAGATATCGGTAGACATTTCAAAAAATCTAAAATAACCCCTGAGATATTAATTCGTAATCATATTTCAATTTTAACTAGTGAATACCAATCTTGATCAAACAATCAATAATAAATCAACACAATGACTTAACATGGAAAAAATCATAATTGGATTACCTCTAATTGTGATAAAAAAATCACACGCCAAAGTCATAAAATAATCCACTAAGAAGACAAAAAAATAAATGAATTACACATGAGTACTCTCAGATAGACAAAAAAATAAAAGATAAAGAGAAGAAAGATGAACGAAAGACACACAGACAGATAGACAAACAGACAGAGAAAGAAGAGTGATGAGTGAAAGAGAGAAAAATAAGAGTGGTGGTAGTTGAATGGCATTTGCAGTAGTGGTAAATGTGGTAGAGAAGATAGGTGGTGAGAGAGAGAGATGAATGAGAGACGAATAGAGAAAAGAGATAGAGAGACAGAGAAAGAGACAGAGTGATGAGCGAGAAAGAGACAAAATGGTCGCCAAAAGTGCATTTTTTTGTAGTGGATCGATAAATCGAAAGGGAGTTCAATAAATAAAGAAGACAGATAATTCAAAACTCTTTTCAAAACTTAGTTCAAATCAATTTTTTAAATATTTTAAATATTTAAATATTTTAAAAATATTTTAATTTTGTGAGAGACAGATAAAGAAGAGAGATAGAGAGAGAGAGAGACAGAGATAGAGTGATGAGCAAGAGAGAGAGATAGACAACGTGGCTGCTAAAAGTGTATTTTCTTATAGTGGATCGATAAATCGAGAAGGAGCTCAATAAATAGAGAAGATGGGAGTAAGAAAGTGAGCAAGACGAACATAGTAAAAGAGAAATAGACACATAGACAAGTAGACAGAGAGAGCTAGAGAAGAGTGATGAGTGAGAGAGAGACAGAGAGAGAGAGATAGACAGAAAAAGAGATAGAGAGAGAAAGAGAGAGAGAGAGAGATGAAGAGATAGAAAAAGAGAGAGAAACAAAAGATGAGCGAGAGATAGACAAAAAGAGAGAGAAATAGAGCGAATATTTGCTGCTAATTTTTTTCGAGTCAATGAAAAATAGATCAGGCTTGTTAAATTAATATTTTTTTATTTTATTTATTGTTTATACTTTTTACTTTATTGGAGTTTTATGACTCAGTTTGTGAAAAAAAAAATTACAAAATTTAGAAATATTTAGAAAGTATAAATTTAAAAATAAGTCATACAAATCTGATTTATTTACTCATAAGTCATGAGTGAATTTTTCTTACACATTTAGCCCTCGTTTTGATAATGAAATTTTTTTAAAACTTTTTAAATATATGTTTTGTGTCTGTAAAATGATTATTTCATTAGTACTGGTAATAATATTGAAAAATTTATTAAAATGATAAATAATTGGGATAGTTTGTCTTTTATTTGTGAATTTTGATTTATTCTTAATTTATTAGTGTTATTGAAATATGATGATGTAAAAAGTATAAATAGTTTAATTGTACTTTTTAAAAATAATAAATTTATTATTAAAAATTAAATTCATCAGACTGACCTGTAACTATGCCTTTAAATTTTTGCAATGTAAAATTATCGACAAACAGCCAATAACAAGTTGCCCATTTTAGCATACCTTTCGCGTGAGGGCCCAATTATTAAAAGATGTATTCAACCATCAAATGAAAGTCGACTACTTCTTTCATCTAAAAATAATAATCTATTTTCAGAATTTAATTTCTTTTTATAATACAATTATTACATTTTAAAAATATTAATTTTTCAAAATTACCTTTTCATAGTATATTTTTTTAGACATATCAATTGTCATAATTGTACTTTTTGTATTATTAATGGATTTAAAAAAAGGACAAAATAAGAAATTCATATTATTTTAATAATTAATTTTTTAAAAAAATTAATATTTTGAGATAATAAAAAAAAAGATATTAATATTTTTGGATGGTGGGTGTACAACCTCTTAATAAAAATAAAAATAAAAATAATTAATTTTCTTATTTTCATTCGGCTACCAAACAATTTAGTAGTCGAAAGTAGGTATACAGCGACTAAAAGAAATTTTGTCGCCGAAAGTTGACATTTGGCGACCAAAAGTTTGGTCAGGAAAGATTAAAAATTAATTTTTTAATTTTCATTCGGCTACCAAACAATTTAGTAGCCGAAAGTAGGTATACAGCGACTAAAAGAAATTTTGTCGCCGAAAGTTGACATTTGGCGACCAAAAGTTTGGTCGGGAAAGACTAAAAATTAATTTTTTAATTTTCATTCAGCTACCAAACAATTTAGTAGCTAAAGGTACCTCTACGGCTACTAAATTTTTATTTAGTCGCCATTGTCATATGTTTAGCTACTAAAAATTGTTTTAGTCGCCAATTGTAATATCTTTAGCTACTAAATTTTTTTTAGTAGCAAATAATCAACATTCCCCTACTAAAAAAAATTAGTAGCTAAAAAGTTGACTTTTGCCGACTAATATTATTTTTGGTAGCCAATTCTGTGACTTTTGGCGACTAAATTAGTTTTGGTAGCTAAAAGTGGTCGGCAAAACTGCTTTTTCTTGTAGTGCAAAAACCCTATTTACCATTAATATGCAACACAAGAGGGCATCTAGACAATAGGTTGAGATAAGTGAAAGAACTGGAGAAGACAAAGAAGAGATATGTTCTTACCTTGACTCAAGAAAGCACATTTTCAGTTTTTTTTTTTTTTTGTTACTCTTCTTTTCTACTTTCTCCTAGTCACACTCTCCTTCTCTCACCCTCTCCTTGGCTACTGAAACGTGAACAAGGAATTGAGGAAATGTTCTCAATTTATAGGCAATAAGTTTGGGTTGAAAAGACCATTTTGCCCTCTAACTTAATGACTAAGGAAAATAGTAAATATTTAGATATTTTCTCAACCAATTTTCTCCAAAATAATATTTATAACACCTATGTAAATATCCATGTTCAAATAAATAATAAATATTTAAACAAATAATAAATGAAAGAACAAAACAACAATTAAATAAATAAATAAATAAAATGTATGAGTTAATTTAGAAACTAGGAGGTAAATAAATAAAAACCAAGTTTTAGGGTATTTTCAATTATAAAGTGGTTTTCTAAGATTTAATTACGACAATATACGGGAAAATTATTCTTTATTGGGCCATTTTGCAAACTTTTACAAAACTAGGGGCTAAAATGCTATTAACCTAAGGTTTAGGGTTTCACGTGTAATTACAAAAAATTAGGATATCTACGCTATCTGTTACTAATATTTTGGGATAATAAGGAAGTAAAATAGTCATCACATATATGCATTTATATTTCCTCAATTTTGAAAAAAATAAATTATTGGAAATTCTGTGATATATACCCACTTTTAGGGTGTGTACAATTACGACGTTGGTAGTTTTTGGCTTTCACCTATTATAGTTTGTTATGACTTGATTATACACATTGTAGTGAAAGTTATAATTCATTGTCATGTTGTTATGATATTTTTTTAATTATGATCTAAAAGATTTTTTATTATACCTTATATAATACTTAGTTATGACACATTTTTTTTAGTTATGACTAAAAAAAATTCAATTATGACATTTATAATAATCGATCTCACAACTTTCATAACTTATCTATGATACCCACCATTTTCGCATCCACAAATTATAAACAAACTAAAAGAACAAACAAAAGAAAGTATGTACTTTATATTTGATCACACGATCACACAATCCTCATTATCATATCATATTTAACAAAGGACACTTATTCTATGTAAACCAGCTATATATACATTTTAGTATAAGAAATCAAGCACTGTTTGAGGCATGTATGCTATCTATATCATCTCCATTCAGACCCTTCCAAGCTCCTAAAGGAAGCAAGGGATACATTATAGCATCCGCATCTGAATTATGGTCAAGCCCAAGAATGTGCCCAATTTCATGTGAAGCCACAGTTTCCAAATCAAATGCACCCGGGAGCGGGATCATTGACTATAGGTCCTGCCCATCAAAATGAACCTTCCCATCGTCGGGTGCGAAAGAATGGGCCAAAACCCCATGTGGTCCATTAAATGCCCAGCCCCATCATCAGCCACGTCATTTTTAATTTTTTTTTTTTTTAACTCAGCCACGTCATAGTTTGGATCTCCTCAAAAGTGAAACGGGTCACAGAAGCCCAATTCTCAAAGGCCTAGGCACACAGCAGACCTAGGACATGGGCCTGTGAGAGAAATGCATAGGTGAGATGGGTTTTGGAAGCTGGCTATCTGGGCCATCCCGGAGAGAGCAACAGTATGGATGACGCTAGAGCCTGAGCCATGGACATGATTCTTCTTCCACGACCTCATCGAGGTTTTGCCATTGTTAATATCTGGAACGCTGCACCGTGGCATCATCATCTTGGTCAAGGTGGCCGCGTCTAATGTCCCAGTTGAACTCAGGTGATAATTGAGTTCGTATGTTTTGATGGATTTCTCTAAAAGCTCATAAAAGTCATCAACATGTGTTCCATTGGGAGGTGAGGATAGTTTAGGTACCCAAATTTTTTGAGTTACCTTTTGAGCTCACCTAGCCTTTGCACCTTATCACCTTTATGGGTTCCATGAAAGTACTTGAGAAACTCAAAGGGTTTGGATTGTTCACCATTGGGGCTCAATGAAATGGAGTGAGAGAAGAGCATAAACAATGGAAGAAGAATCAATGGGTAGATAGGGGACACATTGGTTGCCATCTTGATATAAAGTGAGAACTTTGTGTCTTGCTTGGAAATTTGAAAGGGGAAGTTAGAGCTATAAATAGGTGGAAGGATCAATGAAGGTGAACAAAGCTATGTTTCAAGTTGAGTAGCAAAGTATGCTATAGGAAATTTAGACACTAACCGGGTGCTTGGGAAGAAAAGATTTTAGCTAAAATATCAATCCAAAGGGTCAACTTATTCTTTCAGAACTCTTTTTTTTTTTTTTTAATTCATTTTATTTTATTTTTCATATTGTTGTAAAAAATAAAAAATACACTAAAAAATTCAATTCTCAAATAGACGTTAAGTTGGCAGTCTTTATTTATTCTTTTTTTAAAAGCAGCTTCTCATGTTTAGGATATTCTCGGCCTGTGAGCTCACCACATACTGCACTTTGATAATTTAATTCATTAATTTTTTAGTCTCCATCTGCAGATTGTTCATTAAAAAGTTAGATTAATCCAATAATTATAACCATGTAAGTTAATTACATTTTATTTAAAATAAATAAATAATCTATTTTAAAATTATACTTATCCTCTATATATATATTTTTTAAAACAAATATAATGAAAGTAATTATAATTATCCAACCACACAGAATCTTAAAAAAAATTAACGAATCAGATCAAACATCACACTTCTACTGAGCCCTGACCAACTGGGACAATAAAAATAGTTGGAAGTGTTGATTCACGTTGGAATTAAAGTAATCTTAATGTAGCCCCTAAGAAACTCTGATAACAGAAAAAGTATAGGCTCTAATTGGTTCAAGATAAAGTTAAAATAAAGTAAATTCCACAGGCATTGGATTAATTGCTCTGTGTTCAAACGTGAATGAATTATTAGGAATGTGTTTAAAGTCAAGTATTAGCGGGGTGGGTTGGTTTAGAAATTGATTTTTTTATAGTGATTTTTTATTATTTTTAATTTTATTTTATTTTTATGAAAAGACTTTTTAAAAAATAGCAAGAATATGTTATTTTTTGACTATTTTAACTTGTTCCTAAACAGGGTTTTAGACTCATAAGTTGTAGCAAAAGCATGGTCTAGTTTTCACTATCTTTAATAGTAAAGTGCTAGATATTTTTTAGTTGTGTTTAATTAATAAATAAACAACAACGTTAGGTAAAAAGGGCATTGAGGTCATAAAGAAATGAGAAAAAGATGTAAAAAAAACTAGATTATAAATTATTTTTCTATTACGAATTACTTAATAAAATCCAAACTTCAGTTACTTGAGAGTGAATTGCTTTCACAATGTTTGTCTACGAGAAAAAAAATGACGAGAATAATGATGAATTTTGAGCAATAAATTAGTTTTATAAAGACAGTACTTAGGTTCTTGTAAGGAAAACAATTGATTTATAGCCGTTACAAAAATAAATAAGATGATAACAATAACAATGAATTTTGTGCAGTGAAGAATCTAATAGGGTCCAAGCATGAAAACAAACACAAGTTATGGATACAACAACATTTATGCAGTCATAAAAAAAGGTAATAATAATTAATTATTAATATTGTATTATACATATAAGTTCAAAGAATGAAACATTATTTAAGAATTAGGCATTGATTTAAGAGTCATAGTCTTTTTTTAGTATGTCCTATGAAATAGTTTATTTCAATATCAAATCTAAATTGTTTATATTGTCCTTATTCTTTGCCTTTTCACTCCAAAAATTGTTACGTGCTAAAATGTTGTATGCACAAACACTAGCTGAAATTGAATTTTAGTATTCATGATATTTTTTGTTCTCCAACAAATAAGCTAAGAATTGAAAAAAAATTCATATTTATGCTAACAATTATACTCGATGGCTATGTAAGAAATATTTACAATATCTGTTTCTTAATAATTCAAATACATGAGTTAGAGTAATTGAAAAGTATATAAACTTCTTTTAATAAAAAAAAAAAAAAAAGCTCCAAAAAGCATTATTTAAAATGTCTTATAAATAGCTACAACTATTCTAAACTATTGGTATCCAATACAAAGAGACCACCCTTCTAGAAATGTCCATATTTTATAGCATGCCCCCAAAAGACTGCTACTCCTATGTTAATTTATCTGTTGTTGGGTTTATCTATTGTTTGATACCCAAATTGTTGAGTGGGAGCAAGTCAAGTTGATTTTTTTTTTTTTTATTTATTTTTTTTTTTTTTTACACTTTGTTAAATTATTAATACATCATCCTTTTAGGACTTTAATATCTATAGTTTTATATCTATTACAAAACAAATGTAGATAAGAGAGAATTATATATCTCATTGATCTAGATAGATAATCAATCTTATAGTAAGGCCAAGTTTGGCATGTTCAGGAAAAGTCAAAAAGTCAAAAAGTTACTCAAAAAGTTAAAAAGTTAACACTATTCACCAAAAGTCAACAATTACGGCTGCACAACTCACAATCATAATTTTCTCCTACAAACCAATTTTTACAATTTTTTATTACACATTTTTTCATAAAACGTCAAAAAGTTAACCCAAACATCTATATTTTCTTCCTCAATTTTTTAGTTCAAAAAGACAAAAAGTACACTTATTTAGGATACCTCAAACAACCCCTAATTTTATAGATTGTTAATTTCCTCCCTATGAATCATGCTAATCAAACAAATCCTCAGGGCATTGAATCCTTTGTAACTTTTTTTTTTTTTTTTTTTTTCAAATTATTTGAATGAAAAAAGTTGCAATATATTGTGATGCGTATTATGAATTGTTATGATTGTATTAGGCACGTTACAACTAAGTCCATCCGTTATTAAACTAGAATAGTTTTCCTTCTCAATATATATAATCTCTTTCTTGATACAATTTTTTATTTTTTCATCAATTTCTAAATCGGTTTGTCAAACAATGTACATATACAAAACTAAAATTATGAGCAACATAATGAAGCAAGAATATGACAACTTTTCTAAAATTTCACGGTAGAGGTAAATTCTCCATCCATGGTTTCCATGCTTCCGAACAGTCAACACCGCCATGATTTGATCTGTCTGCGGCCGAAATTTCAATTATTTCTATTATTATTCCATTAACCCTTGAAGTACTTATATTTCTCTTGACCTAGAAAATTATGTATAAAAAAGAAAAAAAAAAGAAAGAAACAAACTACTAGAAATTTGGTGGGGGCTTCATATCAGACATCATCCAGGCAAACGGAGTTGCCTAGATCGTCCGACTTACGGACTGTGCTTGAAGAAAGGGCACGATGGAAAGAGGATGCCAGGGCACGCGACCCGCGCAGAGTTTCAGCCCTTCAGCGGTTGGCTCCTCGGACACATGGAAGCGTTGAGGTAGGAATGCCAATACCGCACCTTGCCTATGAACCAACAGATAAAGCATTGGCAAGGCTACATAGCTTACCGTTCATTCCGGCGATTGAGAACGCACCACTACCTTCAGGCTTCATCCAGCCTAAATTTACGACTTACGAGGGAAAGACAGACCCCTACATGCACCTAAGCCACTTTTGCCAGGTCATGGCAGTATATCGGCGGAACGAAGCTTTGATGTGCATTCTATTCCTATCCAACCTTGGCGACCTAGGTTTAACCTGGTTCAAAAGGCCACAAGAAGGCAGCATAGCCTCCTGGGCGCAATTAGCGGAGACGTTCGTGACAAGGTTCAAAACGAACACCAAGACGCCAGTAGAGATCGATTAGCTACTCTCCATTGACATGAGCGACAAGGAGACGTTGAGATCCTACAACAGTCGTTATTGGGAGACCTTCAACCAGATAATAGATTGCCCCACAAATCTCGCCATCGCGCAGTACAAAAGAGGTCTTCCAGTCGAAAACAGGTTGAGGGACTCAATCACCATGACGCCACCTCTCATAATGGAAGCCTTAATGGAGAGGGTACACCAGCACATTCGGGTGGAGAAGGATGACACCCGTGCTAAAACAAAGTCTAGTATAACCGCAATACCAGATAAAAAGACTTCGGTAAAAGTCAACTCGGTAGAACGTCCGAGCAGAAACGGGCGAGGCAGGTAGGACAACGGCGAGGACCACGATAAAAGGTGGCTGCGAGTCTGCACTGCCATTACCACGGTGTTTAAAAAACCGATCTATCGGATTCTCAGTGAGATATGCGATGAACCTTTCGTCAGATGGCCAGCTAAATTGGGAGAGGCACAAAAGGACTATGATGAAAGATCTCGGTGCACCTTCCATAAGGAAAAAGGGCACCGCACTGAGAATTGCACGCCGTTGAGACAGCATCTGGAAGAGTTAGTGGCAGCTGGGCATCTGGACCAGTACATTGACGGAGGGACGCAACCAGCTGTGACAACCCTTACCACTGTTTACTGATAATACCACTGGTTACTGCTAAACTGTGACTGAACATGATTAAGTAACTGATTAGACTAACATTCTGAACTGATTGATTGAGTGTATTAGTTTAAATGCATTTCTATCGGTTTGTCATTGAATTATCTATTCATGTTTTAAGTTTTGAACTGTAAATTGAAAACCTTATCGGAGGCTGAATCCGGAACTGATTAGTGTTTTGTGTTAATTAGAATTAATGTGATTTTATGGTATGTTTAATTGAAATTTGATTCGGTATGATTAAATTAGATTAAATGAAGTTAAAATGCATCGACTTGAGTTATTTACCAAAATGCCACTTAGTGGACTATTTCATGAGCCTTTTATTTGATTTATACATGTTAGCATTATCATAACATTTCTTCAGCCATTCTTGAGCCAAAACCGACTAGAGAGAGAGAGAGAGAGAGAGAGAGAGAGAGAGAGAGTTAGGAGAGCTTTGGTTTCAACAAGTTTTGCTTGGAGAAGTAGAAGATTTGAAGAATAGATTGCATAATTGAGCTTCTAAACTTGAAATTAAGGACCTAAATTAGGAGAATCATCTTCTTGAACTTGTATTTAAGTTGTATCTTGCATGTTTCATGGAAATTTAGTGATTAGAGTCTAGAATTGGTTCAAAATGTTGAATTGAAGCTTAAATCATGCATACATGTACATGTTCTAGCATTTTGAGGTTATTTTCATAGAATCCTCACATGCATGTCCATATTCTAGCTTTGGTCCATGAATTCAACATGTTTTTGGAAGGATTGGCTCATTTGTTCTTGTATTAGAAGCTTTTAGATTGATTAAATTCATGTATGTTGCATGTTCATCATGTTCTTGAAGTTTTGTTTGGAAATGGGTTCAATTGAATTACCTTTGGGCTTTGATCTTGCAAATTGATCTTTGAAACATGTCATATTATAAGTTTTAAAGTGTTTTCCAAAAAATTAGCCCAAAAGGATCAAATTTGATGCTTTAAATGTTGAGTTTCATGCTTGGAGACAAATCTGAAAATTCCAGATTTTGGATCCATGCTCGAGCGTACACTCTGAGTTCTTGCAGTTCGCTCGAGCGAGTAAAGTGACGCTCGAGCGTGAAATGCGTGTATCCAGTACTTTGCATGTGTTTACAGTCCGCTCGAGCGAGGGAATAAACCCTCGAGCGAGGACTTGTATCTCACACTCGAGCAGGGGTCGAGCACCCGTCGAGCGTGAATTTCATGCATCCAGTACTTTTGCAGTCCGCTCGAGCGAGGAAAGTCACGCTCGAGCGGAGCTCCTTTGTCTGCATGTCCGCTCGAGCGTAGAAAGCTACGCTCGAGCGAGACCCCTGTTTTTTGAAAATTCTAAAAAGTGTTTTAAAGTGCATCTTTGCATCCTCATTCCATCCTACGCATTCCTAGGCCTAGTTTAAGGCATCTTAATGAGGATAATGCTATAGAACCATACCGAGTCAAGATATGGACTAAGTCATTGATTCCCAAGTGTGTAACTTAGTGTGTGTTCGTTCTGTAACCGTGTAAGGTTTGCATCTGAGGACGCTCACTAGCCTATCTGTAACCCAGAACTCTGTGAGTAACAATGTTGTAAAGATATATTCAATCAAGAATATTTTCTGAATGATCAACTGTACTGTTTTCTGAAATGATATTTCTTACTGAATGAATGCTTGTCCTATTTGCGAACTGTATTCGTGGCATCCAGAGCAATTTATTGTTACTGTACTGTACTGCTACTGTCACAGAGATCTCTGTTGGTTCTCATGTTTGGAACCACTACTGTTTACTGATATGATGGCCATCAACTGACTGTTTGGTCTGTTAAGACCTACTGTACTGTTTGTTATTGGATGTACCACTTATGACTGCTATGATCGAATGACTGATATACTGTTATAATTGACTGTTTTAAATACTGAAAGGACATTCATTCTTAACCTCTTTACGCATATGTTATTCACTGGGCTTTAGTTTACTGTTTATATATATATATATATATGTAGGTGTCCAGGCACCGGATCGGAGCTAGGAGCGTTGGGTTAAACTCCCTTTTTGTCAAGCCAACTAACGTGCCTCACTGCGAGGTTCCAAGTGTGTTCAAGCTTAGGCTTTTTGGGGTGTCTCAGTTCACCCTTCTGTCTCTGTTTTGTATAGACTGTATAGACCTGTACTTGTACTGTACTTTTCTAATGGGGATTAGGTCCCTGTCCTGGATGATTGTATATGATATGTGTATGTACATATTGTTTTGCTCATGAATGTCAATATGTATAGAAAAGTCTTTTTGCATACAGACTGTCGCAGCTCATTGGACATCTTTTACTACTGTTTTGGCTTTTGTCAGCCCTTGTACTCTGTATTACTGTTAAGCAAGCCTTCGGTAATCACGGATTACTGGCCGATTACGGTGCTAAACCCATAGGGACGGGTTTGGGTCGTAACACCAGCCCCCCAAAACCACGATCACCCAGACGGAACGCTGATTGTTGCCCCACCTCAAGGTGTGATAAACGTAATACATGGGGTATTCGAACCTGAACGAGTATTGTAGACGTCCCCGAACGCCCCGGGAGGAATGAGGTCCTGTTCTGTTCATATTGGGCTCACTACAAGTTCGGACTCTCAAATTGTCACGGTTCTAAATCTGAACCAAAGAGTCCAAATCCGGCAAATCGTTTTGAGAAAACAGATTTTGAAAGAAGTGCCAAGCATGGACTGCTTTGCCAGATACAGAGTCGCCACCTAAATGTTTTATTTTGGGAAAATTTAGGAAACCCTGACTCGTTTGCCTAAGGCCACGTGCCCGTCATCACCAAAGTTGCCTCGGCTCGGGAACTTGGGTACGATTGGGGAAGGTCACTTCGTGAGCACCCCCGCTCGCCAGATCAAAGATCGGCCTCTACTAACTATGATATCTATTTTTGGAAACATTATGTGTTCTTATTCCGGTTATTAGCCTAGATTTACTATGTGATGCGCACAGCATGCAAGTATAGGCTAGGTCGCCTGAATTGGAACAAAACATTTCATGTTTGTTTATTTGAAAATGGTTTGATGGTGCTACCCGCAAGTAGGCTAAGACGTGGATTTGCCGTCCTCGGATGGGCATAGAAAATATGATTTTGCCACTATCTAGTGGGCCTAAAACTCACGGTCAACGAATTATTCTAATTCAAATAACACAGCCTTCACCCACAGGCATTCAGGCAGTTATATCACATAAGCATATAGCCTCATGGTAAGCATACTATCATGGCAGTCACTCACACACATGCAAGGGTGCTAAAGCATAAACACTTACCGAGTACTCCAAGCCAAAACAGAAGCTAATTAGAAATCCATGCATGATCCTAACTATACAGAAATGCCTAATGCAACACATGCAAAATGCAACTAAGATAGGCTCGGCTATTCTAAAGATGGCATGTGAAATGCTACAACTAACATGTATTCAACTTGGAATTGAGATACAAATGCAGTTAGTATGATGCGCCGAGCCCGGTGTATGCAAAACAGATGAATAAATGCAAACATGCTATCATACTGTATGCTAATTGAAACATGCCCTAATCTAACCATCATAAGCTGATAAATAAAAGGGAGAAAGACGTGGGGTTGGAAGACATACATCACACACACGCACACTTATTACAACATTGCCCTCGCGCAGAGGGTCCGAATAAATAATATACAGTCCCAAATAAATAATTACAGTCCAAATAAATGCAAAACCCTAATTAATTAACAAATTAATCTAGGAAAGCAGTAAATTGGCACGCAAATCCATGGACTGCCTCAGCTTTGTTCCGAATGATGGATGATGCATGCTTGAGTCACCTTGCGCGAAAATCCACTGCGATGCCCCGGTTTGCCTCTGTTTGCAATTGTTCTCGAGATGCGTGCCAAGCTCCAGAAGGCTGCCGATTTCTGATTTGCTGCAATAGAGAGCAACAAAGGGGCATGACAAAGTATTTTCACATATGTATGCATGACTACTTTTCAGGGAGTGTAGTCCTTAATCCTCGTGCCACTAATCACGCATCTTGATGCATGATGACCGAGGGGTCGATTTGCACGACTCAATATGAAATGAATGCACATATGGACACAACAAGACCGAGACTCCATCATGGGTAATCTGGAATGTCGATGACAGGGAATTGAGACACGTTCCGTCACTTGGAGTACGAAACGTCCTTCGTTTCCCGTGCTTGGGCTAACTCCTATCCCAAGCACAATGCAATATGCATGACATGCATGAATGCAATCCTAACATGCGACCTAGCATACACAATGCTATGAAGTGGCATACGCAATGCATGATGTAACGAGGCATACACAATGCTCTAACATACAACCTAGCATACACAATGCTACAAAATGAAATGGCATACACAATGCACGATGGACTTACACCAACATGAGTAGACCTCAGCCACATTCACATCAGTAGCCATGAGATGAAAATGAGACACTCGGGATGCGTGCACACATGTACGCAAACCGAGGACCGATCCTGAGGCACGAATGCCACTCTAACAAGGAATGGAAAGGTATGAAATATGGCATACAAACATGCAAGTTCCAGCACTGAAATGTGATGCAAAATGATCTTGAAACATGGAAGCATGGCACCCGATGCATGGAATGGTCCCGAAACACGAAACTAGGCACATGCATTGACCTATAGCTATACAAAGCATGCATTATTTGATCATGAAGCATGAAGAAAGAACCAAGGCAGTCCCAAAAAATGAACATTTCTAGTTCAAAGCATGGCCAAAAAGTGCTAGCAAGATGGACTAAAGTAGCATGCAACTTTGACTAGCAAACATGGTTTACATGGCAAGTATATGAAGCAAATGTAATCTCACCAAACCAGCAAAAATCAGTGATCAAAACATGTGAAAATAGGCCCAAATAACCACTGAAATGAAGCCATGGTATGCAAAAATAATGAGTTACTTTGGAGGGCCATGCAAGGAGTTATTAAGCACATGCAAGGTAGACATTTAGCATGGCATAAAAAACTATGAAAATCAAATATGGTAGTCCTAAAACTCACCAAATTGACCCTAGAAAGTGACTTCGAAGCATGCAAGGTAGGGTCTCTTTGGAAGGCCAAAAAGGCCACCAAACAAGAGAAGGAGAGAGGGGGTCACCCCCCTCTGATTTGGAGGGTCAAAATAGTGTTCTAGCCACTGAAAATCCACTGGATTTCAGTGGCTAGAATTCCAAATAAAGCATGCAACAAGAGTTTAGGTGTAAGGCTCAAAACGAGGAACAATCAAGCATAAAAGAAAGCATGAGACCTCAAATAAGAAAGTTCCCTTAATAAAACATGAAGATGATTCCAAAACAAGCTTTTTTCCAGTTTATAACAAATCTCAAAAGTTAACAAAAATAGGGCTAATCTATCATGCAAAAATGGCCCTAAAAGAGAGAATAGAGACAAGGGACAGCAGTTGGCCCCAAACAGTGAAGATCCCTTCAACAAAGTTCAAGAGGGGTTCAAAATGAAGCACTTTACAGTTTGGCTCGAAGCCCATAAATGCTTACAAACAGGGCTAACATATCATGCAAGAAATAGCCATAAAAGAGGGATAAAGAGGTAAGTGGTAGCATCTGACCTCAAACAGAGGAGAGCCCTTCAACAAATTTGAAGAGGGGCTCAAAATAAGACATTTCACAGTTTATGACCAAGTCCAAAACAGCTCAAAAATAAGCCTAAAATATCATGCAAAAATAGGCCTAAAAGAGAGATAAAAAGGCAAGTGGCAGTAGGAGACCTCAAACAGAAAGAGGTGCTTGATCAAACATGAAAAGGAGCTCAAAATATGACTATTTCCAGTTTGAGTCAGAGCCCAAAAATACAAGAAACAAAGGCTAAAAAAGCATGCAAAATAGGGCAAGAAAATAGGAAATAGGGACTCACCCTTGTAGCCTAAGTCTCCATCAGCTTTTGGTCCAAATTTTTGAGCTTTTGACCTTTGCAAATGGCCTCCAAGTTGCTGGAATGGAGTGTGGAGGTGTTATGCTATGGGTTGGTGGGTAAATGGTGAAGAACCAAGGTGTTTGGAGGCTTGGATGAGAGAGAGAGAAAGTTGTATCTATAATGGTGCCTTAAACAATTTTTTGTAACCCTTAGAAATGGAGGAGAGGTGCTGGTTTTATAGAGGGAGAGAGTGGAGAAATGGGGGAGAAAATCAAATTCAAATTTCCCCCCGAAAGGCAGCCCCCCCAGGATACAAAATCTGAGGGAAAATAGAGGGTACAGCTGGAATACACTTGGAGAGAGGATCATGGCCGGCCAGGTTCAAAAGGTTCAGGTGACCGGCCGGCAACCCCCCATGGCCGGCCGGCCAGGGGTCAAAAGGGTCAATCAAAATTGCTGGCCCGCCACCCCAAAAAGGTGGCCTCCCATGTATGCACAACACAAATATGTGGTCAAAACCCAGAAAATGTGAACCAAAAGAGAGAAAAGTCAACTTTTTAGAGGGGTTCAAAAGGGTCAAGCACAATTACTGACCAGCCTATACATATTGGTGGCCTCCCAGGTGTGTACAACACAAATATGGGGTTTAGGGCTAAAGAAAATGGCCTCGGGGTGGTCAACATTAGCTTTCTAGTGAGGAAAACGGGCGACGAAGAGCGATGAAGAAATAAAGTTGGCTTTTCAGAACAATTGCTGGCCTCCCACCCTCTTACAAGCTTCCTAACAATGAAAATAAGGTCTCCACCAAAAATGAACCAAAATGGATGCAAAACGGAGGTTCGGGGACCAAAACGCGCGGCCTAGGGCCCCGAAAATGGGCTGTTAAGCACCAGAGGTGGCATTCGACCACGAAGTTGGTCTCTCGGGCCACAGTGTCTCCCAAAAGGGAGTAAATAAGATTTACACCAAAAAACGGAGCAAACGGAGGTGGTTAGGCAGTCCCGAACCGAGGCATACGGCCGTCGGCTCCGAAAAATCGGAAACCGGGCTCCCAATGGAAAAAATGGCCTACGACCACGAAACGTAGCCTACGGCCACTGAGAGATGATCCACGAGACCTCTCTCTCCATTTGGGAAGAGAAAACAGAGCCTGATTCGTAAATCGAGGCAAGGCACGAAAGAGTCCAGAAGTCCGGAGGCAAGGCTTGCAGCCGGGACCCTGAAACTTCTGAACGAGCACAATATGCAACATCACCGAGCGCTCAATCAGTGACGTCCGAGTCTTAAGGTCGGTCAAAAATGGGGTGCCTACAAGTATATGAGCTCAGGGGAATAATCGAGAAGGCTGAGCACTTAAGGGAGGTATTAAGTGCGCAGCCTACCATTAAAGAGGGGAGAACAGAGGCCACGAACGTCATGTCTTTTTCAGACAGAGACTTGGCCAGGATATATTGCCCTCACAACGATGCACTGGTCGTCATTCTCCGCGTCAAGGATTATGACGTCAAGCGAATTTTGATTGACCAAGAGAGCTGATGTGAGATAATGTATTACGAAACCTTCAAACAACTGAAATTGGAGGACAAAGACTTGGCACCTGCCGTATCTCCCCTGATCGGATTCAACTCAATGCCAGAGTGGCCAGTTGGCAAGATTATCCTCCCAATCAGAGCAGGGAGCATGACGAAACAAGTGGAATTCTGGGTATTGAAAGTCCCTTCCACTTACAACATAATCTTGGGAAGGACATGGTTGCATGCCATGCGATCGGTAGCGTCAACCTACCATCAAGTAATGCGGTTTCCCAATGATGCCGGAGTAATTGAAGAGGTCTTTGGAGACCAAATTATGTCCAAGCAGTGCTTCGTCACAGTAAATGGCAGCCGAGCTACCAAAGGGTTTGTTCAGATGGTGGAAGAACCTGAGAGCAATGAATTGTTTGCGGATGTTGGCAAAGCCGCTGAACAGAAGGCAGTGGAAGACTTGGTACAGGTAAGAATAGATGAAAAGGACCTGAAAAAGTTCTTTTTCCTTGGCTCATCTATGTCCAGCACTGAGAGAATAGAGGTCATGGAATTCTTGACCTCTAACATCAAAGTGTTTGCCTGGACGCCGTATGACATGCCAGGCATTGACCCAAACTTCATCTGTTACCAATTGAATGTCCACCCAACTGCAAGACCAATCATACAGTGCACTCGTAGATCAGCACTCCACCACGCCGAGATAGTGGCGGAAGAAGTGGGAAACCTTTTAGAGGCAGAAGCTATCAGAGAAGTGCATTATCCCAAGTGGATATCCAATACAGTAGTGGTGCCAAAGAAGAATGGAAAATGGCATGTCTGCATGGACTACAAAACAGTCAACAAGGCGTGCCCAAAAGACAGCTTTCCCCTACCACGGATAGACCAACCTTTAGACCTAACGACAGGACACAATCGACTTAGCTTTCTTGATGCGTACAGAGGTTACCATCAGATCGCTATGTATGAACTAGACCAGGAGGTCACATCCTTTACAACGTCAAGAGGACTGTATTGCTACATGGTCATGCCCTTTGGCCTAAAAAACACAGGGACAACATTCTAGCGGATGATCACCAAGATGTTCGAACCATAGTTAGGCAGAACAATGGAGGCTTACATCGATGATATGGTAGTCAAAAGAAAGGATGAGAATGACCATCTCAAGGACCTAAGTGAGATGTTTCAGATCCTAAAGAAGCACAAGTTGCACCTTAATGCATCTAAGTGTGCGTTTGGCATAGGATCAGGCAAATTCCTAGGCTTCCTGGTGACCAACCGAGGTATAGAGGCAGACCCTTCTCAGATCAAAGCAATTCAAGATCTAGAGAGGCCCAATTCAGTGAAAGAAGTACAGCATCTCACCGGTATGGCAGCTGCGCTAAACCGGTTTATAAGTCGATCGTCAGACAGATGCCGACCATTTTTTCAAGCATTAAAGGCCAAGTTTGAGTGGGATGAAGAATGCGACCGCGCCCTAGAAAGTTTGAAAGAATACATGTCTTCTCCACCACTGCTAGTGACCCCAATACCTGGAGAAGAACTATTTTTGTACTTGGCAGTTTCACAGCACGCAATTAGCGTAGTGTTGGTCCGAGCGGAAGGAATCCAACATCTACCCATCTTTTATGTCAGCAAGACATTGCTGGGCGTAGAAACCAGGTACTTACCATTGGAAAAACTGGCCCTAGCCTTGATGATGGCCTCAAGGAATTTGTCGCATTACTTTCACGCCCACACCATAATCGTCCTCACAGCTTTTCCATTAAAAGCTTTGTTTGAGAGGGCGAACTTTTCTGGGTGAATCTTGAAGTGGGCAGTAGAGTTGGGATAGTTTGACATCAAGTTTCAATCCAGAACCTCGATAAAAGCCCAAGCTTTGGCAGACTTTGTCGCAGAATTCACACCAGGAAGTCATCACGTCTGCCCAGTTGACTTAACGGGTACAACCGAAATAGGGATGGAACGTAGCACCGAAATAGCGCAACCCCTAATACAGGATACCCAGCCACATCCCAAGATAGACTAGAGTGAACAAAAGGAGGGAGAAACAAACCATGATGCACCAAGCAAAGACCCATCAACAAATAAAGACTTGGTACAATCAGATAGCGAGGGCCAAACAGTAAGTGTGGACTTTGAAGAAAACACCAGCAACACTCAGGATCCCAAGGCATCATCCGCTCCTGTACTTGCTGAAAGCTATTTGTTGGAGAGATGTGGAAGCTCTGTGTTGATGGAGCATCCAACAGGCACGGAGCAGGACTCGGTATAGTCCTCATCTCACCAGATGACCTAGTGGTGGAACAGGCAGTCAACCTTGGCTTCCCAGCATCAAACAACGAGGCAGAGTATGAAACATTTTTAGCAGGACTGAAATCAGCATTCTACATGAAGGCCACCGAGCTCATGGTCTACAGCGACTCACAGCTGGTAGTAAACCAGATTTCAGGCGACTACGAGGCAAAGGATGAAAGGATGACTAAGTACCAAGAGTTGGGCAGAAAAGAGATCATGAAATTTGAAGTAGTACGGATAGAGCAGATTGACCGAGAAGAAAATAGCAGAGCAGACGAGCTAGCAAACTTTGCTTCAATGGCAGATACATCCATCCCATATCTGTTATTGATTGACTACTTACCAAGACCAAGCATTGAAGAACCCGAAGTAGAAGAGAACTAGGCCCTTCATGGATGGATCCTATTATAGTGTTCCTAAAAGACGGCACTTTACCCGAAGAGAAGAAGGAGGCCAACAAGATTAGAGCAAAGTCGCAACCATTTTGGCTCTCCCCATCAATGGCCTTGTACAAGAAATCTTTCACAGGACCTTACCTAAAGTGTGTCCATCCCAGCAAGGTCAAAGCATTCCTATTCGAGATTCACGAAGTCGTATGCGGCAGCCACCAAGGAGGAAGATCTTTAGCCTACAGAGCAATTTCACAAGGATATTGGTGGCCCTACATGCAAGTAGATTCGGAGAAGTATGTGAAAAAGTGCGAGAAATGTCAGAAGTTCGCACACCAAATACATCAAGCAGCCAGAGCACTTCTACCATTAACTAGCCTATGGCCCTTCTCAATGTGGGGCTTGGACATAGTAGGACCACTTCCAACGGTGCCCAGCAACAGGAAGTTCTTTCTAGCAGCAACAGACTACTTCACAAAGTGGGTGGAGGCAGAAGCACTAGCATTAATAAAAGAGAAAGATGTGAAGAAGTTCGTCTGGCAGAATATCATCACTCGGTTTGGCATACCCAAAGCTCTAATATCAGACAACGGCACTAAGTTCGACGACAAAATTTTTAGAGATTTTTGTGAGGAATACAAGATAGAATTCTACAATTCTACACCGGTATACCCCCAAGCAAACGGCCAGGCAGAAGCATCCAACAAAGTCATCTTGGATGGATTAAAGAAAAGGCTAGAGAAAGCAAAAGGAAAGTGGGCGGATGAGCTTCCTCGTGTTTTATGGGCTTACTGTACCACACCTCAGCGATCAACTAGAGAAACACCTTTTTCCTTGGCCTATGGCATGGAGGCAGTAATCCCACTGGAAGTTGGCCTCTCCACAATTAGAAGCGAAAATTTTGATCCAGACTTAAATGGAGAAGCCATAGCATTAGAGCTCGATCTTACAGAAGAAAGAAGAGAAAGAGCACTGGTTCACATCGCTTCATACCAACAGGAGTTATCCAGAAAATACAACAAGACAGTACATCCAAGGTAATTCAAAGTTGGAGATTGGGTACTGCGCAAAGTAATGGGAAACACCCTGGTATTTAGAGACGGCAAGTTAGGGCCCAATTGGGAAGGACCTTTCAAAGTGGTTGGGTTAGCAGGAAAAGGGGCATACCACTTGGAAGACGAGGACAACAAGGCCATTCCCAGGCCATGGAACACTGCCAATCTCAAACTATTTTATTTTTAGCTTCTTCTTTAGACATGCTTGTAATTTTTCTTTTCCTCAATAAAACAAGTAGTTTTCTTTTCAGCATAATTGTTTTATTCTGTAAAAGTTGTTTTAGTGAGCTAGGGGCAACAAAAGTAGAGTTGGCCGGAATAACCAACTTTGTGCTCTCTTCAATAGGATTAGGATCTGGGCTGAAGAAGTTGGCCGGAATAACCAATACCCCTCCTAAGCCCATGATAAGGATCCAGGCTGCAGGATGTTTGGTCAGAAAAACCAAATACTTTACTCTAGGTTGGCAGGAATAACCAACTTAGAGGTTTACTAGAATAACTAACACCCCTCCTAAGCCTAGGATAAGGATCCAGGCTGCAGGACGTTTGGTCAAGATAACCAAACACTTTACTCTAGGTTGGCAGGAATAACCAACTTAGAGGTTGGCTGGAATAACCAACACCCCTCCTAAGCCCAGGATAAGGATTCAGGCTGCAGAACGTTTGGCAGGAATAACCAAACACTTCACTCAGGGTTGGCAGGAAAAACCAACTTTGAGCTCTCTTCAGCTAAGATTAGGATCTAGGTTGAAGAGGTTGGCTGGAAAAACCAACACTTATTATTCTTCAACCGAGATAAGGATCTAGGCTGAAGAGGTTGACTGGAAAAACCAACACTTATTGTTCTTCAGCCGAGATAAGAATCTAGGCTGAAGAGATTGGTTGGAAAAACCAACACTTATTGTTCTTCAGCCGAGATAAGAATCTAGGCTGAAGAGGTTGGCTGGAAAAACCAACACTTATTGTTCTTCAGCCGAGATAAGAATCTAGGCTGAAGAGATTGGTTGGAAAAACCAACACTTATTGTTCTTCAGCCGAGATAAGAATCTAGGCAGGGGAGATTGGCTGGAAAAACCAACACTTATTATTCTTCAGCCGAGATAAGGATCTGGGCTGTAGAGGTTGGTTAGAAAAACCAACACTTATTGTTCTTCAGTCGAGATAAGGATCTAGGCTGAAGAGGTTGGCTGAAAAAACTAACACTTATTGTTCTTCAGCCGAGATAAGAATCTAGGCTGAAGAGGTTGGCTGGAAAAACTAACACTTATTGTTCTTCAGCCGAGATAAGGATCTAAACTGTAGAAGTTGGCTGGAAAAACCAACACTTATTGTTCTTCAGCCGAGATAAGAATCTAGGCTGAAGAGGTTGGCAGGTATGGCCAGTTAGACCACAAAGTTAAGACCGGGATAAATATCTCGGTCAGAGAATTTACTTTATTCAGATTATATCATAGAAGTACACCGAACAGACAGTTGAGGAAAACAAAAGATGATTTCATTGATAATGCAAAGCCAAAGTACAAAAAATGGGGGCCTTAGCCCGGTTACAAATTCTTTTGCTAGACCAAAAAAAAAATCAGGAGAAAAGATCGTCTAGGTCGGCGTCCAAAACAACCCGATCTTCACCCAGAGGTAGCTCGGTTATTGCAAGCACCTCTTGGTTCAGCTCGGTTGAAGGCATCGCATCAGACACTGCAGGCAAAGGTAGGATGGAGACCACTGGAGTTGGGGAGATAGACTGGTGATCGGGCTGGGTGTTGTCTTCTGGAGCAGCATCTTCGTCCTTCTCTTGCAGAAATTTTTACTGAATGGCGGCAGCGTACTCCGCCATAGAGCTCGGTATGAAATACGGAGGAGGGTTGAAGACCTCGGTCTCTAAGCTATGACTGAGCTGCGCCACAGCCACTGTCCATCCACACTTGAAGAAAAGATCTTTTGCAGTTTCACATTGCTTGATGTAAGTGGCCTCCCCCTCCTTGTAACCGCGGTCTTCCGTGTCCTCAACCTTTTTCTCTAGCTCGGCAATCTTGGCGTTCTTTTTTCCCTCGAGCTTGGCCAGCTCGCGCAAGTATTTATCTTTCACTACGGCCGCAGCCTTCTTCTTATCGGGTTCAGCTGAATTGACTAGGCCAATGAGCCAGGCTACTTCAGCCTGTAGCTCGGCCGTTTTTCATTGGCCTCTGCCATGGCCTGCCTTGTAGTTTTTCGAAGTTCTAGCACGCGTTTGTGAGCAATGTGGTTCTTCTGTAAGGCCTGCGAGGATAGGGAGGCAATACCGAGTAGGAATCGAGCTAAAAGATGTTGAAATTTAGAGAATAAAAAAGAGAACTTACCAACACCATTGACTTTGAAGCCGAATGAATGGCCTTCAGCTCGGTAAGGTGATCATGATGATTCATGTCGACTGGAAGGCAGACGCTCTTGATCAGATTGAAGGCCAGTAAATGATCTTTTTCCACGACCACTGAATCGGAGTCAGTGATAATGCGATTCTTGAAGGTGACCTTTGGCACCCACTTGGAAGAGCAAGCTCGGTCAGAGCGCTCAGGTGGAGGACTTGGTGGAGAGGCTTGGGGAACCACAGTTTAATCCTCGTCGACAAGGCGTGGTTCGGTTGTGGAAGTTCGAGCACGCTTGCTTGCCCGAGATGATGAAGGCTGACGGGTTGGCAAGGCTACCACGGTCTCTTGAGGGCTGGCTGGTGGTACCTCGGCCTAGTTTGTTTCGGTTAGGAGGGCCCTTACTGCTCTTTTCTTGGCCATCTCTTGCTCCGCTGTCAACGGGATCAAATTGATTTGAGGCAAGGTTGGGTCTGGCTCTGGTGAAGGCTCAAGGAGGAAATCGGTCACCCTGGTCTTCCTACGGCTGCTATATCTGTACGTCGGTTCAAAATCCAGTAGCTTGGCCCAGCTTCTGTTGGGATATCGCAGAGCAGCGCGAAGTACATTCAAGTTGGGGTAGCTGTACTGGGAGTTGAGAAAGTTCAAATCTGCATGAGATAAAGAGACAAACAGTTTGAAAACCGAGGTAAAAGAAAGCATAAAACTAAGTCGAGGTAATTATACCGGTGACTCCTTTATTCCAATTTATCCGGTCGCCCGGGATCTGGGCTTATTGGTTTTCGAAGTTCCTAGAAACTCAGAAAAAATCATCATCGTTCACATCCTTATCTGGGTATTCTTTATTATCTTTTCACGCCGGTGCCTTATTCTTAAATAGTAAACCCAGCCATCTTCAGCAGATCCTATGGAATATTGGTGGAAGAGCTCGGCTAGACCAAGATTAAGGCCAACCCGACGATTTAGCTCGGCGATGCCATTTACTATACGGTAAGAATTGGTGGAAAGTTGGGTATGGCAAAGGTTTGTTTGTTTGAGGAATTCACAGAAAAGGGGCTGTACAGGGAATCGCAGTCCGGTTTCTACAATGAAAAGAAGGGTGAAGGGAATGAAGCCAGGGTTTATCTAGGGTACGGTATCTAGGTCGACCAAGGTAAGATGGACATCATCAGGCATATAGTAGTCCCTTCGGAACTCAGCCATGGCCCCTGGTGAGTTTACTAAAAACCTATATTTACTCATTTGCTATTAAATTATGAATAAATTAGCTTAAGTATTAGCTCGGTCGAGAAATGACGCTAAGTAGCTCGGTTGAGTGCTCAAGAAGTGCCTGGCCAACCTAAGTCTGCAGAGTAAAAGAGAAAGGTGTTAAGCATTGATCGTTGGACCGTGCTAAAAGCACAAAGGCAAGATAAATGAAGTCCTAGCACAACTACGTGGGATGTTATCCATTCTTAGCTCTGTTTGAGCAAAGGGCTTTAGCCAGGTTGAGCCTTTGGGGCAGCATTCTTAGTCCGGTTTGGACTAAGGAAGCTGGTTTAGCCCCAAGTCGTAGCTCAGTCAGTGGGGAAGGCTTTCTAGTGCGGTATTGCGCGAACCTGGGACAGTTCGTTAGTCCGGCTAAAGTATAACGAAAGGTACTTAGGACTATTGTATTTCGTATTCTAGTTCAGTTGTTTAGTTTTGCTAAGCTTACACCTAACACAAACAATATCTTAGTTCGGTTGGAGTGTGATTTTGGATCAAATACATCGTTCTTCAGATTATTCGTGAGTACAAGTAGTTCTATTATATGATTTTTCACTGAAAAATGGAAGCAAACGTGGTATATATTTTGAAAAACATACGAACGAGCATGCTATATATTGCAAAGCAAGCGCAAAATCAACAAAAAGGAAACATATTTGAGCAAACATACCAGTCAAGAATGGAAGAACTGGAGATGGAAATGGCACCAGGAGCAAAACACGAGTTTTTGTAGAAGTAGTATTGAGGAAATTTCTGGAAGTAGAGAGAGAAAAAGGTGAGTAGTGTAACGTTTGAAGAGTGGGGTTTTTGTGAAGAGTAAGAAAAAAGGCAAGGCTGTTCAAATTTCTCGGAGTATGAAGACGGCGTGACAGTTACACTGGGCCAATGAACGTTCGCCACGTGTCCACGGAATGGGAAGCAATTCAGTTATAGCGGCTGAAAAGACGTTTTGACCGGACAGATTAGTAGCTCGGTGTAAATTTAGCCTGGTTGAAGACCACTTTTTAGCTTGGCAGGAAGAAGAGTAATCCCAATCATGTTGTGTAGATAGAATTGAGGGGCAATTGAGAGGGTAATTTATATGTAAATTGGGCCGAGGTAGGTAATGGGCCGTTCTGTGGGCCACAGTAACGACTGAGTAAAAGGGCCTTGAAGTTAGCCGGTCCAAAAGAGCTTTGTAGTTAGCTCGGTCGGCATGCTCAGAGCAGCGACAGTTAGTTTGGTCAAACCATATTGAGCCGAGGTATTTTGGGTCTTTTCTCGGGACATTGCTGTTGAATGGCTCGGTCTAGGCACACTATGGATAGCACAGTCTCAACAGGTGAAACCGAAGTACAAGTAACAAAGGAGAGAACCGAGCTAGCTAGAGCTCGGTCATTTCAGTCAGTTTAGCATGGCTGTTTTATCCCGGTCATTTTGTCATACTACCGAAGTAAAACCATCTCACTTGGTTTAAGCAGAGAGGGGGGTGTTGAAAGATAAGCATTATCTTTTAGAGGTATGACTCCTAGGAGGACTCTACGCAGAGGGATAAGAGTCCTACTAGGATTGTGCCATGCGGAACCTATAAAAGCTCATAACATCACCTATGGAGAGGTAACACGACTTTAATTCTCGAATACACAGAGCTTTTGTCTATTTGTTTATTTTGCTGACTTAGGCATTGGAGAGGTATCCGACACACACCCGCTGGCTAGCTCACGTTTGTGTTTTCATGGAGTAAAGCGATGACGTTTGAAGGAGTGCAGACTTGATCAACAGGATTATACGAGAAGATTATTTTTTGCTCGTACATGTTCAATATTTAGTTTTGCTCTACCAGTCTATACAGGAATTGGTATATGAAGCAACGCTTTACAAATCGGATCGGGGAGCGAACTGAAAAATAAATTGGATAGATGGTGTTCAAAAAATATTTGATGGACGGGTCATCGGTTCAACTGTCGGGTTG